>NC_133167.1:39740000-40375909 GCF_040802235.1 Manis javanica | reverse complement strand
GTATTTTATATTCTAGATTGTTGGACAAGATTTTGGAGGATGCTACATAATCAATCCAACAGGCCATTTCAGCTGGAGTCTTAATGTAAATACAATCACCAACACCCAGGACATCTTTGCTTCCATTGTGATGCCTGAGTGCTTTAGTTTGGCGATCAGGGTTGGGGTAGGAATGAGGGGTGATGAAGCTGATGAAGATGAAAACATGTCACTGAGCCCCTGGAACTGGTTTTGAGCCCCTAGAGCTACAGAAAACTTTTCACAAAGAAGCAGCCGTGCTTTGAAACCAGATGTCAGAGTGGCACAGAATTGAAGAGGGCTGTTTTCTCCATCTCCACATGGAATCCAGCATTGTTCTAGCATGTAAGACCGGAGGATTTGGGAACGTTGGGAGATAGCATTCTTGGCATATTCTTGGTCAAGTGTTCCACAGTGACCTTCTGCAGCAGAGGCAGGGATGAAAATATCTTCCAACCACTTGCCAGCATGAATGCCGACAAATGGGAACTGGAATAGACCAGGAAAAATGCTATGGATGCCCCAAAAGGGCCAGTACTGAGACGTCACTAAGACTACTATATCCCCTCACATGGGAGGTGCTCAGGGCATATTAAATGAATGAACAAATGATGACATATAATGATTAAAGTTGGAAAATTGTTTCGTGAATATGGAGAAGATACTTGTTTGGGGATTCCCAGAAATAACCAAAATTGTCTTAGAAAAAAATACCCTTGTTTAAAGAGGATAGAATTTGGATCCATTGTAATTTATGAATAGCTATATTGTTACCACATTTATATCTATAATCTGATAAAGATAGGTGAAAATTGAGTCAGGAATATTTTCTAAACCATGACTGCCAAAATAACTTTTATTAAATAGATGATTATGAGGCTTTTTTCTTTTTTTCAAGAATAACATCACTTCTAAAATTGGGCAGTATCCATGGCAGTGGTCTCAACTTGATTTTTCTGTAGGCAGTAGGATCTGTAACCAAGACTGAAATTATCCCACTTTCAAAAATGTAAATATGCTTAAGGAACAAAAGTTCTGTGGACACAATATAGCTTACTGAATTTCTTTGTTCTCTCTCTGGATTAGTTGGAACTAAAGACAAATATGGGACTATTTGTGGTTATGAGTGCTTAGTTAAAAGACTTGAATAGTCATCAGAGTCTGTTAAACTCTAACAAGTTCCCTTCTAGTTCTCAGATCTGATTTATCACAGAACTTTGTGTTTGCATTTTAAAATTTATTTCTAAACTGGGTCTTAGATAAGGAGGAGAGGAAGGAAAATAAGGCAAATTCTGTTTGGTTTTTAAGGTCAGGCAGTCGATTTGGCAGCTGGGTTTGTATAACCTTTAACTTCTCCTAATTATAAATTTTCAAGGTACCTGGCTCTCCCCAGGATACCAATTTGCTACAGAATCTGCTTGCAGCCTCCTTGAGAGAAGTCAATTTGAAGTCTTAACCAACAAAATAACAAAAGCTTCAGCTCCATGAAACAAGTTATCCTCCATTGTTTTCCAGACTCATTGCAAGGTTGGGGTTTTAACCTAACTTAATATTAAAGTTATTGATCTTAATGTGCATCCCATTCAATCACATCCATATTCTACAACTAGGTCAAACCTTCATAAACCTTCAGAGGGAAACTAGTCATAGAGGAGATGTTTTTTCCTCTCACTGATGTCAGAAGGTAACACTTTTTAATGTTAGTTTCCAGATGAAGGTTTTAAAAATAATTAAACTTTGTTATTCTCTTAGTATCTGGTAAAATCCATTATACTGACTTCAAATTAATATTCTATGAAATATTGGTTGTGATAAACTAATCAATTATCATAATAGTAAAATGGAAAGCAAAGGGAAATTTCAACTTGTATTAAAAAACATGAAGTTCATTTTATTTCCATATAGAATTTCAGGAATACATGCTGGAAAATGAATGTGCTCTTGATTCTGCAACTTTATATGCTTGTCTCCATTTCATGTAACTTTATCCCCTTCCATAGCTTCAGTTACAATTTACAGCATGACTTAAGCTGAATTCAGTAGTTTTCCTTCCACACACATTCATCTTTTTCTACTCCCACTATTGGTAACTGGCGCTACCAAGCATTCAGTCCCCTAAGTGAGGTATCTAAGAATCATGCTGTAGTAATGCTGAAAACACAACAAACACACAGACTTATTGAGATATAATTCATAAAACATGAAATTCATCTGTTTCAAATGTACAATTCAGTGGCTTTTAGTATATTCACAGAGTAAGTGAGATTGGTCTATAATTTTTTATGTGATTTTTGCCAGGTTTGGTATTAATAGTATACTCATTTCTTAGAATATTTAGCATCCTCATATCCTATGATGGTTTCAAAATGCAAATTCCACGGATGAGTATCCCCAGGAGTTGGGGATGAAAAAGGAAGGCTTTCAATTTTTTTTCTGGGTCCCACACTCTGTAGAACTACGGTAGAGCTGAAGAATCTGCATGAAAAACAAAAAACAAAAAACATTCACAGGGAATTCTATCAACCTGTAGAAATGAGATCATCCCAATGCTACTTAATCTAGTCCAGAGCACAGGAAAAGAAAGAAAACCAATCCCACTTATAGGGTATAAAAATCTTAACTATTAGCCAAGAGAACCAACAACATATTTAAAGATAATATATATTTACAAAGTATATTCCAAGAATACAAGTTTTTCCATAATAGGACATCCATTAATATTTATCATATTTATAAAGCTAAGGAGAAAAATCAGATTATTGCCTTCATAAATGTCAAAAACTGCATTTCATAAAATTCAACATCCATTCATTGTTAAAAATACTCACTTAAATAGGAATTGAGGGATACTGCAGCCCATTAACCAGCTTCTTATTTCATGGGAAAACATTACTGAAAGTAGGAAGAAGACAAGAGGGCCACCATATTCATTACTATTTAACACTGAAAATAGGTGTTAACCAATACAATTAGACAAAAGAAAGCACTTAGTCGCATAGAATTGAAAGGAAACTGAAAAACTCTCCTTCTTTGCAGACAGTATTATTTTTTTCTGGAAAATAAAAAACATGGAAA
The DNA here is from genome assembly GCF_040802235.1 of Manis javanica. Lineage (NCBI taxonomy): Eukaryota > Metazoa > Chordata > Mammalia > Pholidota > Manidae > Manis > Manis javanica. The sequence goes on along the minus strand of NC_133167.1, from coordinate 40,372,816 downwards.
AATTAATATAAATTATGAAAGAATTTAGTAAGTGGGATATCAAATCCATATAAGTAAGTCAATAACCTCACATAAAGAAACAATAGATGAAATAATGGAGAAGCAGATCCCATTTAAAAGAGCAATAATATAATACTGGCATATAAACAAGAGAAACGGGTAAAACCTATATAAGAAAACTTATGAAACAGCCCAACATAGATTTGGAAAAATAAAAAGATACAGTGTATTCTTGGACAGGAAGACTTATGTCATAAAGATGTAAATTCTTCCCAAATTAATATATAAAGTCAATAAAATAAAAATTATTAGATGTTTTTCTGAATCCAGGTAAGTTGATTACAAAGTTTATCTGAAAGTACAACCAAAAAGAATAGTCAAAGCTTTGCGCAGTGGCAGTATCGTAGCCAATGAGGTTTATCCGAGGCGCGATTATTGCTAATTGAAAAAAAAAAAAAAAAAAGAATAGTCAGAAAACCCTAAGGAAAGAATTGAGGGGGATAAGTGCTATCAAATATTAAAACATATTATAAATCTGTATAATAGAAACAATGTTGCTTTGATACGAGATTAGACAGAAAGACCATGGTTATGGGAAGAAAATCCAGAAATAAATGCAAGTGGAAAGAGAAATTTAGATAATACAAGTTGTGTCTCAAATCATTGCAATATGTAGATCTTATTTGGATCCTAACCCAAACAAATCAAAGTAGAAGACATTTTGGAGATAATGAAGAAAACTGTGCACAGAATAACATATTATACTAAGGAAACGTCCATTTTTCTTTATATGGTAAGGGTACTGTGAATATAGTAAAATATGTCAGAGATAAAAATTAAGTATTAGTAAAGTAATATACAGTCAGGGTTTGTTTAAAACTCTAGCAAAAAGGAGATGTAGAATGTAGAATTAATAATGGGAAATATTACTAATTGTTGTGGCTGGATGATTAGAATATAGAAGTTCACTGTAGTATTTTTTCCACTTTTGTTTAAGTTTGAAAAATTCTATAGAATAAGAATTTTTTAAAAGACTGGTTTCTGTAACTGATAAGCAGCTTCTCTATATTACATGTGTATTTATACATACACACACTCTAGAAAAAATACCAGATTTTTAAGTCTACAAGACAGATCTGTTTCTGATTTTACAAATCTCAAATAACTTTTTTGATTTTTTCCTATTGGAATATAATTGATATACAATATTTTTTTTTCAGATGTACAACATAGTGACTCGATATGCTTGCCTTGGTAAGTGTAGTTACCCACTGTTACCACACCAAAATATATATTATTGGTTTTATTCTCTATGTTGTACTTCTATTCCTATGACTAAATTACTTTAAAGTTTGAAGTTCGTACCTCTTTAGCCCCCTTCATGTATTTCATCCATCCTTTCACACCTCAAGTAAGTTTTGAAGAAATTATTGATACCTCTATATATTGCTGAGGTATTCTGGTAATAGTCTATCAATGAAAAAAATTCCACAGGTGAATGGGACTAAGTGACTAGGTATGGAGGTGGAAGGAGCAACTTTGACTTTTCATCTTATAATCTGGATTATTAACCATGTTTATAGAACCTTTAAGAAAACTAGTTAGTAATAGGAGTAACAATAACTAATAATGTAAAAAAAGTTTCCAGAGGATTGTGATGGAAGGGCTAAAACCGGTGGTAATAACATAGGAATCCTGTATGGTCTGGAGGCTCCTCTTGCCACATCCCATTTCACACCCCTTATGCCAGCCAAGCTTCACCTAATTGCAGTTCCCTGTCACAGCAGGTTATTTCCCAGCTCTGTGTCTTTGCTCCGTGCATGGCAAATATAGAAAGTAGTCTGCTATCCAGTGTCACATTCACTGAAGACTTTCTTGAATACCTCCTCTCTTGAACACCCACTCCAGCTCCAGATAGAATTTACTATTTCCTTCTTTGCAAAACTCTGGGAACATTGATCATTCCATGTCTGCTTCATCTCAGGAGGCCAACTCCTCCCTAAGCTTACTCCTTACCCTAACGTATCTTTTCAATAAATGAATGAGAGAGAAAATAAAATGTTTGGCTTAATTACTTGACAGTTGCTGTCTCAATTCTGGAGTGAGACTATAAACACCCCTACTCTGGTTTTCCCAGCCAAAGTATTTACTATCTATCAGATGATGAGTTAGTTTTGAAACAGACTATAAGAGAAATATTCATACTTCTTTGAATTAAAAAATGACTGTGAAAAATACTTCCTGTTTAAAATGTATCCATTAAAATTAAGAGGTAGGAAAGGTTCCCTTTGTAAATGATTAAACACATTGTCAGTATTTTCAATTGCCTCTATCAGTTAAAGATACTTATGGGCACATGTCATTGCCACCCCTGACCTTATGCTCCAGAACAAAGGTAAAGCTTGTGGAACCCAAGAATGCTGTGCTCAGGGCGGGGTGCAATCAGTGCCACTGTGGTCCAATTATGCAATCTCCACTCAGTAGGGGGCTCCCACGGTATATGTTAGTACCCTCCCAGAAGTTCCATCACTATCCCATCACCACCACAGACACATTTTTGGTCTCCTCTTCCCTGCAAATTAGGTTGAAAGTTCTAGTGTAGAGACTGGGGAAAAGAAAGGTGGTCTCCTGGGATTTTGGAAGATGAAATGGTGGAGAGTTAGATATATTTATGATAGCCTCAGAACTAAAATACTTTAGAAACTATGCAATTAAATGTGTTAGGTTCTATACTATTGCATGTACTCTATTTCAGGTATAATTAAAAGCTAGTGAGACTCCTTAAGAAACTGGAAACAGAAATTCACTTTGCATCCCAAATTCCAAAGCCCTTGCAAGCAAATTATATTCCAAAAGTTCATTTGTAAATTGAGGACTTTGTATTCATCAAATCAAGAGGAAAAGACAAATGAAATAAAACACATCTCTGGTGATACATATTTTAAAAAATAACTCTTAAAAGTAAATGCCAGGATAGGGGAGAGACTTTTCATGTACATATCTTGTACTCTTTGAATTTTATACCACAGACATTTAATTATTCTCCCAATAAGATTTTTTTATTTAAAAAATGTTAAAAGTTACATATTTAGAACATTTTCCTCAAGTGCAAGTGAATATACACTGTTTCTTTAAATTCTAGTGCCTTTCTTTGTTCTACTGCTGAACTTGACCCTGCTTGATTTTGGCGGTGATAACCCTCAAGTAATCAGAAATCATAGCTGTAAAAATTACTCTACATGCTGGCTGCCCCTCCTTAAAAGAATCACTATACCTTTGGGGGGAGGGGTAACTTGTTTAGCCTTAACTATAAAATGGCTAGTTAGTCTCCACTCTTGGTGTTTTCTTCTAGTTGAAAGGATGTCAATTAGCATAATCCTCCTGATACTTCTTCATCCCTAAACTCTACCCTAGGAAAAAATGACCTACATGACCATGAACTTGGGAGTAGGAACTGAGCAATCAGAGCTCCACCCTTCCTCCTTTCTTCTTCTTAGCACCCATTTCTTCCTATGTTACAGGAAGCCACAGTGTTATAGGACAAGTCTCCACCTAGGTTGCCAGTGGTAGTCTCAGTGTGAATGTCAGTCTAATTCTGGGGTTTAGTATTACTCAAAAACATAAACCACATTTTTGTTAATCAGGTAGAAGTTTAATGGGTTTCACTGTGATTTTATTTTACATTTCCCAGATTAGTAAATAGTTTAGTATTTTTAGATATATTTGCACTACATTTGTATTCTTGCTTTTTATGATGTTGAGTCCTTTTATCCATGAGTATCATATATTATCATTCTGTTTTTATTTATATTTAAGGTCTTTCAATAACACTATTTTCTCATAAAGGAGTTGCACATCTGTTATCAAGATTTGTTCTTAGGAATGTAACAATTATTAACATCTATGCACCCAATATAGGAGCACCTAAATATATAAACCTGATACTAACAGATCTAAAGGGAGAAACTGACAGCAACACAGTCATATTAAGAGATTTTAACACTTTACTTCATCAGTGGATAGAAAATAAAAAAGGAAATAGAGGCATTGAATAGACATTAGACCAGATGGATTTAACAGATATTTACAGAACATTCTACCCAGAAGCAACAGAATACACATTTTTCTCAAGTGCATGTGGAACATTCTCCAAAATAAATCACATATTAGGACACAAAAAATGTCTCAACAAATTTAAGAAGTTTGAAATTGTATCAAATTTCTTCTCAGACCAGAATGGTATGAATCTAGAGATCAATTATAAGAAAAAAAAACTGGAAAAAACACACATGAAGACTAAATAACATGCTTCTAAATAATCAGTGGATCAAGGAACAGATCAAATAGGAAATTGGATAATACATGGAGACAAATGAAAACAGAAACACAATGGTTGAAAATCTCAATGGTGGGATGCAGCAAAAGTGGTTCTAAGGGGAAATTTATATTAATACAGGCCTACCTTAAGAAACAAGAATAAGCTCAAATAAACAATCTAACCCTATAACTAATGGAACTAGAAAAAAAAGAACAAATAAAGTCCAAAATTAGTAGGAGGGACATAATAAAGACCAGAACAGAAATAAATAAAATAGAGACTAAGAAAACAATAGAAAAAGTCAGTGAAACCAAGAGCTGGTTTTTTGAGAAGATAAACAAAGTCAACAGACCCCTAGCCAGACTATCCCAACAAACAAGAGTCCAGTACCAGATGGCTTCATGGGTGAATTCTACCAAACATTTAATGATGAGCTGATATCTATCCTTCTTAAAGTATTCCTAAAAGTAGAGAAGAGGAAATACTTCCAAACTCATTCTATAAGTCCAGTATTACCAGACAAAGACACTACAAAAAAAGAAAACTATAGACCAATATCCCTGATGAACATAGATGCAAATATCCTCAACAAAATATTAGCAGAGCAAATTCAACAATACATCAAGAGGATCATTCACCACAACCAAGTGAGATTTATTCCAGGGATGCAAAGATGGTACAATACCTACAAATCAATCACTGTGATACACTAAATTAACAAAAGGAAGAATAAAAGTCATATGATCATCTGAATAGATGCTGAAAATGCATTTGACAAAATTCAACATCCATTCATGATAAAAACTCTCAACAAAGTGGGTATAGAGGGAGTATACCTCAACATAATAAAGGTCATACACAGCAAACCCACAGCCAACATCATACTCAAGGATAAAAAGCTGAAAGATAGTCCTCTAAGATCAGGAACAAGACAAGGATACCCATGCTCATCACTTTTATTCAATGTGATACTGGAAATCCTAGTTAGACAAGAAAAGGAAAACTGTCACTATTTGCGCATTGGACATAATAGGATACATAGAAAACCCTAAGTACTCCATCAAAAAATTATTAGAACTAATAAACAGATTCAGATTCAGCAAAGTTGCAGGATATAAAATCAATAACAGAATTCTGTTAAATTCCTGTACAGTAAAAACAAACCAGCAGAAAGAGAAACCAGGAAAACAATCCCATTTACAATTGCATCAAAATGAATAAAGAACCTAAGAATAAACCTAACGAAGGAGGTGAAAGACGTGTATGTACTCTGAAAAGTATAAGAAACTGGTGAAAGAAAATGAAGAAGACACCAATAAATGGAAATCTATCTCATACTCATGGATAGGAAGCATTAATATTGTTAAAATGGCCATCCTGCCCAAAGCAATTGACAGATTCAACCAATCCTTATAAAAACACCAATAGCATTTTTCAGTGAACTAAAGCAAAGAATCCTAAAATTTATGTGGAACCATGGAAGACCCCAAATAGCCAAAGGAATCTTGAGAAAGAACAAAGCTGGTGGTATCACACTCCCTGACTTCAAGCTATATTACAAAGCTATCATGTATCATGATTAAAACAGTGTGATAATGGCCCAAGAACAGACCCATAGATCAATGGAATAGAATAGAGAGCCCAGAAATAAACCTACTCATATATGGTCAATTACTATATGACAGAGGCAAGAATATATAATGGAGAAGATTATGTTCAATTAATGGTGTAGGGAAAACTGGACAACTACATGTACGAGAATGAAACTAGATCACTGTATTTCACCATACACAAAAGTAAACTTGAAATGGATTAACAACCTAAATGTAAGACAGGAAACCATACAACAGAAGAAAACATAGGCAAGAATTTCATGAACATCAGCATGAGAAATTTCTTTATGGACATATCTCCCCAGGCAAGAGAAATAAAAGCAAAAATAAACAAGTGGGACTACATTAAACTAAAAAGCTTCTGCACAGCAAATGAAACCCTCAACAAAACTAAAAGGCAATCTACTGTATGGTAGAATGTATTTGCAAATGATATATCCAAAAAGGAGCTAATATCAAAAATGTATAAAGAACTCATATGCTTCAACACCAGAAAACCAAAAGTCCAATTAATAAATGGGCAGAGGACTTGGACAGACATTTTTCTAAAAAACACATGCAGATGGCCAACAGACACATGAAAAGATGCTCAACGTCACTCATCATTAAGGAATGCAAATCAAAATCATAATGAGGTATCACCTAACCCAGTCAAAATGGCCACTGCCCAAAAGACAAAATATAGCAAGTGTTGGTGAGGATGTGGAGAAGAGGGAGCCCTCCAACACTGTTGGTGGAAATATAAACTGGTACAGCTACTGTGGAAAATAACATGGACATTCGTGAAAAAACTAAAAATAGAAATACCACACAACCCAGCAATTCCACTTCTGAGAATTTACCTGAAGAAAACAAAATCATTAATTTAAAAAGATACATGTGTGCCTATGTTCATTGCCGCATTATTTACAATAGCAAAGATTTGGAAGCAAACCAAGTGCCCACTGATAGATAAATGTGGTTACAGAATATTACTCTGCCATAAAAAAAGAAGAAAATCTTGTCATTTGTGACAACATGGATGAATCTAGAGGGAAACCTACTAAATGAAATAAGCCAAGCAGAGAAAACAAATACCATGTGATTTCACTTATATGTGGAATATAAAAAACAAAACAAACAAAAAAGAAATATTGATAATAAACTGTTGACTGCCTTAGGGAGGGGGTTGGAGGATGGGTGAAATAGCTGAAGGGGATAAAGAGAGAAAACTAAATGACGTAAGAATGGAAGTACAACATAAAGATTTTAACCTTTAATATTGTAATATCTTGGTATGATAATGGGGTAACTATACCTACTGTGACAAGCATCTAGTAATGTATACAATTGTAGAGTCACTATATTGAACATCTGAAACCAACACAAAATCACATAATAATTTTATTGTAATAAAAACATGAATTAAATAATAAAAAGATTTATTCTTAGGAATTTAGGTATTTCATTTTGTTGATTACTTATATAGTATCTTTATAATTACTTTTTCTAACTTGTTTTTGTTATTTAAAAATGAATTCACTTTTATATGTTGATTTTTAATCAAGCAACTTTATTAAATTTATTATGTTCACTAGTTTATCTGGAGATCTTCTGAGTTATTCCATTTAGGAAATTATATTATCTGCAATGAGAGTTGTTTTATCCTTTTTTATTCTTATGCCATTTGTTTATTTTTCTTACCACACTGGCCAATATCTCTGGTTCAATATCAAATATTTGGGATAGCAAATATACTTGTCGTAAAGTAGAGTAAAAGTAGTGGTAGTGAATATTCTTGTCTTGCTCTTGATCTTACAGGGAATGCATTCAGCCTTTTGGCATTAAACATATATATGTATCTCTAAGCAATATGAAATTATACAAATAACATCATGTTAAATCAATCTTTTATTTCTGAAATATAACAACCAACAACTTCTTTTACATGATAGGTTTGTTATTATCATTTAGGGTTTTTGCATTTATGTTCATGGATGAGATTAATCTGTAATTTTTCCTTGTTTTTGTACTGAATTTCATATCAAAGTATTTTAATGTCATAAAATGAGCTAGGAGTTTTTTGTTTTTACTTCTTTTTTTATCAAGGTATCATTGACATACAATCTTATGCTCAGGTTTCACATGAGCAACATTATGGTTACTACTTTCCCCCTATTATCAAGTCCCCACCACATACCCCATTACAGTCACTGTCCATCAGCATAGTAAGTTGCTAATGAGTCACTACTTGTCTTCTCAGTTGAGCTAGGAGTTTTTATTTCTATTGTCTAGAGATATTTGGGTAAAGATTAAAATTAAAGTTTACCCTTGAACAACAAGGATTTAAATGGCATGGGTCCACTTATATGTAGACATTTTTCAATTAATTACATTGGAAAAAATCTTTCGAAATTTGCAGGAATTTGAAAAAGCATTTTCTTTTCTCTAACTTACTTTATTGTAAGAGTACTGTGTATAATATATATACAAAATATGTGTTGACTCTCTATGTTATCAGTAAAGCTTCTGGTCAACAGTAGGCCATTAGTTAAGTTATGGAGGAATCAGAAGTTTTATGTGGATTTTTGACTGCACAGAGGATGGGTGCCTCTAACTCCCACACTGTTCAAGGGTCAGCTCTATCTGGTTAAGTCATCTTATTAACCCCCCTTAAACCCCTATTAATTTTTTTTCTGCTTTATCTATCAATTGAGGTAACTGTGACACTTTTTCACTAAGATTGGACTTTTTTTTCTTTTGTTTAGTGTATTTTACATACATAATAAGTATTGAACATGTGGATTTATTCTTAGTTTGTTATATTGTGGGTTTTTTAATTTATTCCACATAAATATTTGCTAAAATATGCCTGCCTGTAAAAGTTTTCTGGGCATGGTACTTTTCTTTTACGAACAGTTTTTAACTTCTGCTTTAATTTCTTTAAAGGATAAAAGACAATTCAGCATTCTTCCTTTCTTCTTGAGTCAATTTTGTGAGTTATATTTCTTGAGGAATTCATCTCTTTAATGTGTTTTTAAATTTATTGTATAAGGTTGTTCATATGAAAAACTAATAAATATTTATTGAGGATGTATTATGCACTATGTATGTACTGCACATTAGTGTTCTAGATTCTGTTTTCTTCTTTTATAGCTTTTTAAGCAACTTTTCTGAGATAAAGTTGAAGACAATAAACTGCACATATTAAAGTGTACAGTTTGATAAGTTTTGACATGTGTAAACATTCATGAGACCATCACCACACTCAAGATAGTAAACATATCTGTCACCCTCAAAAATATTTTCATGTTCCTTTGTAATCCCTTCAGAGTACTACCCAGTGCCTGTGAATTATGAGATTTTTTTTTCTAAACCAACAGGTGGTAGCAATCACCATTCCAGGCCTTTGTGGTTTCTGGGTACTCTGTTGTAAATGCCTTCAGATGTTTCTTTCTTCGGCCCCAAGTAGCTTCCTCACATTCATGTCCTAAGTTGTCTCTTTGTGCAGCTTTCTCCAGCCCGGCACTACTTTGCAGACTCTTGCTTCTTGGTCTCCCTGGATGCTCAGCTCTGTCTTCTCAGAGAACTCAGGAAACCTGCTAGGCTTCCCCTGGATTCCCCTTCCCTGTGCTGTGGGCTGGAAACTCTCAAGAGAGTAAGCTGGTTCTATCACAGGGCTCTCCTCATTTGTTTTCTGTCTCTTGGGGACCACTGTCCTGTTTCTCTGGTAGTCAGTGTTGTGGAAATCAGTATTTCATCATTTTGTCTGATTTTTTGGTTGTTTTAGGCAGAATGATAAATCTGGTCCTTCTTACTCCATCTTGGTCAGATGTGGGTCATAATATCCTTTCTGTTTTTAATGTCTACAGTATCTTGTTTCCTCTTTCAATTCTTTTCTTTCTCCTCTTTTTTCCCCCTTGATTCAACTTACCAGAGGTTTGTCTAATTTTTCATTTTAAGGACCCTTTTGTTTACTGATCTTCCCTTTTATAGGTATATTTTCAATTCATTAATACCAGTTCTTATTTTTATTTCCCTCCTTCTATTTCATTATTTATCTGTTTATTCTTATATTACTATCAAAACTTCCTTATTTTCTTGTGTAAGCATTTAAGACATTTGTTGTATCTCGTTGGGTTTGTTATGTGGTGTTTTCATTGTTTAATTCTAAAGAATTTCTAAATTTATCATGATTTTTCTTGACTCATGACTTTTTCAAAATGTTCTTTAAAATTTCTATATGGAATTTTCCTAGTTTTCTTTTTATATATATATTGTTAATTTCTAACTAAATTGCATTGTACATAGAAAGTTATTTTTGAGATATAATTGCAGACAATAAACTGCACATATTTAAAGTGTATAATTTGATAAACTGTAACATATATAAATACCCATGACATCATCACCACAATCAAGATAATTAAGTTATCCATCACTCAAAAGATTCCTCATGTTCCTTTGTAATTTCTTTGATCAGGCTTTAAGTAGATCAGGCTGAATAATGGAATTTTTAAATTCTCATTAAGCTTTGTTTTAATGGGTCCCAAAATTCTGTGACAAATTCTTGGTCAAGTTGTTTACATTAAAAGATACTGATTTTAACAACTAGTAATTTAAAACTTCCACACACATATATAAAAAATAAATGGTCTACAAAACATTCTCCTTTCCTTCTGAAGGTTTTGCAGTACATTTTGTCATTAACCAGTCTCTTATTATTAAACTGGAATGCCTGAGACAAACAGTCTGAGACCATTTTTCCACCACTGATTAAGATTGGGATGGCAGGTATTAGGGGTGATAAGTCATTTAGCTTTCTGGGCCGACTTGGTGACCTTAGCAGCCCCACAGCCTCCTTGTCCACAGTTTTGATGACGCCCACATCAACCCTCTGTTTCATGTCACGGGCAGCAAAACCACTCAGAGAAGGATGGTCAGAGACATTCTCAATATACATGGGCTTGCCATGAGCCATATCAATGATGACAGCATCACCAGGCTTCAAGAATTTGGAGCCATCTTCCAGCTTTTTCCCAGAACAACAACCCATCTTCTTCAGCTCAGCAAACTTGCAAGCAATGTTTGCTGTGTGACAATCTGCAACAGGTACTGCTTGGCCTGAATCATTCACCAGAGCCAGCTGCTCCCATTGGTGGGTCATTTTTGCTGCCACCGGTCACACTGACACAATGAGCATCTTTGACAGACACATTCTTGCCACTGAAGTCCAAATTGTTCCCAGAGAGAGCTTCACTCAAAGCTTCTTGGTGCATTTCAATGACTACTTCAGGTGTAACGCTGACTGGAGCTAAGGTGACTATCATGCGGCTTTGAGAACATCAGTCTCTGAACACTTTACCTAGTCAAGGACTGGCATCATATACATGGTTATTAGGGTAATGTTGTCTGCAAGTAACAGAAAATCTAACTTAATATAGCTCAAACAATAGTTTGAAAATTTACCATTTTATTGAACAAAGAGTCCTGAGGAAGCGTGCCTCTAGAGTTATCGTATTCAGCAGCTCAGTGACATCACCAAGCTCTCAGGATTTTAATGTCCTCTCCTTCCATATTTTTGGTTAGCTACCTTCCTAGTTAGAAGAAGCCTGCCCCTTTTTCCAGTACAGATATACACAAGCCCAGCAGAAGAGCTCACCTCACTTTTATGTGCCCCTTTTAAGAGTGAGGGAGGGTTCCAAGCAGACTTATCCTCATGTCATCATAGTCAGACTTGAGTCCCTAGCTATTGTTACATGCCAATCTAGGATAAGAATCCCACCGCTGCTCCTCCTTCATAGAGCTGGAACAGGGACTGACCTGCCTGGAGCATATGGCTATGAGACAGGGACTAACCTGCCTGGAGCATATGGCTATGAGAAAAAGACAAGACCACTTTGCAAGGAAAGAAGGAAAGGATTACATGTCACAACTAAAGTTGTCTGCTACATGAAGCCACTCAAAGATACCATGAGAAGAGGAGCCATTAAAAACCAGTGAACTCCAGTTCATAGAGCACACCACCCCCTGTGTGTCCTTGGGGAGTGTGCTTATGTTCACTACATCATACCACATACAGAACTGTGTCAAAGTTTATCTTCTTCAGAGACTTAAAATCAGGTGCAGGAGGTAAAGGTTTGCATTCCTTTCTGAGGAATAGCATTTAAACTAGCCTGAAAGCCATGGCCTGGAGTGTTCCCCTGTGATATAGTTAAGAGAAATTATTCACCCAATCATTTCTCAACTACTTTAAGTACATCCTCTAGCAAAAGAGAACTGAAATCAGTTATTAGTTATTAGTTTTATTGAAATTAAAATTATTCTTTTTCCCAAATTAATTATCTTTATTGAGTTGTATAAAAAATTGCATTCCACCTACAGGCTAGCTTCAGGTTCGCATCACAAATTAAAAGATAGAAACACTTTACTTCCTTTGCAACACTTTTAGCAAAGCATTATGAATACAAGACACTGGATAGCATTCCAATTGCAAACTAATTAATTCACCCAGGAAATCTCAGGAGCTGTCTTTCTCCCTCTCTAGTAACCACTGGAGGGAATACTCAAGGACTAAACATTTCCATAAATGCAATAGATATCCTTATACTTTTGCCTGTAAATTACCTGACACAGGATGAAGTGGTTTCCATGGTAAGTTGGGAGGATCAGTCTGGAGGGTTATTATCATGGCTTTGTTCCTAAGATTCAGATTTCAGAAGGCTATGAACAATAGTGGCAAGGCAGTTGGTACTGGTATGAAAGTAGCTGAGATGGATATTGGGTTGCTGGAAACAAATGCCTACTACATTTACTATGTGCCATGGTACTGTGCTAAACCCTTGTACATGTATAAATCATTTAATTTTCTTACAACTCCATTGGGTTGGTGCTATATTATCCTAATTCTATAGATGAAGGAAATTAAGTATGAGATGGTTGAGAAACTTGCCCAAAGGCATACTGCTAGAAAATGACACAGTCCAAGTCCACCAGACTCAAGAGTTCACACTCTTAAATACTGCATTAAGAGACTACATGGTGGGTGGACAAAGTCTACCTGAATTTAAGTATTTTCAATACAGTCCCTCACTACAGCTCTTGATTTGGGCCTTCTTTTTTAACTTTAAAAAAAAAAAACCTCCCAGCTTATGCAACTAATCACTAATATCTTATACCTCTTTAATAATAGAGCCATGTTCTCATAGTGTGGTTTCCAAAACCAACAACACTGGGCATCACCTGGGAACCTGTTAGAAACGCAAATGTTGAGTCCCCAACAGAGATCTTCTGAAGAAGAATCTCTGGGTGAGGGCACATCAATCTCTATTTTAACAAGCCTTCCAGGGAATTCTGATGCACGCAAAAGTTAAAGAAGCACTGTTTTAAATCTCCTTTCTCCTACAGAGGATTACAATAGGTCAAGGGCCACTGAGGTCCATGCTCAGTTTTTCTCTCTAGTCCTGTTTTGTTCCACAATGTCTCTATTGATCTCTTGTGCTGACAGATGATTGTGCTTTCAAGTTTCACAGTCTTTGTTTCTATGTTTGCTGCTGTGGGTTCACAGACTTCAGTAGAGAGTTATTGCTGCATTTTCTTCTGATTTTATGTTGCTTTCTTCTTTTCACTTTTGTCATTTCAATTTCCCCCCTTTTCTACTTTTCTTTCCACATTTTTCCTGAGTACTCTGTGCTCTGCATGATATACTGTCCTAATCTACCTCCTTTACCTCTCCTGAACTTTCTCATAGTAGGATGGGCTATTAATTATTCATCAGGACACTTGTTTTGGTAGAGAAGTACTGGGTTCTTGGTGGCATGAAAAGGAAGACACTTCCATTTGTAAGCAATTGTTAAAAATTCCTAAAAATATCTTTCTATGCTTTCTTTCCTGAGAATGAGAGTCACTGGATTTCTCTCTAAACTGAAAATATTTTGAGGGCAGGACTTACATATATTAATTCACAGCAGTTACCCACTGCTATGGAAACTGAGAATCCTCAAAGGCAATCACTCCCTCTTAAAAAATGATGGTAAAATACACAGTATAAAGGTTACCATCTTAACCTTTGTTTAGTGTTTGATCAGTGTCATTAAGTACATTTGCTTATTGTGCAACCATCACCACGATTCATCCTCAGAAGTCTTTACATCTTGCAAAACAGAAACTTTGTGCTCATTAAACACCAGCTTCCCACTCTTCATTGATTGTTGCCTTTGTTCTGTACCTCACTCTTTTTTTTTTTTGATTACACTTTGTCAGCTTGTCACCTCCTCAGTTTCTGAACTCAATGTAGCCACTACTTTTTGGATCTTTTCACTGACTGCTTAAAGGGAATTTTAGCACTAGTTACAGGAAAGATGGAGGATCCATCATCTTCTATCCAACTACGCATAAGGGTGAGTCAGGAGTCACGGGTAGGAGCTGCTGGGCTGAACTGAGCAGACATGGGCACTAGCACATACCCGTTTGCCTAAAGCCCATGGTGTGTGACCCCACCCACAAGCTGCAGAAAAAGAAGTATCAGGTTGAAAATCAGGCTCATCCCTCCCAGACAGACTCTGTGCTGGCTCTGATTCTACTCAAAGAACCGATGGGTATTTGTCATGCAGAACCTCTCAGAGGGGTGTTCCTAGAACCTTCATAATGTGACTTATTGAATTGAGGGTTCTGAGACCAGTAGAGCCAGGGACCCTTTTGTGTACCTATCTTGGCATTGGCCTCTTCAACAGCCAGGAAATGAGCCTGGAATCTTCCCGTGTGTTTCATTTCTTAGAGGCTGTGAAACACAGCATTAGCAGCAGGCTGCCCAGTGTATGAGACACACAACAGCAGCTGGAGGTTTGCAGTAGGCCTTGTAATAGCAGAAGGGAAATAGGTCACACAGCTGTAGGAGGAGCCACCTAACAGAAATATGCTGGACAGCTGCTCAGATCACAGGTCAGATAGGGGTTCAAAATTACCTGTCCACAGAAACTCAGCCTTCACTGAAATGTGCTTCCACTTTTGAGGGACTCTCAAGCCCCTTAAAAACAAAACAAAAAAAAACCTAAAACATTCCATTATCTTTTTGTTGCCTGTAAGGAAAGTGTACTCATCTTTCCTTCTAAGGATGTCTTTTATGTCAGTATTTCTGGATGTCAGTTTTGTGCCATTCATCATGTTAGCCTCTCTGACAGATAGAAAGATGACAGTCCTTGTGTTCAATTAACTGTTAGTCTTTCCTTTTTCTTTTCCCTTTGGCACTAGGAAAGTCTTTTGATTTTACTGGGACAAGTACTAGTTTTTCTCAATAGCCAAGTGCTATGAGGTTCATAGCAATATACTTTTTTTTTGAGTGCCTATTACATATGAGGCACTTTACACAGATATCTGTAATCTTCCCAGCAATCCCCAGGGAAGAATTAGTTTTCTTATATTACAGATGAGGAAAATGAGGCTGAGAGAAATTAAACAATTTCTCAAATCACAAAAACAATAAGTCAGAAGTAAAAACTGAAGCAGGCCTCCTTACATTATGCTATTAGCTAAGAAAAGTTCATTTTGGAGTTTGAACTCCTTGGAAATTCACTCTGCTTTCTACCAAGTCATAAGTAAGTCAGGATTAAAAAGCTAATTAATTAATGGAAACAAGATACTCATAAGCAATTCTTCCTAGAAATATCAATTTGCTTCTACCATCATCCCCTTTTTACTGAGATTATGTCTTAAACAGACATTTTCCCTTCAACTAGAATAGAAACCCTCTGCTAACACAGTTTTTGGTGTAAAAATGTTTTAAACCTGATTGTTTTTTACCTCAATGGCCTAACACTAGGACCAGGAAAGTATACATGAAGAATTTTGTAGACAAGGCACTCAGATGGTAAGGCAACTGCAGAACTTTGTGTTAAGTTTCGCTTTCTGGTACCACTCTATAAATGTCCTGACATGTTAGTAACTATTACGTTGGTACCTAGCCCTCTAAGAGGAAACTTAAGATTCTCAAAAACAATAGAGTTTATTTTGCCTTTAAGTTCCTCAGAGATATTTCCTACATTCATATGTTTGCATATGCTTCACAAACTATATGCTACTTAAAGTGGATCTGTTAATAAAAGTCATATTACTACATCAAGCAATGTCACAATTTTTCATATAAATGCACAGTAATACTAAAAAGACAGAGCTCATGTTAAATTGATGTACATTTAGTTAAAGTTTGAATTATATTAAAAGCCTAAGTTTGTCTTCCATCTCACCACTAATTACATTTCTTGACCAATGTCTAATGAGTTTGGAAAATCCATGTTGGCTAGCTACTGTTCACACTCACAGATAGAGAATTTTGAATCTGGAATATTAAATGAGGGATTATGTAGTCTAATGATCACAAACTATAGCCAACCTGTCAAATTTGGCATGCTGTTTTTGTAAATAATATTTTATTAGAACACAGCCCATTTATTTATCTATTATCTATGGCTCCTTTCATGTTACAACAGCAGAGGTGAATAGTTGTGGCAGAGACCTTAAGGTACACAAGGCTAAAGATATTTATCTGATTCTTCTCAAAACATTTGCTGCCTCCTGGTTTAGTCTAACCTCCTCAATATATAGATGAGGACACATTTTCAAATTCTTTGCTCATATTTCCAAGGCCTTACCAAGTGCCATACTTTGCTTAAATATATGACCATGCTCATTAGCCCAAACTCATCATCTTTTCCTTTATGCTTTAACATTCTCAAGACAATTATATATTTGTCTCACGTGTTGCTGGTACTCTCTTTTACACCATGAAGGCTTTCATGTTAGCTAAGCTATTTTCTGAATTAATATTTTATTCTTCAAGTCTTTTAAAAAACTTTTCCAAATATTAAGAATTGTTTTACAATAAGTACTCTGCCTTGGCTATTAGTGCTTACAGTTCAAATGTGTTTACATATGACAAATTTTGCATTTCATAGTAAAAGACCCAAAGGTAGCTGAAATCTTTAAATAAAGTATAGGGTATTACTTAAATAAATAAAAAACATTTATGGAAATACCTCTAATTGCAAGGTCCTGTACTGGGTATTTGAAATGACTAAGACCCTTTCACAGCCCATGCTTTTGAAGTGCTGGAATTCTTTGGGGGAAATGAACATGTAAGAAGAAAACTGATATAATAAATACCCCAAATAATGACTAAATTAATCATTCTTTCCCATTAGAGTTATTATCTGAATTTCAATATGTATTATCTGCAAATACTAATATGCCATCTAAAGCCTGCTAAATTGTACTTCCATTAAAGCAAATTTCTATTGTGCTGTTTACCCCAAAGAGAATCCTCTGGCTTTAAGTACATTTTTTTAAAAAGAGGAACACTGCATTTTTCCCCCAACCTTTTTTAGATACAATTGGTACATAACATTGTGTAAGGTATGCAACGTGTTGATTTGAGACGAATACTGCTTTTATAAAACACACAGCACCACTAGGTAATGTGATGATGCTAAACCAGGATTCTGTTATCCAAAGTTGTTATTATTTCAGGATCATGATTTTATTCATGGTAGATTCAAATGTTCTGTGGAACAAAGAACAGTGTTATAGTGGTGTTTTGCTCTAAAATCCAATTATTTTCCCCTTGATGCCTATCACTTTTTTCATCCTGTCCCCTCTCTCATTTCTTTAAATATTTCACTCTTGAAATCTTTATCCTTTTCTTATAAATTCCCATTATTTTCTTATATTATTCCCAAGAAATGTTATTTTTGAGATTCAGTAATTTAAACCTTGACAGTTTTGAGGTTGAAACATATTAGGCTATTCAGCAAATGTACACAGTACTCTATATTCAAAAGGTATTCTTCATCCTTGTGAACAAATTTAACTCTATAAGAAAAGAAAGCCAACGTACAACCCAAGAGATTAAATTTTTGCCTCATTTTTATAGTGAGAGACAGCACAAATAGAATAAAAAATCTGGATTGCAAGGCTGGAGTTATGTTGTCTTTCATTTTGCAGCAAAAGAGAGTGAACTGGTGAAAAAAGGGTAATCAGGTTGAAAAATCCTTATTTTGTTTTTGATGATCTACTGTTTCCTTGGAAACAGAGCTGGCAGCCACAGAGTTGCAGGCATTATGTTTTCTTTCTTTTTAAGCTTTGAAGCATCAAAGAAAAGGTAAGGTTTTATTGCTGTAATCTGTAGAATCTGACTTATTTTCAAAGAAATTAAAAACAAATATTTATTGAATGTTCTATTACATATATGATATTAGGGGGTAAAACTAGTAAGTTTGAGAAAGGGCTTTAAACCAATTGAGTGGAATAAATTTTAATTTCTAAGAGCCAATCTATTTTAAGAGAAAGGGAAAAATAAAGCTTTTTAAAAAATCTATAGTGTGAGGGTAGTACCTTGAGACTAGTATAGTTTTGTGAAATTAATTTTAGAAAATAACTAAATTCCCACACCAGACAACATGATTCCTTCTTCCTGTGTACAAAAACTAGGTAATACGAAGGTGGTAATATGTATTGAGAAGCCAGTTTTTGTCTCCAGTAAAAGTAAACAAAAACTAAAGGGAGTTTAAAGAAGCCTGAACGGTTTTCTGCAAAACTAATATATTAATGAATTTATTAAATATTTCAATTGAGTTGTGATTGTCAAATGATTATAATATGGTCTTTTCCTTGATAAAAGGTTGCATTAATTTAAATTTAAAAAATCTTAATTCAATTAAAATATGAGTCCTAAACTTTTAGAAATCATCTGTCAAATATTTCCATTTTACATATGAAAAAATTGAGGCCCAACGAGATAAAAACCTTGCCCTAAAACATACAAATTGGCAGAACTGGCAATTCTGGAACTCACATTTCTTGATCACTGATGCTCTTTACTGCTCTATTAATAATAGGGGTTCATCGAGTTCACTTTACAAATATTTTAATTTCACACAATTGTTAGGAACTCAACTATTGTTTAAAAACAAGATGCATACTATAAGCAACAAAACCATGGACGTGTATCCGAAGAAAAGAACCAACAAAACAGTCACTTTTAGTTTTTGAGTGAGCTATGAAGCTATCTGCTTTTCAGAGAGTGTCAGAAGCAAACATCTTACAAAGAATTTTCAAAAACCTTCTTAGTACTTTGGATTGTCAGAAGCTCACCTTCTCAGTTCTTCCAACCACAGCCATCTATCCATCTAATAACTCATTCACTGTGTAATTCAGTAAGAATTTCTGAGCCCCTATTGTATTATGTACATAAATTATTCTTCTATGGGATACCTTTCCCCCTAAACAGTTAAATATTTCCATTTTTGTACCCCAATACTACTTGTTCAATTCTCTCTTCTAACACCTACCATATTATAGTGCAGTTATGTTCTGTACCCCTTTTTAGACTGTCAGCTCCTTGACATGAGGACTCATTTATATAATAAATGAGACTCAGTGATCTTACTTATCTCTTTATCATAATCCCTATCATGGAGCTTGGCACATTAATAATCAATTAAATGTTTTGTGACTACATAACATCTATATTTGATTTTGCCTTGATGAAAGAGATATAGGAAAGCAAAAGATCTATGTTAGCTGAGAAGACCAGGAAAATTGGAAAGCAAGAGAATAAAATACTGTTGACTGGGTCCTCAATATTGATCAACTCTTATTCACTGCCAATTTCATTTTTAAAACAGTAATTCATAAATATTTCCACTCTATTCAAATACTGACCCTCACTCCAAGCCCTTATTCTCACACACGGGGTTTTATTCCTATACAGAGATTAAGATCATCTAGTGAGAACTTCCTCATTTTACTCCTCTCCGTCTCAATTATTTTCTTTCTTCTCATGTTTCTGAAAAAGATGTTTCTCTTCCATCTCTTCATTTAAGATCATTCTTTACCAGTCCCTGTTCATCCACTCACAAACGTACCTTGTTCTTCTAAAAAATGTTTAGCAAACATACTACTGATACTACTTTCATATATATATTAAGGTGGGGGGAGTCATTTATATTTACAACTTCCATTTTCTCCCACTTACTTCTTAAAACACTTTAATCTGCCTTCTTTCCTCACTACTCAATTGAAATAACACTCTTGAAATGACTTTTCCT
Source organism: Manis javanica (assembly GCF_040802235.1). Taxonomy (NCBI): domain Eukaryota; kingdom Metazoa; phylum Chordata; class Mammalia; order Pholidota; family Manidae; genus Manis; species Manis javanica. The sequence continues at coordinate 40,352,807 of NC_133167.1, read as the reverse complement.
TTATTACTTAAACTTTGAACAAGGAGTGCTAGTTAATATTACCAAAATAATGAATTTAAAGGTAACTTGTCACCTACACCCCTTTATCTGCCCCATTTCCAAACACATAGAAATTCTAAATTAACTTTGTTATGATATTGTTGAATTTTACAGAAGGAAGGGAGAATCTTAAGTGCCATAGAGAGAGATCATAACAGTATTGAACTTCTGTCACCCATAGTGATCACTGAAAGGGATAAACATAAAAAAAATCAGCATCCTGACCACATAATTTGTGGGAATGATTCCAATTATTCAGTCTACTTTCATTACGTAGAAACTAAAACAACAAAAAGCCAAGAAATTAATGTATGTGGACCCAGACACAGAAATGCCTCCACAACCCAGGGGAGGCACAAGACCCTAAAGATGAGTTTACAAACCAAACTTACAAAACATTTGAGGAAATATGGCTTCATGAGATAGTTGGCATATAAAATATATGGAAGAAATAATGAGGAACTCTAGATAATACATAAATGGTCTTTAGAATGAATATATTTAAATATTTTCAAAGAGTTTTAAAACAGGAATGGATTCCATTAGGTAAGAATAGAGCATTATGGGGGGAAAAGGACAGAAGGATTCGGATAAAAAACTAACGAATTCTAGACATAAAAAAATAAAGTTATTGAAATAAGACACTCTCAGTATATAAGATAAATTATAGACACCATTTAGGATCATGAAGACTGTTTAAGACCACAAGCAACTCATTCAGAATGTGGCATAGAGAAATAAAGATATGTGAAAGATTTAGTGTTAAAGAAGACAGAATGAGGTGCTTTAAAATATGTCTAACAGCATTCAAAGAGAATGGAAGAGTAAGTGTTTGAAGAACCAGTGGTTGAGAATGTTCCAGAATTGAAAAGATGAATTTGCAAATATGAAAGCATACCAAATCCCAAGGAGAACAAATAAAAACAACATATCTTTGTACATAGTAGTGAAAACTATGTTTTCATCTCAGGGAAAGACAAAAACCTTTGAAATGACCAGAGGTGAAGGCAGATTTTCCAAAGGAATGGCAATCTGAAAACAGGATTCTCATCAGCAGCACTAGATTCCAGAAAACAATAGAAAAATACCTTAAAAGTCCTGAGAGAAATGAACTAACTATCCAAAATTCTATACTCAGGTATATTATCACCCAAAGGCAAATTATGTAAATTATAACAGAATTTACCCATGGACCCTTATTGAAAGAACTATCAAAGGATCTAATGCAGCAAGAATAAGAATGAACTCTGCATGAAGGAATAAAATATAAGCAATGGATACTACAATGCAAATGCTATATCAAATTATCTGTAGGTTTTCTGTTTTGTCACTATCCAAGTATAAGTAAGATGCCAAAAGTGAGATTTAAACATTCACTCTCCCACTGAAGCAGGAAACTCCTCTCAAATGTCAAACACAAAATCATAACAAGATTAATTAAGATTCACGAGGTATCTGTACATTTAAAGGGATTAAAAAAATTTTTAAGTCAGTGAGACATGACTTCAGCTTATTTTAGATTCCTGATATCCTTATTTATCTTAAAATAAATCCTCTTTTAAATTTTACTATGTATCATATAATGTTATACATTTAAAAAATTTCTCAATTGATGTAACATATTATAGAATACATCAATAAACATATCTAAACTAAATTTCAACTTATTTGATGATATATTAGCAATAGTAGTAAAATAGTTTTGATTAAATAAATTAATTCATTATAAAAACTTTGAAAAGTAAAGATAGAAAGCTTGAAATAATCATTAAAATTCTACTATCAAGAGAGAATGTCAGCATTGTTTCATATTCCATGAAGATATTTTTCTATATATTTTATATAGTTGAGGATATACTATATACAATTTTTCCTATATTTTTTCCTTAGCATCACCTATCATAAAATTCTTCTCATTATTTTAATTGCTGTATCGTGTTCCATAGTATGAACATAATTTGTTTCCAAATCATTAGACCTGTAAGATGCTTCAAACTTTTTGATTTTATATATTGAGATTAACATATGATTGCATAAATTTTTTGGATTTCTTAAGGGCAGATTCCTAAAAATGACTTGGGTTGAATTGCCTTTATTTTATTTTATTTTTATTTTGTTATCATTAATCTACAATTCCATGAGGAACATTATGTTTACTAGACTTCTCCCATCACCAAGCCCCACCACATACCCCATTACAGTCACTGTGCATCAGTGTAGTAAGAAGCTATAGAATCACTACTTGTCTTCTCTGTGTTGTACAGCCCTCCCCGTGCCCCCCCCCACATGATACGTGCTAATCGTAGTGCCCCCTTTCTTCTCCCACCCCCCCACCCCTTATCCCTGCCTTCCCACCCATCCTCCCCAGTCCCTTTCTCTTTGGTAACTGTTAGTCCATTCTTGGGTTCTGTGAGTCTAATGCTGTTTTGCTCCTTCAGTTTTTTCCTTTGTTCTTATACTCCACAGATGAGTGAAATCATCTGATACTTGTCTTTCTCCACCTGGCTTATTTCACTGAGCATAATACCGTCTAGCTCCATCCATGTTGTCGCAAATGGTAGGATCTGTTTTCTTCTTATGGCTGAATAATATTCCATTGTGTATATGTACCACATCTTCTTTATCCATTCATCTACTGATGAACACTTGGGTTGCCTCCATTTCTTTGCTTTTGTAAATAGTACTGTGATAAACATAGGGGTGCATATGTTTTTTTCAAACTGGGCTGCTGCATTTTAGGGTAAATTCTGAGAAATGGAATTCCTGGGTCAAATGGTATTTCTATTTTGAGCTTTTTGAGGAACCTCCATACTGCTTTCCACAATGGTTGAACTAATGTACATTCCCACCAGCAGTGTAGGAGGGTTCCCCTTTCTCCACAACCTCGCCAACATTTGTTGTTGTTTGTCCTTTGGATGGTGGCCATCCTTACTGGTGTGAGGTGATATCTCATTGTGGTTTTAATTTGCATTTCTCTGATGACTAGCAATGTGGATCATCTTTTCATGTGTCTGTTGGCTGTCTGAATTTCTTCTTTGGAAAACTGTCTGTTCAGCTCCTCTGCCCATTTTTTTATTGGATTATTTGCTTTTTGTTTGTTGAGGTGGATGTCAACCCTTTATTGGATCTGTCGTTTATGAATATATTCTCCCATACTGTAGGATGCCTTTTTGTTCTGTTGGTGGTGTCCTTTGCTGTACAGAAGCTTTTCAACTTGATAAAGTCAAACTTGTTCATTTTTGCTTTTGTTTTCCTTGCCTGGGGAGATATATCCATGAAGAAGTTGCTCATGTTGATGTCCAAGAGATTTTTGCCTTTGTTTCTTTCTAAGAGTTTTATGGTTTCAAGACTTACATTCAGGTATTTAGTCCATTTTGAATTTACTTTTATGTATGGGGTTAGACAATGATCCAGTTTCATTCTCTTACATGTAACTACCCAGTTTTGCCAATACCAGCTGTTGAAGAGGCTGTCATTTCCCCACTGTATATCCATGGCTCCTTTACCATATATTAATTGACCATATATGTTTGGGTTAATATCTGAGCTATTCTGTTCCACTGGTCTGTGGGTCTGTTCTTGTGCCAGTACCAAATTGCCTTAATTACTGTGGCTTTATAGTAGAGCTTAAAGTTGGGAAGTGAGATTCCCCCTGCTTTATTCTTCTTTCTCAAGATTGCTTTGGCTATTCAGGGTCTTTTGTGGTTCCATATGAATTTTAGCACTGTTTGTTCCAGTTCATTGAAAAATGCTGTTGGTATTCTGATAGGGATTGCATTGAATCTATAGAATGCTTTACACAGGATGGCCATTTTGACGATATTAATTCTTCCTAACCAAGAGCATGGGATGAGTTTCCATTTATTAGTGTCCTCTTTAATCTCTCTTGAGAGTGTCTTATAGTTTTCAGGGTATAGGTCTTTCACTTCCTTGGTTAGGTTTATTCCTAAGTATTTTATTTTTTTTATGCAATTATGAATTGAATTGTTTTCCTGATTTCTCTTTCTGCTAGTTCATCGTTAGTGTATAGGAAAGCAACAGATTTCTGTGTATTAATTTTGTATTTTGCAACTTTGCTGAATTCAGATATTCTAGTAGTTTTGGAGTGGAGTTTCTAGGGATTTTTATGTACAATATCATGTCATCTGCAAATAATGACAGTTTAACTTCTTCTTTGCCTATCTGCATGCCTTCTTTTTCTTTGTATTGTCTGATTGCCATGGCTAGGACCTCCAGTACTACGTTAAATAACAGTGGGGAGAGTGGACATCCCTGTCTCATTCCCAATCTTAGAGGAAAAGCTTTCAGCTTCTCTCTGTTAAGTATGATGTTGACTGTGGGTTTTTCATATATGACCTTTATTATGTTGAGGTACTTGCCCTCTATACCTATTTTGTTGAGAGTTTGTGTCATGAATGGATGTTAAATTTTGTCGAATGCTTTTTCAGCATCTATGGAGATGATCATGTGGTTTTTGTCCTTCATTTTGTTGATGTGGTGGATGATGTTGATGGATTTTTGAATGTTGTACCATCCCTGCATCCCTGAGACGAATCCCACTTGATCATGGTTTATGATCCTCTTGATGTATTTTTGAATTCGGTGTGCTAGTATTTTGTTGAGTATTTTTGCATCTATGTTCATCAGGGATATTGGTCTGTAATTTTCTTTTTTGGTGGTGTCTTTGCCTGTTTTTGGTATTAGGGTGATGCTGTCTTCATAGAATGAGTTTGGAAGTATTCCCTCCTCTTTTATTCTTTGGAAAACTTTAAGCAGAGTGGATATTATGTTTTCTCTATATGTGTGATAAAATTCAGCAGTGAATCGATCTGGTCTTGTGGTTTTTTTCTTGGGCAGTTTTTTGATTACCTATTCAATTTTGTTACTGGTAATTGGTCTGTATAGATTTTCTGTTTCTTCCTTGGTCAGTCTTGGAAGGTTGTATTTTTCTAGGAAGTTGTTCATTTCTTTTAGGTTTTCCAGCTTGTTAGCATATAGATTTTCATCATATTCTCCAATAATTTTTTGTACTTCTGTGGGGTCCATCGTGATTTTTCCTTTCTCATTTCTGATTCTGTTTATGTGTGTAGATTCTCTTTTTCTCTTAATAAGTCTGGATAGGGGTTTATCTATTTTGTTTATTTTCTCAAAGAACCAGCTCTTGTTTTCATTGATTTTTTCCATTGTTTTATACTTCTCAATTTTATTTATTTCTTCTCTGATCTTTATTATGTCCCTCCTTCTGCTGACATTGGGCCTCATTTGTTCTTCTTTTTCCAGTTTCAATAATTCTGACTTTAGACTATATTCATTTGGGAGTGTTTTTCCTTCTTTAAATAGGCCTGGATAGTTATATACTTTCCTCTTAGAACTGTCTTTGCTGCGTCTCACAGAAGTTGGGGCTTTGTACAGTTGTTGTCATTTTTCTCCATATATTGCTTGATCTCTATTTTAATTTGGTCATTGATCTATTGATTATTTAGGAGCATGTTGTTAAGCCTCCATGTGTTTGTGAGCCTTTTTGCTTTCTTTGTACAATTTAGTTCTAGTTTTATACCTTTGTGGTCTGAGAAGTTGGTTGGTAGAATTTCAATCTTTTTGAATTCCCTGAAGCTCTTTTTGTGGCCTAGTATGTGGTCTATTCTGGAGAATGTTCCATGTGCACTTGAGAAGAATGTGTATCCTGCTGCTTTTGGGTGTACAGTTCTGTAGATGTCTGTTAGGTCTATCTGTTCTAGGGTGTTGTTCAGTGCCTCTGTGTCCTTACTTATTTTCTGTCTGGTGGATCTGTCCTTTGGAGTAAGTGGGGTGTTGAAGTCTCCTAGAATGAATGCATGGCATTCTATTTCCTCCTTTAATTCTGTCAGTATTTGTTTCACATATGTTGGTGCTCCTGTATTGGGTGCATATACATTTATAATGGTTATATCCTCTTGTTGGACTGATCCCTTTATCATTACGTAATGTCCTTCTTTATCTCTTGTTACTTTCTTTGTTTTGAAGTCTATTTTGTCTGATACAAGTACTGCAACACCTGCTTTTTCCTCCCTATTGTTTGCATGAAATATCTTTTTCTATCCCTTCACTTTTAGTCAGTGTATGTCTTTGGGTTTGAGGTGAGTCTCTTGTAAGTAGCACGTAGATAGATCTTACTTTTTTATCCATTTTATTACTCTGTGTCTTTTGATTGGTTCATTCAGTCCATTTACATTTAGGGTGATTATTGAAAGATATGTACTTATTGCCATTGCAGGCTTTAGATTTGTGGTTACCAAAGGTTCAAGGGTAGTTTCTTTACTATCTAATGATCTAACTATCTCAGTTATTAAGCTATTATATACATAGTCTGATGATTCTTTATTTCTCTCCCTTCTCATTCTTCCTCCTCCATTCTTCAGATGTTGGGTGTTTTATTCTGTACTCTTTTGTGTTTCCTTTGACTGCTTTTGTGAATAGTTGATTTTATCTTTTTGTCTTTAGTATTTGGTTGGTCTGTTTTCTTTGGTGTGATTTTATTTTCTCTGGTGACATCTATTTAACCTTAGGAGTGCTTCCATCTAGAGCAGTCCCTTAAAAATATCCTGTAGAGGTGGTTTGTGGGAAGGAAATTCCCTCAATGTTTGATTGTCTGGGAATTGTTTAATCCCTCCTTCAAATTTAAATGATAATCATGCTGGATACAGTATTTTGGTTCAAGGCCCTTCTGTTTCATTGCTTTAAATATATCATGCCATTCTCTTCTGACCTGTTAGGTTTCTACTGAGAAGTCTGATGATAGCATGATGGGTTTTTCTTTGTAGGTGATCTTTTTTCTCTCTCTCACAGCCTATAATACTCTGTCCTTGTCTTTGATCTTTGCCATTTTAATTATTATATATCTTGGTGTTGTCCTCCTTGGGCGCCTTGTATTGGGAGATCTGTGGACTTCCACATTCTGAGAGACTATTTCCTTCCCCATCTTGGGGAAGTTTTCATTGATTATTTCTTCAAAGACACTTTCTATCCCTTTTTCTCTCTCTTCTTCTGGTACCCCTATAATGTGAATATTGTTCTGTTTGGATTGGTCACACAGTTCTCTTAATATTCTTTCTTTCCTGGAGATCCTTTTATATCTCTCTCTGTCTCAGTTTCTCTGTATCCCTGTTCTCTGATTTCTATTCCATTAGCGGTCTCTTGCACCTGATCCAGTCTGCTCTTAAGTCCTTCCAGGGATTGTTTTATTTCTGTACTCTCCCTCCTAACTTGGTCCTTTAGCTCTTGCATATTTCTCTGCAGGTCTATCAGCATGGTTATGACCTTTATTTTGAATTCTTTTTCAGGAAGATTGGTTATATCTGTTTGCCCTTGTTCTCTCTCAGGGGTTGTCTGGGTAATTCTGGACTGGACCAATTTATTCTGCCTTTTCATGGTAATAATGGTAGTTGTAGGCAGGTGGCATGTGTGTCAGGTGGGAGAACAAAGTCCCTTTCTGTTTGCTGTTTGCCCTGCCCCTCACCGTTGCCTGTGTCATTTACCCGCACACCACGAGCAGCCCTCAGGGTAGCCCAGAGCCTGTTGGGATTGGCAGACACACTGGGTGTGCTCTCCTGAGAACGGCATCCCTTCACACCCTGCCCCAGCCAGCCGCTCACCAGTGGCAGCCCCGGGTCTGGCTGGGTGGACGCATGCCAGGAGGAGACTCTGGGCAGCTGCTGTGGGTGCAGCCACTCTCAGGCTGCTCAGCTGCTGTAGCGGGGCCATGCCAGAGGGGAAATGAACAGCAGGCTGTTTATTGCTGTGAGGCATTTCAGAGCTGTGCTGCCTCCCAGGGGGCTGGGGCATCCGAAGCTCCTCGCATTTCCAGCCTGTTGGGCTGAGTGTGCCCAGATGATTCCGTCCAGCTTTCAAGCCCCTGTCTCTTTAAGACTTTCAAAAAGTACTCACTTTTCTTTTTCCCAGGGGAGCTGGCTGTGGGGACCCGCTCCCAGATTTTACTTTTCCGTTTCCCTAATATCCAGTACACCATGCGATGTGTGTCTGTGCTCCTGGTGTGGATCACTAGGGCTGGTTATTTAGCAATCTAGCACTTCCACTCCCTCCCCACTCTGACTCCTTTCCTCCCACCAGTGAGCTGGGGTGGGGGAAGCCCTCAGGTCTCACCAGGCCACGGCTTGGATCTTACCCCTTTCCTGAGATGCCGGGTTCTTGCAGATGTAGATGTAGCCTGGCTGTTGTACTGTCTCCTCTGGTCTCTCTTTTAGGAATAGTTGTATTTGTTGTATTTTCAAAAATATATATGGTTTGGGGAGGAGATTTCCGCTGTCCTACTCATGCTGCCATCTTGGCTCCTCCTACTGAATTGCTTTTTAAAAACAATTTCTATGACTTTTAATTGTATCTTTAGTCTCTTACACCGAAAAATTTTAATTCCTAACAACAGTTTATCATAAGTATTTCATCCTATAATATAAAGAAAATACCTAACAACACCAGTATTACCATTTATACTAAAACTACTGGAGTTTGCATTTCTCTGCAGTTCTTTTGTCCTGGAGTGTATCCCACTAAGAATGTACAAAGTACTATATTCTAAAATCTGTACCTTGTTTATTCCCTTAACAATATATATCAGAGATCTCTATAATCGTTGATCAATTCATTCTTCATTGGTTAACCAAATATTCTTTATGGTTCTTTATAATGAAGAGTAACAAAACCTTCTTCTATTTTCATATCTTTCTAACTGGACTAAATCCACATCTTCCTGCTGGTTTGGATTAGAGACCCAGTTGGACATTGATGCAATGAGTCTGCTTAGCTGTAAATACTTCCCATTTCATAAACGTTCAATAGCTTCCACTTATCTATTATATAAAACTCAAATTGTTTTGTCAACCATTGTTTTGGCTCCTGCTTATGTTTCCAGTCCTATTTACACTAAACCTTTATTAGTAGTCTGATACATGGCCTGATTCAAAAGGGGCCTAAACAAATGAGTCTCCCACCCTCTAAAATGGGACTCTGAACTAAAATGAGAAGAGAGTTGTATTCAGTGCTGCCTAGTTACAGGGTTGATTAGTAGGAGTTGGGAATGGTCATGAAGGGAGACCTGACTTCAGCTTATTTTGGATTCCCGACATCCTTCTTATTTATCTTAAAATAAATCCCCTTTTAAATTTTAGTTATGGTTTCTGTTTCTTTCAACCAAAAGAACACTGACCTGAGTCCAGGCACTGAGGAACCACTGAAAGATTTTATGTTGGGAAGTAATCATCAGATTAATAATACTTAAGGGATGGTTGGAGAAAGAGATCACATGGGATGGAGACTGAGAGGCCAGATGAGTAGGAGAAAAACTCAGTGGAAAATTGTGTTAAAGAAAACAATACTGTGTTTTAAGGATGTGGCACATGCAGCAGAAAGATCAAGTAAGACTATAGAACGTCATTTGGATTTGGTAACTAATCTAAAGTTACCTTTGCAAGAGCAATGCTAATGGAGTGGGGATGGAGGAGAGAAAAATTACAATGTCTAGAGTCCTGGATGATAGGTTAGGAATTGCAGGTAAATATAGAGCACACCTTGGAACCCTGGCTGAGTTGAGAAGGCATTTGCTACAGGTGATAGCTTCAGGGAGGATTTTTCTTTTTTAAAATTAATAACACGTAAGCATATTTGTATGCTAGGGAGAGGAGCAAAGAATGAGAGAGACTGATAGAAATTTAAACTTGATAGAACTAACTTCCTGAAGAGAAAGGAAGGGAAGGGACCTAAAACACAACTAAGAGGGATTTGCTTCTGATGTCCACTAAGGACACCAAGATACAATAATAATGCTTACTATGTGCCAGGCATTGTTCCAAGCACTTTAGATGTATTAACTGAACTGATGGATATGATGAACTTGGGAATGAAGACTTGAAGGCATGTGCACTGAAAATCAAAATGTCTGAGTATGAAGATAAAATGATGTACTAATGACTTGCTAAAAGAGAAGGAAGAAGAGAAACCTCTTTCTTCCTTTGTAAGTCTTCTAATTCCTTGCTAGTCAAAGTGTAGTCAGCTGACCAGCATCTCTGGCATCACCTAGGATTTTGTTAGAAATGCAGAATTTTGGGCCCCACTCCAGAACTACTTAATCAGAATCTCCAAATGATTCATACACACATTACCGTTAGGAAGTATTGAGATAGATGAGTGTGGATTTAGCCTTTATTTGTGCTGGACACAGTATGCCAAGAGATACAAGGGGCATTCTGTGATGTTCTTGAGCTCCCAGACTCAACGTATTCCCTTTGATAACTTCTCTGATGTCACCATCATTCCCTGATAACTTCAGTCTTTTTCCAAATGATCCGTCAATCACTGCACTATCTCCTCCCTAATTTCTTCCAACAACCCAGGTGCTCTCACATCTGAACATCAAGGTGTTGCAAGAAAATATAAGCTTCCTTTCAGTTTTAAAATTCTTTGATATACTGTGTCATAGACAAACTTCTTCAGCACAGAAAAAACACCAGAAAATCAGCCCAAGTAAAATAAAATTTAGTCAGTGCCAAAAATAATTGAGGAGAAATTTGCAGTTAACTACACACAACGTATGCCACCCCCCAACCTTCTTCTCTTGGGTCACCTTTAAAGTCATATCGTGTCTTTTTTCTCGGAATGGAAATGACATTCCAATTTTTTGAGGTGCCTATGCGTTCTTATGAATGGGTTTTTGAGCTACCCTTTACCCCCTTTTTTGTGCAAAACCAAACCGAAATTCTTCAAAATGTATTAAATCAGTTGAGGGTCTGAGTGGACGCTTGAGTTAGAGTGCCTTCTCCCGTTAACGTGGAACCAATTTCCCAAGGGGAGGTTCTGGGGAGCGAGGGAAGTCTGCGTCAAACTGGTCACGCAGCCTATCTGTTGGGGGCATCAGTGCTAATGGAAATTTTGGCGTCGTTTTTTAAAGACTAGCGATGCTTTTGTGATTTAGGCTTTCATTTTATACCAGAACTGAATCTTGCCGACCTGCTGATTTTTTCCGAGCCGGTGGTTTTAAGCGCTGGTACCTGCTGGGCTGACGCTGGCGGTCAAAAACGGGTGAAAAAAACATTTGTTCCCTCCTCAAGCGAGCTGATCCAGAGAGCTGCAAATGTGCTCTATTGCCGCTGGCAGAGCCGAATTTGCGGTGGCCTGAGGCATTTCAAAATTGAACGGGAAGGGTTTTTAAGCTGTGGAGGGAAAGGTGTTGGTTCCATGTCAGCCGCTGGCCCCCGGGCTCTGACGCGCCCCTCCCGCCGTCGGGTCAGCCCCCATCCCTAACCCCCGCCCCCGGCCCCCAGCCCTTTCCTCTCCTCGCCTCGGCTCCAGAGCCCCGCCCAGGCCCCCACGTCCCCCATCTCCCTCCTCCTCTCTCCCTTCGGCCTGCCTCTCGTTGACCGTTCCTCCCCCTTCCTCGCTTCCCTTCTTCCTATCCTCTCCCCCTTCCCCCCCCCCCCCCCTGTAGTCTCCAGCCCAGCCTAGCTTGCTTTCTCTCCTAATTTCTCCTCAGATTCGCGCTCCCGCTGCAGACGCCACCTCCTGTCTCAGCTAGGGCCCCGGAGGAGGCGCGGCCGACCAGCTGCGCGCAGGCGCACTGCGCGGCGGGCGCGCGGGCAGGCCGGGCGTCCGCGCAAGCGCGCGCTGCTTGTGCTCCGCTCTGGCGCGGGCGGCTGGTCGTGCTTTGGCTGGCTGGGGCAGGGCTTGCGGCCCCGCGGCGGCGGCGGCGGCGGCGGCGGCGGCCGCATCGGTACCATGTTTCTTCACTCAGTCAATCTCTGGAACCTGGGGTTTTATGCCCTCATGGTCTTCATGGCGACGCTGGGGCTGTGGGACGTCTTCTTCGGCTTCGAGGAGAACAAGTGCAGTATGAGCTATATGTTTGAGTACCCGGAGTATCAGGTGAGGTTCCGCCCTCTCCGCACCTGGGCGCTCCGCGACCCGGGCTCCTCCTGCCTGGCCCTTCGGTGGGTTTCCGCTGCCTAAGCTCTCCGCGCCTCTCCTGCTCCCTTATCCCAACGTCGTCTCTGTTTTCCCCGCCCCGGAAGACTCTGCAGACCCCACTGCCCCCCTCACCTGCCCTTTGTGTCCTCTCTGAGCCGTGGTGTGTTTGATTGATGGGTTCCCCAAGCGCCCTCCCCGCCCGCTCGTAGCCGATTCCCCGTCCCTCCGTCCCCTTCCCTGCCCAAATCCCAAGACAGACTGTCATGCCTGGTCGGCCCCAACCCCCCTCGTGTCCACGCAATCTCAGCCCCTCTCCCTAAACCCAAACCCCATCTTCCCTGCGTTCCAGCTTTAACAGGTGCCCTGGACCTTCCTTTACTTCCCACGCGTGCCAGTCCTCCCCTCCCGCCCAGTGATTTGCACGTCGCTCTCGCTTTTCTAGAGAGACCGAGCTTCAGCCGAGTGTGTATTGGCTGGATAGTTCCATAGGCTACTTTAGCGACCCCAGGGTTTTACCTCGGTGTGAAAGGCGAAACTGATGAGTAATAAAATGGAAAAATACTGAGGATCCTTTCTGTAAAGTTTTGCCGAGCCTCCTGCTTTGTAGGTTATGTGACGGTGCGTGTGCATGCATGCCTGTGTTTGTACATGTCGCCTCTTACCAGTTGCATACAAAATCTATTTCATGGTATTATTTTTGTTTTCCCAGTGTTTGCAATTTTAGATAGACCCGGCCCTTTTTTCTCTCTCGCCCTGTGCCCCCTCCTCTAACGTTCCATTTTGAATATTTTCTGTCACTGTTGCTTCATCAGTTCAGCATAGTAGAATCTAGAATTTAATTCACGACCAGATGTGAAAAGAGGTGGTAACAAATTACACAGCTGCCCAAGGAAATTTCTCCCGAATGATTATTTTATTTTTAAACCCATCTCAATTATGGAATGCATATTGTAACTGCCTGCCATAAAAAGTATATGTACTACAATGCATAAGTGATAAACGCATTTTTAGTATACTTTTAAAACCACAGCAGATTTTTTCTTTAAGGTGGAGGATGCAAATTGTGATTGCTTCTGTGTACAGGTCATTGTGGAGGAGTGTATTATTTGATTATGCTGCTATTATTTAGATCTTAAAAACTACTTAAGGTTTCAATTGCTGAAGAGCATCCTTTCCCTTGGGCAAATTCTAGTTTAGATTTCATTTACTTTGAGATCCTTATCTGGTTTTACATCAGTGTTTATAAAGGAGTGGAAACATTTGATACCAGATGCTATTGAAGAAGATTTTAGCATGTTAACTGTTGTCTCTTAATTTCTAAGCTAATATTCTGATTTATATATATCAGAGACTACAATATATAGTTAAATAAGTGGGCTTTAGTTTAGATTTTTTAAAACTGAAAACAGCCTTTAGTGGTTTAATAATTAGGAAATTCCCAAAAGATTCAAATAGGTCAGTTTAGTTTTGTACTGCTTGGAAGAGTTTGATTAAAGTAAAATTAATTATTTTGGAACAGTGCAGTAGTAATTCCCATTTATTTTTAGATTACCCACAATTATTGAGGCTATTTTAATATTTACAGTAGTAGAAATTGCTTAGTGTTGGAAACAAAGCATATGGACCTCACAGATGCATTTCGTGCCTCATAAAATTGACTGGAAAGACAAAATTAGTGGAGCTAATGAATGTAAAGAGCTATTTGGCTTTGTTTTTGTTGAGTAATCAGTATTTCGTTATTTTGATTCAGATTGCCTTTTTACACTTCTGTTAATTTGTTAGTACAGTAATAATTACAGTGGCAAGAGTTTTTGATCCACATTTTCAGTAGATTTTTATTTTTATGATGTAAAAAGCTGTATTAATTCACTATTGTGTATTTGACTCTTAGTCCTTTTATTGTACACACTGCCATGATATTTTACAAAAACAATTAAAACCTGCCTATAGAACTGAGTTATTTTGAATATAGTGAGATTTCTGGATAACTGAGGTCATCTGATTAAGAATCAATGGTTTTTAGTGAATGAAAGTGTTCTAAACATATTCTATATATTGTCTACTTTTAATTATATTTTATAGAAACTCTAATTGTTCACAGGTTGATATCCAGCATATGGGATGGTCTAGTCATTGGGTTTTCTTCTATCTCTTGATGACTTTCTTCTTTTTACTGCTATTTTCATGTTCTTTAGGTAAATTTTAGAGGAAATGAAAGGTGGTTAAACACACTCAATTTTACTTTCCATTTAAAAAATGGAAATTGAACCTCTTTGTTAAAATAAGTTTTGAATTTAAAATTGTTTGATTACCTGTATTAATTTTTTACCTTTGTATTTCCTAGATTTGCTTATTCAGAATTAACTGAACATCTTACAAACCTATCAGGCAAAATACACATTATCCTTTTAAGCTTCTTGCTTTATGACAATAAGGCAAAGCTTTTATTTGGTAGCAAACAGTCTTAGGCAGATTGTATATAGTGCAGGAACAAGAAAGCTGCAGGAATAAAGAATAGTACTGTGATGGTGGGAAAGCACCAGAACACATTGCATAAGCAGTATGTATAGTATGTTATCATTTATGTAAAAAGGAGAAAATAACCTATAAACACATTTACTTGTGTATACGTAAACTATTTCTGAAGCACAAAACTGCAAACATTGGCTAACAGACCACATGTAGGAGAGAGCCTTTTCAGTGTATACCCTATTGAATCTTGAATTTTGAAATTTACTAAAAATAAATTTCAATACATGGCATGTGTAAGTTATAAGAATGTAAGAATAATTACATCCAGATTTTAAAGGACCTCTCTCAGTCTTTTATTATCTGTATATGCAGTGAGGGAACACATGAGGTGTATATTTTAGTAAGGTATTTCTTGATAGCAGAATGGACTGTGGATTGTAGCAGGGAGATTACAACAGGGAGAGAGATGAGTCAGTTGTTAGTCTTTTTATCAAGTTGGAGTCCTCAGGAGTATCCTTGGGGACGGGGGTGGGGGAAGCAAAGGGCTGGGAGCTCTTTAAAACTATGTTCATTTTGATCAAAATCTTTTTTTTTTAATTTTTTGGTTAATTTTGGAGTTCAGACTTTAATTTTTCAGATTTTAATTCACAACTTAAAGATACATATCATAAAGACTTTAGTTTCTTAAATCAGTATTTTTCTAGCACTTGTGAATTTGTTAGAATTTTTGTCTTTTGAAAGAAGTCTAGGTTAAAAAACCCGGTACTAAGGCAGAGTCAAGAGGAGTCAGAGGATGGACAGCAAGGGCAGGATTGTGGAACTAAAATTTAAGTTACTGATCTTAATTAAAGATCTTTTTTGGGGGGATGGGAGCTCATTTAAAATAGTCTATAGGAAAGCATCAATTTAAAATATATTGGAGTCCTGTTGCTATAGATGTTTCTTTATAAATCCCTTGACCCTCTTCTGTTTTTTCATCAGCATCTTTTTATGCCTACACCTTTTCTGTCCTTAATCTGGACAATACCCTTCCTGTCTCTTCCTGTTACTCATTCCCAACTTGAATTCTGGAAATGCAGGTTCCTCATTTGCCTTATTACCTCCCACTTTCTTTGTTGTTCTACCTCTTTTTTTCCCCCTCTTTATATTCTTTCCTTTCCATATTGTATGCATTCATATTTTTAAAAATGTATGCTTTGTAACTACAAAATTGCTTTCATAATACTATATTATGAAATATATCAAATATATTGTTTGTTTTTCTGTCTCCAGAGAATTAAATATTTTTTGATATATTTGATAGTTTCCTGTTCTTCTGAATTAATTTGCGGCTGGCTCAGAATTTTGTTTAGCCAAAGTCCTACAAAGAATAATGATCTAATGTCCATGTACTGTTATAGCAAATGGTGTACTAACTTGGGAGGAGTTAAGACAACTGTTTCCTTGTTATCTCGTATTTTCTTGTTGCTTAATTTTTACCTAAAGAAACAAAATACTGTGTTATTTTCATTTTTTATTGTTCACTGTGCACAATCAATGTTGAGACTAACTTGGGTTGAAATGCATGTACATATATAAAGCAGGTACTGGGGTTGGTATTTCTGTGTTTGGTATTTGAGGAGATAAAGTTGCTAGCATACAGTCTCTAAAGATGTTTATATGGCAATATTAGCACATATTGTTTATGGCAAGATCCTTAAAGGAATATTCAGGAAGGGGCATGAAGATCAGAATTCTACTTTTTAGAACAGTAAGGTTTTTCAGTAGTCATTACCATTTATAGTTTTTAAGATTAAGTAAGAATTTTTATCAATCAGTGTACCCCCTTGCTTGACCATTAAATCTATTGGTGGGTCTACTTAAATGAAATCTACTGTTCGATGTAACTGATTTTATTTTTAATGGTTTCTATTCTATCAAAATGCATAAAAAGAGTTTATACTTTACTGTCACTTTTTAGATGGCTACCTTTTTGGGATGACATTAAGATATAATTTATACTTTGTTGAAAAAAATTGGATGACATGAATTAGTGGCTCATTTGGTATACAATAATGTGAATTTTTGCAGAGTCATCTAAGTCTTGCTGACAAACCATGTGCCTGTTCAATGAAAACTGAAACAGATGCTAATTCATTGAAATGTTTGTGGTGAGAAGAGTGTACATATCTTGACCAAGACATGGCTATAAGGTTCAGATTAATTTGTTAAACACATTGTAGGTCAAAGCATATTAAGTGGAGAGGTCAGAGAACTGCATTATCAAACAAACTTACTTTCCTTTGAGTGATGTAACAGCTACAATAAAGAGTTGGGCCTGAGTACAAGGAGAGATATTGCAAAACAGTTTAAAACAGCAAAAAAGAATTGATTTGATAATGGAAAGCTTTTATCATTTCTAAGTATAATTAGTATTGATACCAAATTAAATGCATTTCCAATTATGTTAACATGTTACTTGCTTACATTTACCAGTGTTTTTCTGTTGTCAGTGACTATTTTTAGTAGTTTGTATCATTAAAATTTAAGGTAGTCCTACTTTGTGCTTTCCCAAAGACTGCATGATTGAAAACTCACATAATTCAAAACTAATTCTCCATATGAATAAATTAAAAGTAGAACTTGTTTTGGGCATTAAATGTAATTTATCACCAGTAATATTTTTATATTGTAGTAATTTGAATTTGTATAATTCATAGGTGGGTACAGTGAGGGCGAATTGTATTAATAAAGTTGACTGAAGTGAAATCACCCTTTCTTTTCTGTAGAAAATAGAACTTCCGAAGAAATTGGCAAAACGTTATCCTGCATATGAATTATATCTTTATGGTGAAGGATCCTATGCTGAAGAACACAAAATCCTCCCTTTGACAGGTATTCCAGTTCTGTTCCTTCCTGGTAATGCTGGAAGTTATAAGCAAGGTAAGTCTTGGAAGTAAATTTTGAAAGGTATAAAATTTAGTTGAAGAATTTACCAGATACATACTTTATATTAAAGTACTGTGCTAGTCATATTGGGAGACACAAATATATGACATTTTGTCTGAAAGAAATACATGTGAGAAGTATATAGGAAAGAACAGTTGAAGACTACTTTGCAAAGAGTAAGAAGGAAAAAAAGAATAATATGGAGTACGGTGGGATAAATAGATGGTATAGGAATTCAGGAATTAACAGAAGAAAAAAAGATTTATGTTGTAAATGGAGGATGGAGAAAATAGAACCTGAATCACTGATTAAAGAAGTAAATCAGTGGTTTTTGTTATGAACAAGAGACAAGATTGATCTCTTTCTTTTGGAACTATTTAAATTTGATCTAGAAATACTGAGGCAGGCACCAAAAAGTGACAGTAGGGTAGTTATATGTACAGATTCCAAATTGAATATTGGCTTGGAGATACAGCAGTTATTTCTGGCATAATGACCCAAGTAATCTAGAGGTAATTTTATCTAAAATCTGCTTTTTTTGTTGTTAATGAGGACAGAATTATTTCAGCATTTAGTATAATTACTTACATGCTTTTTATCTACCAAATATTTATGGGGTACCTACCATGATCCAGGCAGTATTCTAAGTATTAGGGATATAAAGCAGACATAAAGTCTCTTCATCAAACTTATGTTGTTGGGAAGATGCCCATCAAACAAATATGTCAGTAGTGTTAAAAGTAAGAAAAATAAGAGTAAGGGATAGAAGATAAACAGGATCAGGAGGTACTAGTTTAGATGAAGTTGCCAGGAAAGGTCAGTATGAAGAGATGACATTTAAGCGGAGGCTTAATGTAGCAAGGAACTGAGGTATGTGACTGTTGTGGGGAAGACTCTGAGGCAGGAACATGCATGGTGCATTCACCCTTGAAGTGTGAAGGGGAAAAGGGAAACTGTTGGAGGGTTTTGGACGGAAATGATGTAACCTGATTTTTTTTTGTTAATCATTGTAGTTGAAATATAACAGACACAGAGAAATGCATAGAATATAGATGTTCAGTTAAACATTATTATAAAGTAAATTTCCATAGAACTGAAACCCAAGTCAAGAAGTAGATTGCCAGTATCAGGAAACACCCTGTATGGCTCTTCCTGCTTAAACCTCTCTCCTCTCTTTCTAGACAGAACCACAACCCTAACTTTAAGGTAGTAATTTTTTTGATGTTCTTTATAGTTTTAGTATCTACGCATGAATCCCTAATACAATCTACTTATTTAGGGTTATTTTAAAACTTTGTAATAGAAATATAATCATTCCTTATGTTACTCCTTTGTATCTGGCTTCTTCCACTCAACGTTGTATCTAAAACTTATCCCAGTTGTTGTATGAGCTGTGATTCACTCATTTTCCTCTATATTACTCAGTTGTATGACTATACCATAGTTTAAACATTCTGTCTTTTGACACTTGTTTATATTTATTAGCAATTACAAACAATGAATATTTTTCTTATTTTGGAACATATAAGTCCATGTTTCTGTAAGATGCATACCATAGGGTAATTCTATTATGTGTGTCCTTTTATTTTTACTGCTTGTCCTAACTTTTACTCCCAGAAACAGTATACTTCCCTTTTCCACATCCTTGACAACATTAGAATGGTTAGACTTTTATATTTTAAACTGGTAGCTATGATTTATTTTTAGAAATTGATCACTCTGACTTTGCTGTTTGGAAAATATGCTGTAAGGGGCAAAAATGGAAGAAAGATACTAATTGTCATTAGTCATCAGGGAAGTACAAATCAAAACTACAGTGAGATTCCTTGTTGTACCTGCTAGAGTAACTATAATCTAAGAGACAGATAATGACAGGTGTTATTGAGAATGTGATGAAATTGAAACCTTCATACATTGCTGGTGGGAATACTGTCAAACACTTTGACAGTTTGGCAGTTCCTCAGAGTATTAATATAGAGATTTATGACCCAATAATTCCAGTATTGATATATTCCCAAGATAACATCCACATAAAAATTTGTTTATAAATGTTTTTAGCAACAATATTCTATATAGCTAAAAGGTGGAAACAACCCAAATGTCCCATCAACTAATGAATAGATAAGTAAAATGTGATATATCCATATAATAAAATACTATTCAGCAATAAAAAGAAATGAACCACAAAGAATATCCTTGAAGAAAATAAAGGCTGTAAGCTCCTTGACATTGGTTTTAGTTATGTCTTTGTGGCTTTCACTCCAAAGGCAAGGGAAACAAAAGCCAAAATAAAAAAGGGGGTGTATCAAACTAAAGAGCTTTTGCACAGCAAAGGAAACTGCCATCAAAATGAAAAGGCAGCCTACTAAATGGAAGAGTATATTTGCAGACCGTATATCTAATAAGGGGTTAATATCCAAAATATATAAAAAACTCATACAATTCAACAACAAAAAAATACAACTTGATTTAAAAATGGGGCAGAAGAGCTGAATAAACATTTCTCCAAAGAAGACATACAGATGGCCAGCAGGTATATGAAAAGATGCTCAATATCACCAATTATTAGGGAAATACAAATCAAAATCACATGAGATGTCACCCTCATACCTGTTAGAATGGCTGTTCTCAAAAAGACAGGTAAAAACAAGTGTTGGCAAGGATATGGAGAAAAGGGAACTCTTGAACACAGTTGGTTGGGTCATAAATTGATACAGCCACTATGGAAAACAATGTGGAGATTCCTCTAAAAATTAAGAATAGAATACCAAAAGACCCAGATACTCCACTTCTGGGTATTTATCCAAAGAATACTAAAACAAATCATTATGAAAAGTTATATGTATCCTGTAGTAATTGTAGCATTATTTATAATGGCCAAGATGCAGAAATAATCTAAGTGTCCATTGATAGATGAATGGATAAAGAAGATGTATTTTTATGCAATGGACTACTACTCAGATGTAAAAAAGTGAAATCTTAAATTTTATGTTTTGTGACAACATGGCTGGTCTTTGAGGGTATTTTGCTAAGTAAAATAAGTCAGATGAAGAAAGACAAGTACCTTATGATTTCTCTTATATGGAACCTAAAAAAACAAAACAAATGAACAAACAAAACAAAAACTCATAGATACAGAAAATAGACTAGTGGTCACCAGAGGGGGAGGGGGCCAAGTGTATGGTGATGGATGGTAACTAGACTTGTGGTAGTGATCACTTTGTAGTGTTGAATTCACCAGATGTTGAATCATAAAGCCATATACCTGAAATGTACATAATAACTTTAAAAAGTAACATGAATTACATATTAACAATGTGGATGAACCTTGAAAACGTTGTAAGTGAAAGAAGCCATTCATAAAAGACCACATATAATCCCATTTTAGAAAAATCCTGAATAGGCAAATCCCTCAGGGCAGAAAGTACATTAGTGCTTTCCAGGAATAGAAGAGAAGAGGAATGAGGAGTGACTGCTGATGAGTACAGGGTTTTCTTTTTGGGGTGATTAAAAAATGTCTAAAGTGAGATTGCAGAAATGATTGTACAACTCTGTGAATATACTAAAAATCGTACACTTTACATGGTGAGCTGTATAGTATTGAATTATATATGTTAAAAAAATGGAATGGCAAACAGAAGTATTTTGTTTGTAAAATCGTATATGTACTGTGACTTTTAATGTCAACTAATAAAATCAATTAACAAAGAATTCTGTGAAAAGATTTATAAAACAAAACCTACAATGGGAAAAGCAGGGAGACCAGTTAGGAATATATTAGAGTAGTCCAGGCAAGACATGATGGTGCCTGGATTAGGAAGATAGCGGTAGAAATGGTGAGAAGCCTTGATTGGGGATATATTAGGAAGGTAGAGCACGACAGGATTTACTGATGGAATAGATGTCATATGTAAGAAAAAGACAAATCAAGCATGAATATCTAAACCAAATGATGAGCAGACATTTCTTGTAGGAATTTTCTTCCTCTTAAAATCTTCAAGTGTGACAAAATTCCTATTTCTTACTCTTCAAAGAATCCCCTCCCTCCCTTCTAGCTATTGTTGCACTACTAAAGGAGAAGCAGGTAGAGAATGACCTATTCAATTTTTATGTAATTTAAAAAATATTTAAGGCACAAGACATAACAACTGCTAGGTTAGTTCGTTCTTCTAAATTGATACTATTAAATGATGTCAACCTGAAATGGGTTGTTTATGTTCATAGTGTGGGATAAAGTTATTTGTTAAGAGACGTTGGAGCAAGAATGGATAAAACTTAAAAAATTTTTTTAATGAGCCCTTCATCCATTTCCTCTGCAGTTCGTTCTATTGGCTCCATTGCACTTAGAAAAGCAGAAGATATTGACTTCAAGTACCACTTTGACTTCTTTAGTGTGAATTTCAATGAAGAGCTGGTGGCATTGTATGGTGGAAGTCTTCAGAAGCAAACCAAATTTGTACATGAATGTATCAAAACAATTCTCAAACTCTATAAGGTAAGAGAGAAGCACACAAATCATTAGTGATCAACATATTAGCATTTTTTAAAAAAGGGACTCAGCATATTTTAAATAATTTATTTATTTATATGGAAGTTGAAGTAAAGATCACACAAAGTTTTCCTGTGGGAGTCTGTTGTTTTGAACACAATGGTGGTTTTGAAATTTTTATTGAATATATAAGAAACCTTGTGAATTTAGGGCAAACATTTTTTTTTAACTTCATTTGAAGTTAAATTAGGAGTGTAGTGCATTTCCTAAAAGCCATTAGTATGGATGTCTGCTTTTAGTTATAATGAAGTAACTGGTACTAAGGTAGACCATTTCCATATATAGACAACCATAAAACTAGACTATCTGAAGCACATGTTTTCACATGTTGGACAACCAAGCAGTAAAAAACGTTGGTCCTGAAAAAAGGAAAACACGTGAGATGAGCTTGATGATTGCCCTGGATTTCTGCAGCAAGAGTTTTCTAGACCATGGGGCAAATAGATGGAGATCAAGTAGAGCACAATGACATCACTGAGATGAAAGGAGAGATTGGAATTTGGGACTGTTGCAGTGGTTTGATTTGTGTGGAGGGTATGAGAAAGATGTGAACTAGACAGAGATAAGTGCTCTAGATTTCTTAATCTTTGAATGCTGTGCTTCATATGCACAGAGAAAGAAGCTGCAAGGCCGTATAGCATACAAGGGAGGAAGTGGTAGGATGTATCAACCTCAGGTGCAAGGAATAGGGGGAATACATGTTTCTAGAAAAATTTAAAAGAGCAGTAAAACAGACTAAAAAGCATTCTGTGCCAGCAATTCTAAGCAGTGTGAGGGATAAATACTACTTTCTATTACCACTTCTCCCTTTAGTATGCCACAGTACAGTCCTGGCAAAAAACAGTTACTGGGGAATTGTGAGCTGAATTGAGATTTCAGAGGCCATGTGGTGCTGGACTCAGAAATGTTGAACAGCTGGAGCAGAAAGACCTTTCTGAACACATTGATATTCAGTCAACACCCAGAAAGGACACAATTTAAGAATAGAACTACTCTAGCCCTAAAGTAAAGAGGATCCACTCAATAATCCAATTGAGCATTATATTAACAATGCTTAAATATTGTCTCAAAAATATTGAAATTAATGATTTAAATTCATAGATGTAGACCTAACAAGGGAACAGACTGGGAGTGTCAGCAGAGACAATGGAAACTATTAAAAAAAGGAACAGAAAGGAAAATCTAGAACTGAAACAATACATATCAGAAATTAAAAATTCAGTAGATAGGATTTAAGTAGACTGAACCCTACAGAACAAGGTCATTGAATTTAGAGATAGGACAATAAAAACTATCCAAAATGAAGCACATAGGGTAAAAGGATAAAAGGGACAGAGTCTCAGGAACCTGTGAGACAGCACTAAGCAGACTTAACATATGTAACTGGAACCCTAGAAGAAAAAAATATTCTAAGAATTATGGCCCCAGATTTTCCAATTTTGATTAAAGATTTTCAAGCCACAGATCCAAGAAGGTCAATGAATGTCAAGCAACATAAGTACAAATCACACATAAGTATATCATAGTCAAATTTTTGAAAACCAAAGTAAGGAAAAAATCTTAAGAACAGCCAGAGAAAAAGGCCCTTTTCTTATAGGGAAAAACAATAAAAATTATCATTGCTTTTCATCAGAAATAATGAAAGCCAAATACAACAGAAAATACCTTAAAGGTCTTGGGGATGGGGCAGGAGAGCAGGACTCTCAACCTAAAATTGCATATCTAGCAAAAATATACTTCAAAAATGAGGACAAAATAAAGACATCGTCCAAGTAACAGAAACTGACAATTTTGTCATTTGTAGAAAGAAAGAAGAAAATAAAAAATTACCATTAGGTCAGCAGTGCAATAATAATTGCTGGAGACAAGATCAATCCATGGATGCTAAAATTAGTGGGTGAAAGTTTGAGGAGAAAAAGGATATTCACATGGTCTCAAAGTCCATTCTAAAATACTGTTTACAAGGGAAAGTAATAACTTTACAGTGGAGAACCTGGAAGATACCATCTTAACTAAAGTTAACATCACCAATTATAAGACGTATGACAGTGTGAACTTCCTTGACATGATGCACTGAGAAGGATGCGACATGATTTCTGTGGCATTATTGTCAAAAATGTGTAACTTCTAATAAGAAAAATTCAGACAACCCAAATTGAGAGACATACTACAAAATAACCAGTACTCTTCAAAAGTATCATGGTCATGTTTTCTTCCACCTGCTACTTCTATGGCTTTTCTTCTTCCTTCCTAATCACAACCCATAAATAGAATTCGTGCCTCATATCGAATTTACCGTGTATCACAATTCTTCCAAGTGGTAAAGATACCTCAAGACAAATGCTGGGCATAGAAGCCACAGGGCATAAATATGCAAAGAAGTAAAAAACTAACCTTTTCAAACAATAAGGCTTCTCTCTCACTTACCAACTTTACATTTCCCTGTATGGCCCCGGAAGATGACTGGTTAGCCAGAGACGGGTAAGATTCCTCAAGGGAGGAACAACACAGTCGCAGGGGGACCATCAGGTGAGGAATTGGGGATCAACAGAGGTGAGGCTTAGAACCCCCTCCCCCACCCCCCGTTCTGAGAGAAATCTGCTGCATCTGTGGATGTTTTATTGCCCTTGTCTAGCTTGGATTAACACATAGTCTACAGGCACACACCTGATCATCTGCATTTGTTCTCTTACAACACTAAACTATGTTTTCTACCTTTATCTTGCATCTACCTACCACTTCAGCATTTTATTAAAAAAATAAATAATAATAAAGAGAGAAAAAAGAAAAAAAGTATCATGGTCATGAAAAACAAGGAAGGAGTGAAGAACTGTCACATTGTCACAGATTAGAGGTGACTAAGGAGAAATAATATATGCAAGGTGGGATGCTGGATCAAATCTTGAATAGAAAAGGTACATTATAGGGAAAATTGCTGAAATTTAAAGTAGGCTGCTGTTTCGTTAATACTATTGAACCAGTGTTTATTTCTTGATTTTAATATTTATAACATGATTATGTAAAATATATCAGGGGAAGTTGCATGAGAGGTATGTGGGTATTTTTTATAACTTTTCTCTAATTGATTCAAAATAAGGTTAAAACTTTTTATAAATGAAAATGCATTATGAGGTTTATAAGTTTAGAAGGAAAATAGATAACAGTGAAAAGATGGGGAGAGGAGTAAATAAATTATTCTACTTTGGTAACGTGGTATAATATTATTCTTGGTAGACTTAAGGTTACGTATTGTAATTTCTAGAGTAACAACAACATAAAAGGAGATAGAGCTAAAGAACAAATGGAAGAGAAATACTCAATCTGAAAGTGGGAAAGAAAAGAAAAACATGGGACATATAGAAAACAAATGGCAAGATGGTAGAGTTAAATCTAACTATATCAATAATTACATTATTTTTAGATAGATTAAACACTCCATTTAAAAGGGAAGACCTTGTCAGACTGAACTTAAAAAGCACAACCCACCCAAGTATATACTAATGTGTCTATTAGAAAGCCAAAGCCACTTTAAATGTAAATATCCTGATAGATTACAGTAAAAATGGAAAAAATATACATGCGAGCACAGATCAGATGAAAGATGGCATGGCTATCTTAACATCAGTTAAATAGATTCTAGGGCAAAGGATATTACAGGGGTAAAGAGGAATATTTCATAATGATGAAGAGCTCATCAGGAAGGCAGAACAGTCTTGAGTCTGCACCTAGAAACAGAGCTTCCAAATCATGAAGTAGAAACTGACAAATAAAGGAAGAAATAGGTAAATCTACAATGAGAATTGAAGATTCCAACAATCTTCTCTTAGGAATTGATAAAATAAATAGACAAAAAAACAGTAAGATATAGAGGATTTGAACACAATTAACCAGCTTAACCTATTGACATTTATATAGTACTACTCCCCACAACTATAGAAACTATGTTCTCTCTTTAAATGCACATATAACATTTACTAAGATATGCTATATGCTAGGCCATAAAACAAGTCTCTGCAAATTTTAAAGGATTGAAATTGTGGGTTCCTGAAGGTAGCAGAAGTCAGTTAGGTATCAATAAAAATACCTGAAAAATCCTCAAATATTTGGAAATTATCTCTAGGTAACCCAGAAGTCAAAAAGAAAATCACAGGTAGTATTTGAAAATGTTTTGACTGAATTAAAGTGAAAACCTTATCAGAATTTGTAAGGTTAACATAGGGATTAGAAAAAATATTACAGGAGAACAATATTTAAAAGCAGTGGCCTAACCTTGTAATTTAAGAAGCTAGAGAAAGAAGAAAATTAAACTCAAAGTAAGTAGAAGTAAGGAAACAATAAAGATGAGAATAGAAATTAATGAAATAGAAAATAAACAGAAAGTTGATACCAATGGCTGATACTTTGAAAAGATCTATAAATTGACAAGTCCCTAGCTACACTCGTTAAGAAAAAAAAGGAGGGGGACACAACTATCAGGAATAAAAGAGGGGGCATCTCTACAGAGCCTACAGATACTAAGAAGCTACTAAAGGAATATTATGAACAACATAATGCCAATGAATTTGACAACTCAGATGAAATTCATGTATCTCTTGAAACATGTCACAAAACAGACACAAGAAGAAACAATCTCTGATCTATATCTGTCTAAGAATTTTTGGATTTGTAAATAAAAGTCTTGCTACATGAAAACTCTAGAATTAAGTGACTTTAGTGGTGAATTCTGTCAAACATGTAAAGAAGAAATGATGCCTATCTTACACAAACTCCTTCAAAAAATAGAGGAAGAGACCACCTGAGTTCATTTTAAGAAACCAGCAAACAGTGATTGTCTAAATCAGATTATGACATTGTTTGAAAAGAAAATAGAGACCTAGTATCCCTCATGAATGTAAAAATAAATCCTCAACAACAAATGAGGCTGTGAAGAGTGGGGAAAAGACGGTGGAATACGAAGGCAAGGTGGGAACACACCAAGGAAGCAACTGCAGCAAATTCAACTAAACCTGAAAATGACTTGAAGACTGCAGAATAGACCATCTACACCTGGTAAAGAAGAGAAGACTACATAGAGAAGGGTAAAGTGGCAGAGCTGCAGTTGATCAGGACTCAAGCCCTCCGTCCATCCCAGCCCACAAGCTGGAGGAAGAGGAATGGAGCAGAGGAGACAAGCACACAGGAATCCTGCGTACTGATCCTGGAGATTTGCTCTGGGAACACAAGCTCACATTATACTGGGTTCTGGTGATTAACAGGGCTGGACACCAGGGATTGTTGGAGCACTCTGGGAGGCTGAGACTCCTGTAGCTTGTGGAGGACAGGCACACTTCATCAGCCCCACTGAGACCCAACACAGAGGCAGCAGTTTGAAAGATACACCGGCGGCAGGAAGTGTGCCTGAGGGGTGGGGGTTGGAGGGAGCTCTACAGAGGAGAAAGGGCAGATGGGCAACACTTCCTAAGCCCTCCCTCAGCCCAATTGGCTGGGTGCTTGTGAGAGTCAGCTACAAATGTTCCATCTCCCTTGCTGGTGGCTCAGCCCTGTGGTCTACTTCCCTCCATAACTGCCTGCTCAGCCCAGCAGCAGTCAGACTTTGCTGCCTACTATGCAGAGGGAGACTGCTGCCTGGCAGGCAGAGGGAGGCATTCCCAGCTTTCCTGGCTCTATCTCAGCCCAACTGGAAAGGCACCCACAGTAGCCTGCTCCAAATGCTCTTTCCCCATTGTTGGTGATTCAGCCCCATGTCACTCTCCCCTGTGCTCCTGCTCCACCTGCCCTGCTGGCCCAGCAGTGCCACTGTTGCTGTGCAGCAGGCAGAGGGCTGCCCCACCCATAATGATCCCCACAGAAGTGCCTCACAGCAGGTAAAGGGCTGGCTGAGGTCAGCTGCCAGCTGTAGCAGACTGAGATCAGCCACTGCTGGCAGACAGGCAGAAAGGCAGCCCCATTCAAAGCCCACCACCACCAACTGCAGCTTCTAGTGCAAAGAACCAAGCACTGGTGAACAAAGCATCTTGAGCTTCTGGGCACCACAAGATGCCTTCCTCATAAAGCTACTACTTTCTAGACCAGGAGGCATAGCTCATCTGTCTATACAAAAGAGAAACACAGAAACCCAGACAAAATGAGGGGGCAGAGGAATATGTTCCAAGCAAAAGAACAGGATAAGACACCAGAAAGAGGGCTATACAAAATGGAGATTACCAATACTCTTGATAAAGATTCCAAAGTAACAGTCATAAAGATGCTCACTGATCTGTGGTAAAGAATTCATCTCAGTGAAAACTTCAATAGAGATAATTTGAATATGAGCCATTCAGAGCTGAAGAATACAATAACTGAGATGAAAAATACAATGGGGGAATGAATAATAGATTGCTATAACTAGAGGAGACAATCAGATGGCAAATATAGAACAGGAAAACAAGCTGAGGAACAAAGATAAAAAAGAATTTCTAAAAATGAGACAGTGCTAAGAGAGCTGTGTGACAACACCAAACAAAACAATATTTGCATAATAAAGAGTACCAGAAGGAGAAGAGAGAGACAAAGAAGTAGAAAGTCTCTTTGACAAAATAATACCTGAAAACTTCCCCAATCTGGAGAAGGAAATAGACACCCAAGTCCTGAAAGTACAGAGAGCCCCTACCAAAAGGAACCTCAGGAAAACACCACCAAGACATAAAGTAATTTAAATGGCAAAGATTAAAACTAAAGAGGGAATTTTTAAAGAAACGAGAGAGGCAGACGTTTACCTATAAGGGAAACTCCATAAGACTATCAGCAGAAACTTTACAGGCCAAAAGGGGGTAGCATGAAATATTCAAAGTATTGAAAGGGAAGACGCTATAACCCAGAATCCTCTACCCAGCAAGGTTATCATTCAGAATTGAAGGAAGAATTAAAAGTTTCTCAGATAAATGAAAGTTAAAAGAATTCATCACTACTAAAATGGCCTTACATGAAATGTTAAAGGGACTTCTGTAGATGGAAATGTTCTTAAGTCTAAATAATTTTTATCAGTGAAAATAAACCTACAACAAAGGCAGTAGGCCAATTACTAAGCAAGTATGAAGTTTTAAAAAAAGGAGTAAAATCAACTATACACAAAATCAGTCAAAGGATACACAAAAAATGTACACTATGACATAAAGTGTGGAGGAGGAAGAAAAAAGTAATACTTTTAGATTACATTTGAAATAGAGTGACTGTTGACTAAATATAGATTGCTATATATTTAGAAAACTATCTACGAACCTTATGGTAACCACAGACCAAAGCCTATAATAGATACACAAGAAATTTAAAAAATCCAAACATAACACTAAAGAAGAACATTAGGTAACAAGAGTATAAGAGAGGCAGAAAAGAACAGAGAGGAACTACAAAAACAACCAGAAAACTATTAATAAAATGGCAATAAGTATATACCTTTCAGTAACTACCTTAAATATAAATGGACTGAATGCACCAGTCAACAGACACAGGGTGGCAGAATGGATAAAGAAACAAGACCCATCTATATTCTCCCTGCAAGGGATTCATTTCAGACCTAAAGACATATATAGACTGAAAGTGAAGGGATGGAAAAAGATATTTCATGCAAATAAAAGGGAGAAAAAAGCAGGAATGGGAGTACTTAGAGTAGGCTTCAAAACAAAGTAACATTGCATTATATTACAAAGAATGACATTACATAGTAACAAAGGGATCCATCCAACAAGAGAATATAACAATTATAAATATCTATGTACCCAACATAGGAGCACTGTATATGTAAATATGTAAACAAACACTAACAGAACTAAAGGGGGAAATAGCACAATCGTTGAGAAATTTAACACTACACTTACATCCATGGATACATCATCCAGGCAGAAAATAAATAAGGAAATAGGTACTGAACAGCACACTAGATCAGATGGACTTAACAGATACCTACAAAACATTCCACCCAAAAGCAGCAGTATGCACATTTTTCTCAAGTGCATGTGGAATGTTCTCCAGAACAACTTATTAGGTCCCAAAACAGCTATAGTAAATTCAGAGATTGAAATTGTATCAAGCATCTTTTCAGATCATAATGGTATGAAACTAGAAATAAATTACATGAAGAAAACAAAACCACAGACACATGGAGCTAAACAACATGCTTCTAAATAATAAATGGGTCAGTGAACAAATCAAAACAAATCAAGCAATGCATGGAGACAAATGAAAACAAAAATACAACAGTTCAAAATATGTGGGATGCTGCAAAAGTGGTTCTAAGAGGGACGTACATAGCAACGCAGGCCTACCTCAAGAAACAAGAACAATTCCCCAACTAAACTCACAACTCACAACTAAAGAAAGTAGAAAAAGAACATATGAAACCCAAAGTTTGAAGGAGGGGCATAATTAAAGATCAGAGCAGAAATAAATAAAAGAGAAGAATAAAACGATAGAAAAATCAGTGTAACCAAGGTTTCTTTGAGAAGATAAACAAAATGGACAAACCCCTAGGCAGACAAATCAAGAAAAAAGGGGACACAAATAAGCAAAACCAGGAACAAAAAAGGAAAAGTTACAACTGACACTACAGAAATACAAAGATTTATTAGAGAATTCTATGAAAAATTATATGCCAATAATTGGACAACCTAGAAGAAATGGATGAATTCCTAGAAATATACAATCTTCCAACACTGCCCCTGGAAGAAACAAAATTTGAACTGAATTGAACTAGTAATCTAAAAGCTCCCAACAAACAAAAATACATTACCAGATGGCTTCATGGGTGAATTCTACCAAACATTTAATAATGAGCTGATACCTATCCTTCAAGTATTCCAAAAGACAGAAGAGGAGGGAATACTTCCAAACTCATTCCTTGAGGCTAGTATTACTCTTAATACCAAAACTAGCCAATTACCAAACAAGGAAACTATAGACCAATATCCCTGATGAACATAGATGCAAAAATCCTCAACAAAATACTAGCAAAGCTAAATAAACAATGAAACAAATGATTATCCATCACAGCCAAGTGGGATTTATTCTAGGGATGCAAGGATGGTACAATACCAACAAATCAATCAATATGATATTCTACATTAACAAAAGGAAGGATAAAAACCATATGATCATCTTTATAGATGCTGAAAAAGCATTTGACAATATTCAACATCCCTTCCTGATAAAAATGCTCAACAAAGTGAGTGTAGAGGAAACACACCTCAATATGATAAAGGCCATATATACAACAAACCCGCAGCCAACATCATACTCAATGGCAAAAAGCTGAAAGCTATTCATCTAAGATCAAGAACAACACAAGGATGCCCATGCTAGTCGCTTTTACTCAACATAGTACTGAAAGTCCTAGCCATGGCAATTAGACAAAAAAAAAGAGAGAGAAAGCATCCAAATTAGCAAGGAAGAAGGGAAACTGTCACTTTACAGATTGGACATAATAGTATACATAGAAAATCCTAAAGACTCCATAAAAAAAACTACTAGGACTAATAAATGGATTTAGCAAAGTTGCAGGATATAAAATCAATATACAGAAATCTGTTGCATTCTTGTACACTAACAACAAACTAGCAGAAATAGAAACCAGGAAAACAATCCCATTATAATTGCATCAAAATGAATAAAGTACCTAGGAATAAAACTAACCAAGGGGGTGAAAGACCTGTACTCTGAAAAATATAAGACACTGATGAAAGAAAAATGAAGACACTAATAAATGAAAATCTAGCTTATACTCATGGATAGGAAGCATGAATATTGTCCAAATGGCCATCCTGCCCAAAGCAATTGACAGATTCAATGCAATCCCTATCAAAATCCCAATGACATTTTTTGAGAACTAAAGCAAATCATCCTAAAATATATATAGAACCATAAAAGACTCCCAAATAGCCAAAGCAATCTTGAGAAAGAACAAAGTTGGGGTATTATCCTTCCTGACTTTAAGCTATACTACAAAGCTATAGTGATTAAAACAGTATGGTACGGGCACAAGAACAGATCCATAATCAATGAAGCAGAATAGAGAGCCCAGAAATAAACCCACTCATATATGGTCAATTACTGTATGACAAAGGAGGCAAGAATATATTATGGGGAACAGACAGTCTCTTCAATAAATTGTGTTGGGAAAACTGGACGGCTACATGCAAGAGAATACAACTGGATTACTTCTCTAGCTCCATACACAAAAGTATACTTGAAATGGATGAAAGACCTAAATATAAGACATGAAACCATAAAACTTCTAGAAGAAAACAAGCAAAAATCTCTTGAACACAGCATGAGCAATTTTTTTCTGTACACATCTTCCTGGCCAAGGGAAACAACATAAAAAATAAGTGGAACTACAGCAAACCAAAAAGCTTCTATACAGCAAAGAACATCAACAGAACAAAAAGGCAACCTACAGTATGGGAGAACATATTTATAAATGATTTGTCTGATAAAGGGATCCAAACTATATAAAGAACTAATATGTCTCAACACCAAAAAAGCATAAACCAATCAAAAAATGGGCAGATCTAATAGGAAAAGACAATTGATGCAAGAAGAAAGTGAATTGCTGGAGAAAGTGATGACTTGAGAAGGCCAAAGGGGATATATTTCAGAGCAAATATGTAGGATTTGGCTTTTGCTAGATCATGTCTGTGTCAGGGATCGCCAAGACTAATCCCAAGCTCAGTGATCCTTGAGGAGGCCTCACAGGACTCAGTATGTAGTTGTATTCATTGTTTTGATTTATTACAATGAAAGCATACAGAGCAAAAATCAGCAAAGAGAAAAGATGCATGGGTGAAGACTGGAGGAAACCAGGTGCAAGCTCTCAAAAGTCCTCTTTCTGGGGAGTTACACTGAATGCATTTAATTCCTACAGCAGTGAGTTTTGACATGTATGAAGTATTGTTTGTGAGAGAAGCTCATAAGAGACTCAGTGCCCAAGGTTTTATTGGGATCTGCTCATGTAGACACTCTGTGCCTAGTATGTACCAAAATCCTAACCAGAAGGACAGCAGGTATTCAGCATAAACCAAATTGTTTGCAAAGCAGTTTCAGCATAGTGAACCATGCCTATTTAGGAAATTATCGCAACACTCACCAGATGTAAGGTCTCAGACTGCTACCCATTGCCAATGTTATATGTAGTTCATTCTAAAGATAGCAGTCTCAGGCCTACTATCTTCACTCCTCTGCACAAGGTCTAATTTATTCATAGTAACAGAAGAGAAAGCATAGATGGAGGATCAGTGTGGAGGATGATGAGCAAAAGTTTGGTAGTGGAACTGAAGATACTCTGTGGAGATAGAAAAAAAAGCTACATTTATTTAAAAAACAAAATGTGTATTTTTCACTGAATAAATGTGATGGAATGCAGCTTTTTAAAAAAAACTCTGGATATACAATAAAGAAATAATTTGATGAGATAAGTAAGATACATCAATGTGATAAGGTAGTATATTGCTATGGAACCAAAATTTTTCTGGCTTTTTGCTGATACTTCCAATTTCAAATAAATGACCTGACCTCTTATATCCTATAAATTTAATGTTCTGGTATGTAGCAAATATAATTACACCTCTTACATCCAATATAACAAATTGTGAACCATGATTTCCTAGATCAAGTGCTCTTATTTTGGTTCAGAAAACCAAAGCATAGCTGATAAAATATTTGGCAGAACACAAAATAGTTATGTATACACCAATTATAAGTGTATGAAAATGTATTTCTGTATCTTACGATGAGAGGTTATATAAGTAGTTTACTTTTCCTTTTTCTATAAAATTGCTTAAATGTAGAAATAAATATTTAGTGTCTTTATTATGATACTAACTAAGCCTTAATTATGACTTTGTGGTTTTTTAATAGGGTCAAGAATTTGCTCCAAAAAGTGTGGCAATAATTGGTCATTCTATGGGTGGCCTTGTTGCAAGAGCATTGCTTACACTGAAAAATTTTAAACAAGATCTGATAAATCTTCTTATTACACAAGCCACACCTCACGTTGCTCCTGTGATGCCATTAGATCGCTTCATTACAGGTGAGTACTTTTAATAAACACTGACCTCCCCATTGTTTAGGACTAAAATCCTGAAGCTATTGCCTTTATAGTATGCTACAGATTTACCCACTTGTGAAGCAGTTTCAAGCCAGCTCCTCCAATTCTGAGCATGTCTTTTTGCGACTTTCAACTTAAGTTTATAATTGAAACTGCCTTTAGTTTTCTTTGTCCTTAACATCTTCACATGGAGAGCATGTGTCTTATGATCCCTAGGTACTTGGGCTTCAGTTCAGTTATTCTTGAGGATGACTCCCTCTCTCTTAAAGTGTGTTTAAGTGAGTTAAACTTCCTATATTTTGTTAACTCTATTGTACTATGTGTACTCTATTCAAAATAAGCATATATTTAAGTAAAATAGAAATGCCCTGTTTTTAAATAAATAGGTCTGCTAACACTTTATATGGTGAGGTAGAATTGCTAATATTTATAGAGCTCTTACTGTATTTGGGGTGTTGTGTTAAGGGCTGTGCATACATGATGTATTATTATGTCACTCGACTGTTACAGCAATCCTTTGAGGTAGGTATCATTATCCTCATATTTATGGATATAAAAAAGATGCAAAGATAAAATTCTTGCCCCAAGTCACATGGCAAGAAAATAGTGGAGCCAGTATTTGACCCTCAGAAACTTGTTCCTGGGTCTGTGCTCTTAACCTTTGCATGCTAATCTTTGCATCTGCTCTTCCTA
The DNA here is from genome assembly GCF_040802235.1 of Manis javanica. Taxonomy (NCBI): domain Eukaryota; kingdom Metazoa; phylum Chordata; class Mammalia; order Pholidota; family Manidae; genus Manis; species Manis javanica. The sequence continues at coordinate 40,318,101 of NC_133167.1, read as the reverse complement.
ATTAGCCTCTTACTGCGGTACATTACTATAACAGAGGAAATAACATTGTAGATGATACTATAATGTATGGAATTTTGAATGAACAGTAGGAATTTATGATTGCAGTCATCTAATGGCAATTATGTCACAGAATAAGAATTAAACATCTGCTATCTCAACTTTTATTAAAGAAAGTCAAGTATTAGCTTCACTGCTTTTTGGAATATTGTATGAGTAGAAGAAAATCTTAGGAAGAAAGAAATCTTTTTCCTGATCAGAAAAATGTACACAACTTCTTACTTAATCAAAATTTGCATTCTTAATTGTGATGAAATTTTATTTACAGTTAAATGAGAAATATACCCTAGTGACTCCAAATAAGTTTTCCAAAGCACCCATCTTAACATAACATTGCCAAGGAGTAACTTCTTTGCTGGAGTATATGGTGCAACAGTACTTATAGTAAAGTTTGTTTTTTTCCTTATTACATATAAAACTTTGCCTGTAGAAATCTTTTAATAAAAATTTTTAATTTTATTATTGAAGTTGCTTAAATCTGTTTACAAGTTCTAATAATTATAAATGAACTATAGATTTAGAAAAAATACCAAAGATATAATAGACAAGTCATAATACTTGTCACCACAATTGAGAACTGTTTCTCTTATTATGTTTTGTATGGTATATGCAGATGAGCCATGTATGTTAAATTAGAATTACTCAAAATATATTTTTTAAAAAACTGTTTGAATAAAGAACTGTCTAAAGAGTCAGGTTTTATTGTTTTTGAAGGATAGTGGTGGTCTGTCTCTAAAAGGCTCAAACTAAAAGTGATTCTTAGGTTCAGGATGTCTTTCTGGTAATTAGCAAGCTTCTTTGCAGTTTATTCTGTGTTTAATTTTCATTTCATTAAGCCAGAATTAGAATGAAAAAACAAAAGTTCATGGGGTAGTGTATTTTAGGTTTTTAGGAGACCCATATGACCTCCAGGAGTAGATGCCCTGTTTTTACTGGGTGGAAGTAGTGCCCTTAAGTAGGGGAAAGGAAGCCTTGCACTGCACTCTGGCCCTGCCATTCACATGGGTTGAGGAGGAGTGTACAGGCCAGCCAGCCTCTGCACTTGGAGGCTATGCCTTTACTTACAGGCCATGATGCAGGTAACCAAGCCTTTAGACTTTTCTTGCCTGTGTACCCTAAGCCCACTTCCAGGACCTCTGTGGGCCTCTTACCTGGATCTGTCGTGAGGGCAGGTGCGTACAACCCTAAGCATGAATTGTAGCCAGATTGTGGATCTGCATGAGGTACAGACAGAGCTTAAATGTGTACGTGAGGCCCTTGTGATGCAGGATGAAATTGGTATGGGAAGAGGAGGAGGAGGAGCACAGTGATGGGCCAGAGTTTTGCTTTTCCTGTGCTACCGTAATGTAGTGTCTTAAGTAGAGATTGTTCTAGAACTCTTAATTTGAGCCTGGCCTTCCAAGTTACTTTGATGGTATATTTGTCAAGGTAGGCAGTGAAATATATTTAACTGTTTGTTAGCTGGGATTTTGACTTTTAAATACTTAGACATATGGCATGTGTACCCCATGGGTATTCTTGTCCCAGGCCCTGCAGATGTTAGGAATGAGTCTGCTTTGTGGTGATCTAAGTAAATATTGCTGAGATCTTTAATGGGAGTATGTTGCTGTTCCAAAATGCTTGAAGTCCTCAATAGGATCAAATGCCATGATAAAAATGCATTCAGTTTTGATAAGCAGATAAGGAAATGAGATCTTCCTTCCCTGACCTCAGGTCTGTGACACTTTATTTTTCTCATCTTCTTTTGGTAAAGTGGAAAAATTTGTCTGCAGGTTCTTCTCTTTGAACTACTTTTTATGCTAAATGGGTAGAACCTTCTTAACCCTCAGGTTTTCCACAGCAGCAGAGAATCCAAAGACTAATGTGGATGTCATTGTCCTGACAGATGGTATTTGAAGAACTTAATGGGACTTTGTGTGGTGGTGGTTGGCACATAGAGAGCTACTAAGCCCTCATAAACAGGGACAGTACCATGATTAGGAAGAGCTACAACTCTAGCACAGTAAACTCCTATCTGTGGAAGAATTTTAAGGGTTTCTTCTTGCTGTGCTGTGTGCCTCATGAACAGGCAGCATCCTTACAGAATGTAAAGACCTGTCTGCCAGTAGACTTGTCAAAGCCAATAAAATTGGGTGTCTTTTTCTTTATTTATACTGTTAGTAACCCTTAGTTGTATTCTGATTTAATGGGGAAAGCAGCATATGTATAAAGATACTGATTTTATACAAAATAGAGAAATGTGAATAATATTTTTTAGATGATTCAGATGGCTAAACAGAAATTAAGTTTAATATTAGTATTACAGATATTTTATTGTTGGAAGGAATGACTACCGATTTTTAATGTGTGTCTTTTTTGTTTTCTTTCAGATTTTTATATGACTGTAAACAACTATTGGATTCTAAATGCTAGACACATAAATTTTACCACACTTTCTGTAGCTGGAGGATTCCGGGATTACCAAGTTCGTTCAGGGCTGACTTTCCTACCAAAATTAAGCCATCATACCAGTGCCTTATCTGTTGTGGTAATCTTTTTCTTAAAGATTCTACTAAAATAGTAACATGATAGACATAGTGGGTCATGAAAGGAGAAGTAATGCATAGCTGCTTGAAATGACTGCTAAGTTGGTTTAGTGCTGCTCTGTGTGCCTGCTTGTGGTGTGTCTGCGTGAGAGAGAAAAAGAATATGAAAGAATAAATGTAACTATGTTGGGAAGGCAGAGGCATGGGTGCTTATATCCATAGAAGGTGAAACAAATCTTAGAAATTTTGTGAAAATGACTTTTATTTATGAGGAATAACTGTTTCTTATTCAATAAGTCCTGAAAGTTGGGACTGAAAATGAAAACTAAGGTCCCCTTGTTTTATCTGAGCGGTGTTATACATAATAGTAATAATGGAATATCAAACATATCACATACTCTAGAATGCTAAACTTGAATGAAGGTTTACTCATTTAAAATTTTTTAAATTACCTTTGATAGTGTAAACAGAAACCTGCTTAATTGCTAATTATTTTCCCCTGCTAGGACATCAAGTATTTGGGTTTTGACTGGGGTACATAGCTTCTGGAAAATGAGTTCAGGTTTCCTTTTAGGACTTATATTATTTCTTATAATTTTAACCTTGAAGTCTTTCATTAAGATCTTAACTTTTAAACTCAGTATATGCTTCTTCTCCAAGTATAACCTAATTTCTAAAAGGAAAATCCAGAGTTCCTTTTACTTTTTAGGAGATACTGCTTTGTTTCATGGTTGCTCAGCTCATCTACTATTGCCCTCCCTTAGATTGCTATTCATTCATTATACAGGTTATTACTGAAATCTTGCCATACACAGAACAAAAATTAGTAAGCTTTCTTTTACCCACCATTTTTTTAAAACTGGAGAAGTTGTGGTGTAGCCATAATAGCTCTGGAACTAAACTGGTAAATCTCTCAATACTCATTATTGCTGTGAATCTTATTTGATGTTGAGTATTTGGGGCAGATATTTGCTGGAAATCCTCAAAATATTAAATATGAACTCGTTAGTAAACCTGGATGTCAGTCATCTAAAATTGAATATAGCTTATTTCCTAAACTTGGTCTGAGGCATGATGCTATATTGTTAACAGTTCCTGCAGCTTGTCTTTTAAAGAACTTTGGTCCTTTTCATCTCATGTGTGTATTTTCCTCTTTTCTAATCCATTTGATAATGTATTGCTTTCAAGGCAGTTTGTATTTCTGTATCTCTGTGAAAATATTTTGCTCCTTATGGGATTTTCTCAAAGTTGGTTATTGCATTATCTGAGTTTTATTTAGTTTTTTAGCACCCAAATAGTCAACAGTCTTTCATATATCTAGATGTATGTTTACTTTAAAAAAACAGTTATTAAGAAGTAACAATTTTTTAATGATTACATCAAGAACAGTTAAATGACATTTATGTCCATTGAGACTAGAATAATTTAAGTTAGAGACCTCAGTTATATTAGTAGGGTAGGCTAACCTGCTGTAATACACACACACACACACACACACACACACACACACACACAGGTAATGGCACTTAAACACAATAGAAGTTTACATTTACTTATACTGCCTTAGGTATTCAAGTTGGTGGGTGGTTTTTGAAGGACTCACATTAAGGGACCCAGGCTTGCAGTAGGCACCCTTTTCTTGAATACTTTACTTCCAGATTTACTCTAATCAATCACTATTTCAACCCAGTGGAAGAGGGAAAAAGCATGGAGGAGGTCGGGAAATGACACACATCACTCTTGCTCACATACCATTAGAAAAAGATTAGTCATGTCTTAAAGTAAGAGAGACTAAAAGATGTAGTCTAGCCAACTGTGCAAGAAAGGAGGAATGGATTCGGGTGGACATTCAGTTCTTACCACAAAGATCATGAGCAACTACCTTTATTATTTGTATTGTCTTTCCCTTTTTCAACACTAGCACAGATGAATTCATGAAACTGAATGAAAGTAAATCAGTTTTAAGCTCTTGGTAATGGTCAGTACTGTCTATTGTGAGTTCCTTCTCTACTGAGCATCTAACATAATCTTAGAACTGCGGTGAACTCTGGTTGTCTCCCTTTTTTAAGTAATCTTCTACAGTAATTCCTAAATAAGATATCTAATGTTTATAAGTTCAACAAGTAAGCTACAGATTCCTCCCACTTTAGATCATTGACAGGTACACCCAAATACAAATTGTTATTTGCAGAATACAAGGGTAACAATGATTCCTTAGAACTTAAAAATATTTTTTTTTTAGTTACAAATACCTATTTTTTTAAATTAAAGAGGTATTTTAGGCCTCTAAATTGCCTTGCATCTATGCTGTTAGTTTCCTGTTTTCATTTTGTTTTGACAGTTCTGCTAAGGGTAGCTCATTGTGTCTTTGACCTTGTATGGAGAGATACTGTGAAAAATAATATTGGATTTACTTAATGTTCCCCCATTGCATCCAAGGTGCTCTTCAGAAGCAGGTTATTACCTGGTATAAAAAGGAGCCTCTAGTTCTTGAAGGGTGTTATGCTGTTATTTGGAAGCCTTCTGTATATAGTTACATTTTTTTAGGAGGCTTTTGCCCTGTGGCTGTAAACAGTAGTATATATCCTAATAATGTAGGGATTTTTTTTTCAAGGTAAGTAAACCTGGACCCCACTTCTAATAGTCTGATTTGGTGGCCTTGAAATTGTGATCAGGCATATTTATTTTGAAAAATATCCACAGGCTGGATATTTCTTAGGACCCCAGATTAAGAAGTAACATCTTAGAATTTAACAAGTAGTAGTCTAGTCAGAACTAAAATTACTAACGTAACTGATTTGTTAAAGAATCATAAATTCATCCTCTTATTAGAGTATTGAAGTTAGACATTAAAACTTCAGTAAGAAAGCTGTAGGTGCTTTAATAATTTTTAAAGGATAATTTAAGCTTGAGTAAGCAGTATTGACAAATAATCATTTTATGTAGGAGTATCTTAATATTTTTGGATCACCTTTTATAAGAATGAATAATTTAAAAATGCCTATGCATCGCAAAATAGTATAACTAATATTACATGTTTCTAAATATTAGCTGAGAATTTCAAACCTTTTGGAAAGTAACAAATATGCTTCTCTTAAGTTTTGGGCTTTTTTTCTTTCCTTCTAGAGTTCAGCAGTGCCTAAGACCTGGGTTTCAACAGATCACCTCTCCATTGTATGGTAAGTTAATGTAATTTATTTTGGTGATTTGTGATGGTCTTCTTTTCTCATCAGTGCATTAATTGTTTTGTTGGCTTACTTAGAGCTTTATCCATAATTAAATAAGGATTTGGGAGAAAGATTAATTTAGGGACATAGAACGCTAACCTTGGTTTTTATTTCAGTTTGACCCAGGTTCCCTTACAACCTATCAAATCATCTCACAAAGAATCAGTAGTGTCAGTCTCAAGTGAAACTAGTGTCAAATATGAAGTTTTTAGTTTATCACAGTTGGGCACAATCAAAGGCACTTGTGGAAGGACTTTCTGAGCTCTTGGCCAATCACCAAACTCAGGGACTTGATTAATGCAGCATAGGGTATAACATAGAAAAACAAGGAGGAATTAGATTTACCCTTAATAGAAATAAATAAGTATATTTAATATGGATCTAGAAGTACATAAAGACCTTAGTATCTTCTGTATGTTTTGGCTTAAAGATTCTCTTTTTACCTTCTGCTGGCTGTACAATCAGTGGTGCATGGAAGAACCACAGAAGTTCAGGTATATAAAGATGAGGCAGAAGTATAATGCCTGGGGTAGAAGATGGTTTTAGGGAAGATAGAGGAACCCTCACATTTCTACAGTCAAACATCCAGGAAGATTTCATTTCATTCCATTCTGTTCCATTCCACTCCTTTTCATTTCATTTCAATTCAGTTTCATTTCTTGCTTGCTTCCTTCCTTGCTCTCTCCGCCCCCCCTCTCCCTCCCTCCCTCTCTTTCTTCCTCTCCCTCCCTTCCTCCCTTCCTCTCTCTCTCTCTCTCTCTCTCTCTGTCTCTCTCTCTCTCTCTCTCTCTCTCTCTCTCTCTCTCTTCTTTCTTTCTATTATTTTGGTATCATTAATCTACAATTACATGAGCAACATTATGTTTACTAGACTTCCCCCATCATCAAGTCCCCACACATACCCCATTACAGTCACTGGACATCAGCGTAGTAAGATGCTTTAAAATCACTATTTGTCTTCTCTGTGTTGCACAGCCCTCCCCGTGCCCCCGCCTCCTACATTATGTCTGCTAATCATAGTGCCCCTTCTTCCCCCTTATCCCTCCCTTCCCACCCATCCTCCTCAGTTCCTTTCCCTTTGCTAACTGTTAGTCCATTCTTGGGTTCTGTGATTCTGCTGCTGTTCTGTTCCTTTAGTTTTTTCTTTGTTCTTATACTCCACATATGAGTGAAATCATTTGATACTTGTCTTTCTCCCCCTGGCTTATTTCACTGAGCATAATACCCCCTAGCTCCATTCCATGTTGTTGCAAATGGTAGATTTGTTTTCTTCTTATGGCTGAATAGTATTCCATTGTGTATATGTACCACATCTTCTTTATCCATTCATCTACTGATGGACACTTAGGTTGCATCCATTTCTTGGCTATTATAAATAGAGCTGCAATAAACGTAGGGGTGCATATGTGTTTTTCAAACTGGACTCCTGCATTCTTAGGGTAAATTCGTAGGAGTGGAATTCCTGGGTCAAATGGTATTTCTAGTTTTAGTTTTTTGAGGACCCTCCATACTGCTTTCCACAATGGTTGATCTAATTTACATTCCCACCAGCAGTGTAGGAGGCTTCCCCTTTCTCCACAGCCTCGCCAACATTTGTTGTTGTTTGTCTTTTGGATGGTCGCCATCTGTACTGGTGTGAGGTGATATCTCATTGTGGTTTTAATTTGTGTTTCTCTGATGATTAGTGATGTGGAGCATCTTTTCATGTGTCTATTGGCCATCTGGATTTCTTCTTTAGAGAACTGTCTGTTCAACTCCTCTGCCCATTTTTTAATTGGATTATTTGCTTTTTGCTTATTGAGGTGCATGAGCTCTTTATATATTTTGAATGTCAATCCTTTATCAGATATGTAATTTATGAATGTATTCTCCCATATTGTAGGATGTCTTTTTGTTCTACTGATGGTGTCCTTTGCTCTACAGAAGCTTTTCAGCTTGATATAGTCCCACTTGTTCATTTTTGCTATTGTTTCCCTTGCCCAGGGAGATATGTTCATGAAAAAGTTGCTCATGTTAAAGTCCAAGAGATTTTTGCCTATGTTTTTTTCTAAGAGTTTTATGGTTTCATTACTTACATTCAAGTCTTTGATCCATTTCGAATTTACTTTTGTGTGTGGGGTTAGACAATGATCCAGTTTCATTCTCTTACATGTAGCTGTACAGTTTTGCTAACACCAGTTGTTGAAGAGGCTATCATTTCCTCATTGTATATCCATGGCTCCTTTATCGTATATTAATTGACCATATATGTTTGGGTTAATTTCTGCATACTCTATTCTGTTCCAGTGGTCTATGGGTCTGTTCTTGTGCCAGTACCATATGGTCGTGATTACTGTGGCTTTGTAGTAGAGCTTAAAGTTGGGAAGTGAGATCCCCCCCACTTTATTCTTCCGTCTCAGGATTGCTTTGGCTATTCGGGGTCCTTTGTGGTTCTATATGAATTTTAGAACTATTTGTTCCAGTTCATTGAAGAATGCTGTTGGTATTTTGATAGGGATTGCATTGAATCTGTAGATTGCTTTGGCCAGGATGGCCATTTTGACAGTATTAATTCTTCCCAGCCAAGAGCATGGGATGAATTTCCATTTGTTAGTGTCCTCTTCAATTTCTCTTATGAGTGTCTTATAGTTTTCAGGGTATAGGTCTTTCACTTCCTTGGTTAGGTTTATTCCTAGGTATTTGATGCAGTTGTGAATTGAATTGTTTTCCTGATTTCTCTTTCTGCTAGTTCATCGTTAGTGTATAGGAAAGCAACAGATTTCTGTGTATTAATTTTGTATCCTGTAACTTTGCAGAATTCAGATTTTAGTTCTAGTAGTTTTAGAGTGGAGTCTTTACGGTTTTTTATGTACAATATCATGTTACCTGAAAATAGTGACAGTTTGACTTCTTCTTTACCAATCTGAATGCCTTGTATTTCTTTGTTTTGTCTGATTGCCCTTGCTAGGACCTCCAGTACTATGTTGAATAACAGTGGGGAGAGTGGGCATCCCTGTCTTGTTCCTGATCTTAAGTGAAAAGCTTTCAGCTTCTTGCTGTTAAGTATGATGTTGGCTGTGGGTTTGTCATATATGGCCTTTTTTATTATGTTCAGGTACTTGCCCTCTATGCCCATTTTGTTGAGAGTTTATCATGAATGGAGGTTGAATTTTGTCAAATGCTTTTTCAGCATCTATGGAGATGATCATGTGGTTTTTGTCCTTCTTTTTGTTGATGTGGTGGATGATGTTGATGGATTTTCGAATGTTGTACCATCCTTGCATCCTTGAGATGAATCACACTTGATCATGGTGTATGATCCTCTTGATGTATTTTTGAATTCAGTTTGCTAATATTTTGTTGAGTATTTTTGCATCTGTGTTTATCAGGAATATTGGTCTGTAATTTTCTCTTTTTTTTGGTGTCTTTGCCTGGTTTTGGTATTATTTAGCGTGATGCTGTCTTCATAGAATGAGTTTGGAAATATTCCCTCCTCTTCTATTTTTTGGAAAACTTTAAGGAGAATAGGTATCATGTCTTCTCTATATGTCTGATAAAATTCAGTGGTGAATCCATCTGGACCAGGAATTTTGTTCTTGGGTAGTTTTTTGAATACTGGTTCAATTTCATTGCTTGTAATTGGTCTGTTTAGATTTTCTGTTTCTTCCTTGGACAGTTGGAAGGTTGTATTTTTCTAGGAAGTTGTCCATTTCTTCTAGGATGTCCAGCTTGTTAGCATATAAATTTTCATATTATTCTCTAATAATTGTTTATATTTCTGTGGGGTCCATCATGATTTTTCCTTTCTCATTTCTGATTCTGTTTATGTGTGTAGATTCTCTTTTTCTCTTAATAAGTCTGGCTAGGGGTTTATCTATTTTGTTTATTTTCTCAAAGAACCAGCTCTTGGTTTCACTTATTTTTTTTTATTGTTTTATATTTCTCAATTTTATTTATTTCTTCTCTGATCTTTCTTATGTCCCTCATTCTGCTGACTTTGGGCCTCATTTGTTCTTCTTTTTCCAGTTTCAATAAGTCTGACTTTAGACTATTCATTTGGGATTGTTCTTACTTATTTAAATAGGCCTAGATTGCTATATACTTTCCTTTTAGAACTGCCTTTGCTGTGTTCCACAGAAGTTGGGGCATTGTGCTGTTGTTGTCATTTGTCTCCATATATTGCTTGATCTCTGTTTTAATTTGGTCATTGATCCATTGATTATTTAGGAGCATGTTGTTTTAGCCTCCATGTGTTTGTGAACCTTTTTGTTTTCTTTGTATAATTTATTTCTTGTTTTATATCTTTGTAATCTGACAAGTTGGTTGGTAGAATTTCAATCTTTTTGAATTTACTGAGGCTCTTTTTGTGGCCTAGAGTGTGGTCTATTCTGGAAAATTTTCCATGTGCACTTGAGAAGAATGTGTATCCTGCTGCTTTTAGGTGTAGAGTTCTGTAGATGTCCGTTAGGTCCATCTGTTCTAATGTGTTGTTCAGTGCCTCTGTATCCTTACTTATTTTCTCTCTGGTTGATCTGTCCTTTGGAGTGAGTGGTGTGTTGAAGTCTCCTAAAATGAATGCATTGCATTGTATTTCCTCCTTTAATTTTGTTAGTATTTGTTTCACATATGTCAGTGCTCATGTTTTGGGGACATATATATTTATAATGGTTATATTCTGTTGTTGGACTGACCCCTTTATTATTATGTAATGTCCTTCTTTATCTCTTGTTACTTTCTTTGTTTTGAAGTCTATTTTGTCTGATACAAGTACTGCAACACCTGCTTTTTTCTCCCTATTATTTGCATGAAATATATTTTTACATCCCTTCACTTTTAGTCTGTGTATGTCTTTAGGTTTGTGGTGAGTCTCTTGTAAGCAGCATATAGATGGGTCTTGCTTTTTTGTCTACTCTATTACTCTGTGTCTTTTTATTGGTTCGTTCAGTCCATTTACATTTAGGGTGATTATCGATAGATATGTACTTATTGCCATTGCAGGCTTTGGATTTGTGGTTACCAAAAGTTCAAGGGTAGGTTCTTTACTATCTAACTGTCTAACTTCACTCTCTTATTATGCTATTATAAACACAGTCTGATGATTCTTTATTTCTCTCCCTTCTCATTCTTCCTCCTCCATTCTTCAGATGTTGGGTGTTTTATTTTGTACTCTTTTGTGTTTCCTTTGACTGATGTGAATAGTTGACTTAATTTTTTGCCTTTAGTTAGTATTTGGTTGCTCTATTTTCTTTGGTGTGATTTTATTTTCTCTGGTGACATATGTTTAGCCTTAGGAGTGCTTCCATCTAGAGCAGTCCCTTAAAAATATCCTGTAGAGGTGGTTTGTGAGAGGCAAATTCCCTCAACGTTTGCTTGTCTGGGAATTGTTTAATCCCTCTTTCAAATTTAAATGATAATCGTGCTGGATACTGTATTTTGGTTCAAGGCCCTTCTGTTTCATTGCATTAAATACATCATGCCATTCTCTTCTGGCTTGTAAGGTTTCTGTTGAGCAGTCTGATGATAGCCTGATGGGTTTTCCTTTGCAGGTGATCTTTTTTATCTCTGTGGCTGCCTTTAATACTCTGTCTTTGTCTTCGATCTTTGCCTTTTTTTTTTTTTTTTTGAGAGGGCATCTCTCATATTTATTGATCAAATGGTTGTTAACAACAATAAAATTCAGTATAGGGGGGTCAATGCTCAATGTACAATCATTAATCCATCTCAAGCCTAATTCTCGTCACTCTCCAATCTTCTGAAGCATAACGAACAAGTTCTTACATGGTGAACGAATTCTTACATAGTGAATAAATTCTTACATGGTGAACAGTACAAGGGTAGTCATCACAGAAACTTTCAGTTTTGATCACGCATTATGAACTATAAACAATCAGGTCAAATATGAATATTCGTTTGATTTTTATACTTGATTTATATGTTGATCCCACATTTCTCCCTTTATTATTATTATTATTTTTATTTTTAATAAAATGCTGAAGTGGTAGGTAGATGCAAGATAAAGGTAGAAAACATAGTTTAGTGCTGTAAGAGGGCAAATGTAGATGATCAGGTGTGTGCCTATTGACTAAGCATTAATCCAAGCTAGACAAGGGCAGCAAAACATCCATGGATGCAGAAGATTTCTCTCAAAGCAGGGGAGATGAGGTTCTGAGCCTCACCTCTGTTGATCCCCAATTTCTCACCTGATGGCCCCCCTGCAACTGTGCCTGTCTTAGGTTGTTCCTCCCTTGAGGACTCTTACCCATCTCTGACTAACCAGTCATCTTCTGGGGCCATACAGGGAAATGTAAAGTTGGTAAGTGAGAGAGAAGCCATATTGTTTGAAAAGGTTAGCTTTTTACTTCTTTGCAGATTTATGCCCTGTGGGTTCTATGCCCAGCACTTGTCTCGAGGTATCTTTACCACCTGGAGGAATTATGATACTCGGTAAATTCGATATGAGGCACGAATTCTATTTAAGGGTTGTAATTAGGAAGGAAGAAGAAAAGCTATAGAGGTAGCATAAGGAAGAAAACATGGGACGATTGATTATTTCTTTGACATATCTTCTTGTAGAGTACCTTAAGTATGTATAGGTTTTAAACTACTAACTAATTTGCACACACATATTAACATAATAGGAATACGGTGACATAAACAAAGCAAATCTATAATTACCATCCATATCCAGTGAAGCCAAGAACGATCTTTGCCTTTTTAATCATCATATGTCTTGGTGTTATCCTCCTTGCTTCTCTTGTTTTTGAGATCTGTGGACTTCCATGGTCTGAGAGGCTATTTCCTTCCCCATCTTGGGGAAGTTTTCATTGATTATTTCTTCAAAGACACTTTCTATCCGTTTTTCTCTCTCTTCTTCTTCTGGTACTCCTATAATGTGAATATTGTTCCATTTGGATTGGTCACACATTTTTTCATTCCTAGAGATCCTTTTATCTCCCTCTGCCTCAGTTTCTCTGTATTCCTGTTCTCTGACTTCTATTCCATTAACAGTCTCTTGCACCTCGTCCCATCTGCTGTTAAGTCCTTCTGTTGATTGTTTCATTTCTGTCATCTCCCTCTGGAGTTCATCCCATAGCTCTTGTATATTTCTCTGCTCCATCAGCTTGGTTATGACTTTCATTTTGAATTCTTTGGTTATGTCTATCTCACCAGGCCCTCTCTCTGGGGTTGTCTGAGTGATTTTTGACTAGACCAGATTCTTCTGCCTTTTCATGGTGATAGAAGTGGTCTCCGGCAGGTGGTGCGTGTATCAGCTGGGAGAACAAAGTCCCTTCCTGCTTGCTGGTTGCCTTGCCCTTCTCCACTGCCTGTGTCCACTACCTGCACATAGGGAGCAGTCTCTGGGATAATCTCCTGAGCTGCCATGGGCAGGGCCCTCCCTCGGGATAGCCTAGGGCACTCCAGGGGGTCGCAGATGCACTACTTGTGTTCTTCTGCGAGAACGGCGCCCCTTCATGTCTTCTGGACCTTTCTCCGGCTTTCTCTACCTGTGCTGATCAACTGGGTGCAGGGGGTAGCCTCTGGTTTAATCCCCTGAGCTGCCGTGGGCAGGGCAGCCCTCAGGATAGCCTAGGGCATTGTGGGGGGTGTTCTCCTGCAAGAACAGCACCCCTCTGTGCCTTCCGGACCTTGTTCCAGCTTTCTCTGTCTGTGCTGGGCAGCTGCGCGCCGGCAACAGCCTCTGGATCTGTCCCTGTTACCTCCGAGCTGGGAGAAGACTGTGTGGTTGCTCTGGGTGGGGCTATTCTCTGGCTGTTCCACAGCTGTGATGGGTTAGCCTGTTTGCTTGCAGCACTGGTTGGGGGAAATGAATGTCAGGCTGCTTTATCGCCATGCAGGGCTTTGTAGCTGCATTACCTCCCAGGGGTTAGGGCGCCTTAAGTTCCTTAAGATTCCTAGCCTGCTGGGCTGAGTGTGCCGGGACAGTTTTGTCCAGCTGTTAAGCCCTTGTCCCTTTAAGAATTTTAAAAAGTGCCTGCTTTTCTTTTCTCCCAGGGGAGCCAGCTGTGGGGACCTGCTTGCAGTCTCCATCTCGGACTTTACTTTTCTGTTTCTCTAATATCCAGTACACCATGCACTGTGTGTCAGTGATCCCGGTGCAGATTACTAGGATGGTTATTTAGTAGTCCTGTGCTTCCACTCCCTCCCTACTCTGATTCTTTTCCTCCTGCAGGTGAGCTGGGGGTGTGGGGAGGGCTTGAGTCCTGCTGGGTCACGGCTTTGTGTCTTACCCTTTTCGTGATATGCTGAGTTCTCACAGATGTAGATGTAGCCTGGCTGTTTTACTGTATCTTCTGGTCTCTCTTTTAGGAATAGTTGTATTTGTTGTATTTTCAAAAACATATATGGTTTTGGGAGGAGATTTCTACCACCCTACTCATGCCACCATCTTGAGCCACCTCCTGCTTTATTTTTTATATGTTTCAACTTTAAGGTACATGCTTAATAATAATGGTTTGTTAAATACTTTTAAAGTGTATAGCATTAAAGGAAGCTCAAATATTACATTAAATAGTAGAATTATACATGTTTATATCAAAAGTATACTGTTTAACAGTTTCATTCTAAAACTTATTTTATATTTTAGGTGTAAACAATTGCAATTGACTACTATTCGAGCATTCTTTGATCTTATTGATGCTGATACGAAACAAGTATGTGTTTTTAAACTAAAAATTATTTCAGTAAAGTAAAAAGTTTTTGTTACACTAGTGATGGATATAATACATTGTTTTTACTTTGATGAAAATAGAAGCCTACACTTTATAGCAACTGTAATTGCTTTCAAAATGGAAATATCTTTTATCTGATAATACTTTGACTACTATTAGTAATTAATAGAATGCATGAAAATGAAAAAGTGAAAGGATACCTTAAATCTTTCCCCAGTTCTTTCTCTTTACTGTTTAAGATTTGATATACATCTTTCTACTTTTTTTTAACTTAAGGGAAATACTTCTTAAAAGCTATTTTATCATTTTTTTCTTAGTAATACATTGTAGACATAATGAACTATTTTATTAGACATTTTTGTCAAAAAAAATTTTTAAACACCATCTTTACCTTTCTGATTGGATCAAATATTTACATTAATTGAATAACCCAAGCTTACCAGAAGTTGAATTATGTACTTCTAGAAGTTGAATCTTTTCTGTTATGAGATTTCATATATAAGCTCTCCAAATTAGTGATTTTCCAATTTGTTCAGTTATAAATCACAGTGTTTTTTATAGAACATCATATTTCTCTCTCATCACTTTCTTGCCTGCAAACAGATAAATAATAAGGGGCACCAAGGATTTCAGCAAAATTCAGACAATTCTATTCATTAACTTAAATTTTTTTTTATGAATTAGGAACTCTGTCATTTTTCATCTTAAGCATCCTTTCACCTCAGTTCATCTTGTAGTGCATCACTGTTGCACTGACATATGTGTTGAGAACTATGGCTCTGGCTTCTCTTTGTGGAGAGAAAGTTCCCTGTGTGTAATGTAACTTTTTTCAATATGGCAAAGTATTGCAGCCTAGGTACTTTGGATTGTTTCCCCTGACAGCTCTGATTATTTGAGAAACAAGTATATGTGGATTCTTGCTCAATAGATCTCTAGGTAATGGTTTCCTTATCATTG
This sequence comes from Manis javanica, assembly GCF_040802235.1. Lineage (NCBI taxonomy): Eukaryota > Metazoa > Chordata > Mammalia > Pholidota > Manidae > Manis > Manis javanica. The sequence continues at coordinate 40,302,666 of NC_133167.1, read as the reverse complement.
TATCTGAGAACCTTCCTCCTGTAGCATTCTCTCTTAGGGTAATGTCTGCATTTTTTTTCCCCTTTAATCCTTTAGAAAGCGCATAACTATTAGATAGAAGCACAGATACTTGGCTTTCCCTGAAACAATAAAAAAGAGAAACCCAAACTGCTGTGTTTTACCACATTTTAAACCACAAGATACCATATTTAATTTAGTGTATTTATTAAAGTAAATCAGCTTCATAGACTTAGCACTGTGAATTGGTCATGGAATACAAACATTTTTCAGTTTCTCAATCTTGTTTAATTGTGATTCTTAACTATGGCAAACATTATGGTTTATTTGAGAGAGTGAATGCAACTAGGTATAATAAAAGATTAATTAACATTTTAAGATCAATTTGTATTTGAAAGGATATTTGGTAGTTTTAGGAAAAAACCCATTTCAACCAATTAAGAACAGGAGTGTCTCAGAAAGCTGTATTCTTTAAAAATTGTGCTAATTCTAATAAATCAAATCTTGTTTTCCATTTAATCTGAAGATGAGGATTTTATCTTGAAAGATGATTTTCTCCTGAAAACTCTGAAACTAATGTTTGATAAATTATAGTTTTGAATGATAAGTATTTTACAGACACATTTTAAGGGAAAATTGAGGTTTTTGCTAACTAATACTGGTAAGAATCAAAATATTATGAAACAGTTCTGTTTCAGAAATTCACTATATGTATAATGGATGAACTAAATTGGACAATAAAAGTTGGGATATGATTCCAACCTTTAAGAAGCATATAATCCAGGAGGAGAAACAAACATATATATATACATGGAAACCCTAACTCTGAGCATAATTACTCCCAAACATGTGGTACCAAGGAATCAGAATTAGAGAATAATTTTTTATGGTTAATCAGCATAAAAGTCATAGCAGAAAACTTGTGAGTGGATGGATTCCTAGTATAAGTAAGGGTGGGAGAGTCCTGACTTAATTGAAACTGTAGTAGAAAGACCTATAGCTTCTAATTGATTACAAACAGATGTAGCTCCTTAAAAATAATCATAACTAATTTCATATTTGGCTGAGTTAATTCAAGTATAGTTTGCATCAATGAAGATGAAATTCTACTATCTGTACTTACACAATATCTAGAGAATTATAATTTGCATATCATATTTAAAGGGGGACATCAACAAACTTGAATTTATCCAGAGGGGCAGTCAGGGTGGTGAAGTCTGAAACAGTTCTGTGAAAAACATGTTTTTGAAATTGTTTAATCTATAGAAGAAAAGTTTATGTTGGATGAGGAATATAACAGTCCTCAATTTTTTGAAGGGCTGCCCCCCAGCCTAATATATCAAAGGAACAGGGAGTCAGATATTTGCCCTAAATAGGCAGAACATGCCCCTCATAAGAACTGTTAAAATTGGAATGGACTGTCTTGCCAAGCAGTAAGTTAGAAATATTCAAGGAAATGCTCAGTGACTTACTAAGAAATTAAAAAGATTCAGTAGACCTAGGTCCTCACTCTCATTTCTTTGTTATCTCACTATGTTGTTAAGAAACAACATTTACCTGTCAGAGCCTCAGTGCTTAAACCAGAGAACTGAATAATGGTAGATCCTAAATGGATTTTATACCCAAGTGCATTTTTTTTTTTTTAATGGAGCAACTGATGTAAGGTTTTCAACATTATTGTGCTAGGATATTTTAAAACAGACAACAGGAAAATTCTATCGTCTGCTCTCATTTTTATTTCAAAAAAGAAAATACATTTTGACACAAAGTTAAGTAGGACAGAGTAAAGGAAAGTTTCCAAGGACAGGCGGTTGGCAAATTTATATTTTCTCTAAATGACCAGTGAATTCTTTGTTTTGGGATTGGCAGAGGTCTGAATTTGCAAACCAGTGTATTGGATTCACTACACCAGAGGATCTCTTTAAGTTCTCTTCTGATTCTATGTATATCTATATGTTTTATTCTTAACTTACTTGAGAGGAACTATTGCATAATGATTAAAAGCATGGGCTTTGGAGCCAAACAGCCTGGCTTTAAATCCTGGGCTAAACTTAGAATAGGAGTGTGACCTTGGGCATGTTCCTTAATTTATTTGTACTTTAGTTTCTTCATATTTAAAATGCAGATAAAAGGGCTGTTATCTCCTAGAGTTCTTGTGATGATTAAATGAGTTAATAACATGCTAAGTACCTACAGTGGTGCCTGTTCCTAAGTAAGTAAATGTTGGCTTTTATCATTATTACTTAAAGCAAAGTTTCATTGAACTATCACAGTAGATATAAAAGGGTACAGAATGTATCATTGTTCTTTTCTAGATAACTCAAAATACCAAGAAGAAACTGTCTGTTTTGAATCACCACTTTATAAGACACCCAGCAAAACACTTTGAGGAAAATCCAGCAATAATTTCTGACTTAACAGGTTGGTGGTAGTAACATGTTTTAGTTTTAAGTAGAGTTTTGATTATTTTTTAAATTTGTTATTAGCAGACAAAGTCTTCCAAACTGTGATACTTGAGGCAGTATAATCCTATTATATTTTATTAGTATTTTTATGATTTTCTAACAAGGTTCTTGGAAAGAGTAGAAAAGCAGTTTGTAAGACATTGGTAAAAATTTTGTCCTGAAAATAATGTGACAAGTAGAAAAAAAGAGTTAAATATCTCTATTTTTCTGACAGTCACATAAAATAAATGCTGTAATTATTCTTGATTTAGTTTCTCAGTATCAGCTATTCAGTTTTCTTTTGGATCAAGCTGGGAAGTTCTGTCATACTCTGTTTAGTTTGGAAAATGAAATATTTATTTCATTTTATAAATATTCCTTAGAGTTAAATACACCAAGTAGACTTAAAATGTTTTACTTGCTGTCACTGCTAGTTTGTGATGGGTATATAGAAAACATCTCACTAGATTGTCTATTTTAAAATAGCCAATACTCAGAAAACTTGTTTTTCAAAACCTGTTATGATTGATAAATATTTCACCAGCATTCAATAAAAGAAATTGTTTTAATATATAAAAAAACCAAAACAAACCAAAAAAAACAAGCCAAACTAATTAATTTCCTTTACCTTAGGGACATCTATGTGGGTTCCAGTAAAAGTGTCCAAATGGACCTATGTGGCTTACAATGTAAGTATACCTCCAATGGATTTTTTCCTTTTCTTTGAAAGTATTTTAGTTTTTATCTTTAAAAATTCAAGAGTCTTAAAAAAGATAACCACATGTTATTTCACATATTAAAACAATTTTTTGTTCTTTTTCAGTTTATTTAAATCAAGATACAAACAGGGTCTACCTACTGTTATTTATTGATATGTCTTTGATCCTCTTTTAATCTCTAATACTTCCTACAGTTTATCTGTTGAGAAAACAACTCATTTGTTCTATAATTTCATACAGTCTTGTGCTGATTATATTCCTATAGTGTCATTCAACATACTCCTTTCCTGTGACTTGGTAGTTGGCATCTAGGTGCTTGATCAGATTCATGTTTTCTGTTTTTGTTTTTGCTAGACTGTCTTTTTGTGATGTTAACAACTATTGATGAAGACTGTCTAGTCATTAATTCATGTAGGGGGGATTCAAAAATGATACTGTAATTTGATTATTCCTTCATTTATTAACTGGAACACAATGAAGAAAATCTCATCTATCAAAAGTGAGACAAATCATAAAAGGAAAAAAGATAATTGCTGTATCTTTGAATCATGTATTTACTGGTTTTCAGAATAGTGAGTTGGCTCACAAACATCCTACAGCAGTGACCTTCTGTCTAAACTAAAATAGTAAATTTTTCTATCTTTGATACTAAAATTGTCGTATCTTTGACCAGTGGAAGCCGTTTCAGGTTAGGCTCCTGAATCTTGTTGATATGGCTGCCCTTCAGTTGTCTTTGGTAGTTTCCTCTCTATCCAGTAGAGAAGATACTTCAGCTAATTTTGTACCTTTCCTACCCTAGACCTTTATTTAATCAGCTTTTTCCTCTAAGGAGCTAGCTCTTCCTATTATTTGAGAAGTGGTATCTAAAAACCATCATTTGGGCACTAGAGATGTTTATGGCCAATGGGTTAGCATTTTCTAGGCACAAGAAACATATTTTATCTTGATGATAAGCCCCAAAACCAAACCCAAACAAAAAAAACATGCATTCATATCAATTCTTCCAAGACAGATTCAGGACTACAGGGCTTATACTTGATCTTTATCTTATATCTGTGTTGTCTTCTCACTCCTGGAATATTAGGTCTCAACAAATCTAAGAATGATAGAATAATTACTCATTGCTTTATCTGGATATTTATTTGAGTGATGTTTTCCACTCTCATGGTTTTATTGTATTTTCCCTCTTTTTTTTTTAGGAATCTGATAAGATATATTTCACATTTCCTCTTGCAAATCATAGAAAAATCTACACTCATGTCTATTGTCAGAGCACTATGCTGGTAAGATAATTGGCATATTTTATATAAATTTAAAAGGCTAACTATTGTTCATTTTTAAAGTTCAACTGATATCTAGTAGATCTCATCTTAAGCCATGAACTATTATGAAATCTAATTAGTTGAGAAATATTTGTCTGCAAGAGAGTTTTTATTGAAAATAATTCATCAAAATGTTTCTGTTACTGATATTATACTGTTAAGTTGTACCTCTGGCACTAGTTTTAGCTCTTTCCACCCTGTCTTTCTACCTAAGTTTCAGTGTGTTTAGGATGAAGGAATTCAATTAAAACTCCTTTAATTCTAAAATTCTGTTAGTACTTTAAAGAATAAATATATTTAGCAAAGCTATTCTGTAGGAATTTTATAAAGTAATGCCTTTTTTCTTTTGGCTTCCATACTAAAGTTTGCAAATACTTCTCTAAAATAGTGTAGTATTTTTGTCACAGTGTCATCTAGAGTTATAGTATCAGAGTGATGATTTTATATATTTCTTTTCAATGAGTACTTATTAAGCTAGGTATTGTAAAAAAAGCTATAGCATGCTTTTTTTATATTTGGAATGTTTAAATAATAATAATTTGCCAGCATTTCTTGCTTTCAGGAGTTTGTTTCCCAATTTGTATTCTTTTCCCTCTCTTCTGATTTTTTTTTGGCATGTTCTAGGATATATTTCACTTTATACTTGACTATTTCATACTTTAAGTTCCCTCTTCTCCCTTTTATTTGTATTTTTTAGAGCTAGGGTCTAATATATTACTTAGTTGGTAGATACTGCCATTTGATATATAGAAAACTCCTTAGAAAAGGTAGATAGGCATTGTGGGCAAGGTATTAGTACTAATTTTAGTGGGATTATCAGAGTTTTGCATCTCATATAGAAACTAGCATCTCTCAGCCTAAAATCTGGATGGACAGTTTATCCCAAGAGAATCTAGCTCCAAAAATGATGGTTTCAAGTATTCACTCCCGTAATACTAAATTCCAAATCAGATCATCAAGATTAATATTGAGAAAAATCCTTGCCAAAGTGCAAATTATCTATTTGGCTTATTGGGGGATTCCTTTTAGTAATCAAGGCTCATGGGTATTAATTAACATAAGGTCATGTGAATTTTTAAAAAATCTTTTCAATTTTTTTAAATAGAATTTTTCAAACGTAACAGTAGAGAGAGAATATGATAATGAATTCTCGTATAACTGTCACCCAGCTTTAATGGTTATCAGCACTGCCATTCCTACTTCATTTATATTTTTCTGACATTTTTAAAACAAATTCTAGGCATTTTATCATTTCATCCATAAAAACATCAATATATTTTTCTAACAGATAAAAATTTTGCACATTACCAAACCATTATTTCATCCAGCAAAATTAATTACTGATTCTTTAATATCATATGGTATACAGTCCATGTTCAGTTTTCCTCTGTTTAATTAAATTTTAAGTGGATTTATTTGAATCAGAGTCCAAAAAGTACATACATTGCATTTGATTCATGGATCTTAAGTCTCTTTTATAAAACAGCCTATCCTCCATTACTCCCCAATGCCATTTGTTTCAAGAAAGGGAGTTTTATTTTCTACAGAATTTCCCACATTCTGGGTTTGACTGTATTACAATAACTTTAAACATGTATTTCTGTTTTTTACGTTTTCTGCAATCTGGTAGTTAGATCTAGAATCCTCATTCGAGTCAGATTAATTTTTTTGGTAAGAATGTTTTACAAGTAAAGCTGTATATTCACTTCAGAAAGTATTTGGTATCTGGTTGCTCTACTTGTAGTGACAGAATGACTTATCAATGGACTCAGGTGATATTAGCATGACTCACACCTTATAAAGTTCCTAACTAAGGTTTTTACCTAATGAATTAGCAGCCATTGAGGGTATCATTTTTTACTGTAGATAGGTTTTCGTTAAGGTCTATGAATTTTATGATCAAGTAGCTTTTTCTTTTCTGTGTACTTCAGACATTAGTCAACAATTTCTGAGTGACTTTTTCTAAGATTTACAGTACTATTTTTGTAACTAGTTAAGAATATTTACTAGATGATTTAAAATTGTTCTTTTGATACTTTTAGGTTATATCAACATGGTGTTTTAGGGTAGGCTTGAATAATACTGTATTCAATCTGTTCATGAATGAGTCAGAATTCTCCGTACACTAAAGTGTAAGTAGTGTGCAATATTGGTAATATTCATAAGAGCTATCTTTGAAGATGGGTTCCCTTAGTAACTACAAAAACCCATTTCAAAAGTGGTTTGGATCTTGAGCATTTGCCAGCTTGTTTTATAATGCCATGTTATTTTTCTGAGAAGCACAGGTAACTGTGCTTTATAATGTTACCTTGCTTTATAATGCCATGTTATTTTTCTGAGAAGCACAGGTAACTGATACAGAAGTCACATAAGTATTTTGCCAGCAGTGGAGAGCAGAGATATATCACAACGTTTTTTGTTTCTTTTCAGCTTCGTTTTCATATTCTTAAAAGATTTCTTAAGATTTTATTTGAGCTCCATGAGGCTAGAGACTATGCTTGATTCATCATTTTCTTTGAGGGCTTAGCATAATACCTTGGCCCTAGAGTAGATTTTATAAATATAGTTCAATAAAAGGATTGATTTTATTCATTGCCCTATTTGTATCTTAAGGAAAAATTTATGTAACTATCTGAGCTATTTATGTAGTTTCTCATTGTCTTATGCTCTGGTAGGATTTCAGTAGTTGGATCATCATATCTTGGAACATTGCTCTTCTTCTTCCTTAAAAGTTGAAGTAAAAATCTTAGCTCATACAGCTCCTATATGACTGAAGCTAAATACATAAATTTAAAATATCATTCCCACCTCTGTAGTATTCTTATGCTGTGCTGAAAAAGTAACGACTAGCTTCAGTCCTAAGCCCTTGGAATTGTGCATCAATCAAAACACATTCTTAGTGGCATAGAAGTTATCTGCCTGGTAATGAAATGAGAACTCAAATGGTAAACTAAAAAGTCATACTTAGATTAAAAAAATTTTTTTGTAATATTGAGGTACATATAATAAAAGCATAATCTTAGTGTACTGCTTAATGAATTTTGATATGTGTATACACTCATGTAACTATTGCCCAAATCAAGATATCAAACATTCTTACTTTTTTTTCTTCACCTCATTCACCTATTTCCTCACCTTCCCCTATGGTAACCTGTTCTCTGTTTAAGAGTCTATTTTAGTTTTTTTCATTTGTTTTTTGGATTCTACATAAAAGTGAGATCATATGGCATTTTATCTTTCTCTGTCTGACTTATTTCACTTAGCGTAACTACCTGCTAGGTCCAGCCATGTTGTTGCAAATGGCAAGATTTCATTCTTTTTTATGGCTGAGTAATATTCCACTGTGTATACATGTACTACATCTTTTGTGTCTATTTTCTGTCAAAGGACATTGAGATTGTTCATCTTTTGGCTATTGTAAATAATGCTTCTGTAAACATAGGAGTTCATGTATCTTTTCAGATTAGTGATTTGATTTTCTACGGGTGGAATTTGCTGGGTCATATGGCATTTCTATTTGTAGTTTTTTGAGAAACCTCCATACTACTTTCCATAAAGGCTGCACCAATTTGCAATTCCACCAGCAAGGCACAGATGTTCCATTTTCTCTACATCTTGCCAACACTTGTTACTTCTTATCTTGTTGATGTTAGGCACTCTGGTGTGAGATTTCATTGTGGTTTTGATTTGCATTTCCCCAATGATTAGTGATGTTGAGCATCTTTTCATGTATCTGTTGGCTATCTGTTTGTTTTCTTTGGAAAAATATCTATCTGAATAGACAGGTGCACTGCCCATTTTTTATTCAGATTATTTGTTTTTTTAGTGTTGAGTTATATGAATTCTTAATGTATTTTGCATATTAGTCTCTAATCAGATATTTGCAAATATATTCTTTCATGCAGTAGGTTGCCTTTTCACTTTGTTGATGGTTTCCTTTGCCATGCAGAAGCTTTTTAGTTTGATGTAGTCTCACTTGTTTATTTTTGCTTTTGTTTCCCTTGCTTTGGGAGACTTATCCAGAAAAGAATTGCAAATGGTGATGTTCAGGAATTTACTGCCTATGTTTTCTTCTAGGGGTTTTGTGGTTTCAGGTTTTATGTTTAGGTCTTCAATCCTCTTTAAATTTATTTTTGTGAATGGCATAAGACAGTGATCCACTTTCATTCTCTTGCATGTAGCTGTCCCAACATCGTTTTCTCAGCATCATTTATTGAAAAGACTCTTTTTCCCATTTGTATTCTTGCCTCCTTGATCATGTATTAATTGTCGATTGTTATTTTCAGTTACTTGCCTCTGAATATTTTTTCTATTTGTATGAAAGTCCACCTGTAGTTCATTATTCTACTTTTGTTAAAATGTAGTTTACTTAATAAGTAAATACCTAATTAGAGTATAGGCATACCTAGTTTTATTGCACTTCATAGATAATGTGATTTTTACAAATTGAAGGTTTGTGGCAACCCTGTGTTGAGCAAGTCTATTAGCACCATTTTTCTAAAAGCATTTGTGTATGTGTCTCTGTGTCATGTTTTGGTAGTTCTTGCAATATTTCAAACTTTTCCATTATTTTGATGATACTTATTATGGTGATCTGTGATTAGTGATTTTTTTATGTTGTTACTGTAATTGTTTTGGGGCTTCATGAACTGCTCTCCTATAAGATGGTGAACGTAATTGATACATATTGTGTGTATTCTTATTGTTGATACTGAGAAAGTTTTAGTGGTCTAGATTGGTTAGCCACAACATTCCGTAAGCCAAAACCATAATCCAGAGCAAGACCCTAACTCTCTTTAATTCTGTGAAGGGTGAGAGAGGTGAGGAAGTTGCAGAAGGAAAGTTGGAAATTTTAAGGAAAGCCATCTCGATAACATTAAAAACACAAGGTGAGGCATTAAGTGCTGGTGTAGAAGCTGCAGCAAGTTATCCAGAAGATCTAGCTCAGACAATTAATGAAGGTGGCTACACTAAATGACAGATTTTCAGTGTAGATGAAAAAAACTTTTTACTAGGAGAGGATGCCATCTAGGACTTTCATAGTTAGAGAGGATAAGTCAATGACTGGCTTCAAAGTTCAAGGTCAGGCTGACTCTCTTGTTAGGAGCTAATGCAATGGATGACTTTAAGTTTAAGGCAGTACTCACTCACCATTCTGAAAATCCTAGGGCCCTTCCTTAAGAATCATGCTAAATCTACTCTGCCTGTGTTCTAAATATGGAATAATAAAGCCTAGATGACAGCACATCTATATATACCTTACTGAATATATTAAGCCCATTTTTGAAACTTACTGCTCAGAAAAAGATTCCTTTCAAAATATTACTGCTCTTTGATAATGCACCAGATCACTCAAGAGCTCTGATAGAGATACACAATGAGATTAATGTTGTTTTCATACCTGCTAACACAACATCTATTCTGCAGCTCAGCGATCAAGGACTAATTTCAACTCGTAAGTCTTATTATTGAAGAAATACATTTTGTAAGGCTATAACTGCTAGAGATAGTAGTTCCTCTCATGGAAATGGGCAAAGTAGAGTGAAAACCTTCTGGAAAAGATTCACCATTCTGGATGCCATTAAGAATATTCGTGATTTCAAGGCGGAGCCAGGATGGCGGCGTGAGTAGAGCAGTGGAAATCTCCTCCCAAAAACACATAGATCTATGAAAATATAACAGAAAACTCTTCCTAAAATAGAGACCAGAGGACACAGGACAACATCCAGACCACATCCACACCTGCAAGAACCCAGCGCCTTGCGAAGGGGGTAAGATACAAGCCCCAGCCCGGCGGGACCCGAGCGCCCCTCCACCCGGCTCCCGGCGGGAGGAAAGAGACCGGAGCGGTTTTTTTTTTTGGCGAGTGCTTTTTGGAAGCCTTAAAGGGACAGGGACCCCAGAGCTAGGGAGGCAGGGCGGCTGGACCGGTGAGCGGGTGCCTGGGACCGGCGCCTGAGGACAAAGAATATCGCGCGTTTTTCCCTGCGGGACCGGTGGGTAGGTGCCTGAGACCGGCGCCTGAGGATGGACAAAATCGCGCGTTTTTCCCCTTTTTTTTTTTCTCTTTTTGGCGAGTGCTTTTTGGAAGCCTTGGAGGGACGGGGACCCCAATACCAGGGAGGCAGGGCAGCAAGACTGATGGGCGGGTGCCTGGGACTGGTGGCTGAGGACAAAGAAAATCGCGCGTTTCTCCCATTTTTTTTTTCTTTTTTGCAAGTGCTTTTTGGAGGCCTTAGGGGGACAGGGACCCCAGTGCCAGGGAGGCAAGGCGGCAGGGCCAGTGAGCAGGTGCCTGGGACCGACACCTGGGGATGGAGAGGGTCGCGCGTTTCTACCTTCTTTTTGGCGAGTGTTTTTTGGAGGCCTTGGAGGGACGGAGACCCCAGTGCTAGGGAGGCAGGGCGGCAGGACCGGTGGGTGGGTGCCTGGGACCGGCGCCTGAGGACAAACAATATCGCGTGTTTTTCCCTTTTTTTTTTTTTCTTTTTGGCAGGTGCTTTTTGGAACTCTTGAAGGGACAGGGACCCCGGTGCTAGGGAGGCAGGGCAGCAGGACCAGTGAGCGGGTGCCTGGGACCGGTGCCTGAGGACAAAAAAAATCGCGTTTTTTCCTTTTTTTTTTTTTTTTTTCTGTTTCCTCTCTCATTGTTGCTGATGTTGTTTTGGTTTGGAGAGTGCTTTTTGGAAGTCTTAAAGGGGCAGGACAGGACACTTAGACCAGAGGCAGGGAATCTGGGGATCTCTGGGCACTCTAACCCCCTGGGCAACAGGGAGCACAGAGGCCCCTTACGGAGATAAGTAGCCTCCCAGCCGCTCCCCCTCCAATGGGGCTCCACCATTTTGGAGGAGCAGCCCCAGCCAGGCCACGCTCACAGCAACAGCGGAGATAAACTCCATAGCAAATGGGCAGGTAGCAGAAGCCCTGTCTGTGCACAGCTGACAAGCAAAAGCCACTAGAGGTCGCTATTCTCCCAGGACAGGAAGGCCACAAACCAACAAGAAGGGAAGTTCTTCCAGCGGTCACTCGTACCAGCTCTGCAAACTATCTCTATCACCATGAAAAGGCAAAACTACAGGCAGACAAAGCAGAGACAACACCTGAGAAGGAGACAGACTTAACCAGTCCTCCTGAAAAAGAATTCAAAATAAAAATCATGAACATGCTGACAGAGATGCAGAGAAAAATGCAAGAGCAATGGGATGAAGTCCGGAGGGAGATCACAGATGTCAGGAAGGAGATCACAGAAGTGAAACAATCCCTGGAAGGATTTATAAGCAGAATGGATAAGATGCAAGAGGCCATTGAAGGAATAGAAACCAGAGAACAGGAACATATAGAAGCTGACATAGAGAGAGATAAAAGGATCTCCAGGAATGAAACAACACTAAGAGAACTATGTGACCAAGCCAAAAGGAATAATATTCGTATTATAGGGGTACCAGAAGAAGAAAGAGGAAAAGGGATAGAAAGTCTCTTTGAAGAAATAATTGCTGAAAACTTCCCCAAACTGGGGGAGGAAATAATCGAACAGACCATGGAATTACACAGAACCCCCAACAGAAAGGATCCAAGGAGGACAACACCAAGACACACAGTAATTAAAATGGCAAGGATCAAGGACAAGGGAAGAGTTTTAAAGGCAGCTAGAGAGAAAAAGGTCACCTATAAAGGAAAACCCATCAGGCTAACATCAGACTTCTCGACAGAAACCCTACAGGCCAGAAGAGAATGGCATGATATACTTAATGCAATGAAACAGAAGGGCTTTGAACCAAGGATACTGTATCCAGCACGACTATCATTTAAATATGATGGCGGGATTAAACAATTCCCAGACAAGCAAAAGCTGAGGGAATTTGCTACCCACAAACCACCTCTACAGGGCATCCTACAGGGACTGCTCTAGATGGGAGTACTCCTAAAAGAGGACAGAACAAAACACAACATATGAAGAATGGAGGAGGAGGAATAAGAAGGGAGAGAAGAAAAGAATCTCCAGACAGTGTATATAACAGCTCAATAAGCGAGCTAAGTTAGGCAGTAAGATACTAAAGAAGCTAACCTTGAACCTTTGGTAACCACAAATCCAAAGCCTGCACTGGCAATAAGTACATATTTCTCAATAGTCACCCTAAATGTAAATGGACTTAATGCACCAATCAAACGACACAGAGTAATAGAATGGATAAAAAAGCAAGAGCCATCTATATGCTGCTTACAAGAAACTCACCTCAAACCCAAAGACAAGCACAGACTAAAAGTCAAGGGATGGAAAAACATATTTCAGGCAAACAACAGTGAGAAGAAAGCAGGGGTTGCAGTACTAATATCAGACAAAATAGACTTCAAAACAAAGAAAGTAACAAGAGATAAAGAAGGACATTACGTAATGATAAAGGGGTCAGTCCAACAAGAGGATGTAACCATTCTAAATATATATGCACCCAATACAGGAGCACCAGCATATGTGAAACAAATACTAACAGAACTAAAGAGGGAAATAGACTGCAATGCATTCATTTTAGGAGACTTCAACACACCACTCACCCCAAAGGATAGATCCACTGGGCAGAAAATAAGTAAGGACACACAGGCACTGAACAACACACTAGAACAGATGGACCTAATAGACATCTATAGAACTCTACATCCAAAAGCAACAGGATATACATTCATCTCAAGTGCACATGGAACATTCTCCAGAATAGACCACATACTAGCTCACAAAAAGAGCCTCAGTAAATTCCAAAATATTGAAATTCTACCAACCAATTTTTCAGACCACAAAGGTATGAAAGTAGAAATAAATTCTACAAAGAAAACAAAAAGGCTCACAAACACATGGAGGCTTAACAACATGCTACTAAATAATCAATGGATCAATGAACAAATCAAAATAGATATCAAGGAATATACAGAAACAAATGACAACAACAACACAAAGCCCCAACTTCTGTGGGACGCAGCGAAAGCAGTCTTAAGAGGAAAGTATATAGCAATCCAGGCACACTTGAAGAAGGAAGAACAATCCCAAATGAATAGTCTAACATCACAATTATCGCAACTGGAAAAAGAAGAACAAATGAGGCCTAAAGTCAGCAGAAGGAGGGACATAATAAAGATCAGAGAAGAAATAAACAAAATTGAGAAGAATAAAACAATAGCAAAAATCAACGAAACCAAGAGCTGGTTCTTTGAGAAAATAAAGAAAATAGATAAGCCTCTAGCCAAACTTATTAAGAGAAAAAGAGAATCAACACAAATCAACATAATCAGAAATGAGAATGGAAAAATCATGACAGACTCCACAGAAATACAAAGAATTATTAAAGACTACTATGAAAACCTATATGCCAACAAGCTGGAAAACCTAGAAGAAATGGACAACTTCCTAGAAAAATACAACCTCCCAAGACTGACCAAGGAAGAAACACAAAAGTTAAACAAACCAATTACAAGCAAAGAAATTGAAACGGTAATCAAAAAACTACCCAAGAACAAAACACACAGAGAAGACATAATACCCATTCTCCTTAAAGTGTTCCACAAAATATAAGAAGAGGGAATACTCCCAAACTCATTCTATGAAGCCAACATCACCCTAATACCAAAACCAGGCAAAGACCTCACCAAAAAAGAAAATTACAGACCAATATCCCTGATGAATGTAGATGCAAAAATACTCAATAAAATATTAGCAAACAGAATTCAACAGTATATCAAAAGGATCATACACCGTGACCAAGTGGGATTCATCCCAGGGATGCAAGGATGGTACAACATTCGAAAATCCATCAACATCATCCACCGCATCAACAAAAAGAAAGACAAAAACCACATGATCATCTCCATAGATGCTGAAAAAGCATTTGACAAAATTCAACATCCATTCATGATAAAAACTCATCAAAATGGGAATAGAGAGCAAGTACCTCAACATAATAAAGGCCATATATGATAAACCCACAGCCAGCATTATACTGAACAGCGAGAAGCTGAAAGCATTTCCTCTGAGATCGGGAACAAGACAGGGATGCCCATTCTCCCCACTGTTACTTAACATAGTACTGGAGGTCCTAGCCATGGCAATCAGACAAAACAAAGAAATACAAGGAATCCAGATTGGTAAAGAAGAAGTTAAACCGTCAGTATTTGCAAATGATATGATACTGTACATAAAAAACCCTAAAGACTCCACCCCAAAACTACTAGAACTGATATCGGAATACAGCAAAGTTGCAGGATACAAAATTAACACACAGAAATCTGTAGCTTTCCTATACACTAACAACGAATCAATAGAAAGAGAAATCAGGAAAACAATTCCATTCACCATTGCATCAAAAAGAATAAAATACCTAGGAATAAACCTAACCAAAGAAGTGAAAGACTTATACTCTGAAAACTACAAGTCACTCTTAAGAGAAATTAAAGGGGACACTAATAAATGGAAACTCATCCCATGCTCATGGCTAGGAAGAATTAATATCGTCAAAATGGCCATCCTGCTCAAAGCAATATACAGATTTGATGCAATCCCGCTCAAATTACCAGCAATATTCTTCAATGAATTGGAACAAATAATTCAAAAATTCATATGGAAACACCAAAGACCCCAAATAGCCAAAGCAATCCTGAAAAAGAAGAATAAAGTAGGGGGGATCTCACTCCCCAACTTCAAGCTCTACTACAAAGCCATAGTAATCAAGACAATTTGGTACTGGCACAAGAACGGAGCCACAGACCAGTGGAACAGATTAGAGACTCCAGAAATTAACCCAAACAAATATGGTCAATTAATATTTGATAAAGGAGCCATGGACATACAATGGCAAAATGACAGTCTCTTCAACAGATGGTGCTGGCAAAACTGGACAGCTACATGTAGGAGAATGAAACTGGACCATTGTCTAACCCCATATACAAAGGTAAACTCAAAATGGATCAAAGACCTGAATGTAAGTCATGAAACCATTAAACTCTTGGAAAAAAACATAGGCAAAAACCTCTTAGACATAAACATGAGTGACCTCTTCTTGAACATATCTCCCCGGGCAAGGAAAACAACAGCAAAAATGAGCAAGTGGGACTACATTAAGCTGAAAAGCTTCTGTACAGCGAAAGACACCATCAATAGAACAAAAAGGAACCCTACAGTATGGGAGAATATATTTGAAAATGACATATCCGATAAAGGCTTGACGTCCAGAATATATAAAGAGCTCACACGCCTCAACAAACAAAAAACAAATAACCCAATTAAAAAATGGGCAGAGGAACTGAACAGACAGTTCTCTAAAAAAGAAATACAGATGGCCAACAGACACATGAAAAGACGCTCCACATCACTAATTATCAGAGAAATGCAAATTAAAACTACAATGAGGTATCACCTCACACCAGTAAGGATAGCTGCCATCCAAAAGATAAACAACAACAAATGTTGGCAAGGCTGTGGAGAAAGGGGAACCCTCCTGCAGTGCTGGTGGGAATGTAAATTAGTTCAACCATTGTGGAAAGCAGTATGGAGGTTCATCAAAATGCTCAAAACAGACCTACCATTTGACCCAGGAATTCCACTCCTAGGAATTTACCCTAAGAAAGCAGCAATCAAGTTTGAGAAAGACAGATGCACCCGTATGTTTATCGCAGCACTATTTACAATAGCCAAGAATTGGAAGCAACCTAAATGTCCATCGGTAGATGAATGGATAAAGAAGATGTGATACATATACACAATGGAATACTACTCAGTCATAAGAAGTGGAAAAATCCAACCATTTGCAGCAACATGGATGGAGCTGGAGAGTATTATGCTCAGTGAAATAAGCCAAGCGGAGAAAGAGAAATACCAAATGATTTCACTCATCTGAGGAGTATAAGAACAAAGGAGAAACTGAAGGAACAAAACAGCAGCGGAATTACAGAACCCAAAAATGGACTAACAGGTACCAAAGGAAAGGAACTGGGGAGGATGGGTGGGCAGGGAGGGATAAGGGGGGGGAAGAAGAAGGGGGGTATTAAGATTAGCATGTATGGGGGGGGAGGGAGAAAGGGAAGGGAGGGCTATACAACACAGAGAGGACAAGTAGGGATTCTACAATATTTTGCTAAGCTGATGGACAGTAACCATAATGTGGTTTTTAGGGGGGACCTGATATAGGGGAGAGCATAGTAAACATAGTATTCTTCATGTAAGTGTAGATTAAAGATTAAAAAAAAAAAAGAAAAAAAGAAAGAATGAAAAAAAGGGGGATTACTCCTTGATAGGATAAAACTATTGGTAAATCAAAGATCAACGCATGCTTTAAATATCCTTAATGTTGATCACTTAAAGGGTGTCAGATGATCAGCTATGGAGGTACTCTTTTCTGATAATATTCCTTTCTCTTAATAAAAAAAAAAACAAAAAACAGTTCCTGTGTGCTGACCTCCAATGAGTTCTGCACAGTGGTATAGAGGGCATGTCAAAGTGTGGGCAAAGGGTCTGTTTGTTTCTGTGCAGAAGATCAAGGCCTAGCTTGGATACCCAGAAAATGAACTAAGATACGATATGAGGAGGAGCTTCCGGCATCAGCACTCTCTGGAGGACTTGTGCCAGGGGATGATCATCAAAAAGCCTCCACAGGGATCTGGGCGATGCTGCGGTTGTGGCTGCATCCACCCCACCGTTTCCTGGACTTGCCATTGGAATGAGGAGGGAGATGTCTAGGCTGGCATGTGCATACAGTGAGACAACGAATTTGACCGGATATGTACTGTTGGAACTCAACCAGGAGTTGGGAGGGGTGCAGGTTGTAGCACTCCAAAATGTTATGACTATAGACTATCTATGGTTAAAAGAATATATGGGATGTGAACAGATCCCAGAAATGGGCTGCTTTAATTTGTCTGATTTCTCTCAGACTGTTCAAGTACAGTAGGACAATATCCATCATATCATAGACAAATTTTCACAAATGCCTAGGGTGCCTAAATGGTTTTCTTGGCTTCACTGCAGATGGCTGGTAATTATAGATTTGCTTTGTTTATGTCACCGTATTCCTATTATGTTAATATGTGTGTGCAAATTAGTTAGTAGTTTAAAACCTATACATACTTAAGGTACTATACAAGAAGATATGTCAAAGAAATAATCAATCCTCCCAAGTTTCCTTCATATGCTACATCTATAGCTTTTCTTCTTCCTTCCTAATTACAAACCTTAAATAGAATTCGTGCCTCATATCAAATTTACCGAGTATCATAATTCCTCCAGGTGGTAAAGATACCTCGAGACAAGTGCTGGGCATAGAAGCCACAGGGCATAAATCTGCAAAGAAGTAAAAAGCTAACCTTTGCAAACAATATGGCTTCTCTCTCACTTACCAACTTTACATTTCCCTGTATGGCCCCGGAAGATGACTGGTTAGCCAGAGACGGGTAAATTCCTCAGGGTAAGATTCCTTAATGGAGGAACAACCTAAGACAGGCACAGTCGCAGGGGGGCCATCAGGTGAGAAATTGGGGATCAACAGAGGTGAGGCTCAGAACCTCACCCCCCCTGTTTTGAGAGAAATCTTCTGCATCCGTGGATGTTTTGCTGCCCTTGTCTAGCTTGGATTAATACTTAGTCCACAGGCACACAACTGATCATCTACATTTACCCTCTTACAGCACTAAAGTATGTTTTCTACCTTTATCTTGCATCTACCTACCACTTCAGCATTTTATTAAAAATAATAATAATAATAAAGGGAGAAATGTGGGATCAACATATAAATCAAGTATAAAAATTAAACGAATATTCATATATAACCTGATTGTTTATAGTTCATAATGCGTAATCAAAACTGAAAGTTTCTGTGATGACTGCCCTTGTACTGTTCACCATGTAAGAATTTATTCACTATGTAAGAATTCGTTCACCATGTAAGAACTTGTTCGTTATGCTTCAGAAGATTGGAGAGTGACAAGAATTAGGCTTGAGATGGATTAATGATTGTACATTGAGCATAACCCCCCTATACAGAATTTTATTGTTGTTAACAACCATTTGATCAATAAATATGAGAGATGCCCTCTCAAAAAAAAAATGCTAAAAAAAAAAAAGAATATTCGTGATTTGTAGGAAGAGGTCAAAATAGCAACATTTACAGGAGTTTGGAACAAGTTGATTCCAACACTTTTGGTTGACTTTGAGGGGCTCAAGACTTCAGTGGAGGAAGTAACTGCAGATGTGGTGGAATTAGAAACAGAGCCTGAAGATGTAAGTGAATTGCTGGAATCTCATGATCAAACTGGAATGGATGAGGAGTTGTTTCTTATGGAGGAACTAAGAATGTGGTTTCTTGAGGTGGAATCTACTGTTGGTGAAGATGCTGTAAAGATTGTTGAAATGACAACAAGGGATTTAGAATATTACTGATATTGTTGATAAAGCAGCAGCAGGGTTTACAGGGATTGACTCCCAGTTTTGAAAGAAGTACTGTTGTGGATAAAATGCTGCCAGACAGTATCACACAGTACAGAGAAATCTCTTGTAAAAAGAAAGAGCCAATCAATATAGCAGATTTCATTGTTGTCTGATTTTAAGAAATTGCCACTACCACCACAGCCTTTATCAACTAGCACCCTGATCAGTCAGCATCCATTAACATTGAGACAAGACCCTCCAATGGCAACAAAGATTATGATTCACTGAAAGCTCAGATGATGGTAGCAATATTTTTAGCAATAAAGTTTTTTAAGTTATATATCTTATATTTTAAGACATAATGCTATAACACACTTAATAGACGACAATATAATGTACACTTAACTTTTATATACACAGGGAAACCAAAAAATTCATTTGACTTGCTTTTTTGCAATATTAGCTTTATTGCAGTGGTCTGGAACTGAATGTGCAATATGTCTGAGGTCTGCCTATGTGGACATAGCCAAACTTTGCAAGTATTGGTTCAAAAATTAGAATTGCTTAGGCAGTATGCTGTGGAGAGGTACCCATCAGGGCATGCTTTCTCATACTGTTGCTCTAGTTTACTGGCTTATATTGACATTAGACTTCTTTGCCAACCTTTGAGCTATTTGACTTTTGGGAATCTTGGATAGTTTCTAAATAACAGGTTGTTATTTTGTTTCCATTGTGCCTACTGACCTATCATATAACAGTAAAATGTTGAAGATTCCTATTTTCTATAATTATTTGCTATAATATTTAGTGTGCTTTGTTTTGTTATTAATAGGATACAAATAGTTGGATTTTTGGCTGCATTAACAGCACTTCTATGTGGTAAGTCTTCTGAACCTGAGACAAATGAACCATTGGTAATTTTTTTGATAAGAACAATACTCACAAATCACATTTTTAGAATGGCTTCATACATTCTTAAGCTCATTTTGCTGCTGTACTAAATTACAGTATTGATCTTAAATTAAAAATAAAGGAAATTAACATTGCAGTAATTTTTGCAAACATTGAAATCATTGCTAGGAAAAATAATTTTTTTGTTCCCAAAGGAACTTTGTGGAGAGAGTATGTTTGTTGAATTAGACTTATGGGTCTGAAGATGGTTCCTTTTTATTCTGAACTTTGTTTACAATTTATAATGCTTTAATATTTTTGTCCTTTAATTATATTTTATATTTATTTTAAAGCCGGCAAGGGGTTGATTTATCATGGAAAGCTGAATTACTGCCTACAATTAAGGTAAATTATGGTTTTAGAATTTTAATGTCTGAGTTAAATACATGAGCCTATGGGCATTTTAGAATATGTTCTTCTATTCATCCAGGTATTAAACTTGAGGTTTGCTAACATACATTTTAGAAATATTTTCTCTAGAAATACATTTGATGGAGAATAACAGTAGTTTTTTTTTCTAGTTTTCAGAGGTAAACTCTATTAAAAATCATCTAAATATAAAATCTATATGTTGAGGAATTATATCAAGAGCTAGATAAAGTTTTTAATTCAATTCGAGAGTATGTTTGGAATAATCTGTCTTAAAGTGTAAGCTCTGAGTAGTATACTCAGAATTTATTTTGGGAGAGGGCCTACTGTAGGGAAGTGAGCATCTTAAGGAGACACAAAGTAATTTTGCATATCAACCTCAGCATCACTTGTTGTCAGGCACTTGGATAACTGTCTACTTTATCTAGTACTCCATGGGATTTAATAATTGTTAATGATTTCCTTAAGGAACTCTGGTTGGTCAGCAAGTCTTTTTTACAAAGGCTAAGTTGTATAATCTCAAAATGTATTGTTGAGAAAATGTAACAACTCTAAAACTTGATGAAAATATCTAATTTCCAAATTGTATTTATTATAACTGATAATCTTATGCCAGAATTGATAGTTTTTAGTTTTCAAGTAAATCTGTACTTTAAAAGGAAAATATGTTTTCATAATGAACACTAGACTCATAGACTTGAAAGTGAAGTCATCTGGTTGGTCCCAGTTATCTCCCACTTCAATTCTGTTAGTTACTTGTGCTCATGGATATTTATATTTATCTGTATACATAGTCAACTTTGTACTATACCAACAGAGAGGAACCTAAACATACTAGCAGAGAGGAATGATTATAGAATGAATAATTGCCAGGTCACTTAACACTTGACTTTAGAATGATTGCAATTATTATTTCTTTCACCTTGGTCAGTCTTACTTTGTGCATATTCATTGATGTAGTGTATTTATGAGATGAGTATCATAGGGAAGTGATTTGACTCATGAACATTTTTAAGGTCTCTCACTGGTTCTAGCCTAACCATGTAGGCAGGAGAAAAACAAACAAAAGTATTAGTATATACTTACTGACCAATTAATTTTTATAAAGTATGTTAAATATTTCCTTGAGTTTCCAATTTGGATATCATACTCAGTCTATAAGAGGAAGAAATAAGTGATTAAAAAGTTGATAAATGTTACTTTGTTTGTATTTTTTAAGTTATTAAATCATAAAATCTTATTTTTAAAATTTCAAAGATGAAAAAATGTATTCATCTAATTCTAGTTCACCCCCCCTTGTTTATTCTAAATGTGAGAAACAGCTGGCTGAACAGCAGAACAGTATTTCAGCCACGTACTTTTCATGCTGAATGCTAGAGATTTCCAGGCGCCATTAAAAGCCTACTGTAATTTAGAGGGGGGAAACAAAGAATAAATCTTAGAAAACAATGATTATATATTCTGCAATGTCAGGTTTTCTTGGTTTAAGAAGATTTGATTAGTAAGCTTAAATAAACTTGTAGTGAAAATCAAAATTATATGTAATGTGTGTTAGCCATTTATAAAAAGCACACAAAATTATTTTGTCATGAAGTGAAGCGGAAAGGAAAGATTAAAATGAAAAAATTTCATGGATTGTATTCATATCATCTCAACAAAAGTGATGTCAGAGGAGAATCATACCACTTTTGGCATTTCTGATGACTGAAACTGTTGATAAGTAGATGGAAGCCTCCAGCAAAGCACAAATTCGATTTTTAAATACCAGTTACATGAAACTTTTCTATCATGGGTACAATGAAGAAGTTTCTAAAGACACACACACAGCATGGCATGCCAAGAATTTGGTAAGTCCAAATGGAATTATTGCTGAAAAGAAATTAAAAAATTAACTTTCAAAAGAAATCTAAGTTATATGAGAAAAATTACCCAGTCACTATTTCATCTAAATCATACTTTAGCACCACAGCTTTGTTCCTACATAGAGCTGCAGAACTTGAATGGTTTCTGATATCTAATGCTGGTGTTTGATTTTCTGTGTGTGTTGCCTCAGCAGTAAGGACATTTTACCCTTAAAACACTAAAAAATTTCCAAACTTCGTATTAACCTTACCTGTCAGTATAATATCTCATGACTATTATTGTATTGTCAAATTCTTATTGACATTATAACTATATGGGAACTTAACTTTATATGGGAATGGATTTTGGCATTGATACTTTTTTAAGTATTCTGATTCTGAAAAAAAACTTCTTAAAAAATTATTCTTGAGAATAAATAACAAAAACTATTAGAGTAGACATCTATACAGAGTAACTGTGGTGGTTCTTTCAAATTAATTTATCTTTCATACTGTCTACTGTCTGGTTGGTCTCAGCTGCCACAGCTGTCATTTGTATGGCCCTTTTAAGGCCCTTTAATTTACATTAAAACATAAAAGTTTGTTGCAGAGACTTCTCCTAATAAATTGAGGTGAGCCCACGAGTTTAACTACCACTCCCAGGTAAATCTTGTCAGGTTGTTAGAGGGCCATTTATTGACAGTTCTTTAGGTGCAGCATCTCTGTTCCACTTGGTCACATAGCTGGTTCTGAAAAACAGTGGAGAAAATTAAGTGTCTACAGAAATTCTAATTGCTTACAAATTGTTAACAACATATAACTACTCTCACCCCATATCTACTTCCAGAAAAAAGTGACTTTAAGAACTGTATTTGGTTGCTTGGTGTTTTCATTAAACATACCAGTCTCCTATTTATTCATTCTTCAAAATATGGACTATAGGATCTGGTCTTAATTTTGAGAAGAAAACAGATGTTCATTTGGTTAAGTACATTATTAGCCTTATTATATCTTCATGTCACTTATTAAGTTCCTGGGGATGATATTCATATACATCTTAGCCAGCAACTCCTTGTGACTTGGGCTATAGCAGAATTATTTGAGATTAAGTCGCAACTCTTCATCGACTATTGTCATATACTAACAAAATAAATGGAAAAGTCATACTGTAACGTTATACAAAACAAATAGAAAAAGTATAGAAGACACAAAACCTGGAAATAATTATGTAAAATAATTTAGTGTTAAATGTCATTTGTTTTAATAAAAGGGATACAGTTCAAGGAATATTTTTGGCAATCTATATTTACATAATTATTAGGAATTTGACTTTCAGCAGGATTATTAACCAGAAAATGTAAACATGGGTATTTTATGAAGTACTGAACATAGAGTTTGAAATCAGTTTTTTTATAACTTATTAACTATGAAATGTTTGTAATTTATAACATGCTTTAAGATCTGTATACTCTAAGAAATAAAAATCAGCTTTTTATTTTCATTTTTTTTTAGTCTCTGATGTTAAGACTTCAGGACTATCCATCTTTGTCGCATCTTGTTGTTTATGTACCATCTGTTCATGGAAGTAAGGTAATGAATGGATTAAGGTTGTTATCAGAATGTTTTGGGGCTACAAATGCTAATATTTTTTAATGAATTCTTCAGCAAAGAGGGCTTTTCTAAACTAATAGCCAGTCTGGTGATCCACCTAAGACTGTTAAATCATTAGGATCATCTCTACTCTAACTTGAATTAAGCAGAATAAACTCAAGTCTCTTTATTCCAAGTGGGATCTAGTTCTACTTTATCAATCTTTCAAAATCTATTAATCATTGAATACCCATTTATGTGCAAGACTGTGCCAGGACTTATAGGAGGCACACAATGAGGAAGACATAGACCCATTCTCAAAATCTACATACTGTAGGGTAGAGGGAGAGAAATATTTAGAAGCTAAGGGAAGAGTGAGGATAAAAGAAATACCTTAAAATATATAGTACAAATCAGAATATAGCAAATACATGAAAAGTATAAAAAGGGGAAGATATCGCTGATTGATGGGATTTAGAAAGTCTTTATTATGAGGTAATATTTAAAACTGCTTTAAAGGATAGTTACGGTTTTTATAGGTAGAATAAACATTATTAACCTGTGCTGTCCAATTGGGAGCCACCAGCACATGTGGCTATTTAAATTTAAATTAATTAAAATGAAAAAAAAATTAAAAATTCATTAGTTGTACTAGCCACCTTCCAGATGCTCAGTAGTAACATCATTGCAGAAAGTTATAATGAACAGAGCACTGTTAAGACAAAGAAACAGTGAAAATCCAAGCATGGAAGTGTGAAAGCATATGGTATATTTGGAAAATAGTGAATAAGTAAACAGGTTACAAATGACAACCATGGGTAGAAGAGTAGTGGAAGAAAAGTCTGGAAAAGTAATTCATGTCCATGTTGTGGAGGGCCTTGCTTGGAAGATTCAAGACTTTATTGAACTCAGGAGTAAGTAGGGATCCAAGAGATTTTTCACCATAGTAGTAATGGGGTCAAGCTATTTATTTTGGAAGATGAATCTATTTATGGTATAGGATGAATCAGAAACAAAAGACTAGGCACCTCATAAGGGGTTGTAAGGACTTGTACTAGGGAAGTGGGAGGAGAAATAAAAGGATGGTGATTTTTGAGAGTCGCAGGAGGGAAAGAAGAAGATGAAGGTAAAAAGACCCTCTACTACTTCCCTTTCCACATTTCACCCAACAAACTCATCCTTGGATATCTAGACAAGGTATCCCTTATTTTACTCTTCTGGACTTTTCTTACTCCATGATACTTTATTTATAACTTCTTTGAGAAATTTATTACAGTGAATTATAATTTCTGTATGTCCATATTGCCATCACCATATTGCAAATTCTTTGCGAGTAAGAACCAAAGTATTCTACTTTACACACCCAACTTTTAGTCTTACCTCAGAAGTGCCAAAAAAATGTCTCTTGAATAAAAAAGTTGATGATATTTTGGGCCAAAATTATTAACAAAATTTAAAAGAAAAAGAAAAAGGGGGTGTAGTTAGGAGTCATCTTAAAGATCGAGTCTCACAAGTACCTTACAGTGGATTCATTGTTTTGTTTTGCTTAGCTCAAGTGAGAGGTAATTCAGCATCTTCAATTCTAAAAGCTCTCTTTAAGGGTTTTTCTGTCAGGTAATTTGGTTTTGAATGAATTTAACATTTTTCCCAAACTTGGAAAGGCCTTCTCTGCTTATTCCAAGAAATCAATGAGCCTTTCACAAATAACCAGTTTTAGCAGCCTAATAAATATGTTATATGTATTAATGCTCTTTGGACAGTAACACTGCCTGACTCTACTGTTGCCCATCCAGTCTTACAAGGATGTTAACTTAGGCCCTTCAGAATTTCTGCATGCGTATTATAAACCATCATCAGAAGGATACATATATTTAAATAGGCCGTTTTGAAATGTTTTTAAGTCAACTGATAATATAATTTTTGAAATGCAAATATGCAATTATCTGCATTTTTTATGAC
Source organism: Manis javanica (assembly GCF_040802235.1). Classification (NCBI taxonomy): domain Eukaryota; kingdom Metazoa; phylum Chordata; class Mammalia; order Pholidota; family Manidae; genus Manis; species Manis javanica. The sequence goes on along the minus strand of NC_133167.1, from coordinate 40,277,076 downwards.
AAAAATAATTGTACACTAGAAATTTGCTTACTTTGGATATTTCAGAGACAGAACCTTGGATTCTTTCTTTTTTGCATAAAGGTTTATTCTATAAAAATAATCAAAATTTTAAATCAGTTGTATTCTTTTAAATAACTATACAAAGTGATTTAAAATTGCTTCTCTATCTCAATGTATCATCCAAAGCACTTTGTAAAATATAATAAATAATCCTGCCCAGTAAATGATTTCTTTAATCTTGTAACAGCTGCTTTTTCTAATGAAAACATCTGACAATGTCCTTTGCCTTGTAAGTAAAGAGTGAAAAACAAAAGTAAAACTTAATAAAGTTTTTCCTTTTATTCCATCATGTGTGTACTGCAGTCTAAAAGCCTTTTGCCGCATCTGTTTTTCACTTTCATAAACAATAAAAAATCCCCCCAAGAGGCAAAGAAAATAACAGTGCTTCAAACACAATCCAAGGTGTAGTTATTGGAAAGGCCTAGGGTAGACCCCAGTGGCTTTCCACTTTCTGTAGACAGCAAATTACTTGGTAGCTACAGTTAGGCATCAGATTAATTCCTTTTCAGCATCTTTAAGTCAAAGTAACTTCGTTGCATTGTGCTGATTATTTTAATGAAACTATTCTTATTGTAGGCAACTGAGAGCAAAGTTTCTTATTATGTTGCAGAAATGTTATTAGAAAAGAAACGTCATTACAAAAAATTGTAATGATGCAGATGTCACATTTTAGGCTTTTTTTGAGATAGCATTTCTTTCTTGTGCATCATACATAGTAAACTTTTTTTTCCCATTCACTATAATTACTGTTTAGCCTGAAAAAATCTTATGCAAATAACATTAGCCATCTGTAGATGAATGACAAAATATCTGTTCCAAAAGGCTTTTGTAGTCTAATTAGACTGTGGATATGTAGTAAATGTGGTATTTAAAAAAGAATGTTACAAAATCACATTTCCTTTGGACTCAAAGTATTCAGATATATATTATCTAAGTCCCTCACTCATCTTGAGTTGACTTTGGCTTTTAATGCTTTGATCTGTTCTTTAAGGTCCTTTTTCTACAAACACCTAAAACTAACTAGAATAAATGCTATACATCTCTTGTTATAGAAATGACCCTCAAATAATTTATCTATTAAATTAAGTTAAGCTTGTTCATCTAATTATCTTAGCATCTCTCTTTGCAGAATTCTTGTGATCTAAGTATAGCCAGAGTTAGAGTGTGTATAGGTAATGCCTTCTCTAAAGCTGGTTAGACTTCAGTTTTTTTAAACTTTTATATTCCACTCAAAAGTCAAATGAAGAATATTACTATAAATTTAATTCTATTTTGTCCTAATAAGTCAATGTTTTATATTTCAGTTTGTTGTAGATTGTGAATTCTTTAAAAAAGAGACAAGATCCATACAGCTTCCTGTAACTCATCTTTTTTCCTTTGGTAAGTATTTCACAGTTTGGGGAATTTTCAAGAACTGCCTTTATTTTTAACACAGTGCTGACTGATTTTGCCAGTTGAAGGAAAGCAGAACCTTGTAACATTAAATGTTATTGTGTATTTCAAGTGTAGTTCTTAGAATAACCGTATGATGTGGTTCAGTGGTTTGATTCTTATTTAATACTGAGCTAGCAGTCATCTTCTGAGAAGTGAACTTTAAAAGAAATTTCTCCATGATCACATATATTTGCAGGTAACTGTGTGTTCATGTTTGTATGTTCTCATATGAATTTATACTACACATTGGCCCTTTTTTATAAAAGGTTTATTATAAGGTATAAATTTCTGCCCTTTGAAAGTTTCCAGATTTCTCTCAATATTTTCCCCTTTTTTTATTGTGATAAAATACATATAGCTAACTGTTCTTTTAAATTTTATTTTGAAATAATTTTAGAATTGCAGAAAAGTTACCAGAGTACAGAGTTCCCATATCACCTACACTCACCTCAACATAAACAATACAATCGTTGAAACTCTTAGGAAATTAGCATTGGTACCATATTAATTAAACTACAGGCTTTATCTGCAGGTTTCATGAGTTTTTCCACCAGTGTTCTTCTCCAGGCTCCCACCTTGCATTTAGTTGTCATCTACTTAGTCTACTCTAATCTTTTGCAGTTCCTCAGTCATCCCTTGTCTTTTATAACTTGTACACCTTTGAAAAGAACTGGTCAGTTATTTCATAGTATATCCCTCTGTGTGGATTTGTCTAATGTTTTCTTATGATTAAATTGAAGTTATGCATTTTGAGTAACAGTATCACATAAATAATGTGTACTTTTTTGTATTTTCTCCAAGGACATGTGATGTCACTGTGTGTAATTACTAGTGATGTTAATCTTGATCACTTGGTTACAGTGGTGTCTGCTTGATGTTCCCACTGTAAAGCTACTACTTTCCTTTTTGTAATTAAAAACTATCTTGGGGGAGATACTTGGGAATATGAAAGTATCCTGTTTTCCTCAAAGTAACCTACTAATTTAGCATCCATAGCTTCATTTTAGTCTGAAACAGTTGTTACTGGTATTCTATATTTATTGGAATTCTTCCTAAGGGAAAATTATCCTTTCTTTCCCATTTATTTTTCAGTTTTTATTTATGTCGATGTTTACTCATGGATATTTATTTTATTCATTAGGTTATAATCCAATACTGTTGTTAACGTTTTTTGCTTAAGTTGTTCCAGTTTTGGAAATTGGCAGCTCTTTATATGTGGCTCCTGTGCTCTTTTGGCATGTCTCATCCTTTAAATATTTTTAAAATTTATATTCCATTTACAAAAGAACCTGTGTTTCTTAGGGGAGGAAACTTCCTTACAATTTTTATCCCTTCTGCACCCTTTTATTTTTTGGTAGAAAAATACTCATAACAATACAGAAATTACAACTCTGAACCACTTATCTCGTTAAAGATAGCAAGATTAAAAGAGATATACTAAGAAAACATACCTTTTGAAATTGGAAAAATTTGCTTGATTTTTTAAACTACATGCATGTGATTGAAAGTGATTGGTATATTTTGTCCAGAGTTTATTAGAGGAGGATCAGATTTTTAGGAGTTTATTCCTTCATACCAGAATTGACAACTTGTAAAATCTCTTTTAATATTAAAAGTTTGTTGGCAATATTTAAATGCTGTTCAAGCAATCAGTACTTTTTTTTATTGTTCGGTATTATAAGCAATAACAGTACTTTTAATTCAACAGGATTGTCTTCAAGGAAAGTGATATTAAATACAAGTGGCCTGTTCTATAATTTAGAGCTTCTGAACTTTGGACAGGTAATTATCCTGAATAACAAGGATTTTATTTTATCTTACTGTGTAGTTAAACACACAAATAAAAAAATTTTTTTTTTTTTTGTGGTCAAACTCTGTTAGATATATCAAGCTTTTAAAATCAACGTAGTAAGCAAGTGCTCAGGAGTCAAAGGTAAGTGTATTCTTGAAAAATAGTATTGTCATTTGAAGAATTAGTAGGTCTTCTGTTGAATTGTCTGTAATACTTATTCTTCCAGATATTTATGTAAATTAAAATTAAACATATGGTAACAGAAAACCTGTTTATACTTCCAACAGATTTATTATAGACCCTTTCTTAGTAGTAAACATTTTCATGTGTTTTAAATATCCACATTTAAAAAATACTGTTTATCTTGCTTATTATAGTAGTAATTAGCTGTTTAATGTTTTTCCAGTTTATTAGTACTTTCCATATGCTTTAATATCTGTGTAAGTCTAATTAAACATTTTTACTTAATAATTCTCCATAATTTCTTATTATATGATATAATTCTTACTAATCATTTTTTATGAAATGGGTAGTTATGTAATTAGGTATTGTAATATCTTATATAACATGTAGTGTAACATTAGTTAGTAATACATATTTCCTTTATGTTTTCACAGAAGAAATAACTAGTATCTATAAACTTCATATTCCTTGGTCTTATGAAGATTCACTAACCATTGCACAGTAAGTATATGGAATTCACCTTTAACTTTTTGGTATATATTCTTTTGAATAATGTATTCTACTTGGTTTCTTTAAAACACAGCTAAATTTTGGTGAAGTTATTGAAGTACCTCATAGTAAAATGCATGCATCCTTTATGTAGCATTGTGCCCATAAGGTAATATAACAACATAGTGCATAGTATTCTTATTTTATGACTTAGAATTTAAACCTTATTTGCTTGAAACATGAACTCCTTTCCATCCTCTTACCCAACTCCTGTACCCTAGAGGGAGTACCCGAACAACTATGATATGACTGGAAAAGTATCCATCCATAACAGCATGTCTGGCATCTAGATTTCTTTGCATTATTTCATTGTGTATGTTGAAGATTAACTTAACTATGGTTGTTTAACAGTATATTATATTTGAGAATGGATGTTTATTTTTTTCAGGGTTCCATCTTCCACAGAAATTTCTCTGAAACTTCATATTGCTCAACCAGAAAATGATAGCCATGTAGCATTATTAAAAATGTACACATCATCAGACTGTCAATATGAGGTAAGTTGTATGTTTGCTTAGTTTTTAAAATTTAGTTATAAAATAATCTGGAAATATATTTTTGTGTTAGCCTCAGATACATGGTGATGTGGAAGGTTATAAATAAAAAAAATAGACATTTATGATACTTTGAATATTCTCTATTTTGCGTGTTAGCATCATGTTAGTATTTCCATAGCTGGACCATTCAAAGTATATATCTTTAAAAAGTAATAGCAAATAAAATAAAAAGACTGTAGATTAACCTTCTATATTTGGAAGCCCAAAGTCCAGAATCCTCAATAAGCTGAAGAACATTGTGAAATCGGCTGACATGGCTTTATTACAGTAATTGACAAGATGTATATTGCTTTCCAGCTCTACTGGATAAGCTTAAGGAACTTGTTTCCTTTTTGCTAGTTATTTTAAGCTCTATTAATCATTAATATGTGCATTGTAGAGCCTATCGTGTTTGTTTTACAGTCACAGATCTCCTTGCCGCTAAGAGAAGGGAAGTAGACTCAAGAGTAACATTTTATTTACTTACGGATTCAAGAACTAAAAGAATCTCTCTCTGTATCAAAACATGCCAGGTTCTAAACATTCCAGATTTGAGTAGTTGAAGTATACGTTTCAGTGGTGGTTCCTGGTTCATATGAAATATCTTTTTTCTACTCAGTGCTTTCAACCAAGCTTAACTATTTGGATAAAACTAACTTTCTTAGAGTGAACTAGGATTGGTAGTCCAAATGATTAGCATGTGTTCTACAGCAAAGTTTCAGTAGGAACTATATTATGAATTACTTTAGATTTCATGGAATTTCTTAATGTTGTAATTGTTTGCTTTCTGTTTCTAACACTGGAGGATTTTGTAGGGCTGTAACTTTTTAATTTGTGCCTTCAATTCTAGTATTATAGAGATAGTAAGAATTATATTAATAATTTGGCTCCAAATACTATATGCTCTCAAAATGTCCATTTTTTTTACAAATATGTTATACTTCCAAAAAGTAAATTTTTTTTTACAAAATGTAGTCATTTTATAACTTCCTGTGAAAGATTTCTGTCTTTTTCCCAGACTTCCTAATATCAAACAGGTGTATTTATGGTAGATATAATTAGTAATGAGTTTCTTTTTAAAATACTGCTTTGGCTTAAATTTTGCTAAATGTGCTCTTTGTTCCTTGTCTTATGTCATGTGAAACCTGTTTTTATTAAATTTTCTTAGAAGTGGTTTAGCTTAACTGCAGTTAGTGCTATACAATTGTAGGTTTGAGATCTTAAAGTACTAGATTTTTAGTAGGTTGATTAATTTATGCTTAATTTTTCAGCGAACATATGTAAAGTTTCTAGACTCAGTTCAATAAGTTCATTAGCTGCATGATGTGGTAAAATAATATTCTGGTTAATTAAATATTCTAGTTAGTAAAAGGTTACCACATATACCATAACATTCATCCAGTTCTCAAAGAATTAGAATATGGGAAAAAGAGTGAAAAAAAGTAAAACCACACTTAATACAAATTAAATGTTGATGGTTCAGAGGATTCTTTTAAGATTTTGAGTGCCTTTATGTTGACCATTTAAAAAAAAATTAGTGATTGTGTTTAGAGACATATGGAAGTGCTCAATTTAATAAAATGTGAACCTTTTAAAGGAGTTTGGGGAAAATAACCTGTTTTTAATGATTGTTTCAAACTAGGTGACAGTTAAGACTTCCTTTTCACAAATACTTGGACAGGTAAGAGAGACTCTTGGTTGATTATTTATTGACTTATGAATAAATAGTGTAAGACACAGTTGCAAAACTTTTCTGTAAACAGCCAGATAATGAATATTTTAGCAGACCACATATAGTCACTTCCTGCTGCTGCCATTACTGCAGCTGCTGCTTTCTTCTTCATTTTCTTTTTTTCTTCTTTTTTCCACTTTAATAAAATCTAAAAGCCATTTTTGGCATGCAGGCCATAGTTGGCCACCACTGACTTTAAGGTGATGTTTTCGTGTTTGATACTTCCTAGAAATAAGAGCTGATTCCTGGTTCTCAAGCAAACTAATATTTTTGGTTAAATGAAAGTCATGTTAAGATTTCATGTTGCTTATTCTATACTATAATTTCTAGTTCAGTAAATTTCTATGGACTGTCACATGTGTTGTCATTTTCAAAGAACTTTTTATGTTGTGCATGCTTAGTTTACGAAAGATAAAAGGAAATTTATATTAAACAAACAAGTTGAAACAGTTTAAATTCATTTGGGGAGTATTTTTCTATAATTGTTAAGCAAATAGTATTACAGAAATAATTTGTCAGGTAGTAGAACTACTAAATTTTATTGCCTTTCAACATCATTATAATTTGTAGAATGTACAACCTGAACATAATTAATGTTGATTAGTCAAATAAATTATATAGTTTTAAAATTCACTAAAATTTTTATTCTGTCTTTTATTACTTTCACTTTATTTTTTGATCTGTTGTGTTTTGCAGTCCAGCATAGCAGAATTTTTAAATTTTAAATCATTTGATTCTGTAATTTTAATAAAACTCGCAAATCAATATTAAATCAGAAACTTAAAAAATGTGCATTATCTCATTGATCCTCACAACAAAGTGGTGAGAGCTAGATTGTGATTATTAAATTTGTGAACATAAGAAAATTCTAAGTTAATGTGTAAAAATTTCATACTATATTAGAAAGAGAAGATTAAATATTAGTATAAGTTGGAAAATAGCATCATGAATATTTAGATACTCTAAAATGATAAGGGACCAATTAATAAGAAAAATTCTCTTGAAATATAAGGCAATAATTCATGCCATTGTATTTTTAGTATGTCTAAAAATAGACATACTTTTTCAGTTTTCTAAAAAGTTCTGTAGGATGGAGAACATGCTTTAAAGTAATTTCCTTTTAAAACTTTAACATTAAAAGAACTTAGCACTTTACTTTTGTTATATGTATGTTTTCACAGAGATTGGATCAACTGATAGAATGACTTGATAACCACTATTACATAATGGTTATGAACTTAGGCTCCAAGTTTAATCCCATTCTACAAGGTCTCCAAAGATAGTAAAGGACATAAAAGCTTAATAATAGCAGCCAATATTTTCTGATAGTTTCTCATGTTCAAGTGAGTATTCTAAATGCTTTACACAAATGAACATCTTTAATCCTTAAAATCATCCACAGGGTAAGTATTGTTATTACCCCCATTTTACTGATGAGGACATAACAGGTGGCAAGTAAGGAACTTGCTTGTCTATTACATTTTTAATTATGCAGGTTACTTGGGCTCTCTGTGCCTGAATTTCTTCATCTGTAAAATAGGGATAAGAATTATCTCAAAGAATTTTTGGGAGAAAGCATGAGATAATGAATATATTTATTATCTTATGTGGAACATATTAAATACTCAATAAACATAAAAGGTTTGTAGGATATGCTTCTCAATTGTATATTCTCTTCATTATGCCTTTGGTGAAAAATTCAGATGAAATGTTTCTAATATGCTATATATTAACATTTATTTAACTTAAGAGTTTTGATACCCATTGCTGGAAATACTTTGTGGCCATGTCAGAAAAGATAGAAAGTAAAGAATGACATTTTTATTTCATGTGAAAGTACATTCATTTCATTAACATGAATATTCAGAAATTGATTTGCCTATTTTCTAGGTAGTTAGATTTCATGGTGGAGCTCTTCCTGCTTATGTTATATCTAGTATCCTTCTTGCTTATGGAGGGCAGTTATACTCCCTTTTCTCAACAGGTAAGAATGTTTCTATTCCTTTCTCTCTCTCTCCCTCCCACCTTCCTCCCTGGCTGTTTCATTACTACTATTTTATCCTTAATGTGGCCAGTGAAGTTACATCAATTTCTTAAAAATTTACAGCCCATCCCTCCCAAATTTACAGGGTTTGAGATCCTCTAAGTTTTAAGAGAATCCCTAAGGAAATTACTTACTTGTTCTCTCCATCTTATACTGTCGTGCCTCAAGTTCTTCCCTGTGTTTTGAGGACCTCTTAGGAGGTAGAGGCTCATTGACAGGGATCTTGTTCTCTGTTCTGTTAGAAATGTGCCTAACATAGTGCCAAGCACATAGTAGGCACTTAGTTTAATATATAGGCTGAATCAGCTTCTGACACACTGAATGGAATAATTGAGAGTCTAATGAAGGGGCTATTTCAAAGGTACATGTAGGGTTAAGGGAATTCAATAAGAAATGAGAAAGTGCTAGCTTAGTAGTGGAGCCATCGGATACTTCTAGCTACCAGGGAAGGGAGGGAACAAACCTGAAGAGCAATAGGAGAGGGCAATGTTCCTGCAGCTGCAACCGCTGTCAGCCTGCTGCTCAGCAGGGGAAAAGGCAGGGAAATACATACATTAACCTATTTCCTCTTATCTTCCAGTGCCTCTCATTCACTGAACCTAACAAGAAACCAGTCCATAAAAGTCAGACTCCCAGAAATCAGAGCAAAAATAAGGGGTGGAAAATAGATCTGGAGAGGCAGACATAGAATATATAGCTCATCGGACAAAACCTTCCCTAGAGTATAACAGTAGAACAGTTTCCCAGGAACCTAAATTTGTAAGACCCTCACACACTTGTTGGGCTTAGACAGTAGTCAGGGGAGGCAAGAGATGGGAAAAGAGAGTGGGGCCAAAATATATAAAAGCAGTTCAAGTCCCCTCCACCATTACAGTCTTGCCATATATCATATCCTTCCTCAGCTACTTATTCCCTTTCAGTGACATTTTACAATTTCACATCTGCCTTTAGTTTTCATTTTAACCTGATCTAACCTGTATTCCAAGAAGGAAGCAACATTCACTGTGATCTGCCAAGATCTAACCTTTTAATTAAGAGATTATTCTAGCAATAGGACATTAACCATACTTGAATATAAATGTCTTTTTTGAAAGTTTGAAATTTTACATTCCCACCAGCAGCATATGAACTTTCCAATTTCTCCACACCCTTGGTAACACCTATTATTATATTTTTTATTATAGTCTTTCTACTGAGTATTATCCAGAGGTGGTTTTTGATAAGCACCCTTGTTTCAGAACTACTTGTTTAATCTGAGATGTAATCCCATACTTAAATTCTCTAGATTAACCAGTATCATATATCCTGGGGTCTCTTTGGACTATGTAGATATAAGCTGCTGGTGGGTATAGCAGCTTTGGAAAGCAGTCTGGCAGTTCCTCAGATGGTTAAACAGTTACTATATGACTTAGCAGCTGCACACCTAAGTATATACCCAAGAGAAATGAAAACATATACCACTAAATTTGTACCTAAATGTTCACAGGAGTACCACTCATAATAGCCAAGAACAGGAAACTCCAAATGTGCATCAGCTGATGAACAGACAAATAAAACGTGGTGATGAATGCTACAACATGGATGAATCTTGGAAACATGCTTAGTGAAAGGAGCCAGTCACAAAGGATCACATGTTATATGATTCCATGTATATGAAATGTTCAGAAGAGACCAGTCTACTGAAACAGAAAGTAGATTAGTGGTTGCCTAGGAATGAATGGGGAAGCATTTGAGTTGACAGTTAAGAGGAACAGAGTTTCTTTTGGGGAGAAATAAGAATGTACTCAGACTGATTTTGGTGATGGATGCTCAACTCTATGACTGTATTAAAAAGCACTGAACTATATACATTTTAAATGGATGAATTATATGGTATGAGAATTATATCTCTATAATAAAGTTGTTTAAAAAATTACCTGTAGAGCTTTGTGAAAATACAAATAGTGAAACCCCAGCTTTGGCTTCCTGAATTTGTTTCACAAGTGATTGAGTATGTAATCTTACATGAAAACCATTGAATTATAGAAATTTTTAATCTTTCAGAGAGTCTCTGTGATAGTAAAAGAGACCCTGTTTTCTCTGACATGAAATATGTTGCTCTTACATACAACGTAGGGTTAATATGTCTCATACTTAATTACTGTGAATTCCTACTTCATATGGATTTTTTAATCACCAGGACATTGCTTAGAATATGCTACAATGTTGGATAAAGAAGCCAAACCATACAAAGTTGATCCTTTTGTAATTATGATTAAGTTTCTGTTGGGGTAAGTTTTATTATCTGTGATAATGATTTTAATTTTCTTTTATACATAAAACATGTTTGGCATATGAATGGAATATAAATTTTCATACAAATATGGAAATTTATTTGTTTCATTAAATCAGATTTTTCTCTTAGGCAAAGGCCTAATAAGTATATTAACATTTAACTCAATAGTATAACTATTTCAAAAGTAATTATTGAACTTAGATATATATCTATGTAAATTTAGACTGTAAATATACCAGTCTGTAACATTTGGAAAGATGTATATGGTCCATTATCTCTAAGGATCACATATTTTTTAACACAAATCATGATAGGAAAACTGATGAAACAGTGCCTCAAATTGCTTTTCTTATTCTTATTTCTCATACAAAGTGTATTTAAATTTCTCTACCCCACTTAACATTCCACTCTTAATTTGTTCCTATTTTGTGCTTTTTGTTTAAGAATCATTACTTATCTCTTTTCTTGTCATTCCAACTAGCTATTGGCTTTTTAGCTTAAAAATTTAACCACTTACCACTTCATTAAAAGGATCGATAGAGATCAGTTAAAATCTGTGTTGAGACTCAGGACTCAGATCCTTGAAGATAAGTAGACTCACTTAGAAGATAAATGATTTGTTCCCTACAAGGAATTAAAATTCATTTTTTGGTGTAATTGCAAATTAAGTATAATGGAACTTTGGGGACTCTCATGAATGGTCAGATATCTCAAATATTAAATCCTTTAATGTCATTTGTTACTGTTTTGGTTTTTTTTGCTTTTATTATGTGTTTTCTTTTATCCACAGGTATAAATGGTTTAAAGAATTATGGGATGCATTGTTGTTACCAGAATTAGATGCCATTGTTTTAACTAGTCAGAGCATGTGTTTTCCCCTTGTATCCTTGATTCTCTTTCTATTTGGAACATGTATTGCCTACTGGGGTGGCCTATTCTCTTCTACATCTGTGAGACTCCTTTCTTCACTGTGGCTAGCTTTGAAAAGGTAAAGTATGAGTGACTAAAAGCTTTCTCATTGCTCTTAATTAAGAAAAACATATTCTGACAGGGAACCTTAAAATTAATTTGCTTCACTAAACTGTAATTTCTAAGGAAAGGTGCATAACTAGCAAAATACGGATTAACGTTAAAAGGTATGTTTTTGTCAAAGGTAATCATTTACTGCAAGTTAAATGCTACATTTGATTTTGACCTTAATGCTCAAGAGTTTATCAAAATAGTTTGACAGATTACACAAGTACTTTTAAATTTCACTGTTAGTAAATCTTTCCAAGGAGGAAGTCTATCTCTGGCAATGCTTTTATATGCTGACTTTCAACCTAACCAGAGGACTAGACATTCCCAATCAAGATATTTAGGATCAAATTAGATTAAATGTTTATAAGCTCCAAAAACATTGCTGAGAATTTTGTTATAGGGCCAAAGGCATAGTTTCAAGTTATTAGTTGGCTTTTCTGGTAAACCACTCATTTAATGGTTTTGCCACTCCTCTTCACCAGACGTGTTTAAAATTACTTCTGTGATTTATTGTCACAGAAGGGATTATGGTTTGGTGCTTCTTCATCTACCCTTCAAGATGTTTCTGATATTAACACTGTCATGCATCTCAGTTATCTTGAGATTTTAATAGAAAACCATTCTTCCTCTTATCAAGATAAAAAATATATGGTACAGAGCCTAAACCTAATGATTATCTTTAACAACATTTTTTCTTTCTTAGTACAAATATCTGCTCTATCTAACTAGGAGTAGGGCTATCCCAGTGTATTACAGAATTTACAGTCAAATATATCACCACTTGCCTTTATTGAAAAATACCTTACTGTTTCCCTTACAGTACTTGCATATTAATAAGCAGGAGAGCCTGGCAGAGTACTGTATTGTTTTCTTCTTATATGTGGATGTATAAATAACTTAATATTCTTTTAAAAGCTTTATTCTTGTTTTTCCAGGCCCTCTGAACTTCCTAAAGATATCAAGATGATATCACCAGACTTGCCCTTTTTGACTGTTGTTCTGATCATAGTTAGTTGGACAACTTGTGGAGCATTTGCCATACTTCTTACTTATCTTTACTATGTCTTTAAGGTATGTCAAATCAATAAAGTTAGAATGGCTGGGCTTTATATCAGGCTTGCATAGAATTGCCTATAGGTGCTGTTAACAAAAGTTTTAATTACTGCTGCAGTAACTTTCTGTTATATAACAGGTTTTAGTATAAAATGTTTTCTAACTCCTTAGTTATTTAAAATACAGTTATATATAGAACTGAAATTATTTATCTGAGTTGTTAGTTTAAAAGAACAAAAGGAAGGGAGGGGTGGGGAGGAAAAGATGGTGGAGAAGGAAGGCAAGGCGGAAACCTCTTTCCAAAAACACATAAAACATGAAGATACAGGAAATATAACTAAACCTGAAAACAACCTGAAGACTGCAGAACAGATTACCTACATCTGGGGAAAAAGAGAAGGCCTCATAGAGAAGGGTGAAGTGGCAAAGCCAATCGGGTGGGACCCAATCCATCCTGCAATGCCAGCCTACAGGTGGGAGAAAGAGGAACAGAGTTGGGAGTGGGTAGGAGCCCAAGATTGCTGAACACCTGGCCCTGGAGATTTTATTCAGGAGCACAAGCCCACATTACATAGTGTTCTGGTGATTAGTGGAGCTGGACAACAAAGACAGGTAGAGCACTCAGGAAGGCTGAGCTTCTAGCCACTTGTGGAGAACAGGAAGCTCCACTGCCCCCCGCCTCCAGAGACAAAAGCAAAACGGGCAGTTTGAAATACTTCCCAGCAGTGGGAGGGGTATCAGAGGGGCAAGTTTTAAATGGAGCTCTCTTCCCAGGGAAAAGGGCAAGTAGATGATACCTCCCCAGCCCACCCTCGACCCAGCAGGTCAGGAACTCTCAGGAGACCCATATGCTCCATTCTCCTTGCTGACAATGCAGCCCCAAGGCTCCTCCCTGCACATGCAGCTGGCAAACAACCCATTTGGCCTGGCAGTAGTGTCAGATGTTGCTGCCTGGTAGGCAGAGGGAGACCCTCCCAGCTTTCTTGGCTCTGTTTCACCTCATCTGGGGAGGTGCCTGCAGGAGCCAGCCCCAAGGGCATCAGGTCTTATGTTATGGGCCTGGGCTGAGCTGCACATCAGCTCACCCAACCCATTTACCCTGCAGCCCCTACTGTTGCTGTGGGCAGGCAGGGGGTGGCCCCACCACAGCAATTCCATCAGAGACTTCTATGCTGATCAAAAAGGTGTAGCTGAAACACACTGCCCACCTAGAATCAGGCCATTATAAGCCAGACAGAAAGGCAGCCTTGCCCACTGCACACCAACAGCTCAGGCTCCTGCATTGGAAAGTAAACAGTCTTGAGCTTCTGGGCACTGGAGGGCTCCTCTTTCAGAAAGCGATTACTCCATAAGAAGAAACACAGAAACCCTAACAAAATGAGGAGGCAGAGGAATATGTCCTAAACAAAACTACAAGACAAAAACGGAAGAAAAAGAGCTGAATGAAACAAATCACCAATCTTCTTGATAAAGAGATTAAAGTAAGTAATAAATGTGCTCACAGATCTACAGAAAAATATTCAAGATCTCAGGGAGGACCTCAGCAAAAAGAGAAGACCTGCAAAAGAGCCACACAGAGCTAAAGAGCACAGTATCTGAAATGAAAAATACAATGGAGGGAATTAATAGCACATTATTACATGTTGAAGAAGCTGTAAATGAAATGGAAATTAGGGAACAGGAAAACAATGAAGCCAAAAAACAGAAAAAAGGATTTCTAGGAATGAAAGAATAAGAAGAGGCCTGTGTGACCAATCCAAACAGAACAATATTCACATAATAGGGGTACCAGAAGGAAAATAGGGAGACAAAGGGATAGAAAGTCTTAGAGGAAATAATTTTAGAAAACTTCCCCAATCCAGGGAATGAAATATACACTCAGGTCATTGAAGCACAGAGAGCCCCTAAGAAAAGGAACCTCAGGAAGAAAACACCAAGACGTAATTAAAATGGCAAAGATCAAGGTTAAGGAGAGAGTACTGAAAGCAGCCAGAGAGAAAAAAAGATTACTTATAAAGTAAATCCCATCAGGCTCTCAGCAGACTTCTCAGCACAAACTTCACAGTCCATAAGGGGCTGGCATGACATGTTTAATGTAATGAAACAGAAGGACTTTCAACCAAGAATCTTCTACCCAGCAAGATTACTGTTTAAATTTGAAGCAGGGATTAATCAATTTTCAGGTAAACAAAAGTTGAAGGTTTCACCACCACTATTGAGCCAGCCATACAGGATATGTTAAAGGGACTGCTGTAAATGGAAATTACCATAAGGCTAAATAGCACAGTGAAAGTAAACCCACAATAAAGGTAGTGGACTGATTAATTACCAAACAAGTACAAAATAAAAAAAACCAAAACCAACTACTTGCAAAACAGTCAAGGGATACACAAAAAGTGCATATTATGACATTAATACATAAAGTGTGGGGGAGGAAGAAAAAGGAGGGAAAAAAAGTACCTGTAGATTGTGTTTGAAATATAGTAATCAGCAATTTAAGGTACACTGTAATATAGTAAGAAAGCCATCCTTAAACCCTTGGTAACCAGAGAACTAAAGACCACAAGAAATACTCAAAAACTAAAGAAAGAAAAATGAAACCGCAACAGTGAAGAAATCCATCACATAACAAGAGAAGAGTATAAGGAAAAAAAGGAACAGAGAGGAGCTATGAAAACAACCAGAAAACAATAAAATGGCAATTGTACATACCTATCAATAATTACCTTACATGTAAATGGACTGAATGTACCAATCAAAAGATGTAAAGTGACAGAATGGATAAAAAAAACAAGACCCATCTATATGCTGCCTAAAAGAGACTCATTTCAGACCCAAAGACATACACAGACTAAAAGTTAAGGGATGGAAAAAGATAGTTCATGCAAATAATAGGTGAAAAAAAGCAGGAGTAGCAGTACTTATGTCAGATAAAATAAATTTCAAAACAAAGTAACAAGAGACAAAGATGACATTGCATAATGATCAAGGATTCAGTTGAAGAAGATACATATGCACCAACATAGGAGCACCTCAATATGTAAAACCAATACTAACAATTAATGGGGATATAGACTGCAACACATTAATTTTAGGAGACTAACACCTAACACAATACTCACATCAATAGATCAGACAGAAAATAAGTAAGGAAACACAGGCACTGAACAATACATTACAAAATCTGGGATGCAGCAAAGGCAGTTATAAGAGGAAAGTACATAGCAATATAGGCTTACCTCAAGAAACAAGAAGAATCCCAAATAAATAATAGTCTAAACTCAAAATTAAAGAAACTAAAAAAGAACAAATGAAGCTCAAAGTTAGTAGAAAGAGGGACATAATAAAGATCAGAGCAGAAATAAATAGAAATGAATAATAGAAAATATCAGTGGAATCAGGAGCTGGTTCTTTGAGAAAATAAACAAAATAGTTAAACCCCTAGCCAGGGGGTTAATTTACCAAGAAAAAAAGAGTATGCACATAAAATCAGAAAGGAAGAAGGAAACGGACACCACAGAAATACAAAGAATTATTAGAGAATACCATGAAAAGTTATATGCCAATAAATTGGGCAACTTAGAAGAAATGGACAACTTTCTAGAAAAATACAACCTTCCAACACTGACCCAGGAAGAAACAGAAAATGAGCAGACCAATTATCAGCAATGAAATTGAATTGGTAATCAAAAAACTTCCTGAAAATGAAACTTGAGGTCCAGATGGCTTCACGGATGAATTTTTTTTCACTTTTTTTTTAAATTAAGGTATCATTGATATACAGTCTTATGAAGGTTTCACATGAGCAACATTGTGGTTACTACATTCCCCCCTATAATCAAGTCCCTACCACATACCCCATTAGTTACTCCATCAGCATAGTAAGATGCTATAGAGTCACTACTTGTCTTCTCTGTGCTTCACTTGCCTTCCCCATGACCCCCCTACATTATGTGTGCTGATCTTAATACCCCTTAATCCCCTTCTGCCTCCCTGCCTGCCTGCCGCCCCCACCCCCTTTCCCTTTGGTCACCGCTAGTCCCTTAGAGTCTGTGATTCTGCTGCTGTTTTGTTCCTTTGGTTTTGCTTTGTTGTTGTACTCCACAGATGAGTGAAATCATCTGGTACTTGTCTTTCTGTGCCTGGCTTATTTCGTTGAGCATTATACCCTCTGGCTCCATCCATGTTGTTGCAAATGGTAGATTTGTTTTCTTCTTATGGCTGAACAGTATTACATAGGGTATATGTACCACATCTTCTTTATCCATTCATCTACTGATGAACACTTAGGTTGCTTCCATGTCTTGGCTATTGTAAATTGTGCTGTTATAAATTTAGGGGTGCATATGTCTCTTTGAATTTGTGAACTTGTTTTCTTCGGGTAAATTCCTAGAAGTGGAATTCCTGTGTCAAATGGTACTTCTATTTTTAGTTTTTGAGGAACCTCCATATTGCTTTCCACAATGTTTGAACTAGTTTACATTCCCACCAGCAGTGTAGGAGGGTTCCCCTTTCTCCACATCCTTGCCAGCATTTTTTGTTCCTTGTCTTTTGGATGTTGGCCATCCTAACTAGTGTGAGGTGATATCTCATTGTGGTTTTAATTTGCATTTCCCTGATGATTAGCGATGTGGAGCATCTTTTCATGTGCGCAGCTAAATTTTATCAAACATTTAAAGAAGAGTTGATACCCATCCTTCTTAAAGTATTCCAAAAAGTAGAAGAGGGGAATACTTCTGAACTATTCTATGAGGCCACCATCACTCTAATACCAAAATGAAAAGCACCACACAAAAAGAAAATTGTATACCAATATCCCTGATGAACAGGATGATGCAGAAATTCTCAACAAAATATTCGCAAACCAAATCCAAAAATATGTCAAAAAGATCATCCATTATGACCAAGTGGGATTTATTCCAGGCATGCAAGGATGGTACAATATTCATAAATCAATCAATATCATTAACAAAAAGGACAAAAATCATGTCATCTCAATAGACGCTGAAAAAACATCTGACAAAATTCAACATCTATTCATGATAAAGACTCAACCAAATGGGTATAGAGGGTATGTACATCAACATAATAATAGCCATATATGATGAACCCACAGCCAATATCATACTCTGTAATAAAAAGCTGAAAAACTTTACCTCTAAGATCAGGAAGAAGACAAGGATGCCCACTTTCACCACTTTTATTCAGTATAGTACCAGAGGTCCTAGCCTTGGCAATGAGACAACACAAAGAAAAGGCATCCAAATTGGTAAGGAAGAAATTAAAACTGTCACTATTTGCAGATGACACCTTATACATAGAAAACCCTAAAGACTCCATCAGAAATCTATTAGAACTAACAACTGAATTCAGCAAAGTTGCAGGATATAAAATTGATACATAGAAATCTGTTGCATTCCTAGAATCAGGAAAACAACTCCATTTAAAATTACATCAGAAAGAATAAAATAACTAGGAATTAATCTAACCAAGGAAGTGAAAGACATTTACTCTGAAAACTATAAGGCCCTCATGAGAGAAATTGAAGAAGATACCAATAAATGGAAATCTATACCATGCTCATGGATAGGAAGAATTAATATTGTCAAAATGGCCATCTTGCCAGCAATACAGATTCAATGCAATCCCTATCAAAATATCAGCAACATTCTTCAGTGAACTACAACAAATAGTTCTAAAATTCATATGAAACCACAAAGAACCCCAAATAGCCAAAGCAATCCTGAGAAGGAAGAATAAAGCTGGGGGGATTACGCTCCCTGATTTCAAGCTCTGCTACAGTAAAGCCACAGTAATCAAGACAATTTGATACTGGTACAAGAACAGACCCATAGATCAGTGAAACAATAGAGAGCCCAGATATAAACCCACACATACACGGCCAAATAATTTACAATAAAGGAGCCATGGATATACAGTGGGGAAAAGACAGCCTCTTCAACAAATTGGTGTTGGCAAAACTGGACAGCTACATTGTAAATGGAGCTACATGTATGAGAATGAAACTGGATTATTATCTAACTCCATACACAAAAGTACACCTGAAATGAATGTAACTCAGAAAACTCTTAGAAGAAAACATAGGCAAAAATTTCTTGACTATAAGCATGAGCAGCTTTTTCCTGGACACATCTCAGGCAAGAGAAACAGAATAAAAAATGAACAAATAGCAATACATCAAACTATAAAACTTCTGTACAGCAAAGGACACCATCAGTAGAACAAAAGCAGCCTACAGTATGGAAGAATATATTCACAAATGACTCATCTGATAAGGGTTTAACAACCAAAATATATAAATAACTCATATGGCTCAACACTGAAAAAACAAATAACCTGTTTAAGCAGAGGTTCTAAACACACTTCTCCAAAGAAATGCAAGTGGCCAACAGGCACATGAAAAGATGCTCCATATCACTAATCATCAGGGAAATGCAAATTAAAACCACAATTCAATATCCTCTTACACCAGTTAGGATGGTCACTATCCAAAAGACAAGAAATAACAAATGCTGGCAAGGATGTGAAGGAATGGGAACCCTCCTCCTACACTCGGTGGTAATGTAAATTGGTGCAGTCATTGTGAAAGCAATACAGAAGTTCCTCAAAAAACAAAAAATAGAAATACCATTTGACCCAGTAATTTCACTTCTAGGAATTAACCTGAAAAAAAAAACAAAATCCCTGTTTCGAAAGACATGCACTCCTATGTTATTTGCAATTGCCAAGATAATGAAGCAACCTAAGTATCCATCAGTAGATGAATGGCTAAAGAAGATGTACATATATGCAATGGAATATTATTCAGCCATAAAAAGAAAAGAAAGCCTCTCATTTTTAATAATATAGATGGATCTAGAGTTTATTAATGCTCAGTGAATAAGCCAGGCAGAGAAAGCCAAATACCACATGATTTCACTTATTTGTGGTATATAGAAACAAAGCATAACATAAGGAAGAAAGCAGTAGTAGACTGTAGACACTGAGAAGTGACTGGTGGTTACCAAGGAGGAGTGTTTGGGGTGGGTTGTTGGGGATGGTGAAGGGGATAAAGGGAGGCACAATAATTCACAATCATAATATATGTTGGTCACAAGTACGATAGTACGTTATGGGGAACACAGTTAATGTTCCTGTAACATCTTACTACACTGATAGATAGTGACAACACTAGAGGGGCAGAGATTTCATAATATGGGCAACTGTTGAATCACTGTGTTGTATATTTGAGACAAACATAAGATTGTATATCAATGATACTTTAAAAAAAAGATTTTAAAATTTAAAGAACAAAAGGAAGGGAGAAGATAAAATCTGTTTTACATTGCTTCATGCTCTTGGAAGTAATGTTCACACCTCCCTTTGAATGTGTAATAGACAAAACAAAATTGTATTAGTGGGATCAAGACATCAATCATGTTGAGATAATGTAGAATATTACAAATGTTGAAGAATCAGAAAATTGAAAATAGTAAGGCTGGTAATTTTACTGTGGAAGGAAAAAACACTCCCAAGAAGGCTGACAGCTTTTCAAGAAAATCAAGGTTATACACCGCATACTTTCCACATGAATCTTATGTAAAGAAGTTGATATTAGAATGGATAATAATTTTTTTTCTTTAAATTAAAGTTTATTTGCATCTGCTTTTAACACTAATCCATGCACATTATAGATTGTTTTCAGTTTTCCAAAGGAAATTTATGTCCATCAGAAAAAACTGTTTAGAGCTACTTATAAATATATTTTTAGCTTTTTAAATTGGGTATTTCAAACAACTGACACAATAAGCAGACCTTACTTACCTAGCTTAAATAAACATAATAAATTTACAGACTTTCTCAAGTTCTTGTAAACATTTCACTACCATATATAACTGAGTTGAGATATTCAATGATTTAGAATATATAAAACATGTTAAATTCCTTATACTGTACTGAATATAATCAAATATTTTACAAGACACTTTAAGTTGCTATAGCAAGGTATACTCAAGAGACATAGGATCATGTAATTTAGAAGGTATAGCAATATATTCTGGGCACAGCATACTCTGTAAGTTTACATTATTTTGTTTTGGCTTTTTAATCCATGATAGCAAGCATATGGTATTTAATATGTGGTAATTATTACTACCTTTTCTGAAAGTATTTTTAAGTTTTTAAATGAATTTGTAGTTTATTTTTTATATATGAGAATCAGTGCTTGCCAGTTTAAATAAAAATGATACATTTTTAATAAAATTGTTTAAAAATAGGAGTAAAATTTAACAATCATTTCCTTCTCTTAGATTGTTCATCTCCAAGCCAGCCTAACAACTTTTAAAAATAGGCAGACTGTGGTAAGTTTTATTTTCAAAATTCTGCATCACTTTGCTATGAAAGAATATGGGGAAGAACAACATTTTCTTTAAAAAAGGGTTAGGATTTTATAGTGTTCAAAAGGTATTATAAATTTATGAAACTTTAAGAAAAGTGAACCTAATGAATATTAAAATAGACTTGATTGTCTAAGTGTAATTTGATTTTTGTCAATACTTACCTCATTTTTTTATTGAAAATTTTTAAAAATATTTCTTATAATTACTTAGAAGATATATTTTCAGCAATGCAAATAGCTAGTCAAAGGAATAAAAGTTCTGTAACTGATGACCACTTGAAAGTACTTTTAAACAGAATAATTTCAGTATTTTGTGTATTTTGTATCAGTTTGGTAATAGAAATGTATTTATTTAGCTGTTAAGTGATTGAATATGATTCTAAATAAAATGATAAACTTCAATTCTTTTTAATATCTTACTATTTTTACCTTACTGCTTTACAGAATCCTAAACACTCTAGAAGAAGTGAAAAAAAATCCAATCACCATAAAGACTCTACAGGACACCATCTTCATTTATCTGCCAGTGATGCTGAAGATAGTCTTTGCATGCACAGTACTGTGATTAACTTACTAACGTGGATTGTATTACTCAGCATGCCATCTTTAATTTATTGGTTAAAGAATCTTAGGTGTGTTTTATTTATATAATGTAGTTTATATGGTTTAAGTAATAAATATCTGTAAGTAGAAACTGTCTAGGTTCCTTAATGGTCCATCAAACTGCCATAAGAACAGGAAGCTATATATCACCTGAAATTTATTTTCAATACACTCACATTTTCTCCCTTACTATGAGAATATAAACTCTAGGAATATAATGTTTCCCAAAATCTGCCATAATAAGAGGTAATCATATTTTACCTTTAACCTTTGAGTCTAGATATAATATGAAATTTGCTTTATTTTGATGACTTCAGGTATTCATAATATTAGCTAGGGCTTTATGTATTTGTCAGTTCATGATCAATTTCCTGTTTTCTTAAATTGGGGGGAAAGAAAAGTATTTGCATTTAAAAAATACTACAAGTAACAAGAGAAGTGTGTACTTTTCTAATTTCTCCAATACATTGAACTAACATAAATGACCAGCTGTTTTACTACTGAAAACCTTCATTTGCTTTGCTACTTGTTGGGTATTTTAGGCTAAACGATAATTTGAAAATGCCCTCTAAGATTATTTCTAGAATATTTAGGTTTTGGTAAATGTTAGAAAAAATGCCACCTAATTTAAGTAATAATTGAACCCCCCCTACTCAAAACAGTTTTCAGAAATGATATGAAACTTTCAGATTATCTAAATACTGGAAATATTTTTATTTGAAAAGTTAGCAGAACCAAAAACGTTAGATAAATCACAGGTTAATAGATGTTAGTATCCCTACTTTGTTCCTTATTTTAGTCAAGATACAGCTTTTTGTTCACAGATTTAGGAAGAAAATTGTTTGAGGTGGACAAATTTATAATTATGAAAGGCTATAGGTAACTCATTGTCAATGAATGCCAGAGATAAGAATTTGGATTTTAAAATGATGAGGGACAATTATTTCATGCACACCTTCCTTTTTTCATATTTTTAATAGAGTAACCTTAATATATTTTAAATAATTTGTTTCATAAAAATAATTATATATGACCTTTCAAGCATATACCTATTATAAAAACGAAGTGCTTCCATATTAGATATTTTCATTTCTTTTAGTAGTTTCTGAACATAATTCTCCATATATACAACCTTGGGTATAAAGGTGATTTAGAACAAAAATTATTAAGTATTCCATGAGCCATTTAGAGCCCTCATATATCCATATTGCTATTGGTATGTTTTAAAATTCAATTTGATTGATTCTGATAATTTAAAATAACCAAGTGAGCTTTGTTGACTTATGTTTTATTTTTTTCTCTTTGACATAGGTATTACTTTAAACTGAATCCTGATCCATGTAAGCCTTTGGCATTTATCCTTATTCCAACTATGGCAATTCTTGGAAATACTTACACTGTTACAATAAAATCAAGGTATGGTAGTTTAATCTTTCAATAACATCTATTCCTGATCTTTGTCACCCTTTTATGTCTGAAAAATGCTCTCTTTAGTCCTGATTACTTTGATTATTCCTAAAGGTAAAACCATAATAGTAATAAGGTTCTATATGCAGATATAGTTCATATGCAAGTATATTATTTTTATTTTCTTAATTATGTGTATTACTTATTAGGATTATAATAATGTCTTTTTCTTTAAAAAGCTATTTTTGAAAGATAGGATGTCTAAGATTATCTCTCAAAATTTCAGGAGTGGCAGTGAATAGGATTATAGGTGAAGTAAAATTAGTCATGAATCGATAATTTTTGAAGCTGGGTGACAGGTACATGAGGTTCATTTTACTATTTGTCTACTTAAATGTGTGTTTAAAATTCTCCATAATAAAGTTTGACTTTTCATTTACTAGTTGTTCTCTCTGGGAGCCTTTTCTGTTGATTCTAGCAGATATTTTCAGATATTCTAGAATCAGGCAGATGGAAGGCGTAAATATTGCCTCTGCCATTTAATAGGTCTATGGCCTTAGGCAAGTTTCTTACAGCTCTTATTCTCAATTTCTCTATTTTCAAAGTAAAAAGGTGATAGTCTTTCCTGCTCTTTTTCTTTTAAATATATTTAGTGTCTTACCTTACATGCTCCCGTTAGGAATTAGGGATGGTTCCTTTTTCATGTTGTTGTGATTTTATTGCTGTTTTAAGTAGGGTCAAAATAAATACTTCTGCAACTTAGTAAAAATTATTATTTTTGTTAGGACACATTTCTAGAAGTAGACTTGCTAAAAAAAAAAAAAATCCAGTTAGTCTTTTTCTGTTGTTAAAATTTTAAAGATTAAGCAAAATTGGTTATTTACTTAATTAGGAATATTTCTCTCTTTCCAAAATATGGCTTGTTTGTATTGATTTTTTTTTAAGTATGGACAGTTATGTTCATTATATGAAAAATTACTTCATTTAAAATCACTTAGAATACTTTCACAAAACTGTATAAAAGATCAACATATTCTGTTTTTGCTCACCATATATTTTACATAGTAATGTACATTTCTCTGTCTCTTAACAGTAAATTGCTGAAGACTACTTCACAATTTCCACTTCCACTGGCTGTTGGTGTGATCGCTTTTGGGTCAGCACATTTATACAGGGTTCCATGCTTTGTCTTCATTCCTCTTTTACTCCATGCATTATGCAACTTCATGTAAACTGGAATTAAGGAATGCTAAAGATGATTTAAGCCTTTAGAGTCAGTAATAAGATGAAATGAACACATCATCAATGGGGACAGCAAGATCCTTTGGAGAAGACAAGTCTATTTTTACAGTATTGAAAAATAGGAAATTAGTTTTGTAATGCTTGAGGAAAGTAGTTGAAGCATGGTTTTGTTTCGTGGTGTGTCATCTGTGTACTAGTCATTTTTGAAAAATTAGTAAAAGGATATAGTGGCCACTGTCTTTGAGGATTCCTCTTCACATCAACGAATCTGCCGACTGGCCATGGCAGTGATCTTCTACACAGTCAGTAAATGTGGCAGTTTGTAATCTCCCCTCAGGCATTCTGCTTATTTCATAAAAATTTCTTCTGAAAAGTGGTTACTTTGTATTTGCTATTTCAGTATACATACTGAGAAATCAGTCTTAAAGACTGATGAAATTTGCAACTTTTGGTTTCTCACAAATGAAATAGCCTGAAGAGTCTGGTCAACTTTTGGCAGCCACAATGAACTAAGTAGATCTTTTTCTCTTTTTTTACATCTCTAAAAATACAACTTTAAATTCTAAGGCGACATGTTTTCTTGGTAACTGAAGCAAGACTAATTAATGGGTGGAAACATAATTCAAATTCAAAACTTAATGAAATTTTCTAGTACTTTTTAAATGCAAATCTTATTTTATGGTCTTGGTGAATATCAGCAGACCATTGTAGAGATCTGTTGTTAAATGTAAAGAAACTTTTCATAGATATTTACTTACTTGCATTGGAGCAGTTCAGTTGTTCAATCTATGCCATTTTATTTAATTCATTGACACCATGGTTGCCAAAAGAGCCCCAGGTCATGATGGTTTGTTAACTGAATTCCAGTTGTCAGAAAAAACTCTAGGTTTGCATATTTTTGTCTAATGTGGAAAGTCAACATGATGAAGTGCAGTACCACATTTGATATTTAAAATTATACTATTAATGGAATAACAGTAGACAAATTGTTCCGTTAATAGCATAAATATAAACACCTGAATATATTGGAGGCTTTTCAGCTGTTAGGTGTAACAATGGAATCTTAATTTGCCAAAATGATTGCTGTTTGACAGAAAAAGTAATAATATTTCTATTTCATTTCCAATTTCCTCTCATTTTTAGCTACAGAAGAGTAGAAAGTAGGTAATGGAGTGAGGTATCTTTGCCTTAAGATCGAATAAACAAGCTGAGGTATACTTGGTTTATAGAGCTCTTCCTTTAGATGTGTATGCTGTAAATACCCAAACCTCTTGAGTTCTTAAGTTCTAGTAATTTCACAGTTGTACCTGTAAATTTTGTCCTTGTTAGTACCCAGGGATGTCCTAGAATACCAGGTTCATTTCATCTGCTGTTGCATATGGATTCCATTATAACCTCTCAGCTGTTTTGCCCATAGTGGGTTATCCCCACTTTACTGACCCCACTTATCAGTAGTTCCTCAAGTCCGTGTTGTTTTGGCATCAGTTGAAGAGGGTCTTGCTATCACCTAAAGGTAAATCCATTTGATTCCTTTGCTGTCTTTCCCAACTTCATACGTATTGTTCAGTATTCATATTTTCACTTACACTGAGACCATTAAAGGGAAGTGATAACCTCATAGTGGACATGGCAGGCATACCAGGCTCTTGTTTATTTGAGAGAAGTAGCAAAAGGAACAAATACAAAATGCTTGTGTGTTCAGTACCTGAAAAGAAAGCATATTTGTTAGATTATACACTTGTCCCATGGCATATCACATACATATTTAAATAAGGATGATGCATCTGCCTGTGATTAACTATACATGTACCCATAAACAATTTTTATACATGGGCTATCTTTTGTTTTTTCACTGATATTGTAATCGTATTTCAAGTTATAGGTTAAATGTGTCATTTATTTCTGAATTTGAACTTAGACCTTTATACAGCAAGAACTTGAAAAAACTCATTAATTTGGCTCTTCTGTTGACAGCCTTCTATTGACAGCATTGTGTTTATGTGATCTAAATTCTCCTGGTTAGTACTGCTAGTGAATAAAATGTAACAAGCTAAACTTTTTTCATTTGTGAGTAGTATATTAGCTTTTTAAAGCAGCAAACTAGGTACACTAATTCTTACTAGAATATTTTAATGTGAATGTGGTTATCAAGTCCTGAAGTCTTACTTATTCCAACAAAATACTTTATTTTAGGACTGCAAAAAAGATTCTAATTAAGTATTTTATAAACAACAGTAAGTTGAGTCTTTTGCCATTATATACATAAATGTACAGACATATAGACACACATTAGTGTATAGCACATATATATATGTGTGTGTTATGCACTAACATTTTCACAGGGTCTTCATCAAGTCCTGATGCACTTTAAACCCAAAAAACTACCAAAGAAGAAAAGTAGACTCTGTCTGAAGAATAGTGAGATGTTTCTATCACTTGAGAAAAGGAAAGTCCTTTTGTCTTTATAAATTGTTTCTATTATGTTTACAATCTACATTAGCTGGTAAAAGAACACAGCTTTATTAGTTAGCAATGTTACTAAAAAATGGAATTATTTTTTGGCAGTTATGTATTATCTAATTCAGAGTTTTGTTACATTTTTATTTAGAATTTGTTGAATTTTAAGTATGTTTTTTGCTTATGAAAATTATCCCTGGACCCTATTATTAGTAACTAGATCAAATATAGACTAGATAGGATAGGAAAAACACTCAGTACTTTTAGTGTTTTGAAAAGTTACTAGTATTTTTACTAGTTACTAGTATTATAATTTGGAGCTGATAGTATGGTGAAAATCATTAATGCTCTTTTTTTCTGGATATTTTTCATGCCAGAAATTAAGCAGGTTCTGCTCTTTTCTTGGTTGTCATCAGAATGAAAATATTTAAAGCAGTGGTTAAAAAAAAACACTTGTGCCTGTCTAACATTGATTTTGAGGCTGAATTGATGCATCTTTTTTTCACGTTTTGGGCAGATAAATTTATTTGTATATAATGGAACGCCTTTTCTTGATTGAGCTACGCTATTATATCTACATGACTACATGGTAGGGAAAAAATAAAGAATTATGGTAGGCCTAGTAATGTTTGTTGTTGATTGTCCTATCACTCATGCAGATGGCACACATTTCCACTGCAAACATATACTTAATATGAGGCAGATTATCTGATTTGTTCATTATCTAGTTCCTATACTTTTCTCAACTCTTAAGATTTTCACTTACATAAAGCATAGTATATTCATTGCACTTTACCACTCATGAACACTTGTTGCAGAAGATTATCAGGGAAAATAAAAGGAGGTAAAACTTAATTTCCAGGTTAGTTCTTGAAAACTCTGGGGAAAATGGGGAAACACAAAGATTATGAGATGAAAACTAGGGCTCATTCCTGAATGTGCAGATAATTCAATTGCCCTGTATTTTCACTCGGCATTAGGCTTAAATTAGTGGAATGTCATGCTTTATTTTTGAGGTTTAATGAAAACTTTACTGCATTTGCAATTTGAGTAACTTGTTATTAAAATCATTTGGGAAAAATTTAATGTTTTGAGACCTTCTATGAGTGGCCATTAGTTGATTATTTCTCATCAACATTTTTTGTTTTTTCAGTGTTTAGATTTATAAGCTTACATACCATAGGAAACAAGATATCTTGTGAAGTTTTGTGGGGGAAGTCAATTTGGAGAACATGGCACACTCCTCAGGAAGCAATAAAAGTATCTTTGTATTGTGAAATTATACCTAGACAGAAAACTTCCTTGCAACACAAGGTAAATGTAGTTGATACTTTTTCAAAATAGTGAGATGATTGGGAACTGAAATTTTATCCCAGTCTTTTTGAACAAAGCATGCTATTTCACATTCTGTAATAAACTTTTATTTATATATATTATTCATGCATTTTTGTACAATAAGTTTTAACAGAGTGAGAAAATAGAAAGTCTTTGAGGCCACTCCCGTTCTTTTAGTAAGATTGGTAATAAGGTAAGAAAAGATAGGTCAGTAATCAGATCTGAATAAATGTACTATAAATGCTCAAGAATTCGCATTTTTGTGATATATTATGAATACAGAAGACTGAGTTTTATATTATTAATAACTTAGTTTTAAAATGGAATAAAGTTTTGAAAATAGACTTATTTCATTAATAGTATCAATGTAACAGTAAACTTGAATTGAAAACATGTCTTTCAAAAGTTAGTATTCTAAGCTATATCTTGATTACATTGTCTACGGTTGAAAATTTTTAAATCAAGTACTTTCTAAAAGTGCTTGGCATGTTATGCTCACAGAAATGACTATGTTTTGAATACCAAGTAACCAGTTAATTTTTGATGGCTTTGTATAGGACTTGATATATATGAATCATAAGTATTCTGTACTGATTCTGTATATTGTAACTTTGAACACTTATGAAAAGCTATCTGTTGATGTGTTTTGATTAGTGTAAATTTGTTTGCGTATTTGAATCCTAATCTTAGTTTAGGAAGTCAGAAAGTAGCCATTTTTGTAAAGTTCATATGCTATTTTTTTTAATTTTGGTTTTTGTATTTATATAATAGTAATGTTGTAGTAAAGGATTTATAGACAAAGCATAGAACTATTAACTCTTCCAAAACCTAAATGATAGGCATATTTTGTAATTCATGTTGCACTTGTTTTGTTTCATATTGAACTTTTTACATCCCTTTTTTAGGAAGAAAAAACACATTTGAATTGTTTTTAGCATAAAACTCTACATTGGAAAATATAACTCTTCATATGGTTAGCAAAACATACTTTGCCACCAAAGCTAAATGAAACTAAAATACCTCCAGATATTTGTGCCAATGAACATTTCTTAGCATATTGGAATTAAAATAAAAATAATCTTTTCAGTATTTTTCATCTAGGAAATTAAATGTGTAATTCATCAAAATTTATATTCCACACCCAAATTTTTCTTTAAAAAATGTACAGTTTATACCATAGTATATCTGATTTCCTGAATAATGTTCTCTGATTTTATTATTAAAAATTAGTTTATCTAATAATTATCTTTCCTTAATTAAAGTAATCATTTGAAGTAATGCTTCAGATTCTTTCTGATGTAAAATTTTAAATTTGTTGCACAGAACACTTTTAGTAATGGTGTCTGTCATTTATATAATGCAGTTTACTAATAAATGTTTAATTTTCTATATATTTCCTTTCAGTCCCTTTATACATCAGGCATTTCACGGGAAAATTATGCACTAGAACCTAACATATAGTACAACAAACTAACCATTTTTAAATGCATATCTTAAAGGAAAATATAAAGCAATCAAGATGTTAATGCTAAAGTGTTAACATTGATATTGTGGTATACTCATTAGAGAAATGTAAAATTATGACAGATCCAGAAACTGTTTATCTGGTTGAAATTCTTTAATTTCTCCGTGTAGAAATTCTCAAAGGGAATTTCAGTCCTCATATTGTAGTTTTTCGTACCACTTAATGTCACTTAACTGCTTCTCTGACCAGCACTGTTAACGCAGTTTACATAAGTAAGCTTGGAAGTAAAGAGGCAGCAGAGAAAGCCAAATATTAAAATGTTTGGCCTTGAATTAAAGACAGTTTATCTATTTTCAGGTGAGGACTGCGTAATATTAGTAGAGATGATATACAGACTTAAAAATTCAGTGAACATTATTTTCTGAGCTGAGTTTGTTTTTGTGCTAAATAGTTTTATCCCAAGTAGGAGATGCTGTATTTAACATAACCATACTTTCTAAACATAGTCAAATATATATTTGTTGGAATATTGGTAGAAATAACCATCTTTTCCTCCACTGTGGAGGGGGAGGAAACTCCAGTGTTTAGTGTACATAAATTAGGAAATTGTATGGCTTACTTATTTACTTTAAAAAATATATAAGTGACTTAAATATGTTATTTTGAAGTGATCATATTACAGTTTCTTAAACTTATGACTAACTATATAAATGTAGCAGTGTACCCATGTGAAACCAGACCAAAATTGAATGCATATTATCACTGTGACCTTGAACTTACAGTTGTTTGGGCTAAAACAGACTGTGCCTTAAAATGAAGGAATGCCCTACAATTTTATAACTCTATGTTTTATTATGGGTGGTCTTCTCAAATTGGCCCCAAATCCTTTTCTCTGAAGTTGGTGAAGTAAAAGTTTAAAATATTTCTCTTAGTATTTATATGTATATACTCTGTATATGCTCTAAAGGCCTCCCTTAATTATAGAGTTCTCATTTTGAATTAAAATTGAATTATATTTCATGGATGTAGAAAATTAAGTTTGGCTAAAATTTCTGAAAACATAGTTAATTTTAGGAGAAGGTGGTGGCACTTCAGTTCTGAAATTATTATACATGGAAAAATGAATCTTCAAATGTAATTTTGTTTTCTTTCTAAGGAATAATCAAAGACATGAATTTATTTCTGTCTATAAGTACTGAGACCTATACTTATTTTTCCTCAGATCACTGAAGCTTGTATTACATATCAAATAAAGTTATTTACCCGATATGATTTTTCAGTAATAAACTGATTCATGTAGTATATTTTTAATGTTCACCTTCTCTCTCTCTCTTTTTTTTTCTTTCTAATTATTTTTAAGATCAAGAGAACTGACTCTAGGTATATTTTAATGTAAAGACTTGTATTTGTATTGTGCTTATTTAAAATAATGGATATAGTATCCATTAAAACAAATTATTCCATTCACAGGACATTCATGGTCTGTGCTAAAAGATGCCCATGTTTCTGTATACTCAGAATTTCTTGAATATTTTTCAATTGCAATTTTGAACATAAAAGCAACACATTTCTTATTTCTAATTTCACCTCCACTACCTCACCCAAAGACAAAAATAAAGGTTTCTCTAAAAATATGTAGAAAGAAAACATGTCTTTCTTTAAAGCATGGTCAAACTGAGATAGAAATAATTTGAGCAAAGGTATATAATAATATGAAATATATGGCTGTCAACCTGTATTATCTTTTATATTATAGTTAAAAGTTTATAGAGGGCAAACTATGTTATGCTGAGATAGACTCAGTAATCATTTATTTGCAAATTGACCATTTTGTTCTCATCTAGAAAATGCAGTGCATAGTAGCAATACTTAACAGCGCAAAGGAACTTGTCCTATAGCATATACTGAAAAATGATTGTCACCTTGCAGATTTTTCCATTTAAACATGCATGATCTTCTCCAGTACTTTGTATAATGTACAGTGTACTAAATACACATTATGTGTGACTTTGTGTGTATTTTTGTATGATATAGTTAACATTACATTTAACTGGTTGTAATTCACAGAAAGTGCTGTTTTATTCTGTAGTGTTGTGAATGTTTTAATCTGTGTTTCAGCATTATGGGTGTAAGGTTTAATAGGTGAATATTTGCCTTCAGTCTCTGCTCAGGTATTAATGTGTAGCAACTTTTGGTGCTGTCTTTTTAATTGTCATAATCTGGTGTTCACAATGTTCAACAATAAATTTGGTGAACAAGGACATGTTCAGAGATTGCTTTCCAGTCACATACTCACCAAAATACCATTTGAAGTAAAATAAAACTTAGTTATTTCTTTGCAGCAGGTTTAGCATTTCAGAAATTTGAATGCCTAAGCATGTGGCATGATAAACAAGATACAGCTCAGGTAAATGTTGAGAATAAGATAAATTCTAGTATTTACCAACTTGGTATTTTGTAGCTTTCAGCATGCTTTTGTATGGACATTTCATGGTTCACATTCTATTTTAAGGCATTTTATAATTTCTCTCCCAAATATAGGTTTCTCCCAGAGACCATGCTTTCCACTTTCCTTATGCTAACGTGATGTTAATTCTTAGGTACTCAGTTTCTCAAATTACATAAGAATGAGGATGATTTAGATATTTTTTTGTAGACAGATTCCCAGGTCACCCTAGAACTACTAAATTTGATCTGTGGGGAGGAAACCTGGGATTCTGTTTAAACAAGTACCCCAAATAATAAGCCTCAAACTTTGCTTCAGTCAGTAATATTAATTTGCAGGGCTCCTAAAAGCAACTAAAAATTGTCTTTAGGATTATTAGATGCCAAAAAGGCCACTACATAATCTAAACTTTATTATAAAATGGATGAAAGGAGTAAAATGGGGTAGGGCAGCTTTTGAAGGACAAGTGTCTTCTTTCTTACATGTTGATTAGAAGTGTTTTTGAAGCCATTTTAATCATCATCTCTAAATGTATGAACAGTTACAAACTGCATGTATTAATATTCTATACATTATTAAATATACCCAAAAATAAATGTTAAAAGATGAGAAGTAATACAGCTACAAGCTTTAATATTTTATTTGGATACTTACAGGATTATCTTGAAACTGTTGCCAGTAAATCCAATCTGGGGAGATCTCCCTGTATGCTAGGTGAGACCTCAACCTGGAAGAAGGTTCTTGATTGACCAGGAAAGAATTCATGAGCAGGACAAGCAGTTACAAGCAAAAAGTAGTTGAGTAGAGCAAAATTACGTACTCAAAGAGGGAGTGCAGTCATGCTCCAGAGAGCAACCTGGTGGAGTTCAGGTTGGGTGGTCTTATAGCTAGAGTTTAAGCAAGGGGTGGGTATTCATCAAGACGGGTGGTTTTTCAGAATAGAGAGGGGATTTAAGGAAGATAAGGTGGTGCCCTCTTTTCGTCCTTAGATGGTCTGCCTTGGAATTGTCATGGAGGTAAGTGATGTTTAGTAGGCTAATGAGCATATAATGTATTTTGAGGTGCAGTCAGGGTCAACTCCATGTTGAAACTGTCAGTTTTGGCTGGTCTATCATCTATATTCCTACTCCTCACATCCCAGGAGAAGAGTTTACATGGAATGTTTAGAATGTAAACAAGCATCCAACTGAATGTAAACAGTGGCTGAAGGCCCTCTTCCCCCTCCAAGTGCATGTCTGGCTATTAGCTTACTAACAAAACTGCCACTGGAGTATACAACATGAAAGTCGCATAGGTCTTTCCCACTAGTTTTTCTCACATTTTTCAACTCCCTCCTCATCTTCACTGCCTTTCTATAATATTTATGTATTTTTATTGCTACATAACAAATTACAAATATAACAACACAGTTTATTTACTTACAATTCTGAAGTCAGAAGTCTGGGCAAGACCAACTGGGTTCTCTGTTCAGAATCCCACTTTGGAAATCAAGCCAGGACTTCTGTCCTACCTCAGACTCACTCAGGTTGTCAACAGCTGAGGTTCTTTTCCTGGGGCTGGTCTTTTCTGAGCTTCCTGTGCCATTCTCTGCGGCCGGGCCCTCCACAATATTGCATTTTGCTCCTTCAAGACTGGCAGGAGGACTCTCACATTTTTCTCTGTTACTGACCTTTAGTCCCAGATTTAAAAGTCTGTGAGTAGCTCAGATCTCCTGAGATAACTTCCCTTTAGGTTAACTCGAGGTCAACCTTAATTACATCTGCAAAATCTTTTTGGTTGTGTAAAGTAACAATCATAATCCTATCATACTCACAAATTACACCCACATTCAAGGGGCATGGATGATACAAGGTGTGTACCCTAGAGCATAAGAATCTTGGGTGCCATTTTAGAAGTCTTACCATGCATAAGGAACTGAAGTCTTTTTCATAATTGCTATCCTTACATAATATTTTAAACCCTAGTTTTAATTGAAAGAGCTGATAAATATAAAATGTTTAGTGAAGGAAAAGTCTCTCAGTTCTTTGAATTTTAAACAGCTTTTAGAAAGAAGAAAACAGTCTCCAGTTCCTAAGCTGTTTTGCATGTGTACATGTGTATGATTTTGATTAAAGATAGTTTTGTTCTTGTTCATTTTGAACAGTCAGAATTTGGATTTGGCAGATATGGCTTGAAATTAAGGAAAGTGTATTAGTTTGCCTTATCAAGTAAATGGAAGCATCTTATTGTACTTAATAGATAAAATTTCATACCGGGTATAGGTCAAGAGTTATGGTTCTAACTCAAGAAATTTATATAAAATTGAGCTTTCAAAAATGCTTCTAGTGATTTGCTTCTCTTGAATATGTTTGGAGAAAGAGTTAAACTTCATATACTTTCTAAGTGCTTATATCACAGTGTACGGTGAAAGAAAGCATCAGGTTTGTCAGGTATGTGCTCATTTTGACTTCGTATATGTAAATCAGTGTATCCTTAAGTATCAAATATTTCTGAAAAAATCAACAAGCATTTTACCTTTAATGATTGTGCAATTCTGATCAGGAAAGGGCTATAGAAGATTATGAGAAATAAAGCTGGAATGATCTAAGGGTTGGAATATAAGGATTCAACTGAAACCAAAGGGCTCTTCACTCTGGAACTGCAAAGATTTAATTAAAAGATGCTTGAAGAGGAAACCTGATGATTTATTCTCCTCATTCCCTGGCTTCAGTAAATAACAGCATTTCATATCATGGGCATTAAAGAGATTGTTGAGATTTAAAAGGTGATGTAAGATTGGGGTGGAAGGGAGAGGAGGGAGTCTGTAAGAGGTTTTGATGTGCTGGAGAAAAAAGATGAAAGGAATTTGGTTTAAACTTTTTAGAAAAAAAGTATGTAATATGGTTGCGTTTTAAATTACATATGTGTAACATTCACTGCATTTAAAAGTCTTTGTTCTAATTTTTAAATAGAAGTAATAAAAAATTCAGTTACATTTATAAATTACAGATCCACAGATTACTGAAATAGGAAATGTGCCTGTTTGGGACCATGATCCCCAAACTTTATTGATGGCACACCCTACCATTAAAAAAATGTTTAAACTTTCCCCCAATAAACATACCACTACTATACTAATATGTAAATAGGAAATTTAGACATGATATATTTTAATGCCTTCCTAATTATAATAGCTTCATAATAGCAATAGCTAATAACTCAAGGCAGAAAATATATTTAGAGCAATAGTGAATTAGATTGATTTTTAAAATAATCTTAATTTTTAATGAAGAGTAACTTTTATTATTGAAGAATAATTGACATACAATATTGTATTAGTTCAGGTGTACAGCATAGTGATTCTATATACATTATGAAATGGTCACCACAATCTAGTTACCATCTGACATACAAAATTGTCACAATATTATTGACTATATTCCCTATACTGTACATTATATCCCAGTGTCT
The DNA here is from genome assembly GCF_040802235.1 of Manis javanica. Classification (NCBI taxonomy): domain Eukaryota; kingdom Metazoa; phylum Chordata; class Mammalia; order Pholidota; family Manidae; genus Manis; species Manis javanica. Next base: position 40,241,595 of record NC_133167.1, on the reverse strand, counting down.
TATTTATTATATAACTGGGAGATTGTACTTCTTAATTCCCTTCACCTATTTCATCCTTCCTCCTACCCGACTCTCCTCTGGCAACCATCAGTTTATTCTCTGTGTCTATGAGTCTATTTCTATTTCATTTTCTTTGTTTCTTTGTTTTTTAGATTCCACATATAAATGGAATCCTAGGGTATTTGTCTTTCTGTCTGACTCATTTCATTTAGCATAATGCCCTCTAGGACCATCCATGTTGTCACAAATGGCAAGATTCATTCTTTTTTATAGCTGAGTAATAAAAACCCATTTATCCATTAATCTATCAATGACCTTAAGGTTGCTTCCCTATCCTGATTATTGTAAATAATACTGCAATGAACATAGGGGTGCATATGTCTTTTCCAGTTAGTGTTTTCATTTTTTTCAGAAAAATACCCAAAAGGAGAATTGCTGGATCAATTTTTGTTTGTTTTGTTTTTTAATTTTTTGAAGTAGCTCCTTACTGTTTTCTGTAGTGGCTGCACCAATTTACAATCCCACCAGCAGTATACAAGGGTTCCCTTTTTCCACGTCCCTGCCAAACTTGTTATTTCTTGTTTTGTTGATAGTAGCCACTCTGCTGTGTGAGGTGATATCTCACTGTGGTTTTGATTTGCAGTGCCCTGGTGGTTAGTGAAGTTCTCTATCTTTTCATGTATCTGTTGGCCATAGAAATGTCTTCTTTTGATAATTGACTGTTTACATCCTCTGATCATTTTTTAATCAGATTGTTTTTTTAAAAAAATATTGAGTTACATGAGTTCTTTATATATTGTGTATGTTAACCCCTTATTGGATACATCATTTGTGAATATCTTCTCCTATTTAGTTGGTTGCCTTTTCATTTTGTTGATGGTTTCTTTCTGTGTGCAAAAGCTATTTAGTTGAATGTAGTCAGTCGCATTTGCTTGCTTGCTTTTTCCTTTTCTCTTTTTTGCTTTTGTTTTCCTTGTCTGTGGAGACAGATGCAAGGAATTAGCACTAAGATCAATATCAAAAGCTTACTTCCTGTTTTTTGTCTAAGAGTTTTATGATTTCAGGTCATATATTAAGTCTATTCAATTTTGAGTTTATTTTTGTATATGGTGTAAGAAAGTGGTCCGGTTTTGTTCTTTTGCATGTAGCTGTCTAGTTGCCCAATACCATTTATTGAAGAGATTGTCTTTTCCCCATTGTATCTTCTTGCCTCCATTGTAATAAATTAGTTGACCATAGAAGCATAGAAGGGTTTATTTCTGGGCTCCGTATTCTATTCCATTGCTCTATGAGTCTGTTTTTGTTCTAGTATTATATACTGCTTTGATTAATGTAGCTTTGTAGCATAGTTATAAGTCCAGGAGCATGATACTCCTGCTTTGTTCTAGTTTCTCAAGATTGCCTTAATTATTCAGGGCTTTTGTAGAAAGGAATAACTTCTTGTCAGATCCGATTAAATTACTGTTTTTAATTCCTGATGAGGCTGACAAAAGGGTAGAAGTGTCAACACTGGCGTTTTCTTTTGTTGGTTTGTGCTTGCATTACTGGCATTATTTTCAACTCTGTTGAAAGGAGTAGTTTCTTGTTAGGAGCAGTTTTAAGCGGCTTATTTTAATAGATTACAATAGTTATGTTAGTTACAACTAAATAACGTGTATTATATATATTATTGTATGTAAATATACATAAAATGTATATATAACTTATACATTTAAGTATATGAATAATATATATTTAATAACTTAATCCATGAATCCTTTAACCATCTAACATACAATACAATGTTATGATATGCTTAAAGTGAACAAGTGAATGAATAAACTACTGGGGTGCCCTGTCTGCCTCCTACAAGCTGTCGAATTTTTACTCTTCTCAGACTATATTCCACATACTATGTGTTGCCAGTTGTGATAAAGACTGTGTGTATGAGGACACTGGTATCAATCCATGTATAAAATTTTAATACATCAGTATATTAGGTTAAGCACATGAAAAGGAAGTACGTTTTCCTTCCACATCCCAAAATGTGGTTTGGCACACCATTAGAATGCAGACTTAGTTAATATTTTTGTAACCTTTTGAGGCTGTCTCTGATAGGTTTCTAATATCCATATTTACTTATATTAACCCAAAAGCAAAAATGAGGTTTGGGGAGGAGGAACAGACTATTATTTCTTATAGCAGTAATCACATCAGTTCCCCTTACCCCATTCTTCCTCCTTGAGGGCAGTGTGAGAATGGCCATGTGACCCATGCATGTGCAAAAGGGGCTTTTTGTTTGATTTTGAACCACAGGAGAGGAACCCCAAGATTGTGAATCTGGGAATTTTTTTACAAAGCTACATGCTGCTCTCCTACCCTCCTGAGAGAGAAAGAGATGCCTTTGCTCTCAGATGTTTTACAATGCTTTTGAATGTAAACATAGCTCCAGGTTCGTCTCCCCAGAAAATGTAAACACGTGGCTCCACCAACCAGGAGGCAAAAGGAAGCAGAGCACTGAAGGTAAGTGTTTCTGTGGAAAGGAGACATTATCTTCATAGCATGCAGTTTCCTTTGCTCAGGAAACCACACCATGCAGAAACATGAAAATATTCATGAAGCATTGTTTCCCTGGTAGTCTTCATGGGGTACAGAAATAAGGCCTCTCATTCTCCTGGCATTACTGTTGGAAGCCTTTAATGACCAAATGAAGTGAGTAGGACAATTTAGTGTCATGACTTAACAATCCTCCAGCTGTGAATTTTTGGGTAGGGTAGGTAGGAAAAACTGGTAGAGCCATCATTTGGGAGTTCTAATACTGAAGTTTGTTAAGTCTTTGTGTTTAGAAATGTATTAATAATGTAACATGCAGGATAGAAGGGAAGTAGGTGAGGTAGGAGAGGGGATCATTTACAAAACTGCTGTAAAATTTGAAATACTAGTAATAATGGTCTAAACTCGGGTGGGCACCAGAAAGTTGTGAACCAATGCAAGGGTGACCCTAAAGTGCTGGGCTCCCTAGGCTTAGCAACTAATTGGATTTGGTAGGTAAGCCTCTGAGTTAGATTTGGCCTGGCACCTTACCTGACTCCCATGAGGTGGAAGATATGGAGACAATTAAAATGTCTTAAGATGCTGCCAGCCAATGGCCTATCTTAATTTTCACTATCCCCAAGATCTTACGTTCTATAACTACAAAGGAGAGTGTGCAGAGTGGGTTTTCTGAGTCTCCATTTTGTTCTTTTTTTCAGCTTAATGCAATACCTTACAGTTTTAAATTATTTTTAAAAGTTCAAATTGTTCTAGTCTGACCATGATGCAGTAAGATCTTTAGGTGCTAAAGTGCAACAAACTGGAACTTTTTGTCAGACATACATGCCGTACTTCAATTTTGAAGGAAAAGAGACAAAAAGTAAGAAAACTAAGAATTGTAAGTAATTTCTTTTAATAGACATTCCAGACCATACAGGGTGTGTTTAGACTGCCTTGTCACCTGTGCTTTATCCTTTTAGCAGACATTCATTGAGTATCTGCTGTACCAGAGTCAGTGCCAGACACATTCACATTCAGCTTCTCATTTCATTCTCCACAAAAGTCCTTAAAGAGAGGATTGTTATCATCACATTACAAGAAAGGAAATAGTGTTAAAGAAATGAAGCAATTTGCTTAAAGTAGAATTCAAACCAGATTGGCACAGAAATAGTTCTTCCTGAAGACCTGCAATATGTAGTAATCAATACTAGTTCACTTGCTACTCTGTCAAAATCTTTTCTGACCATACTAGTTATTCCTCTTGCTTTGAAAAAAAATTTTTTTCCCAATGATCTTCCCCAGCCTTCCTTTTACTTCTGCTGTACTTTCCCTCAGAGATTTCTCTTAACTGTGTGACTTCAGTGATCTATTCTGGGTGGATGACTCACCAAGTCAGTCAGCCTTGCTCCCTTAGTTCCGTGTCTTAATGTCTGAGTCAATGGCACTATATTTAGCTTCGCTAGGACTCCTTATCCATAAGTTATGGCTAGTAATATTACCTTACAAACCTAGCAGGTGGGTTAAGTGGAATAATGGAACAAATGCACCTGACATAAAAAGTGCTCAAAAATGATAGGTGCTTTCCTAGCTCTCCAGTCTCTAGTTTTCTCCAAACTAGACAAACTCAGTTTCAATTCACTGTTGAAATTTAACTTTATAATTTCTCTTGATCCCTAATTAGCAATTCTTTTTAGTTTTCAAATTCCTATGAAATCCTCCCAATTACACAGGGTGAAAATCCACTCATTTTAATAATCTCCTTTTGCCTGTCATGTCCAATTAATTGGTAAGCCTAGGGAGCCCAGCACTTCAGGGTCACCCTTGCATTGGTTCACTCCTTTCTGGCTCCCACCCTAGTTTAGACCGTCATTACTAGTATTTCAAATTTTATAGCAGTTTCATGAATGATTCCCCTTTCCTAGCTCACCCACTTCCCTTCTATCATGCATATTACATATTCCCATTAATCATTTTTTACACAGCAATTTAGCATTATCACTCTTCCAAAACTTTGTAATCTACCTGCATGTTCTGTAAGATACAGTCCAAACTCTTTGACATTTTGACCAATCTACATTTCCAGTCTTCTTCCCTACCATTTTCCAAAGATATCTCCTCCCCACACAGTTAGGACTAGATTGCAAGAAACAGAAAACCTGACAATTGCTCAATCAAATCTCGAAGCAGAGGGTCCAGGGTAAGTCTCCAAGAAATCATCAAGAACCAAAGCTCCTATCCAATTAATTTTCCATCCTTAATGTGTGGCTTTCAAAATAAAATGGTGGCTAATATATTTCCATTCCAGGAGGAAGGAGAGGGAAGGCACAAAAGGAGCTCTGCCTTTTATTTGGGAAGGATTCTCTCTCTTTTGTCCCTTTCCGACCCTCAGGGACTTCCATTGGTGGCTCATTGGCCAGAATGATATCACATGGTCACGAAGAAATGCAAGGGAAGCTGTGGAAGCAAGTTTTCAAGTTGGATATGTTGATATGCTAAACAATGTCTAAGAAACAAATGTATGTTAGTCTGCTTGGGCTGCTATAACAGAATACTATGGACTGGATAGCTTACACAACAGAAATTTATTTCTCAAAGTTATGGAGGCTTGAAAGTCCAAAATCAATGTGCCAAAGATTGGAGGCTAGGACTTCAACATACGAATTTTGAGGGGACACAATTCAGTCCATAGCAAAAGTGATAAAAAGAAGCAACAAGCAGAGTCTGCCACACAAGCCAACTGAGCTCCTACATTTATTTTGAGTATCTCCTCCCTTTTGCTACTTCTTTATCCTTGTTCAGTAACTTCTTCTGGCCATATCTCTGTTATCAAAATTTTCTCCATGAAAAGACGCCAGTTGCCACAGTCAGGACTGATCCTGTTCCTACTTCTAGCTGCCATAGTTCCATATGGGAGTCATCAAATTAGATCTTGTATGCTCTTTATGTGCAGTTCTTAATAGTGACATTTATTTAACGTTTATTTGTCAGGTACTGTGCAGCCCCTTTATATATATCATTTCTAATTCTTTCAACAGCACTGCAAAGTTGGATTACTTCACATATGAGGAAACTGAGGTGCAGAGAGATTAAGTAATTGCCCAAGAGAATGGCGGAGACAAGTTTTGAACATAGTTAAGTTTGGTTCTGCAGTTCTTTCCACCACACCATGCTGCCTCTCCAAATAGATTGTCTGTGCCTCCCAGGCAGTGATCACATCCCTTTCCATATACCTCTTTGCATTCCCACACTTAGCAATGTGTGTTTTACATGGTAGAAATGTGTTAAATATTTTTCTGAATGAATGATAGTAACAATGGCCCAAGGTAGTCCAAAATCCAGATTTAACAAAAACAATTATGTCCATAACAAAATTGCCGATGTGGTGTTAATTGTTGAAGCTGAGCAGTAAGGGCATGGACTTGCATGATTCTGTTCTCTTTAATTTTTATGTGTTAGAATTTATAAAAGTTCTATTTTTATATAAATTCCAATTTTATATAAATTCCATTAAAGCCTTAAGTGAGATATAATATTCATTGGTTGGAAGGCTCACTATTTTCAGGATGCCATTTTTCTCCAATATGATATGTAGACTAAGTGCAATCTCAGTCAAAATCCCAGCATGCTATTTTTCTAAAAATCTACATGCTGATTCTATATTTTATATGGAGAAGTGAACAGTTTTGAATAGTCACAACAACTTTGAAAAAGACTCACACTACTTGATTTCAAGCCTACTGTAAGGCTAAGGTAATCAAAGGCAGTGTGGAAAAGGCAGAAGGACAGATACATACGTACAGCAGTGGAGCAGAACAGAGTGTTAAAAAATAGATCCAAAGTTTTATAGTCATCTGATTTTCAAGAATGGTGCCAAAACACTCCAATGGGGAAAGAAAGATCTTTTCAACATATAGTGCTGGAATGACTAAATACTCATATGGAAAAACATAAATAAACCTGGACCCTTCCTCACATCATGCACAAAGACTAATTTGAGATGACTCATAAATCTAAATGTAAAAACTGAACTATGAAGCCTCTAGAAGAAAATATAGGAGACTACATTGTGGCATGATGGCAGTTCAAGGTAATTAGGCAGAATAAAAAAGGAATGATTTTAAAAATTGGTAAGTCATACTTCATTGCAACTAAAGACTTCTGCTTATGAAAAGACACCATTAAGAAAATTTACAGGCAAATCACAGACAGAACCATATTCCTGATGATGGATTTGTTTTCAGACTACATACGACACTTGTACAACTCAGTCATAAAACCTCAAAAAGCCAATTTTAAAAGTGGAATTTTAAAAACAGAAGTCAACAGGTGATGTTCTTTGCAGAAGCCTAGAAGGTCCCCGCTGCCACCTGGGAGCACATTACTGTTGGAGCATGAAGATGGCATCATCTCTGCTCTGAGATTTCTCATGAGTTTTCCCTGGGCCAGACTCACAGAATGTACTTCTGAAGGGAAAGGGTAAAGGTCTGCTCTTCTGTTTGTTTAATGGAATAACATTTTATACACCTGAAGTATGAAAGAGCTCCCAGAATACTGGGAATTAACCATTGTTTTTTTTCTTTTTTGGTTTTTTTTTGGTGGGGAGCTGATTTTGGTTTTGTTTTTTGAGGGAATTCTGTTGATTTTTTTTTTTTAAGGATAAAAGCTCACTAGCTGTATTTCAGAGTTCACAATTGATAAATAGCACTAAGAAAGAAAAGCATTTCCCCACTATGCCCCAAAATATCCAAAGAAATACCCATCTGAATTGCCTCAATTTTTTTCTTCTCTGAAACTACTCTTTTTATCATACAAATTTTGTGTCTGGAACTTTATGTAACATTTTAAGAATGGCGTTTCTTCCAGACACTTAAATAATTTTATTAATGGGTTAAAATATGTGGTCCTTTACAAAATTATGTGACTCATCGATAGGGTCATACCTAACTTAATAGTTTAAAATGGAACCTTTTCTCATCCCTTTTGTTTTAAAAAAAATTAGTATAATTTTACTCACATAAAACCTCAGGTTCGTAATAGACGTTTCAGCCTAAATCCATTTTGTGTTACGAATTGGATGACCGAAGAAGCTCCACCTTTCTCACAAGGGAATAAAGAACTCAGATCCAGCTTCTAAGTCTAGACATGGCGCAATGCTTTCAGTAGAAGCTAAAGAAATTGTAGAGAGTTACGGGTCTTTTTCCTGCATGGTTGACCTGACATCTTGCTATTCCTTGTCTCAGTTTCCTGTATGTTAGTTACCAAGGAGTGGGCGGCTAACACAAAACTTTATTCTTTCACAGTTCTGGAAGCCGGACATCTGAAATTAGCATCACTGAGCCAAGATCAAGGTGGGTGCAGGATTCACTCCCTCTGGAAACTCTAAGGAAGAATCTGTTCCTTTCCTCTTCCAGCTTCTGGTGACTGCCCAGATTCCTTGGCTTGCAGCCTCCCCTCCAAAACAATTTAAATAGAAAGGGGTGTGTGGTCATAAAATTGCCACATTCCCTGCAATCTCCATTGCTTTGTGTACAGCAGCTAGATTGCTATTAACTTACATTTGACTGGTTCATTTGAATATTCAAGTCAAATCAAATATTTATTGTCCACCTACAGTTTTCTCTTCCCTCTTTGTTAAAATATGACAGTATGTAAATCTTTGGATGAACAATACAAAATAAAAATATAACAAAGCTCAAATTTCAAAAGAGCATTTTAAGAATCTAAGCTCAGATTTTACCTGAAGAATTATTAATTCCATGAACATCTGTGATATGCCTCTCTATGTATATATATTATGCCATATAAATTCTATGCCAGACATTATATGCCAAGTTCTGAAGAAGAAGATGATGAAAAAAGACCTGGTGCCTACTTCAGGAAGTCCGTGTGGGGGACGAAGAGACACGTGGAAGCAGATCCTAATTCAGCAAGGTAAGAGCCATTGAAGTGACTAAGTGGCTTCTTTTTCCTCAGAAGTGATATTTGAGGTGATCCTTGAAGGACAGGGCGTTCCGAAGGCACACAGGAGTCAGAGAAGGCATTCCAGGCAGAAGCAACCACAAGGTCAAAGGCACGAAGGTAGAAGTGTGGGTGGTGGTCACTGGCGAGGTCAAATGGCTGGGAGGGTACGACTGGCGTTTTTATCATCCGCAAGAGCTTAGACTTTATCATTCTGGCATCAAGAAGCCCCTAGAGGTGGGAGGGATGCCAGTAAGCTTTGCCTTATCAGTGCGACCTTGTCTTCCTGTTGTCTGCTCCAGAGTCAGTTGCAAAGCCAAAGATGTTGTGGACCACCTCAGGCGCTCTGCTATAAAAGCAGACTGCCTGCTGAAAAGCTGTCTGCAAAGCCAAAGGAAGTGATGTAGGAGTCTATATTTTAGGAGTAATCCTTCACTCCTTTATTATGACTTTTGGAGATACCAAAATGGCCTGACATAACGGGGAATTGGGAAACTGTTGCTCAAATCCAGGTCGAGACAGTTTGGTTTATACCTCAGTCAGGGTGTCAATCTGGATGTCCATTTTCTTGCTTTGTTTTCTCTGAGCTGGCTTCAGATCAAGTATGACTATCATGCTTTTTGTTGCCTCTGCACCCCCATCGTACTTGTAGGAGAAATAGCTTAAATTTAGGACAGGACTGAACAGTACGTGTGCTGGCTGCCCCTCTCTGACTAGCGCATGTTTCTCAGGAAGGCTGGTGGCAGGGAGGAAACAGGCCAGAGGAGGGACCATGGGAGAAGGAAAGGCCACTCCCAGGTCCCAGCTGATGACAGCGAAGGCCTGATGAAAGCAGAGGCTGAGGCCAGCCTGAGGCCAAACTCTCTCAGGGAAGGATAGCCACCCCACCTAGACCTTGTCTTTCTTCCTTTACGCATCTAGGCTTCTAGAATTGGCTCACACTCTGGCCCTAAGAAGTAAAAACATACGTAACATGTTTTAAACAGAGGGAGATCTTTTTTCATCTTTAATATGCCCCTTCAGCATTTTTAAAACATTTCAAAGCAAGAGAACAGCATTTTTAAACAAAAGGATAGCATTTAAACAAGAGGATAGTATTTTTTAGACGGAAGACAGCTAAGAATAAAAGAAATTTCTACATGATGAATAACTAGAGAATTCTGAGGGTCAACTCTATAATTGGAGGTACTCCCACTGCATTGTCACTGGGAAAAGGGACAAGTGGTTGACCATATTGTTCAAGATATGTCATGGGAATTTTTTTTTAAAACAGCTTTGTCACCCCTGGGGGAGAGAGGGAATTCAATTCCAGTGGTTTCAGTGGCTCATGGGATCTGGAAGCTTTGTGTGGCCTCATGATATGAGGGGTCAGCCTCTCCTCTCCCATCCATTGTGGTCACTGAGGGTCCGCTGAGCCAGGGCTCTTTGCCTCTGCTCTGTGCTTGGCAGAGACCTATGTCTTTTATCCCCCCTTCTCTTTAGCCTACTCTCAAGCTGAATTCATCCCATTGCCACAAAAAGCAGATGTGACTGCTATGAGCAGAACGCTGCCTGGCTCACTCTATTAATCATCTTAGCAACTTTTCTGCAGTACTCGTCATCACTGAGGAAGCAATCTAAAACAATAAGTTTCCCTTTCGCTTACTCAAACCTGGGGAAAGAAAAGGACGTCAAATTCTCATCGCTGTTCGTGATGTACCTAACTAGCTCTATCGGCTCTTCTTTTTTTTTCCTAATAGAGACAGGAAGGGTTTGAAAATGTTATATAGTCCAACAGAGACAGTTTTAAAGTTTCTCTCTGCCTCCCAGAATAGCCTCTTCACTGAGTGCCCTTTCCTCACCTTTACCATTATGTTTGAATTTCTAATTTAAGTTTATAATTCAGTGAGCACATATTTATTGACTTTCTTCTGTTAGTCGCCCTGTCCTGAGTACTCTATTTTCCTGTCAAATTCTAATTGAGAAATGCCAGCAAAACCCTTCATTCTGATGCCTCTGGGTGTGGAAGAGTCTTTTTGCTCAGACTATCCCAACTGCTACTTTTACAAATGTTCTATTTAATGAAGAGACCAAATGGAATAATTTGGACCAGAAACTGATGGTTTGGGAACCTGAGCTATCCTTATTTTATTTTCTTCTCTGTTGATTGAAATCACTGAACAATAAATTGCAACACATCTACTGAATGTTGTGTTGATACAGAGTCTGAAGAAAATATCATCAGCTCTCTCAATAATACATTCTGCTCTTCAAAAGAGATATAATATTAAGACACAAAGGTTTTAAAACCAAAATTTTAGAAATATGTAATTTATTTATTTATTTATTTATTTATTTTTTTGAGAGGGCATCTCTCATATTTATTGATCAAATGGTTGTTAACAACAATAAAATTCAGTATAGGGGGGTCAATGCTCAATGTACAATCATTAATCCATCTCAAGCCTAATTCTCGTCAGTCTCCAATCTTCTGAAGCATAACGAACAAGTTCTTACATCGTGAACGAATTCTTACAGAGTGAATAAATTCTTACATGGTGAACAGTACAAGGGCATTCATCACAGAAACTTTCGGTTTTGATCATGCAATATGACCTATAAACCATCAGGTCAAATATGAATATTCATTTGATTTTTGTACTTGATTTATATGTTGATCCCACATTTCTCCTATTATTATTATTATTTTTATTTTTAATAAAATGCTGAAGTGGTAGGTAGATGCAAGATAAAGGTAGAAAACATAGTTTAGTGCTGTAAGAAGGCAAATGTAGATGATCAGATGATCAGGTGTGTGCCTATGGACTAAGTATTAATCCAGGCTAGACAAGGGCAGCAAGACATCCACGGATGCAGAAGATTTCTCTCAAAGCAGGGGCGGTGAGGTTCTGAGCCTCACCTCTGTTGATCCCCAAATTCTCACCTGATGGCCCCCCTGCGACTGTGCCTGTCTTAGGTTGTTCCTCCCTTGAGGAATCTTACCCGTCTCTGGCTAACCAGTCATCTTCCGGGGCCATACAGGGAAATGTAAAGTTGGTAAGTGAGAGAGAAGCCATATTGTTTGCAAAGGTTAGCTTTTTACTTCTTTGCAGATTTATGCCCTGTGGCTTCTATGCCCAGCACTCGTCTCGAGGTATCTTTACCACCTGGAGGAATTATGATACTCGGTAAATTCGATATGAGGCACGAATTCTATTTAAGGTTTGTAATTAGGAAGGAAGAAGAAAAGCTATAGATGTAGCATATGAAGGAAACTTGGGAGGATTTATTATTTCTTTGACATATCTTCTTGTATAGTACCTTAAGTATGTATAGGTTTTAAACTACTAACTAATTTGCACACACATATTAACATAATAGGAATACGGTGACATAAACAAAGCAAATCTATAATTACCAGCCATCTCCAGTGAAGCCAAGAAAACCATTTAGGCACCCTAGGCATTTGTGAAAATTTATCTATGATATGATGGATATTGTCCAACTGTACTTGAACCATCAGACAAATTAAAGCAGCCCATTTCTGGGATCTGTTCACATCCCATATGTTCTTTTAACCATAGATAGTCTATAGTCATGAGATTTTGGGGTGCTACAACTTGCACCCCTCCCAACTCCTGGTTGAGTTCCAACAGTACAGATCCGGTCAAATTCGTTGTCTCACTGTATGCACATGCCAGCCTAGACATCTCCCTCCTCCTTCTTATGGCAAGTCCAGGAGACGGTGGGCTGGATGCAGCCACAACCGCAGCATCGTCCGGATCCCTGTGGAGGCTTTTTGATGATCATCCCCCGGCACGAGTCCTCCAGAGAGTGCTGATGCCGGAAGCTCCTCCTCATATCGTATCTTAGTTCATTTTCTGGGTATCCAAGCTAGGCCTTGATCTTCTGCGTAGAAACAAACAGACCCTTTGCCCACACTTTGACATGCCCTCTATACCACTGTGCAGAACTCATTGGAGGTCAGCACACAGTAACTGCTTTTTTTTTTTTTTTTTCTTTTTAATTAAGAGAAAGGAATATTATCAGAAAAGAGTACCTCCATAGCTGATCATCTGACACCCTTTAAGTGATCAACATTAAGGATATTTAAAGCATGCGTTGATCTTTGATTTACCAATAGTTTTATCCTGTTAAGGAGTAATCCCCCTTTTCTTTCTTTCTTTCTTTTTTTTTTTAAATTTTTAATCTACACTTACCTGAAGAATACTATGTTTATTATGCTCTCCCCTATATCAGATCCCCCCTAACAACCACATTACGGTTACTGTCCATCAGCTTAGCAAAATGTGGTAGAGTCACTACTTGTCCTCTCTGTGTTGTGCAGCCCACCCTCCCCTTTCTCCCTCCCCCCCATGCATGCTAATCTTAATACCCCCCTTCTTCTTCCCCCCCCTTATCCCTCCCTGCCCACCCATCCTCCCCAGTTCCTTTCCCTTTGGTACCTGTTAGTCCATTTTTGGGTTCTGTAATTCTGCTGCTGTTTTGTTCCTTCAGTTTTTCCTTTGTTCCTATACTCCTCAGATGAGTGAAATCATTTGGTATTTCTCTTTCTCCGCTTGGCTTATTTCACTGAGCATAATACTCTCCAGCTCCATCCATGTTGCTGCAAATGGTTGGATTTTTCCACTTCTTATGGCTAAGTAGTATTCCATTGTGTATATGTACCACATCTTCTTTATCCATTCATCTACAGATGGACATTTAGGTTGCTTCCAATTCTTGGCTATTGTAAATAGTGCTGCGATAAACATAGGAGTGCATATGTCTTTCTCAAACTTGATTGCTGCGTTCTTAGGGTAAATTCCTAGGAGTGGAATTCCTGGGTCAAATGGTAGGTCTGTTTTGAGCATTTTGATGCACCTCCATACTGCTTTCCACAATGGTTGAACTAATTTACATTCCCACCAGCAGTGTAGGAGGGTTCCCCTTTCTCTACAGCCTCGCCAACATTTGTTGTTGTTTGTCTTTTGAATGGCAGCCATCCTTACTGGTGTGAGGTGATACCTCATTGTAGTTTTAATTTGCATTTCTCTGATAATTAGCGATGTGGAGCATCTTTTCATGTGTCTCTTGGCCATCTGTATTTCTTTTTTGGAGAACTGTCTGTTCAGTTCCTCTGCCCATTTTTTAATTGGGTTATTTGTTTTTTGTTTGTTGAGGCGTGTGAGCTCTTTATATATTCTGGACGTCAAGCCTTTATCAGATCTGTCATTTTCAAATATATTCTCCCATACTGTAGGGTTCCTTTTTGTTCTATTGATGGTGTCTTTCGCTGTACAGAAGCTTTTCAGCTTAATGTAGTCCCACTTGCTCATTTTTGCTGTTGTTTTCCTTGCCCGGGGAGATATGTTCAAGAAGAGATCACTCATGTTTATGTCTAAGAGGTTTTTGCCTATGTTTTTTTCCAAGAGTTTAATGGTTTCGTGACTTACATTCAGGTCTTTGATCCATTTTGAGTTTACCTTTGTATATGGGGTTAGACAATGGTCCAGTTTCATTCTTCTACATGTAGCTGTCCAGTTTTGCCAGCACCATCTGTTGAAGAGACTGTCATTTTGCCATTGTATGTCCATGGCTCCTTTATCAAATATTACTTGACCATATATGTTTGGGTTAATTTCTGGGGTCTCTAATCTGTTCCACTGGTCTGTGGCTCTGTTCTTGTGCCAGTACCAAATTGTCTTGATTACTATGGCTTTGTAGTAGAGCTTGAAGTTGGGGAGTGAGATCCCCCCTACTTTATTCTTCTTTTTCAGGATTGCTTTGGCTATTCGGGGTCTTTGGTGTTTCCATATGAATTTTTGAATTATTTGTTCCAATTCATTGAAGAATGTTGCTGGTAATTTGAGAGGGATTGCATCAAATTTGTATATTGCTTTCGGCAGGATGGCCATTTTGACGATATTAATTCTTCCTAGCCATGAGCATGGGATGAGTTTCCATTTATTAGTGTCCCCTTTAATTTCTCTTAAGAGTGACTTGTAGTTTTCAGAGTATAAGTCTTTCACTTCCTTGGTTAGGTTTATTCCTAGGTATTTTATTCTTTTTGATGCAATGGTGAATGGAATTGTTTTCCTGATTTCTCTTTCTATTGATTCGTTGTTAGTGTATAGGAAAGCTACAGATTTCTGTGTGTTGATTTTGTATCCTGCAACTTTGCTGTATTCCGATATCAGTTCTAGTAGTTTTGGAGTGGAGTCTTTAGGGTTTTTTATGTACAGTATCATATCATCTGCAAATAGTGACAGTTTAACTTCTTCTTTACCAATCTGGATTCCTTGTATTTCTTTGTTTTGTCTGATTGCCGTGGCTAGGACCTCCAGTACTATGTTAAATAACAGTGGGGAGAGTGGGCATCCCTGTCTGGTTCCCGATCTCAGTGGAAATGCTTTCAGCTTCTCGCTGTTCAGTATAATGCTGGCTGTGGGTTTATCATATATGGCCTTTATTATGTTGAGGTACTTGCCCTCTATTCCCATTTTGCTGAGAGTTTTTATCATGAATGGATGTTGAATTTTGTCAAATGCTTTTTCAGCATCTATGGAGATGATCATGTGGTTTTTGTCTTTCTTTTTGTTGATGTGGTGGATGATGTTGATGGATTTTCGAATCTTGTACCATCCTTGCATCCCTGGGATGAACCCCACTTGGTCATGGTGTATGATCCTTTTGATATACTGTTGAATTCTGTTTGCTAATATTTTATTGAGTATTTTTGCATCTACATTCATCAGGGATATTGGTCTGTAATTTTCTTTTTTGGTGGGGTCTTTTCCTGGTTTTGGTATTAGGGTGATGTTGGCTTCATAGAATGAGTTTGGGAGTATTCCCTCTTCTTCTATTTTGTGGAACACCTTAAGGAGAATGGGTATTATGTCTTCTCCGTGTGTCTGATAAAATTCCGAGGTAAATCCGTCCGGCCCCGGGGTTTTGTTCTTGGGTAGTTTTTTGATTACTGTTTCAATTTCTTTGCTTGTAATTGGTTTGTTTAACTTTTGTGTTTCTTCCTTGGTCAGTCTTGGGAGGTTGTATTTTTCTAGGAAGTTGTCCATTTCTTCTAGGTTTTCCAGCTTGTTGGCATATAGGTTTTCATAGTAGTCTTTAATAATTCTTTGTATTTCTGTGGAGTCTGTCGTGATTTTTCCATTCTCATTTCTGATTATGTTGATTTTGTGTTGACTCTCTTTTTCTCTTAATAAGTTGGGCTAGAGGCTTATCTATTTTGTTTATTTTCTCAAAGAACCAGCTCTTGGTTTCGTTCATTTTTGCTATTGTTTTATTCTTCTCAATTTTGTTTATTTCTTCTCTGATCTTTATTATGTCCCTCCTTCTGCTGACTTTAGGCCTCATTTGTTCTTCTTTTTCCAGTTTTAATAATTGTGATGTTAGACTATTCATTTGGGATTGTTCTTCCTTCTTCAAGTGTGCCTGGATTGCTATATACTTTCCTCTTAAGACTGCTTTCGCTGCATCCCACAGAAGTTGGGGCTTAGTGTTGTTGTTGTCATTTGTTTCTATATATTCCTTGATCTCTATTTTGATTTGTTCATTGATCCATTGATTATTTAGTAGCATGTTGTTAAGCCTCCATGTGTTTGTGAGCCTTTTTGTTTTCTTTGTAGAATTTATTTCTACTTTCATACCTTTGTGGTCTGAAAAATTGGTTGGTAGAATTTCAATATTTTGGAATTTACTGAGGCTCTTTTTGTGAGCTAGTATGTGGTCTATTCTGGAGAATGTTCCATGTGCACTTGAGAAGAATGTATATCCTGTTGCTTTTGGATGTAAAGTTCTATAGATGTCTATTAGGTCCATCTGTTCTAGTGTGTTGTTCAGTGCCTGTGTGTCTTTACTTATTTTCTGCCCGGTGGATCTATCCTTTGGGGTGAGTGGTGTGTTGAAGTCTCCTACAATGAATGCATTGCAGTCTATTTCCCTCTTTAGTTCTGTTAGTATTTGCTTCACATATGCTGGTGCTCCTGTATTGGGTGCATATATATTTAGAATGGTTATATCCTCTTGTTTGACTAAGCCCTTTATCATTATGTAGTGGCCTTCTTTATCTCTTGTTACTTTCTTTGTTTTGAAGTCTATTTTGTCTGATATTAGTACTGCAACCCCTGCTTTCTTCTCACTGTTGTTTGCCTGAAATATGTTTTTCCATCCCTTGACTTTTAGTCTATGCTTATCTTTGGGTTTAAGGTGAGTTTCTTGTAAGCAGCATATAGATGGCTCTTACTTTTTTATCCATTCTATTACTCTATGTCTTTTGATTGGTGCATTAAGTCCATTTACATTTAGGGTAACTATTGAAAGATATGTACTTATTGCCATTGCAGGCTTTAGATTCGTGGTTACCAAAGGTTCAAGGTTAGCTTCTTTAGTATCTTACTGCCTAACTTAGCTCGCTTATTGAGCTGTTATATACACTGTCTGGAGAGTCTTTTCTTCTCTCCCTTCTTATTCCTCCTCCTCCATTCTTCATATGTTGTGTGTTTTGTTCTGTGCTCTTTTTAGGGGTGCTCCCATCTAGAGCAGTCCCTGTAGGATGCCCTGTAGAGGTGGTTTGTGGGAAGCAAATTCCCTCAGCTTTTGCTTGTCTGGGAATTGTTTGATCCCACCATCATATTTAAATGATAGTCGTGCTGGATACAGTATCCTTGGTTCAAGGCCCTTCTGTTTCATTGCATTAAGTATATCATGCCATTCTCTTCTGGCCTGTAGGGTTTCTGTTGAGAAGTCTGATGTTAGCCTGATTGGTTTTCCTTTATAGGTGACCTTTTTCTCTCTAGCTGCCTTTAAAACTCTTTCCTTGTCCTTGATCCTTGCCATTTTAATTATTATGTGTCTTGGTGTTGTCCTCCTTGGATCCTTTCTGTTGGGGGTTCTGTATAATTCCATGGTCTGTTCGATTATTTCCTCCCCCAGTTTGGGGAAGTTTTCAGCAATTATTTCTTCAAAGACACTTTCTATCCCTTTTCCTCTTTCTTCCTCTTCTGGTATCCCTATAATACGAATGTTTTTCCTTTTGTATTGGTCACATATTTCTCTTAGTGTTGTTTCATTCCTGGAGATCCTTTTATCTCTCTCTATGTCAGCTTCTATACGTTCCTGTTCTCTGGCTTCTATTCCTTCAATGGCCTCTTGCATCTTATCCATTCTGCTTATAAATCCTTCCAGGGATTGTTTCACTTCTGTGATCTCTTTCCTGACATCTGTGATCTCCTTCCGGACTTCATCCCACTGCTCTTGCATTTTTCTCTGCATCTCATCCCATTGCTCTTGCATTTTTTTCTGCATCTCTGTCAGCATGTTCATGATTTTTATTTTGAATTCTTTTTCAGGAGGACTAGTTAGGTCTGTCTCCTTCTCAGGTGTTGTCTCTGTGATCTTTGTCTGCCTGTAGTTTTGCCTTTTCATGGTGATAGAGATAGTTTGCAGAGCTGGTACAAGTGACCGCTGGAAGAGCTTCCCTTCTTGTTGGTTTGTAGCCTTTTCCTGGGAGAATAGCGACCTCTAGTGGCTTGTGCTGGGCAGCTGTGCGCAGACAGGGCTTCTGCTTCCTGCCCAGTTGCTTTGGGGTTTATCTCTGCTGTTGCTGTGGGCTTGGCCTGGCTGGGGCTGTTCCTCCAAAATGGTGGAGCCCCGTTGGAGGGGGAGCAGCCAGGAGACTATTTATCTCCGTAAGGGGCCTCTGTGCTCCCTGCTGCCCAGGGGGTTAGAGTGCCCAGAGATCCCCAGATTCCCTGCTTCTGGTCTAAGTGACCTGTCCTGCCCCTTTAAGATTTCCAAAAAGCACTCTCCAAACCAAAACAACAGCAGCAACAATGAGAGAGGGAACAGAAAGAAAGAGAAAAAAAAAAGGAAAAAAAAGGAAAAAACAAGCGTTTTTTTTTTTTTTTTTGTCCTCAGGTGCCGGTCCCAGGCACCCGCTCACTGGTCCTGCTGCCCTGTCTCCCTAGCACCAGGATCCCTGTCCTTTCAAGGCTTCCAAAAAGCACCCACCCACCGGTCCCGCAGGGAAGGAACGCTCAATATTCTTTGTCCTCAGGCACTGGTCCCACGCACCCGCTCACCAGTCCCGCCACCCTGCCTCCCTAGCACCGGGGTACCTGTCCCTTCAAGGCTTCCAAAAAGCACTCGGCAAAAAGAGAGAAAAAAAAGGGGAAAAACGCGCGATTTCTTCCGTCCTCAGGTGCTGGTCTCAGGCACCCACCCACCGGTCCCACAGGGAAAAATGCGGGATATTGTTTGTCCTCAGGTGTCGGTCCCAGGTACCCGCTCACCAGTCCCACCGCCCTGCCTCCCTAGCACCGGGGTCCCTGTCCCTTTTAGGCTTCCAAAAAGCACTCGCAGAAAAGAGAAAAAAAAAAGGGGAAAAACGCGCGACCTCCTCCGTCCTCAGGCACCGGTCTCAGGCACCCGCCCCCAGGTCTCGCAGGGAGAAACGCGGGATATTCTTTGTCCTCCGGCGCCATTCCCAGGCACCTCCTCACCGGTCCCGCCACCCCGCCTCCCCAGCAACGGGGGCCCGTCCCTCTAAGGCTTCCAAAAAGCGCTCGCCAAAAAAAAAGAAAAAAAAACCGCTCCGGTTTCTCTCCACCCGCCGGGAGCCGGGGGGAGGGGCGCTCGGGTCCCGCCGGGCTGGGGCTTGTATCTTACCCCCTTCACAAGGCGCTGGATTCTTGCAGGTGTGGATGTGGTCTGGATGTTGTCCTGTGTCCTGTGGTCTCTATTTTAGGAAGATTTTTCTTTGTTATATTTTCATAGCTCTATGTGTTTTTGGGAGGAGATTTCCACTGCTCTACTCACGCCGCCATCTTGGCTCCGCCCCTGTAATTTATTTTAACAATTAGGGAAACAAGTTTTAGTAACAAGGTTATAATATGTGTGTTGGTCCACTGAGCCCTTGAAAAACTCTAAATATTTCTTAAAATGGGGAGCTCTTAAGAGGTCAAACAAATGTGCTGTGTTGTTATACAAACATAGCTAAAGCTATGACTTATTTATAGATAAATGGCTTTGCAAGTCTTATTCCAATTTATTCAGTCTTTCCCATTTAAAAAGTGCATTGTCTATTTATCGGGTTCAGTGCTCGGCACTGGGAATGCAGAGATGAGCCTTGTCTAAGGAGTTTGTAGTGTAGTGACTTGGCTATAATCTCACTTAACAATTTAATACATATTATTACATCCCGTAACTTCAAACTCTGGAGTTTAAGGAGAGTTGAAGTAATGATATTCCAGGGTACTCATTTACTCAATTAACTACTGATATTTAAACAAACTCAAGTCTCTCACATTAAAAACAATGATTCCACTGACCTCTCCAGCTGCTTCCTTCTTACTCCCTCTTCACAGCTAAACTTCTCAAGAGCTTGGTGTCCCCACTCTCTTTCTTTCCCCTCCATCCCTCACTTCCAATCTTTCACCTCCATCAACCAAAACAACTCTAAGGCTCCATGGGCCCTTTTCAGTCTCATTTTACCCAATTTGTCCCTTCTAGAAACACTTCTTTCCTTTGCTTCCATACTTTCCTGGTTTCCCCCGTACCTCCAGTGTCTCTTTTGTATAGATTCTTGTATATGGCTGTTACTGGTTAAAATTTCTCAAAGCCAACTCCTAGGCCACCTTTTCTTCTCCTTTGCTAATTTGTACTGAGGTACTCTCACCCATTCATATGCTAACAATCCCATATTTACATTTCCTTCCCACCCCTCCCCTCTGAACCCAGACCTGGGTATCCTGATATACACTCTCCATCCCCACCTGGAGATCTCAGAAGCTCCTCAAACTCAGTGCTCCATCTGGAACTCCTGACCCTCACTCCATGCCAGTGTTTGATTTCTCAGCTAAAGGCATGTACTCCACTCAACTGCATAATCCTGAGCCCTGGGAATTGGTCTGGAAATTCTCTTCCCCTTAGCCCTGCCTCCCATAGGATCTAGTACACTTAAAACCCTTCAATCAGTGAGCATTACTTGCAGCAGAAAGATCATAATCTGACCCCTGACCAGCCCCATTTCGCAGCAGGCTACCCCCTGCTCCCTCTATTCCCGGCGTGCTAATTTACCTTCAGTTGCTTTAATGTGCCATGTTCCTTTCAGCCACAGGGTCTAGCACAGTTGTTCACCTTGCTTGAACTTCTTCCCCCTCTGTACTCCCTTGGTAACTCCCACTCATCTATCAGATGTAAGGTTACTTCTTCATAGAAGCTCTCCTGACCCCTGAGACCAAATCAAATCCCCCTTCTTACACTCTTATAGACCCTACTTTCTCTTCATAGAAATTATCATTTGGATTTATAATATTTATATCACTTATATTTGTTTTATAAATTGTTTATGTGTTTTGATTGTCTATATTGCCACTAATCTGTCAGTTCAATGAAGGTAGGGCCTATATTTATTATTCTTACCATGTTATCCTCAAAGCCTAGTGCAGTACCTGGCACGTAGTAGGAAGTCAATAAAAATTTGTAAAATGAACAAAGAAATGAACAAATGAAGGTCATAGTGACTTGCTCAAAGTCAAGATAGAAAGACTGAGACTAGACAATTTCTAGAGAGTTAATAGCCAGACAATCTCCAGTCTAGATTACTAGCCTTCTCACAAAGAGCTTTTCCTGGATTGTTCTGAATTACTGGTACCAAAGCAACTTTGTAACTCATCGAGTTGAATTTCTCAACCCTACCATTTTCTACAGATAGCATTTATTCAGCAAGAGGATGCTGCTTTTTTCCATGAAACACGTGCTATCTTTTTGCTCTATTTTGAAGGGGTATTATGATAAACTCTGCCACTATTGAAAACTTGCCAAGCTTCCTGAGATTCTCAGAACAAATATAAGGTGTAGGTCACAAAAAGCAATTTTGTTTCTTGGAGTAGAATTTCCTATTCAAAAAATGCTGTTAATTTGAGAAGCCGATATTTGCAAACGAACATTCTATTAGGAGGGATAATCATCATCACATTCCTAGCTGCTGTATATACACCGTCTTTTGAAAGTGAAAAAGTAGAAAGCCACTTGGCTGCATGGAAGTGCCTGTGTATTTTATAAAAAACACATAAAATGTTCCGTGGTTGGAGGAGAGGTTGCTGTATTTATAAGACAAACAGGTTCACTGTTACCCCTGAAGAATCATGAAGTAGTGATTCTCAAGGGTCTTTGTGCCATGGATGAAAATGGAATCATTATTTTTGAACTGCGCCTGCTCACGTCAGAGACACCTACCTGCAACCGGTCCGTTGGTTATAAGTAGCCGTGATTGCCTTACTGATTGTAGGTGGGGTACCAACCAGGACCAGCCAAAGCCCAAACCTGGTAAGTTTTATTAACCCTTCTGTGTATTTCATTTCCATTTCATGCCTTGGGGTGGGAGACAATCTCTACTTAGGCCAGTGTGGTCTGTGTCTGTCTCAGATGTGTGTACAGCGCATTTCTCGGTTTGGGGTATATATTTTTGTTTCTCTTTGGAGACTACTGTCTTAACACTTATGAGTAACTTAAGATTTGTTTGCTTGTTCTTTTTTATGAAGTGCATTTTCTTTGGAGACCACAAAGTGCATTTTTTCAAAGATGAAAAGCTATACTTAGACTTTGTAGGTTGTATTCATAATTGCTTTGTGTATCACTATGTAACATTTTCTTCCTCATGGACTCTTTTAAGCTAATCAGCTGTATCTGGGGGGCTTCATATGCAGATGAATCCGGAGAAAAACAAGTCTGCAAAATTAGGGTGAACTGATACACTACTTCTTCATTGTCTGTCTTTTAAAAATGTTTCTTCTTTCTCTTTTCTGTTTTTGCTCCCCTCTTCTCCTCTCTCCTTTTCTCTCCTCTCCTCTCTCTTCTCTCCCTCTCTGACTGCTGATATTTTCCCTCGTCCTTGCTCTTGCTCAGCTTCATTCCGCCATGCCCAAAGCATTCCTGCTGCTGTGTGTTGGCCTGGCACTACTCGGGCTTGCTCACGGAGCCATGCTGAGAAACGAAGAGAAATGGAAGCCCCGCAACAACCCCAGAAACCGAGATCTGGTAAGAACATGCTCAGGGACAGCTGAGAGGCAGGGCGGAAGAGGCCAGTCTCTGGGTTTATGCACACTGCACTCTGCTGGTCCACAGTGGAGAGGAGGCTGCCAAGCTCTGGGAAGATTCTTCAGCAGGACATGTGAGGGTCTTGCTAGCGTAGTGGCCGGTGTCCTATTGTTCCTCTGGCCAATTTACATTTGTTTCTGTAAGGAGAAACAAACATATATTTAGAAAGGATCTTACACACACACAGCACATTACATTTGCAAATGATCTTAGAGAACACACTGATTTTATAGACTTAGTTTCTGATACATATACAAAATCAAGAGGAAATTGCTTTTTGCATAGCTTAGATTGAATTGATAATAAAACAGATTCTCATACAACCAACACATGCAAAGCTCAATTGCAAAAACTGAAAGTTGACCTTTGGTAGTCTTTGGTAGGCATTATTTTCAACATAAGGCTGTCTAAGAAGAAAACCGTAAAGATATCAGTAAAAATTCTCTTTTAAAAATATGCTAAGTTCAATAAACATACTAACATTACTATTTCAAAGCATAGTTTCTCTCAAAGAAAATATGTTAAGTTCAATAAACATACTAACATTATTATTTCCAAACATAGTTTCTCAAAGAAAATTATGTGAACTATAACAACATAGGATTAAAACAATCAAATAGCCCTTTGCACAGCTTCTGTGCAAACCGTTAGACAAACAGGTTCACTGTTACCCCTGAAGAAGCATGGAGATGTCATTCTCAGGGGTCTTTGTGCCATGGATGAAAATGGAATCATTATTCTCCTCCAACCACGGAACATTTTATGTGTTTTTTGTAAAACCTTTTCCTAAAGGAAAGCAGGAAAACCCAGGTCTGAAAAGAAACTGTAGCCGAAGACAGACTGGGACGTCCCCACCCTTCAGAGAGGGTGCGCCGAGCTCTGATCACTGCGGTGGTCGATTTAATCTCTGGCTTCAGTACTCAGAGGTGCTAGCAAAGACCCCTTTGACCATGGTGCTACTAAGTAGGTGATATACCTCCCTTGATTTCCACAAGAATGGTGAATTACCTTGCTTAGGGCTGAAATGTCAGAAAGAAGGCATGATAAGTGACAGTGGAGAGGAAGGTGGAATAGAAGTAACCAAAGTTTGTACTTCTATTTCGAGGTTTCCCACTTCCTTCCGCTTAGATTAGGACTAATGTCAACTCAGGGGGAAAACAGAGATGGGGAAAATATTCATCTCTGAGCTTTTTGGATGTTTAATTTTTATATGGCACTGATCATTTTCTTTCTTCAGTTTTTCAGAACCCTTCGTGCATATTTTAAGGGAAGAGGTCTTGATCTTGGGAGGTTCCCAAATACTTTCGTCATGAACCAGAATCCCAGACCTGTGTCTTTTGAATCAGAGTTTATTGCTTCTGCGTTTGCAGATTATGAGGAGCAGAAAAACTCCTTTCCCAGTTTCCTCAAAGGCTGACTGTTTCTTCTGAGCACAGGTAAAAATGATCCCTTTATTCCCAGGATTTGTCCAAACATCCAACTTAAGTCATAAAGAGATTTTGAAAGTATTTATTTGAAAATGATTTTCTTTTCCTCAGAGAAATTAATGCTCAATTCTGATGATACTCATTGCTGTTAATATTTGGATTTGGTTCAGATGTCTATGATTTGGTTTTAAAAAGAAATGATAGTTATGATTTTTTAAGCATAGTTTTCTTGGGAAGAGGTATATTAAAATAGTAGAATTATCACCTTTAATAGCATTATTAAATATAGTGGAATACCACACACTTTTACCTATATCTTTTTTTCAGACTCAGGTCATATAGCTAAAGTTAGGTAGAAAATCATATATAAATAAGTATGTGAATTGTGCAGTTGGATAAAATAGAAAGATAAAGTTAAAAGAAAGGGTCTCTGGAGGAGAAATAATAAACATATATTTGAGCTTCAACTTCCTCACCTAAAGAAAATAAAAGGAATATTAGTAAAGATGTTATTTTTCTCATAGGAAAAAAATTAGAAATATATTTATGAGATTTGAATTTTGTTAATCTTATTCTTTTTGCATTCTTATCAAATAAATGCTTGCTATTTATAAAGTAACAGGTATGGCACATTAGAAGAAAATGCACTATGTCTCTAGTTTATTAGCGTTGGTTTGGATGAATAATAAAGGGAAGTGAATCATAATCGAAATCCACTCCCCATTCTTCCGTGGTGCGGGTGTAGGGATGAAGTTGTGAGTAAGCATACCATTGTTACACTGCATTGTGCATGTGAAAATATTTTGATTATTAGTTCTTTTGAGTGTGATTTTTAAAAATAATGATTGTCATTCTAAAAAGAAGACGTAATTTACCATGTGGCATATGCACTTGAAAACTTCTATCCTGAGAAAATAGAATAAGCAGAAAGATGTTAATGAAGGGTTACCTTGACTTTTCTCACATGTAGGCCCTAGGCTATCAGACACTAATACAGAGAAGTAGTTACTGATACCACAAGGGCTACTTCAGTGTGGGAGAGTGGTGCATGCACGTTGGTTGTAAGCCTTCGTTTCTTCATCTATAAATTGCAGGTGCTAATGTCTAACTCACAGAGGTATCAGAGAAAATATCAAATGAATACTTCCAAGTGAGCATGGAATGAAGTAATATTTAAGGCAGGAAAACAGAGCAAGCACCCAGTTGGTAGTGTTGTAATATAACGGAAATTAATTGGCTTTGTGTAAGAAGCTAAGCAAATGTTTGGAGAGTATTTCATAATTACAAACTCTCCTTTCCTAACATCTCTGATTAGAAAATGAAAAAACAAAGAGTTTTCACTGAACTATGTTGATCTTTGGGTCTTTGTGGTGTTTGTGTAGTTTTTATTTACTATTTCATAATATTTTCTTGTTCTTCCAGGTTCTGGCTATTTTAGAACTACAGGTGAAGCTTCTCATTAAAAAATTTTAATCATGGTCATGGCTAAACATTTTTTCCCTCTACTTTTATTTGTCAATGTGTAATGATTTTATTCTACGTTTCCAGATTTGCATATAAATAGATTGACCCTTGGGAGATAATCTGACTCAGTGGTCTATTTTTGGAGTTTTTTTCCCACTCTATAACCATGAACATTGATGTAGAACACTGCAGATATTTTGTAAGAGCTACGGGACATTACGAGTCAAAAGAGATGATGATCTTCTAAATTACATGTTTACTTGAAGCTTGTCTTTAAAACTTGTCTTGTATGCTTATTACCTGTTATCAATCATTGTTTTTATTTCAAAGGGACTTTGCAAATTTTTACTGTAGTTCATCATATGTAATAGGGATTTAGGCTTAAAATTTGTCTTTTTCCTAAAGAGGAGATGCATATGTTACTGAAAGATCTCACAATCTAAGTTTCATACCAAGGGAGAGTAAGTGATAAATATCCATAAATAAGTTGAAATGGAAAACAAAGAAATTTGGGAGACTAGGAATTGCTAGGATCTCTGTGAGATGTTCTCTGCCACTATGTTTAGAGGTGGACCCCGTGCTACACCAAATATCCTAGCCCCACCCCAGCTCTGATTCTCTTTTGCACACAACCTCCTTAAGAACGGAGAGTAGAAATGGGTGGATTTCCCTTCTTTTACAGCCAACCGTGTCCTCCTCCCAACCAGATGGGGCTGAATTATTCTGATTCTCGTATCCTCACTTGGAATAGCAACTTTTCCTGTATCTTTATGGAGAGCTGCATCATTTTCCCTGTGATTCCTGCAAAACAAGCGTTGTACCTGAATGCAAACATTGGTGTCCTAATCACATTAACCTGTGCATTCCAAAATAGTCTTCTGTGGCTTTTTTGTGGATGATTGATACTGAATATAAAAATAAAATATTTATGCTAAGACAGATTTCTGTGGCTGGTTTAATATGTTCTATTGTAACTAGTTGATATATGTCTGTTTTTCCTGGAGGGATGTGTGAGGTATTTATGAGCAGAGATCATACCTAAGCCATTTTTATTTCTTCAGCACCTAGCATAATGTCTAGCATGTAGCATGTGTTCAACAAATAGTTGTTGAATTGAAAGTAAACATGTGCTATTCTGCTATTGTTTACACAGAAATGGAAGCTACTCCTAGTTCACGTCAAGATTGTGTTTTTTACCATTTAAGAGATGAAAGTAATCATTGAGGAGCTATTCTTCATAAAAATATAAACTATTCAGATAAATGGTAGAGGGGTAGGGAGCATTTCACCCCTGTCCAATTCCACTCAAGTACTAACCAGTCCTTGGTTTTCCCTTTGCTTTTTGCCCCCTTGCTCTGGGTGTCAAGACATCCGCAAAGGGAATACTTACCAGTTTCAGAGCCTTTAACAAGGATGGGAATCCACAGAGGACTTTCAGCTATGAGCTTGCAAGGCCTCAGGGCAGAGGCATGCATCCTTCTGCTGGAGAATTCCTCACAATTGGCAGCTGGCTGTTGCAATGACAACACTCCATACGGACTAGAGTTTATTCCTCGTGATGCAGTTGGCAGTTGGAGAACGACAAGTCTTCATTATATGTGACCATTTAGCACATCTGGTGTCCAGACACTATATGTTAGTCGTTTCCACACCCTGCCCAATTATTTGAACCTCCCTACTCTAAAAGCCCCCTGGGAAAGTGATTTTGCTTGGCTGAGAACAGTTGCTAGGAAAACAGCAGAAGTGTGGTGTTTCCTCCATTGAAAATAAATGTTTTACAGATGATCTAGGCTCTCAGGTGGTCTGCAGTAATTCTCTCCATGGGTCCTTGACAGCCTCTCAGCATTGACTCTGCTCCTCATTGATGCGTATCTCATCCCCAGGACATGGCCTATTGTCCCCTATCCCAGATCTAGGGTGGTCCAGAACTGTTAAGGGTGTGAGCTTCTACCCTATTTGTAGGCTACATGGTAGCCTGCTACAGTTTCATAGACCCTGACAGGCAAGAGACTCCTGGGTCTGAGGTAATGGACATTATTTTCACGGCATGGCAGGCAGCATAAGGTTGGCATTCACACTGGATCTCGTCCTCCTACAAGTATTGTGGGGTCCCTGTGGAGGTGAGTCCAGGTATATGCTGGGCATAAGTAGGCTTGTGCCACAGCTGATGAGCCCAAACTTAGGAAATTCTCCATGTTAAAGGGAACTACTAACAAACATGCCCAACCGTTGCATCAGAGGGAAACATTATTTATATTTTACTGGTTAGAAAACAGATCTGTCCTCCACCCCAGAGGGAGATAATATCTTAGTCTTTCAAGGCTCTTCTACAGACCTCCTTGAAAAGATAACCCAGAAAGAAAGCTGTCACAAACTTCGGCAGAAAAGTGATTAAACTACGGGAAAATTATCTCCTGAATAGGGTCACACCCCATCCTTGCTCATCCCCTTGATGAAGAGAAAGGATGAGGTCATCTCCTCCCTGTGTATTCTTAATTCTATTGTCATGGTGGAAATTCAATGTTCTGCTTTCTTTAGACATTCCATTTTGAGTCTCAAAAACCAGTCTGAAAGTTGTAAAAGTTTCCTTTTGCTATTTTCATTACTGCTATAACAATTCCACTTTCTCTCAAGGTGATAAGGATGCCTCTGACTCGCCAGGGGAAAAAAATCACATTCAAGGAAGTGGAGAAAAGAAAAACAGAAAGATTACAATTTCAGGGTATGTTGCTACATTCTGACCTTAAGAGAACTTTCATGTCATCAAGGTGTTCTATAGCTGTTGTTAAAAAACAAAATTCAACTGCATAAATTTCAAAGACCTTATTGGCTTTATTCAACAGTTCATGAACTGGGCAGCATCCCATTCAGCAGAAAGGAGCTCTGAAGAACTGTACAGAATGAAAGACTTATAGACAGAAGAGGGCAGGACAAGGAAGTTAATAGCAAAGAATCACCTTCCTTTAAGGGACAGTAGGGTTTTCTCAGTCACATTACCTCACTAGTGCTGAGAAGGCAATTCCTCATTGACTGGTTTAAGATTCCACTGTTGAGAGAGGGTGAAACTGTAATTAAGTTAGCTATTAAGTTGCACTTTGGTGATGTGGATTTAGCATACATGACTCTATTTTGAGCCTGTTGTCTCTTTTTAACGGTGGAAAAACTGTCCTTCTGCCTCTTGCTCCCTATTTCCATAACATGAATCTATACCTTCACAACTGTTATTCCCGTATTCCAGACAGCCCATCATAAAATAAGCTAGCCTAAGCCATCTGGACCTTAGGGGAGCATTCTCCTTACCAGGTGACTATCTTTCCTCCCTTTGATTCCCTTCTTTTCTCCTAGGAGAGTTAGGACTAGAGACTCTTACCTTCCTCTTAGATGCAGTTTCCTAATTGACTGGAAAAATTGAGGAGAGAATTTCCCTGTGACTTCTGTAGAGTACCTGAATCCAACCTAGACTGCTAGATAGCCTTATTTTATACCCAAGTAGTGCCCAGAGGATCCTTCATTATGAGAAAGGGGATGACTTCCTGTTGTGAGATATTTTTCTCTCACCTGGAAATCTTGCTCATGCAGGTCCTGGCTCCTCATTCTGCCATCCTACTGTTCTTTATCCTCAGCTAGATTGTGGTAAAGAGGCAACAAAGGCCGGGGTGATAGGCTCCCTGTAACTTATCTCTAACTTTAGCGTCATATTGAGCTGCATTCCCCATGCCTCAATTCCCTTGCCCATTCCCAAGGCGCTTTGAATTCCATCCAATTTAATACATAAATTTGTATTGGGCACAGATTAGTAGGCTACTGAGGAGAGTTCACAAAGATAAATAGGTAAAAAAAACCCACAGTAGTGTGGAGGAGGTGAAATAGTTCCAGGAGGGGAGGCAGTATATTTTATTAATTTCAAGCATGGGATTTGGAGTCAGATAGGCCAGCATTCCAAACCTGCCTCTGCCACTTATTAGATACAGGACTTTGGCATTAGGAATAATATCATCCATTTTTAAGGATTATTTTGAGATATGTACATAATCTGCATATGATATAGTACATGCTCTACAGTAAATGGGCAACAATGTATGGTAATCATATCAAGCATTTGATTCTTTCTAAAAGATAGTTAAGAAAAGAAGAACACTTGGGTGGGAGTTAGAGGTGGAACATAAAGTCCAGAGAACCTTTTTTACAGACTGGGAAGGAGCCTGAAGTCAGGGAGAGTTTGAGGATTTGTGGGTAACAGGAAAACTGATGAGGCCATTGATTGGAAGAGATTAGAGTTGGAGAATAAATTAGGGGAGGGCTTTAGCATTTTGTGGCAGGGGAGAACTGGAAAGTAGAACATTTACATGGCAGTGCAAATGGTCAAATTCAGAATATAATCTCTAAAACAAAAATCAAATCAACTTAAAGAATAAACATTCAGAAAAAGAAATGGATTGGAGAATTGAGGGAAATAATTGAGGTAAGGACAATTTCTTGAAATCACATTTTTCCCCCAACTCCCTAATAGTTTTAAACAGGCGGTCTGAGCCTGGGCAGTAGGCTCTCACCAGGCCCGCGGAGGCCCCGCCCACAGCGGCGAGCCCCTTGGAAGGAGGCAGGGCCAGACGCTCCGGCGGAACCCTGGCGCTGCAGCTGGGGCGCAGTACGGGCCGGTTTCCCGTGAGAACACCGGATCCCTGCTCTCGGCGCCCCAGCACCGGAAAGCGACTGGGAGGCGCCGCACTTCGTGCATCTCCTGCGCTGACCGTTGCTGGGGCTACTTGTCAGGACTCCGCAGACATGTCGGGGTTCAGCCCGGAGCTCATCGACTACCTGGAAGGAAAGATCTCCTTTGAGGAGTTCGAAAGGCGGAGAGAAGAGAGAAAAACGCGCGAGAAGAAAGTGAGGAGATGCTAGGCCCGGAAGCACCTCGCTGTCTTGCCGTAATACAGTTAGATATGGGGGACCCGGAGGACCCCATTCTCCGTGATGGGACAGCCGGGAACTTCCAGTAGCTTCTAACCCCCTTCTTACCGAAACCTCGGTTCTCACCTCATGCCTGTGCTCAGCTCCTTTTAAAAACGTTTCCCCCACTAAATAACTGTCTCAGTAGTAACCTCCCTTTTTTCTTTTCCGAAATAGTAAATTTTTACTTGAGGGTAGCCTAACGCTGGCACGTTAAATAGGGGAGTGGGGAGTGGAGTTTGGAGAGTTTGTGGTTCGAGCCCTAGTTTGCAACCAAGTCTTTTTGTGACTTTGGGTGGACACTTCCCCTCTCTTCCTTAAGACCTCAGTGTCTCAATTTCTAAACTGAAGGATTTGAGCCCCCGTTTTTGAGGAGTCTCCCAGTGGTGTGATGGAATTTTGGGCAGAAAAGTTAATTTTCCTGAGAACAAATCTTCACTCACGTGTTTTTTTCATACTTACTTTGAACTATCTGAGCTTTCCATGTGTTCTCACAAATTTAAAATGCGAGGGAAGATAGAAGTAATTGCACCCTTGAAATTAGCTGGTGGATTCTTTCCTAATTCATGAGACTAATGGTGCCCCACTCTTGCCTTTTAAAAAGCTAGGAGACAACATTTAGGTAAATGAAATCATTAAGAGTTTTATTATTTTTTACCAATAACTGATTCAGATAATCGTGAGGAATGAGACCTAAATACTCTGCAATGACTAGACAATATTCAAATTTAGATTCCACATACTCTGTGTGCAGAGCTCAAGTTTTATAGAAATAGAAAAAGGCAAACGCTCTATTCTTAACTGGGGAGAGCTAAATCTGCATTAGTTTTTGGAATCATTAATTAATTTTCAATCACAGAGTCTTCAGGAAAAAGGAAAGTTATCAGCTGATGAAAGTCCATATGACTCTGAATTTCCATCCTCATCGAGAAAAGATTCTACGAAATCCCAGGACAAAGATGTCAGTGAAGGTATGTTAAGATCATTTGCTGCCTGTGTGAAATACCTAATAATTTAGTAAAAATATTTTTCATTGCAACGATACTCTGTTGTTGATAACCTGGTTTAGTAGGAGCATAATGCTTGGTGTGTAGTAGGTGCTCAGTAAATATTTGTTGAATTATTGAATATGGTAATGATTAGTTTTATGGCTTATATTTGTGGAAAAGTATTTCAAATTGACATGAGTATTTGGGAGCTTTTTTAGAGTCATTATTTTTTTAATCGGCCCCATCGGTTACTAATTACTTCCAGATTATACTCCCAAAACATGTAATGGATTATAGTTCTCTGCAAAGTGGCTTCCAAACCACTGCTTTAGTTATAGAAGGTAAGATAGAAATCTCAGAATACAAGGCCAGTTGGCTGCCCAGATGGGACCTCCCACACAGCATGGTATGCTACTGCATTCTAGGATTCAGTCCTCATTCTGTATGTCCAGAAAATTAAATTTGGTTAGTGCACCAGACTAATTAAACTCATCAGAGCCTAAATGATGAAATAGCATGCATATTTATTAATTTCTAGTGATAAATAAAACTCTAATGATCAGAGTATGATAATACTTTATGGTGTCCATTTACCCATGTCAAGTTACCTGTGATGCTGAACTATCAGTTAGAGTGTAGCTTTGTTTGTAGGGTCTGATTGAAAACTAAAGTTCCTAGTTCTAAGGGGTAGAAGTAAAAACTGGTTCTTTTCCCCCTAAACACGTAAACTTCTATACGGAGAACACACACGAATTGGGAACAGAAAACAAGTTTTATTTCTGCCTCCTTGGACCAAGTGAGTAAGAAAGGGCAAAGAAGAGAGAAAAATGGGTGTTGAAATTTCTAATATTGCCAGGCAGGTGATGTGGAAAAGGAGGGTGAAGTTGTTAACAACCTATGGGTCCTTCCTTATCTATTCAGGAGTAGCTATTACATCATCAGGTCTTTGAGGTGCAACTGTGGTAGCAGATACCCTTGGATACCTGCCAGTCGTTTTGCCTAAATTTGTCCCTGAGAGGTGGCCACCAGGCCCTTCCTATAAAAAGGGGTTGATGGAATCCAATTCTAGCTCATCATAAGTTGTCAGGCACACAAGGGCTGGATGACCTCAGCTCAAGTAATCCTGTCAGTCCTTTAAAGACATAAAGCTCCCAATTTCCTAGAAAGAAATTGTCCCAGAATTCTACCAAGACCCTTGGTTAGCATGAGCATATTTCAGAGCAGAAAAAGGGGTCAGTTTTGAATAGGCTTTGGCCAAGTCTGCTAATTGGAATATATGGCTATTGTACTTGTTGTCTTTTTCCTCTTATACATTGCTGACTATCACTGTGAAATTCTTGCACTTTTCCTACATACCGTGCAAATAGGGCCCTCTTTTCATTTTCCTTTCATTATTGATGATATGAAAACTACAGTTTTTTTTATATAGACCTTGTATCCAGGAACCTAGCTAAATTCATGTATTCTGGCAGTTTGTAGATTATTTTGGATCATCTACATACTTAATCATGTCATCTGTGGATAATGAGTTTTATTTCTTCCTTTCCACCTTTATACCTTTTATTTCTCTTATTACATCAGCTAAGGCCTCTAGTAAAGTGTTGAAAGTAGTGGTGATAGTAGGCCCCCTTGTCTCATTCCCATTAACTTTGAATAATTTACCATTAACTGTGGAAAACTTTTTGAAGATACTCTTTATTAAATCAAAGATATTCCCCTCCATTTCTAGTTGACATAGTTTTTATTAGGAATGGGTGTTACATTTCATCAAATGCTTCTGTGTCTAACAAGACGACCATGTGACTTTTCCCTTTTTTTCTGTTACTGTAATTTTATTCATTGGTAGGATTTTATTTTATACGTTTCACATTTATTTGAATATGGATGCTCAGAATTCTTGAAGATGATTGTTATGACTTCATAATAATAATAATAATTTGTTGCTTAGAGCATGTGGAGGTTTTTTTTAAAAATGTTTTCTTCCTTAAACATATTGACTATCTCATTTATCCAGTATCTTTGGGGTGCTTGAGGCATTTCACATAAGTGAATAAGCTTAAGGATTTTTGAACACAAATATGTCTGTGTGTGTGTATATGTATGTATTTTAATTTTTAATAATTAATATATGTTTTATATTTTGTTGGAACTTTTCTAAAATGTTACATGTTTCTGCTTTAACAGAAAATTAGCTTCTAAATTTAACCTCTTCTTGATTATCTAACATCATGATTATGAAGTCAAAAAAATCATTCTACATAGTGATATCCTCAGATACAAATGAAATAGGTCATGTTATTTTGTCCTGAAATAATAGTATTTTAATATTAGTAATAACAATTAGTAGTTTCTTACTATATGCTGAGCATTATTCTAAGTGCGTGTATGTAAAAACAGCTCATCCTCAGAGTAGCCCTATAAGGCAGACATTATTATTAACCTCTTTTTTCAAATGAAGAAACTGACGTACAGAGAGCTTTACCCAATTTTCCCAAGATGACTTAGCTAATGATAGATGGATATGAAATTTGAAACCAGACAGGTTGGCTCTAGAGGCCTCACTTTAACCACTGTGCTTATACCACCTGGTTCTGTACCACACACTTAATTCTTAGGTCTATGTGTGTCTTGCCAATGGGTTTCAGACCCGGACAAGTTCACTATGGATTCAGTGTGACCCGAGAAATAACAGTAGAATGTTCTTGGGGTGAAAGGGTTATACCTAACTTTATTTCTACGGTGGCAGGTCAATCACTAGAATCCTGTCCATTCAGAGAGAGTCTGCATGCAGCAAGCTCAGTCTCTGTCCCTGGGCCTTCCTGCCCTACAGTCGTCTCTGTCTCTGTCCTTGGAGCTGCCTGCACTGCAGTCTCGCTCTGCTCTCTTGCACGCTTGCAGCAGTGCCACCGTGTGGAGCCAATAACAATGTATTGCCCACACATGTGTAGTGAGCTAGACAACCAGGGCCAGGTGAGAATCCTGGCCACAGGAACCTTCACTTTATTCACAATGTCTTACATTTCTTTAATTTTTTTCATCCCTGCTTTTAATTTACTACGTGTGCTTCTGACTTCTCACTTAATGTTGCCTATATATCTGGATGACGTGCAGAGGATGAGTCATGAAATACATGGCTTTGTAATAGTCTTCTTTGGGTTGTCTTTGGGAGTGTTCATTTGTCTGTGTTTTACTTTCAAGTTTGTTATTGCTAGGGTAGAAATTCATGTTCCAAATATGCTGTTTTTTTTTCTTTTGATTACTGGGTTTTCTAAAGCTTTTATTTGCGACCTTAATGTGTCTTTCTTCAGGAGAAACATCGGATGGAGTCAGTAAGTCAGTTCACAAAGTGTTTGCTTCCATGCTTGGAGAGAATGAAGATGATGAGGAGGACGAGGAAGAAGAGGAGGAGGAAGAAGAAGCCCCTGAGCAGCCCAGTGCAGGTGATGTGTTTGTATTGGAGATGGTTCTTAACCGTGAAACCAAGAAAATGATGAAAGTAAGTTGTTACTTATTTTGGTATTTATAAACAGAATGTAAAAATGTGGAGTAATTGAGAAAGAAATCTTTAAATTATACATATATTTGGAAAGAATTCAAACTGTAAGAAAGGAAATACTGAGACAACTACTGTTACTGATTTCTTATGTTTCATTTTACAGATTTTTAAAGAATGTGAGAATGTAGTTATTGGATATATCAAAATGTACTATAGTTTGCTATTAAAAGGCCCATATTATAACAATATTTTTTAACCATACTCATGAATAGATGAATTTGAAAGGAGCGTGATCTTCAGTAGATCATAAATCTTCTGGCATATAAATCCATTTTGCAGCATCCAGGTCTACATTTATTTTTCTAATTAATAGTTTAGTAATCCCTGACCACTTTAGTTTTTACATTTTTTTACATTTTGCTATGCTTTGAACTTTCTACTGCAGGAAGATTTTTTTGTTTGCTTTTTGTTTTAATTTTCTAAGGTGTTTCTTTTTGAAGAGTATTATAGAATGATTTTCATTCTTTCCTGAGATTGAGTTTTAGACTTTTTCCTCAAATACAGACTTTAACGTTAATAAGTCAGTTAGAACTGCAGCCATTTAGTCCTTAGTTCTCAATTTGGAACTCTGAAAAGTTTTAAAGGAAAATTTCACTTCCATTCTGTATTAGGTATTTATTAACTTGATTGGAATTGAAATCTAAGACATGACTATATTTTAATCTAAATGTCATTTTTCTTCTGTACAGGAGAAGAGGCCTCGGAGTAAACTTCCCAGAGCTCTGAGAGGTCTCATGGGTGAAGCCAACATTCGCTTTGCTCGAGGAGAACGTGAAGAGGCAATATTGATGTGCATGGAAATCATAAGACAGGGTGTGTTCAGTGGGGATTACTGACAATAGCAATTTCATACTCTATTGACATAGTCTAATGACATAGTCATACTGTATTATTTGGAAAATATAGTCAGAAGTTTGGAGGGGATTGTGCCAACAGTGATTTGCCAGTTTGCATTGAATAGGGGTCATCACCAGAAAATGATATTCACATTCAGTGAAATATCATTAATGTTTATTGAACTTTTACAGGAATCTTTTTTCTTTTTATTTGTTTGTTTTTTTATGTTTCATTTTAGGGATTTTAGGTTTTTTGTAATGTTATCCTTTTTTCGATATGGCAAATACATTATGTTAAAACCACTTTAAAAGGGCTCTTTTATCCTTCCATTTTTCAGATCAGGCAGTGCTAGATTATTTTAATCTACTTTTTGGTAAAAAGACACACTCTTTACTTGTCGTTTTCCATTAAACTACACATCCTGGGCATAGTGAAGGGTATCTTCATTAGTGACTTTTTGACTAATCACTTGTATTTACTATTTTGCTTTCCTGATGTGTCTTGAGTCGTTCTCATACGTGAACTTTTATCTTTTCAGTACTTTGGCCTTTCCTTACATCTGGACAAGGGTCCTTTTAGAAGTCTGTACATTCCGGGATTACTCACTAGGATAATTTCAGCTAACTGCTTTTTCTTTTTTACCCCATCAAAAATAAGATTAACCAAACTTCTTCCTTCGGGATATTTTGTTTGGTTCCTCCTTTCCAGTATTATCTGTTCCTTTATTTCAGTTTATAACTGTTTATTTTTGACAATTATCTTTGATTTTAAACGTTTCTGATCATAGACTTTCATTTCAGAAGCATTATTTCAGCAATGCAGATTAACCATCCACTTTGATATTCTGGGTTTAGGTGCTACTTAGATATCCTTTATCCATTCATCCATGACTACTCCTTGGTGTGGTTGCTCGATCATGAGAATTCAACTCCCTGATGTGGATGATGCTCACTGGGATGAACTCCCTGACTTACTGAGCCGCATTTAGCCTTAACAAAGAGGAATTTTCATGCGGGTTATGGTGGAGAGTATGGTTTTTCATGAAATTATACTTTGCTTAGAGAAAATAATACTTAAAAAATTTTGAAGTGTATGAAAGTAAAGTAAATACATTCTCATGTTTATTCTCAATTCCACTAAATAGTTTGTATGATTCTGCTAGAGCGATTTAAGAGTTTAAGTATTGAAAAACGGATCACTATTGAGCCATAGGAGTGACATTTACTCAAGTCTCTTTCCTCAGCTAATAGAGTTTGTTTTTTGAATTTGTTATAGCTCCTCTGGCTTATGAGCCGTTTTCTACTCTTGCCATGATATATGAGGACCAAGGCGACATGGAGAAATCCTTGCAGTTTGAGTTAATTGCTGCACATTTAAATCCCAGTAATACTGAAGAATGGGTTAGATTGGCAGAAATGTCTCTGGAACAAGATAATATTAAGCAGGCTATTTTTTGCTACACAAAAGGTAATTAGAATGTTTTTCTCATTCTGTTTGATAAAATGTTACATAATAAGTTTTTTGATAACTTCACTTGCTACTCTGGGGTGATGTTAGATGAAATATATTTATTCTTTATATTCTGTTCTACTGGAGATAAGTATTTGGGGTTCCTCTGCTTTCATGTTTATTAGCAACTTTATATTGTGAGTTACTATAGGACAAAAGTTGGTAGAGCATTAACTTCTGTTTCCCACTGAGGTCAGTGTTAGTTCTAGGGCTATTTCTTGAGGGTTAATATTACACTAAGAGTGACCAATGAAGATTAATATGGAGATTCAGATTCTTTCTGGTCTTGGATCAAACCTAGCTGGGAGTTCCTGTGAAGGTAGGTGTCCTCCAGAATAACCGTTGGAGAATTGGTTTAGAGTGTTTATTAAATTTTCAGAAAAAAGGATGGGTCACACCCAGGTACCATGAACCCCTTGTTGTGAAAAATCATAATTTATATTCCATTTTTTCTCTTTAGCTCTTAAATATGAACCTACTAATGTCCGTTATTTGTGGGAGCGGTCAAGCCTCTATGAACAGATGGGAGATCATAAAATGGCAATGGATGGTTATAGGCGTATTTTAAACCTATTGTCTCCATCTGATGGAGAACGCTTCATGCAGTTGGCTAGAGATATGGCAAAGTAAGTTTGGAGTGAAACCCTTGTTAATCATGTTAGAATTGAAGGCATATATTCGAACTAGAATATACATTTTAAGAAGTCAAAAATATGTTTTACTTCCTGTATTTTGGGTTTTTGTTTTCTTTTTTCCCCAGTTCTTTTCTGTTTGTTTGTTTGTTTGTTTTTTCTTCTTCAGTACTTTCCCATTTCCAAGTTAACTGTGTTAGTGCTTGGAAAAATTTGTATACATGATTACCTTCCAAGTGCTCAGAAGATTAAAAATGGGGCATATTCTGAAAGGATGACTAGGTTCTCAGGTTTTCATAACTTAGTTGATGTTTGTGCATTTATGTACTCAGTTATGTGTATTTGCAGTAACATTTTGAATTATTTATTAGTGATGTGCTAAGGAAATGCTTGTGATCTGAATCTTATGTAATCATTTTATTTTGAGCCAGTACTAGAATAACATTTTAAGATAAAAAATTTTCTTTATGGTTGACACATGCATCTAAAATACTGCATCTATTGCATTTATTCCTCTGATATGCTGTACATCAATTATAGCAGAAAATATTTTGGCTAAGTGATGCCTTGTGGTATGCTGTCTATTATAGGGATATTTGTTACATAGAGTATTTCAGCCTAGGAGCAACCATCCCTATCTGGGTGTCTTAGGGGTGAACCCTTTTAATCCTATGGCCATTGCTGTGAAGATGGTTAGCTGTGAAATCACCCCCTATCCTCCCCAGTATGGGTTATATAGGAGTACTAGAAGCATTTTTAGGAAGTTTGTTAAGGTAAAGCAACCCTAAATTGATTCCTGATGTATATATATAATGAGCATTGAGGATCTTCCCAGGTTATCTGCTGTCATATCTGTAGCTGTCCTAGTAGTTAGTCCAGTTAATTTATTAATAGTTACTTAATAAACTATTAGATTGTCTATGTAGTAATTTTGTTTTCCACTTTATTTATAACACTTTTGTTAAGAAAGGGTGGTGATGAGCAGTTCTGCCACTGCCATAGAAATCTTTTCTATGTGGAATTCTGTTACTGTAATTTCTGATTGATTAGGCTTTTACTTGGTCCCTACTTTCCCTCCAGAAGTATTTATTGTATGTAAGTGATGTGCTAGACACTGTACAGGACACTAGGAGATCATTATTGAGTGAGTTTTAATATTCCCTTCCCTTGTGGAACTTACATTGTAGTTAGGGGACACAGGCAACAAACAAAACAGCTAAAGATATGGTATGTCACCTATTGATAAGGGATATGAAGAAAAATGAAGCTGGCAAGGAGGACAGGAAGTTGAAGGACAGGACTGTGTTATTTTAAGTAGGGTGATTAGAGAAGAACTTAATTCCTTATATAGTGGTCATACAGACCTGAAAGTAAACTGAAAGAGGTATGGGAACAGATATTTAGGGAAGGGTATCAGAGGCAAAGGAAATGGCGTGCAGAGGTATGCCTAGGGAACAACATGGAAGCTGAGGGCTTAAGGGGAGTATAGCAGGAGGTAAGGTCAGAGGTGTCAGGAAAAGATCACTTGGCAATTGTGGGCATTGTGAGGACTTGGCTTTTACTCTGAGTATGTTTGGAAGCAATTGGAAGGTTTTGAGTATGAGACTGACATGGTTTGACTTTAATTTTAAATGCATCAGTTCTGGCTGCTCTTTTGAGAATAGATCAAGAAGTGGTAAGGGCAGAAGCAGGGAGACCAGTTAGGAAATTATTGCAATAATTCATTGACAAGATAATGGTAGCTTGGACCAGGACAAAGGCAGCAGGAGGAGGTAAGAAGTAATCAGATTCTAGATACATTCTGAAGGCTAGACTCTGAGGATTTTGTGATAGGAGGTGATGTGTGTGTGTGTGTGTGTAAGAGAGAGAGAAGGGGAGAGTTCTGAGGACTAAACACTGAGGCATTCCTGTGTTTAGAAGTCAGTAAGATAAGGAGGAAACAGGGAGACTGAAAGGAAATGGACAGTAAAGTAGGGGGAAACTAAGAACATGGTAGTCTAGAAATTTACTTAAGCAAGCACTTGAGGGAGGAGGAATGATCATGTGTGTGGAGTACTCCAGAGAGGTCATGTAAAATGAGGACTGACTGTTGACATTGGAGATGGGGGGAGGGTTTTGGGAGATAGGTGCTCTTTGGAGAAACTTGTTAGGGGTGCATAAGAATGGGAGGTGATTGGAATGGGCTACTGGGGTGAGAGATCTTTTTTAAGTTGGGGAAAATTGTAACATACTTGTATTGAGATGGGATAATCCACAATTGAGAGACTCTTTGAAGATATATGAAAGAAGGGACAATTGCTTGGGTGATATCCTTGAGTCAGGTTGTAGGGAATGGGATCTAATTGATCTTATAAGTGGAGAAAGCAGAGGATAGAGCCATGGGTGTGCATAAATTGGAAGATGTGCTGGGAGTATGTGGGATGTGTCAATTTGATTCTCTTTGTAAAATAAGAAGTACGGTCATCATAGAGAGTAAGGATGGGAGAGTATTAGAGGTTTGACGGGAGAGGGGAAGATGTGAAATAGTCGTCCAGGTCCTTGGTTCCCTGCTACCCCACAGACGGGCAGCATTTGATCACCTGAGAATGGGTCACAAATGTAGAAAATCTTGGCCCTGCCCCAGCTCTACTGGATCAGAATATGCTTTTTTTTTTTTTTTTTTTTTACAAGATCTTAGTTACTCTGTATGCACATTCAAGTTTGAAGAGTACTGGACTAAACACCTAGTAAGATTTCTGGTCAGCATGATGGGTGCACTTGAGGCTAGTGAGTCCAGTCAGCATGGTCAGCTTGACAGGTGGTGGTAGAGAGTAGGCATATTTGTATTAACTTGGTTGGGGGTTTATCAGATTAATAAAGGGAGAGAAGGGCAAGAGAACTGAGATGTGCAAGGGAGGAATTACAGTGTTGGACCCTCGAGGAGGAGGCACGTGAGGACAGGAAGGGCACAGAGACAGTGAGTGAAAAGGTGGCAGGATCAGTGCTCTGTCGAGCCCAGTGAGATAGCAGAGTTGTCCGTGTTGGGTTACAGAGGCCTCAGGTGGGATGATAGGAGGCAGCTTCTGGAGAGTGAGACGCTTGACACTGAGACGTTACACTGACATAGCACGGCTTTCTCTAGATTAACCGTGATGATGATTTTAAAGAAGAGTTTTTTCTCTTCTCAAAGTTTAAGAAAATGAAAATCATAGTTAATAAAGGGCCTAGCAAGGAATGAGTTTTATAGTGTAATTCTGTAATCTGAAGTAAGTACTCATCCGTTTTGCCATTTATTTTTTTTAGGAGTTACTATGAAGCCAATGATGTTACTTCAGCTATTAACATAATTGAAGAAGCTTTCTCAAAACACCAGGCCCTTGTCTCCATGGAGGATGTTAACATAGCAGCTGAACTATACATTTCTAACAAACAATATGACAGAGCTTTGGAGGTAGGAACACGTAATGAGTTTCTTCACTAGATTTTGATGTGTTTCTGTATTCTAGAAATTCCTACAAATTGACTATTCTTTATTTTAGTTATATATGTTAAATAACTTGTACACTAAATTATATATTGAAGTCTGTATGGAAACAGATTTCTAGATTCTATAGTAATTCCATATGCAGTATAAAGTGTAGTTATCATATGGTAAAGGCTTTTGCCATTATCGCAGTGCCAGATGTATCTGTATTTCAGGGTAGCAGGACTTGGCAGCCGGACTAATTGCTATGATTCAGTTCCTAAGCTGTTGGGAAAAGTAGGTTGGTTTGGTGCACAGGAATTATATCCTTAAGCATTAATGTGATATAAGATATGATATAAAAATGTTAACCATATCACAGCGGTTCCTTATTGTAGAGAGATGTACTGTTGCTTTTTATTGTCCACTTATCTGTTTTATATGTTATAATGATTATTTGGATTAACTGTACAAATTTTTGCACTGTGAAAAGGTTTTTTAAACATACCTATTGTGTCATTTCCTTTTTCCCCTTCTTTTAGGTAATTACGATTTTTCTGGAATTGTGCTGGAAAAGAAAACTACAGAAGAAGGCGCTCCAGAAGAGAGTAAAGGTTGTAGTATGATTATGTCTGCATTTTCTGCCATATTCTGCATATTGAAGTGTATGTAATCCTCTCTTGTTCATAATGTGGCATTTGGAAATCTATAATGTTCTTATAACATTTTCCCAAGAAGCGTTTTTTCCTCACAAAGATTTCATTACATTTTCCATGATTATTACATTTTCTCATAGGAAAGTAATTTTTAAAAATTTGTTTTCAGTCCTCAATTTCTCAGTACATCCATTTGAATGCAGTATTTCTCACTGACCCAGGCTCTCTTAGTGATATGTGCAAAAGGAATGGATTAGTGAAGAGCTTATCAGAAACCTTTAAATGTAAAGCAATTTACTTTTCAAAATGGTCTTAAAATGCTGTCATTGAAAAAAATTCTACTTTGAAGTTAAACATTCACATAAAAAGTAGAAATCAATATTATCCTACATTGTTTGAACACTTAAATGTATAATTAGGCAGCTGGTTAGAAAGTCACACCTGAAGTGTAGCTTGCAGTGTTTCAGCTCATTCCCCCATCCCAGCTTTTTGCTTGCCCATTAACCTGTTGTATGAAAATACTAACAGGCAAGACCCTAAGTGAGGTTCAACAAATTGATCTTCTTTATGAGCAGAGTAGATATCCCTGGTCATGCAAGGAGGTTCCTGTGTTGTACCCTCCACCTAGACCCAATGAGGCTTTGGTGGTGCTGGGGAAGCAGGGGAGGCCCTTGGTACTGAGCCCTGCCTGCTTCACAATAGCTGCCTCCCTACCCTGTCATAAGACCTAAAGATTCCATCATCATATAATCCTTTGGGTTAAGGCATGATTATTTGAAAACAGAACCCTTTTATTTACATGATGTGTCCTAATGGAAAGAAGTAACCATTTACATAAATCCATTTATGCTAATTTGTAGAGAATCAAGCCCATGATAAGGGACAAATCAATACTGAAGTGAAAACTTGTTGGGAAATAAAAAGACCAGTTATGTCAAAGTTTCTTGTAAGTGCCTCCGGTAGGTGTGTGTGGAATATACAGATGAGTATGACATTTTCTGTCCTCAAGGAAGTGAGGAGAATATGGGTTCAAATGAAATGTATACAATAAGGAACTGTGTGATAATTTCCATAGTAAAACTGGCATTTTGGGAAACTAGAGGAGGGTGATATAAAAGATCAGAGGATGTTTCTAGAAGTATATTTTAAGCGGACACCCATGGGGAAGTGCCTTTCCGACTGAGGTCACAGGGTGTGGGATCACTGCTTGGTATGGACAGGACCAGATAGGGTGCTTTCTCCGAGTGATTCAGATAGTAGAGTGACTAGAGTAAGGAGCAGGGATTGTAATGCTGTCAGGAATAGGAATTGTAATGCTATCACAGCATGAATGAGGGCATCTGAAGGGCTCTGCCAGTTTTGATACTTTTATTGTACATGGCCTAGCCTAGAGCCAAGTTCCAGTTAAGTTGTTATTTTGCAGCCATAATTTCTGTTTAAGATCTTTCTTCAAAAAAATTATATTCATGTTGAAAATTGTTCTTTCCATTGTTTTGGAAAATATGAAAGAAATACAGAGCTGTGTTCAAGTTTTAATTGTACATATAGATTATTCATTTTGTTTAATACATTTTTCTATATTTCATTGATCCATCCTTCCTTCTTCCCTCTTTTTTTTACTTTTTTAATGTTAGCATACCTGAAATCAGGAAACATCTTCAATCAATGACATGTCATAGTTGAACTAGTGGTGTTTTTCTTTCTTAGTATATAAAATAATGGTGCATCTGAAATCTGTGGCATCTTAGAGTTGGTGAAATAACTTCAAAGAAAAAGATATGTCCAGAAGACTAGGAGATTAAAACACTTCCAAAGTGAGCAAAGATGATTGTTTTTCATATGCATTTAAAAAAATAACATTTATTGATGGGTTAATTGAGGTTCACATTTTTTGATTCTTGTAAATGTGAATGACCTAATGAGAGTTCAGGAGAATAAAGTGTCAGTGACAAAATATAAGCTTTTTAAAAGAAACTGCTGTTAAATGTTAGTACAGTATTATTTCAGCTGTTAGGGCTGTAAATAA
The DNA here is from genome assembly GCF_040802235.1 of Manis javanica. Classification (NCBI taxonomy): domain Eukaryota; kingdom Metazoa; phylum Chordata; class Mammalia; order Pholidota; family Manidae; genus Manis; species Manis javanica. The sequence goes on along the minus strand of NC_133167.1, from coordinate 40,197,544 downwards.
TATATACTGTATTTTTTAGCATTGTCAAGTTGGCATTAAAGTGCCTGAATACTTGGTCTCAATCTCTTACACCTATCTGATTAAACTGGTAATAGTTTGTGGATTGCCACAGGTCCCAGACTATACCCTTTGAGTAGCACTGCCCTGTAGGATTTATAAAGTGCCTTCTTGACCTGAGTTCTACCTAGTGTGATAATGCGAGTGTGACCTCCAGTTTCTTTTTGTTTGAATTTGTCTGCTCTATCTTTGTCCTTTTATTTTCAGCCTTCCTGACTTAGATGATTTTAGGCATGTGTCTTATTTTCAACATAAAGTTGAGTTTTACTTTGTGATTATTTCTGAAATCAAACTTTTGATTTACACATTGTACACACTATATCTCTAATTGGTATACCATAGCTACTGGCTACAGAAGAAATATGCTATGGATATAGCCTTAAGTCACTTAGACTAGGCCTTATCCCCATGGAACTTACGTTCTAGTGTGAGTCAATTTACGTATTGGGACTCTCATTGAGCAGAATAAGTTTCTTAAGCTGGTTTTCTGGTACTAGGTATTGTTTTGGAGTAAGTGATACAAAGTCGCTTAAGTAAGCTTGTCCATATCGTATTCTTGGTAATTTTATTCAGTACTATAATTTATATGACAAGTTCTAGAAAACAGATCAAACTTACTTCATTTTAACGTAATTTAAAATTTATTCTACCATTTCAGATGAACCTCTGATAACCCTCTATGCTTCAGCTTTTTCTGATATGGAAGCTTATTTGGAATTTATTAGACTTTTCAAAATATAAAATACTTTAAATGCAGATAAAAATCCCTTTGATTAACTTCCCAGTGCTTTAAAAATTGTTTTGCTGTAATTGTTTTAGAAGAAAACAGAGTATTATTTTATCCCTTTCTCATCCTCTTTGTAGTGAAGACGAAAAAGATGCTTTTGAATTCAAGAAGGGAAAAAGAGAGCTCAGATATCCTTATTTGTCATTTTTGGCTTTTTAGTTCTCTGTAGTTTTGATAGGAGGTGTGGGAGTTCATGTAGGTTTCGGGTAAGTGCATAAGATATTCAGAAAGGATTAGGAAGGGTAATTGCTACCAAAGGACAGACTGAAGGAGGGATAAGAATCTAGTAGCAGAGTTGGCCAAACTTTGAATTGATTATAGAATCACTTGCTTTGAATGAAGTAAATGTGCTCTCACATAGAAGGTAGTTTGCTTCATTTGCCCCACATTCTAAGCTCTCACACGTGGGAACTGCCTTTTATCTGTCTAACCCATAGCTAATGAGAATGTCACCTGCACTATCCCTGATGGCATACCAATAGACATCACAGTGAAGCTGATGGTCTGCCTTGTACATCTCAATATCCTCGAACCACTTAATGTAAGTAACATTCAGATCAAATCCACGTTATTTTTTGTAGATGACAAGAAATTATAAATTGACCCTGACTTCACATTTCTTAATAATCAGGAAGTCGCCATAAGCATCAAATTATTTTTGTGTGAATAAAAGTGTTTTGGAACTTTTAATTATAGTAATTTGTTTTTCTTTCAAAATGAGAAAAATAAGAATATATGATTAGGCCTTTTAAACAATTGGTAATTTGTTACAGCTATTCTCTTTTGCTGACTTTTTGCTAAGTATTTCATTGAATAAAAAATGTATTGAGCATTCACTTTGCAGACCTTAGGAGGAGGTATTGAATAAATAGAGAAATCCCTGCTCTAATTATTCTTTTGTTCTAGTGGGATTAATAGGTAATAAATAAAATAAATACATTAAATATAGGCTGTTAGTTGGTGATAAGTGCTCTGAGAAAAATCAAACAGGGGAAAAGAATAGAAAACATTGGGGATGGGAGGAGTTGGCAATTTTAAATAGGTTGGGTCAAGAAAGGCCTCCTTGAGAATGTGACATTTAAATAATGACATAAAGGAAGTGAGGAAGTAAGCCGTGTAGATACAGGAAAGAACAGCTTCCCTGAAACATGGGCAAGCACAGAGGCCCTGGAGCCTGGGTATGTTTGACCTGCTAGAGGAGGAGCCCAACAAATCAGTGGCCTTAGCTGCTGCTATACCTGCCTTCTAACCGGCTTTCAAAAGTTGAATGAGTGGATGATAGCAGTATGAGTTCTTTTTAATAAAGATACAGAAATGAGTAGAAAAAAGTGACAGTTTAAAGCTATTTTTATTAAGCTTTGCTCCTTTTATGCTTGCCTCAGATGACCAATATTTAAGTTAAAAAGAAAAATATATATAGCTGTGCATAGTTGTAATGAATGTTTGACTTCAGGCTTTTGTTTTGCATCCTAGCCTCTCCTGACAGCACTAGTGGAACAGAATCCTGAAGATATGGGAGACCTGTATCTAGATGTTGCTGAGGCTTTTCTGGATGTTGGTGAATATAATTCTGCACTTCCTCTCCTTAGTGCATTGGTTTGCTCTGAAAGATACAACCTTGCAGTAGTTTGGCTTCGGCATGCAGGTAATACCTTTTTGTGGGAGGAAGAAGTTTTAATAACATAAGCAGGCAAGAACTTACTTTCCAAAGATGCAGTGATTGTTAGAGAATATTAATGTCTTAGTGAAAGTATTTCTGATTGCGGAGCAGTTTTTTGAAAGTCAGTGTTTTCACTTGTCCTGCCCCGAGTGATGCCCCCCTCACTAGTCGTTTGGAGGAATGATTCACTTAATGGTACCAACTGAAGTAGAGGCATTAACATGTCCCTGTTAAAAATACCTTAAATACCTGTCTTTTACCTGTGTTAACTAAAGGGTTTGGTTCCTAGTAATAGATTGTCAGACTTGGAGTGCAATCTGATATTTGAAGAGTTTTACAGGTTTATATTTAATATGTCATTTTGGGGAAAAATTTGATGGATTCTCAATGTTCTTTGAGCTGAAAATATGCTCAGGATTGGGTTTTATGTACCATTTTATTGGAAATCCACATTAATCTGCAATAAATCATTTAGAATAGAAATATAGCTTAAGAAAAAGAACCGAATTTTTTAATGAAATGTATGAAAGCCAAAAATATTCTAATAGGATTTCATATAGCATTAACATAAAAGATACATTGAAATTTGAACAGTCTTTGTTTAAAATACTGCATTATGGCAGAAAGTTCTTATTGTTCTTAAAATGTTACATCATGGCAAAAAGTTCTATAACTAGAAAAGCATTGGTTGACATTTTAGGGTATTTTGAAACATATCACAGATATGAAATAGCAAAGAGCACTTAATGATTAAAATGACACTTCTGTTTAGGTGGGTGAATATGAATGCAAATGTAACACCATCATTAAAAGTTTTATTATTTGTGTATTTGAATTTTAAGACATGAGCAGGGAGTTGAGTTTTTATCACCTTCCTAAGTCTGTGATAATTGAAACTGCTCCTGTTGCTAATAGTAGATACTTGACACATCCTCCTTAATTATGATTATGATTCTGGTAAGTGATGTTTCCATTGTGAGCTTGTGTAGCTTTGCAGTGATTGGAAGGTTAAAACTTCAGAGTCATCTAAAAATCATAAATTTGGGATTGGTACATTAGAGAGATAATTAAAGGAATTAATGCCTGTGGCATAATAACAAAATATCTTTAAAAGTGAAAAATGAAAAATGCAGTCATGATGATGCATCCATATTTAGTAGTCTTGCTTTATTATCAAAGTTTAACTGAAAGATAATTTAGTAGAAGTCTGAAAAATTTAAGGTTTAAGAAAGCAGAAGTCCCATTTTAGGAGATAATCATGGTGAAAAAGGAAAGAGGTGAAAGGGCTTCAGTTACTGTTGTGGCCATCAGGGTGAGAAGAAGAAATGCTGACAGGAATTCGTTTTCAAGTTCTAAGGATAGGACTTAATAATTGATTGGCATAAGATTTGAGGAATAGGGCCCAGTAACTTTGCTTCTGAGAACTTGTCCTGAGAAAATCATTGAGTGAGGTGAGAGGTGGTAGTTTATATTGGTGATCACAAAACTCTGGAGCCTGGCAGGTAACAAAAATGAGTAAAATGCACGAGTGGGAAGGCTCTAGGGCAGGGAGCTGGGGAACCCCGTCTAAAGGATACTGCTGTTCCTCAGGTTAGGCTGATGTGCCGTGTGGGAATGGGGCACCCACTGCACCAACCCCAGAGTTTTCAAAAGAATCCAGAAACTCAGATTTCATAAACATGCTGATTTTTAAAAATGTAGACAACTCAGTGTTTTTTATAGCGCTATGGCCTAACAAAACACATCTGAGGGTTAAACTGGTCTGCCAATTTTTAAACCTGAAGATGTTTACTGTGGTGTTATTTATTAGAGTAAAAGTTTAGAAATAACTTAAATGTCAAGTAATATGGTTCAGTAAATAATCAATTTGATTGAATATTATAACCATTCAAAAGGCCGATGAAGACATGGGAAAATGTTGAAAGCATAATGCCAAGTGAATAAAGCAGAACCCCAAATTGTACGTGTATACTGATTAATCCTTGTAAGCAGTTTGGGTTTAGAGAAATCAATAGATTGATTAATCAGTGGAGATTAGAAGGGATAGTTGTTTTGAGGTACTAGAAATATGCATATATTTAGTTCTTGTTATAACTTTTTTATATTGCTATACTGTATTTCTTTAAAAATGGAGAAATGATTTTTTGGCCTGCTTCCAAATCTGTAGTTCATATTTATGCTTTAACACATTTTAGAATGTTTAAAGGCCTTAGGCTATATGGAGCGAGCTGCCGAAAGCTATGAGAAAGTGGTTGATCTGGCCCCCCTCCATTTGGATGCAAGAATTTCACTTTCCACACTTCAGCAGCAGCTGGGCCGCCCTGAGAAAGCCCTGGAGGCTCTGGAACCAATGTATGATCCAGACACGTTAGCACAAGATGCAAATGCTGCACAGCAGGTAGGCCATGTAACAGAAAGAAGTTTTCATTGGTGGGCTGCATTTTAGAACTTTCTTCTCAGGACATGTTGTATCCAAAAGTTTTGTTTTAGTTTATTAAATGGTTTTGAAAATGGTTTTGAATCATTTTAGTCACTTATTAGACATTGTAAATTACAGTTTCTAGAATATCGGGTCTTAATTCTTGTGAAAGATCATAAAACAAATATCCTTAAGGTTTGATTTCTAAGACAGAACTTCTCTATGCAAACAAAACAACCTGCAGCAAAGGCATCTTGTCACACTCATTGTCATGTGCTTATTTATTTAGGAACTCAAGTTACTGCTTCATCGTTCTACTCTGTTGTTTTCACAAGGCAAAATGTATGGTTATGTGGATACCTTACTTACCATGTTGGCCATGCTTTTAAAGGTGGGTAATGATCTTTCTTTATATTAACATTATTGGCTTTTTAAATGTTTAGAATTTGTTTAAATATAGATTATAGCTATTTTATAACCATTTTATTCTACTAAATAAACTTTTTAAAGTGAAAGTCAGATATAGACAAAAGACTTAAAGATTTATGGTATGTAATTGAAAGTTCTAATGAAAATGTAAACTTGACTGTAGATTAACTGAAATAAAATCTATGCTAGTACGTATTTAGAAAGGTGAGAGCCATGATTTTATCAGTCATTAGCCCTGTAGACACTACTATGTGCCAAAATTGTTCACCTTGCAGAAATGTTTTCCAGATATGATATCCTTTTTAAGTCTAGCTTTTTTCAGGTAAGTTGTTGTGTGTGTGTGCATGTGTTATAAAGTTAAAGTGAATTTGCCTTCTTCTTCTCTGCTAAGGTAAGTAGTGTGACCCGAATTTCTTTGGTAAGAAGAAAACAGTCTCTTCATTTTCTTTTAGGTATTTAAATACACAGTAATTTGGCCTTTTTATTCCTTATTAAAGAAGCTTTCAGGCATACCTGTGGAACTTATGGCATATAGATTTTCTTTAAAAAATTGTGTGACTAAAAAATATCTCAAGTTTATCATCTTTAATGCAGGTAGCAATGAATAGAGCCCAAGTCTGTTTGATATCCAGTTCCAAATCTGGAGAGAGGCATCTCTACCTTATTAAAGTGTCAAGAGACAAAATATCAGACAACAATGACCAAGAGACAGCAAATTGTGATGCCAAAGGTAATTACTTTCATTTGCTTAATTACATAGAAGTGGCTGAGTTGAAAAAGACTCCTGAGGTTACACCTGACAGTAATCTAATTGAAAATATACCCTTTTCAAATTAAATGAAGTTTTCTAATCTAAATCCCTCAAGTATAATAAACTCATTTGGTGTTTAAAAAAAAGGCTACATGTAAATCATTTAATTTTTATAAGTTGAAAAACATCTGCTTTTATCTTTCTGTGAAAAAAACTAAACATGACTTTTAATTTGGCTTTTCAGGAAGAAAATATATCTTAAATTTATGAAGATTAGATGACTGTACAAATCACTCTACTTGTCCAGTTATTTCAATTACATATATTTCATTCTTTGTCATATTAATTTTTGACAGTGTAGCAATGGTCATATAAACTCTGAAAATAAGTTGCTTTGGCCCAGTCTCAAGTAATGTGAGTTTAAAAGGCATCTATTTTTAGGCTGGAGAAAACATTAAGTATGTTAGGGTGAGGTTATTACTCAGAGAACTGGAAAACATCTAGGTTATAAACTGGAGATACCAAAGATTATTTCATTGTTAATTAATTCAGCAGACATTTATTAAGTCATTGTTACAAGCATGGCAGTGTGCAGTGGGCAGGGCTTTAGAATCCAGAAGAGCTGAATCTCTATAAGCACAATGTTAAAACATAAGTAAGGTGTTTCAGGGAGAAGACTCAGGAAAGGAATGCGCTTTGGCCCCCCATAACCTAGCTCTGATTGCCGCAGAGCCCTGCCGTCTGTCCAGTTCACTGTTTCTGGGCTTATCCTAATAGCTTCTTCCTCGATGGCATGTATTTGGGACTATGTTTCTGTAAGTTTTATTATTCTTTACATTTGATCCTGTTTTCTCTTTCAGTATTTTCTCTTCTCAGGTCCGTTGTTGGTTTTTCTCAGGCTCACAGGGTTTTGTTTTGTTAAGGTGGGTGTCCCCTCATACTCATGTACTAGCATAGGATAAGCAAAGCCTCCTTAGGTTACATACATTTTTGTACTCTGATTTTTTCAGTTATTTTTTCACAGACATTTTCTCATCTTGCTCTATTCTCCTTATAGCTATTCTATGTAAGGAACGTGAATATTCCATTGGATAGCAGTTCCATAATTTATTTAATCATACCCTTCTTTTTTGATGTATGGTTGATTGTGATAATTTTATAAGTAATATGGTAGTGAGCATCTTCATGCCTTTAGATTTATACATACTTTTGATGAATTGTTTAGGATAGGTTCTCAGAAGGAGAATACTGGGTCAAGCTAGAAATGTTTTATGGCTTTTGATATTTCTCAAGGGTATGAAAGGGAGGCTTCTTACAGATAAATAAGGAAGAGAAGATAGTTAAAGGAAAAGAGAAATTTTGAAGCAGATAAAAGAAAATGAAGATTATAAAAAGATGAAGAACAATCTGAATTTCAAAGTATGAATTTGAAATCTTTGCTGAGCAAGCACTTGAATGCCTTTTATGTGCAGACTCCTGTATTTGACGTCAGTCATGAAGTGCACACTCATTCTGCCCTGAAGGACCATATGTCTTAGCTTGCACTGAGAAACACCAGTGAGGTAACTGGACTTTGTAGAGAACAGATTAGAAGTGAGAGTTACCTGGAATTGCAGATTGGCAGAGCGTATGGAGGTGGTGTTGATGGAGTGGAAACAAGCAACTTCCCCTTCTGGTCATTGTCAGAAGAGTGTTGGCAAAAATTCAGGTCTATAGGACCATGGTTATTCAATTTAACCTTAGAACCAATCATGTGAATTCTTCCTTTTAATACTATAGTATTTGGAAATACAGTGACCTAACTGATTTTCACTGGTCTCATTTTAGCAATACTTGCCGTACTCACGAGTGTCTTGACAAAAGATGACTGGTGGAACCTTCTGTTGAAGGCTATATACTCCTTATGTGACCTATCCCGATTTCAGGAGGCTGAGTTACTTGTGGATTCTTCTTTGGAATATTACTCGTTTTATGATGACAGGCAAAAACGCAAAGAGCTGGAATACTTTGGTCTCTCTGCAGCAATTCTGGACAAAAATTTCAGAAAGGCATACAACTATATCAGGTGATTTTTCCAATAACTAAGTTTAATTCATTCTGTGATAGAGTATGTATATTTATTTTTACTTCGTCTCTCATGCTCCAGACCTAGTAACCTATTGTATTTTAACTGCTCTTGCTTACTGGTTAGTTCAGGCCATTGTTGCATGCCCTCTCATATGCTTAACCTCTTGTGTCTCAGTCTACCCATTTAAAATGGCCATCATAACACCACCACCTCATGGGATTATTATGAGGCTTTTAACAATGCCTGGCATGCATTATTGTTAGTTATTACTCAGTATTCATTGTACTGCAGTTACAGTGGGTCAGCAGAGAACATATGAAACTTAAACCACCTGATTCTGTTTTCTGGCTTAAAAGTTTTGTTGAAAAGTAGAAATAAGATGTAGAAATAATGAACTAAAGTAGTATTTTCTGGAAAAAAATCATTCACCATGTAAGTGGTTTTGCTTAAATACATTGAAACAATCTGCTTTTCCTTGTTGGGGGATGCTACATTTCAGTGTTGGTAGGACAGCCCCGAAAAGGGTTTCATTCTTAGAAATCAGGAAGTTCTTTTCCATCATATTTTTACCATCATCCTCTTTCTGCAATCTTAGGATAATGGTCATGGAAAATGTCAATAAACCCCAGCTCTGGAACATTTTCAATCAAGTTACCATGCACTCCCAAGATGTACGCCATCATCGCTTCTGTCTCCGTTTAATGCTGAAAAACCCAGATAATCATGCCCTGTGTGTCTTAAATGGACATAATGCATTCGTATCTGGTAGTTTTAAGCATGCGCTTGGTAAGTGCCCTGGCACATGACTTTGTCAAGTGTGGGAAGCCTAGTGGTTAAGAGCCAGGCCTCTGGAGTGGAACTGCCTGGACGTAAATAGCAGCTCCTTCATGGCAAGTTCCTCTACTTCCTTTTGGCTCAGTTTCTTTATCTCTGAAGTAGAGATAATAATTGGACCTACCTTGTGGATTTTTTGAAGATTAAATGATAAGTACTTAAAACAATGCGTGGCACATATAGTAAGTGGCTGTAAGTATTGGCAATAATGATAATTTATGTTAGTATTTGTTTTTCTTACGAAGCTTTGGTTTCAAAAGGCTGAAGTGGTCTTATAATTCATTGTAAAGGTCAACAATACTTCCTACTTAGGCATGTTTGTTTTAAAAATAATTTTCATTAATTATGGATTCTTTGCTACCTGATTTTAATTTGCTGTAGTACAAAAAAGGATTTAAGATTTGTTGATAGTTCATCCCCTACTAGACAAGTCTCTATATCAGCATTTATTTACATGATAATTACTTATTCTAATTAAACTCAGGCAAAATTAATCACATAAAAGAATTTTCTGTAATAAGGAATCAGAAGCAAATAAATAGAAAAATACCTAACCAAATGTTTAAACTTATAATGAAGCACGTTTCTCCTGCCTAAAAGCTAGTTGACTTATGAATAAACTGGGATTTTGGCTACTGAATACTTTAATGTTTCTGTATGGCTGGTGTTTTTGTAATTGTTGAGCCAGTAACCTTGAGTATCCAATGTGGAAACTTGCCTCCACTGTGTGTACTTTCTGGAGTTGCTGATTTAATAAGAAAATATAGAATAGAGATTTATTTTATTTTCCTACGTTTAGAAACTCTTACAGAAGGTAAAAATAGAAAGTCCAAATGGCAGTCTAGCATCTGTGCTGCTAAAGATATTCTGTGGTGCTGTTCTTCTGGCATTAGGAGCTGGAAGAAATACAAGTTTTTATCTGTGTGTGATAAATTGTGGATTATTCCTTGAAAAGAAAAATTTGCTTAAAATTCCCTTCATATGGTGAGGCTTTTAACATGAGACAGTTGTGTAGAATAGCATACATGGAATTCTACCCACGAAGCCATAGAATACAGGGAATTCACAGAACCCCAAGTTCTTAATTTGTTATTGGATACATTTATCTTTTTTCAGGAAAAACAAAGTAGTTGCTACATTGAGGAAAACAAATCCCAATCTATAAAACCAAACCTGAACTATTAAAATCTTTTTCTCACCTCCAGGACCTATCACATTTGAATTTATAAGACAAATTAAGTAATTTTACAAAAGAATTCACCAAAAGAAACCTTCCCTTACTGATTTTCAACTAGATTTATGATTGCAGTTCATAAATTTTTTATTTTTTAAGTATTACACTACGTGGAAATGTCTAGCTGTGCCTAAAAAAGCGTTGATTTTAGTTTCTCTTGATCTTCATGGTCAGGATACATTTATGAGTAAATCCTTCTAATTTGTTACATGTTATACGTTATTTTAAAATTCAAAGTAATGTGCCTTTGGTTGATATTTTAGAATGTACACCTTGCAGATGTTAAAAACAGTAATCTTTGTCTAGCCTTAAAATATATTTGAATACGTGTTTGAAGAAATAAAGAACTATGTTCTTGTCATTAACAGCTGACATCATTTTTCATTTTTCAGGACAGTATGTGCAAGCCTTTCGCACCCATCCCCACGAACCTCTCTATAGCCTCTGTATAGGCCTAACCTTTATTCACATGGCATCTCAGAAGTATGTATTAAGAAGACATGCTCTAATTGTGCAGGTAATTAGTTTGGATTTCTCATTACTTAATTTTATATTTTCAAAAAATGAATATTCTTTGTGCTTTTATTATTCTGCTTCAAAAGGAATACTTACTTAGTACATGTGTTGGGATTCCCCATACCTATCCCTGTGTTCAGCGGTCATGGACTCAACATCTAGTGGTACTCCTGTCTAAGACTTAGACATAGACATATAGAAGGATGCACTGCCAGATCATATGGGGAGAAGACACAGGCAGAATCTGGAGAAATTCAGTGAGGCTTCCTCATACTCTGGAGCCCCTAAGACATCCAGCCTGATAGGTCCTGAAAATTGATTTAAATTATTTAAAAAATATATAATAATATGTATCTACAATAATGTGTGAATATGTGACTATGTGCCTGTTTCCTTACCTCATCACTAACACATTGCTCTTTTAAAGTTTTCTTGATTCTTATAGAAATTTGAAAATTAGCTTTTTTGTTTTCTTATTTACCTTTGTATAGCTGGTTTCCTCTCCATTAAGAGTATAAACTGAGAGACCAGAGATCAGACACCTTGTCTGCCTTGTTCACTACTGTATCTTCAACACTTTTGTTTTTGGGATTTCAGTTTTTATGTTCATATGTTTGATGCATGTATAGATAGGTTTTTTTTTTTAAGTAGTTTGGAATGAAGTAGGAGATTTAGTAAAGGATTTTTTTTGTTTGCTTTTTAATGTAACATGGTTAAAAGAAAGCCTAAATTTAAATGCCCATTATAGTTAAAACTGGGTATTTGAGTTCATTATAATATTCTCTTTTGTGTATTCAAAAATTTCCAACATAAAAAGTAAAAAACAATTTTCCTTTACTTGGGTATTTATTTATAATATTTGTCCACCTCTTCCTCTAAGTTTTTAATGGGTCCTTTTGCTATATACAGTTTATAGGTTTATTTTTAAATTAAGCTATGTATTGAGTACCCACTGTGCCAGGAACTGGGGATATAGCAGTGAGTGAGTACACAGACAGAACTACTTACCCTTGTGAAGCTTATATTCTGATAAATATTAATAGGACATTTTTATGGCTTAACTCCTATTAATTAGTTAAAATATGTAGTTTTTTTAGCCTGATAGGACAAAAATTTATTGTACTTCAAAGTAATTTGAAAGCTGGATTTCAAATTACTTTTATGGTTAAAGAGCAGTTTTTAAATGGTTGGGGCAGAGATGAAACCCTAAGTGATGGGTAGATGGAAATTTGCTGTACCAATCTTTCTACTTTTGTGGATGTTAAACATTTTCCATTAAAAAAACTTCTGAAAAGCAAGTTTTGTTGTAAATATCATGATTCTTAAATTGTTTTAATTGTTCATCAGTTTATTCATGCTACAGGACTATAATTAGTGTTCCTTCTCTTTACTTTTAGAAAAAAGTAATTCCATAAGTTTTACTGTCTTTCCTACCTTTATGTCATATTGTAAGAGTAAAAGCTTTCATGTTGTCTTCTATCTCTATTTAACATTTATAAAAAGTGTACTCAGGCCCATCAGTGATTAATGTGATAAAAAATGTTTGAAATTTAACATAGTTACATAGTGCATAGTAAAAAGCACCCTTTTCTTATCCATTAAAATTTTGGTTTTTGTGGTCATATTTTTATAGTTTGTCTATTTGATGATTCACATTACCTAAAATGTAAAGTAAAAAGTAAAGTGGCTGCCCATAGTACCTAGCTTTTTAATCACTAAATAGTTGAATAGTCTTTCAGTTGTCAAGGAGATTACCCTCCTAAATTTGTTAAAAACTTCTTAAAATGCAGCCGGCAGCTCCTACAAGTTCTTTTGGGTTGCAACAGTTCAACTAGGATTACTCTTCCCTCTTTCTGAGAATTTGATTTGTAGATTTGTCATTTTTAAGTATGATGATTTCATATTTCTCTGAGGTTAATAGTTTATCTGCTTTATTTAATAGAACCATGGTTTTCAGTGGAATAGCATATTCGCATATACACAAATGGGTTCTTTTATTATGCAGAAAGTATGATTTATTGAACATAATTATTTTATCCATAAATGTATTAATTCTAAAGAATTCATTAATTTTTATTTATTTATGAGGGAAAATTTATGACCATTATACATAGATCATGCAGGGAATAATTGCAGTTTATATTCTATACTCAAAAATTAGCTGGTTTACTCTCAATTCTCAGATAATATATTTACTTAATTACATAGGACACTTGCACCTTTGCAGTCTGTAACTTTCTGTGGATGATAAAAACTGAAGCTGCATTAAAGGGGAACGTGAATACAGAAGGAGTTAAGAAGCAGGCTTTTTGGATGCTGTGACACAGGGAGCAGCGTTGTTACAGCTGTGCTCTATACTAATCCATAAAGGAGTCAGAAGCTTTCAGGGGAAAAAAATCAAGTGTTTTGGACTACGACATTATTAAGGTCCTTAGAGGTAAATTATAAAATAAATTATAAAAGATACTATTCACCCAGAAAGATTAGGTATTATTCAAGTGTGTTTGCTCCTGAGAATAAACCTTTCTAAATTAACCTTATAAGGGCTTGAACTTTATACTTTGGTCAAGCTTTTAGACACCAAAACATTTACTGGCCTCTAATGCCACAAAAGCCAGCTTGAAACCATAAAAAACCAATCCTGAGGCTTATACATTATGGATCTTTGACAGCTACTTGTAACATTTGGCCTTCATTTCCGTGAATATTTTTGTCCTTAGCTTTAAAAACATCTTACCTTACACTTTCAGAAGAGCTCTTGACTACACTGTGATTTGACACTGTAATCCTGACCTGTGTTCTTTAGGGTGGGATTGTGTCTCTTTTTCTAATAGTTGTGTCCTGCACAGAGTGCATCTCGCACATACTGTGGTCCAATACATACTTGTCAAATGAGTGAAATACTGAATTAGCTTTTTCTTTTTGGTAGGGCTTTTCCTTTCTTAATCGTTACCTCAGTCTGCGTGGGCCTTGTCAGGAATCATTCTACAATTTGGGCCGTGGCCTTCACCAACTAGGGCTGATCCATCTTGCAATCCACTATTATCAGAAAGCCCTGGAGCTACCTCCACTTGTGGCAGAGGTATGGTATGATTTACTTTAAAAACCAAGGAGTCACTGCATTCCATCAATAGATAAGTGCAGTTAGCTCAGTGTTGTGGTCCAATGTAATAAATTACATAATAAAATAGATTTTTCCTTTATTGAATGCATTTATGTTCAGCAACAAGTAGATCTTTGACATCTTGGCCTTGTGACCTAGTCAGCAACCATGTGGACATATATGACTTGTGGTTAGTAATGTTTCGGCTTTCCCAAGATAGACCCGGTGGTTCTGCAGGTTTCAGCTGGTAGACACGGGGCCTCTATTACTCATAAATGAGTAAGAGAGTCATTGCTCATTTCCAAGCCAAAACTAGCTAACATATTTCTCTGTAAAAATGAAAGACCAATATTAATGTAGTTTTCTTTGTTTTAAGATAAGATAGGGTAAAGTGTTGCCAATACTGTGATAATTTCTGTCTAAAGTCTAATTTTTAATTTCTGAAGAAAAGTACTATCTTCACTGTTAATTTCTTTACATTGCACTCATAATCCCCACATTCCCTCACAACTGTTTTCTAATTGCCCTTGTTCAACTTTGGTTAATAAGGAAATGAATACATACTTTTAGTTATGCTGATGAAATATATACACTTCTGTGTTCTTTTCTTCATAAGTAGCTTTATGTATTGCTCCTTAAGCTTCCTAGGTAGCAATTTTTCACTGTTGGCAGATGTTTTCAGGTGACTTCAAAATTTTGTATTGGCAATATTAGAAACATAGATCTAATGTACTCCATTGAGTCCATGCTTTGTTATTTAAGTAGAAATAAAGGTAATAACACCCGTAAGATAATCAGTATAATCAATTTGCTGTATGCCCACCTAGACCTATCCTTTATATGCCTTTCCGTTATATAGTACAGTATTTTCCCCATCTTGTTGTTCATGTGTATTTGTGTTTTTATTTACTTACAATTAATTTTATTTTACCTTCAGAAGTTTCACATTTTTTATGAAGTCAAATCTATTAATCTTTCCCTTTGTGTTTTCTCCTTTTGCTATTACACTTAGAAGGGCCTTTCCTACCCAAGATTTTATTATTATTTTATTCAACCATATTTTTTTCTTTTAAATGGTTTCATTTTTTTTACTGTTAATCCTTAATTCATCTGAAGTTTATTCTGCTATGGCTTGTGGGTGAGACTTTTTCTTTAATTTATTGGTTAGACATTTTAACATATTTGATGATACAGTTCTATAATGATTAACTGAATGAGCATTATCTGATAATTTAGATCTAAGGTATATACATAGTTTATACTTTTTTTTTAGTATTGTGGATTTTAATAGTTTTTTGAACACTTACACTTACAAAATTGTTCTGGATGTCAGTTTAAATAGAACTCATTTGTGTATTTTTCCCCCTAGGGTATAGAAGGTTACCAGTTAGACTTACGAAGAGATATTGCCTACAATTTATCTCTCATTTATCAGAGCAGCGGGAATATTGGAATGGCTCAAAAACTTTTGTATACCTATTGCTCTATATAATGCACCTCAACTGAGAAAGGAGTACTAGGTAGCTGCTGTGCATGGACCAATATTTTATGTCGCAGGGCTTATTAACCCTAAAATGGAAATGAAAATTTCAGAATTTCTAATTGTATATTTCATTTTTAATGTGTAATTATGATCTTTTGGTAGATATGTAAAATTATCATTCCTACAAGAATTTGTATATTGTTCTGTCATTTTCCTTTAGCATTTTTTTAGTGAAATTGTCCTCAGAGAGGTGAAATGGATAATATTAGCCTTTAAGGCAGCTTACGTTGAAGACACTTAATTTTTACTGTATGAATAAAAAAATTTATTCATCTGTGTTGGCAGCCGTGCTCAGAAAATAGCGCCCCATGCAGGGCAGCCGGAAGGCCCCCGAACTTCCTAATGACAAATCATCCCACACCACTAAACTACATGCTAATTGCGCCTTGGCATAAGGACCAATGAGACCCACCAAATGGTTATGCTAAATGCTAATAAGGCATATGGAGCCGCACCAACCAGGTCAGAGCATGAGAACTATATAAGCAAGCCTCTCCTTCCCCTCTGGGTCCTGCCCAACTCATTTGTTTCACAAAGAGCTGAAGAATAAAGCTTTCTGCAGAAGAATCCTGCTGTTGTTGCGTGCTGTTCTTGCCGGCGAGGACGGGGCGCGCGACAAGTGGTGCCGAATCCCGGGAACCAGAACATCACCGGCACAGGGAGGACCCTTCAGACATCTGGAGAGGATTCAGAACTGCAGGTCAGAAGAAAGCCCGGAGGGGTAATCCGAGAGGCCCCTGCTTTTTAGGATAATTTATGTCGCAGGGCTTATTAACCCTAAAATGGAAATGAAAATTTCAGAATTTCTAATTGTATATTTCATTTTTAATGTGTAATTATGATCTTTTGGTAGATATGTAAAATTATCATTCCTACAAGAATTTGTATATTGTTCTGTCATTTTCCTTTAGCATTTTTTTAGTGAAATTGTCCTCAGAGAGGTGAAATGGATAATATTAGCCTTTAAGGCAGCTTACGTTGAAGACACTTAATTTTTACTGTATGAATAAAAAAATTTATTCATCTGTGCATTTCATACCATGTATTAAACACCTACTATGTACCAGGCACTGTAATAGGTGTTTAGAATACGGTAGTAAGACAGGTGTGGCTTCTAATACAATTTTTTAAGCACAGAACTCGAGCATATATTCTTTTGAAAGGCATGTTTGTTACATTGTCACTGCCGAGAGTTGTCCATCTCTTAGTGCCCTGTGACTTTTGCACGGGCAGGTTTTCAAATACATCGTAAAGGTTGTTTGGTAGAGGAGAAACAAATTGGGACTCTTTCTGATGTCAACAATTATGTAATTCACTTAGTTACTAACAAAATTATTTAAAATGGTTATGTGTTAGGAAGGCCAATAATTGGCTGATCTTTCAGTTTTCACCTGCATGTGTCTCAGCTACATAGATTGAGATCTGAGAGGCTGGGCTTAATTCAAAGCATCCTGCTCTGAGGCAAATTTTAAAAATGCATTATCTGATGGCTTTCTGACCAAAACATGGAAAAATGAGGCCTATGTTCAATAATGTGACCTGGTTTCCATTTCAAGATCACTAGGAATGTAGGAAGACTAGGGAGTTATATATATGGAACAGAGTGTTGCTGATAAAGTAAAAATACAGTTAAAAACCTTGTACTTGTCTCAAATAGTGTATATTCTTGAATCTAAGGTAATAGTACTTTTTAGTTTGATAGCAGGTTTTCAGAGTTTCTTTTCAATGGGAAAATAATTGCTGTAAGTGCAAGCATAATGTGAATTGCAAGACCCAGTCCTCTTGTGGGAGGAAAACAAGTGTGAGACTTCAGATTAAAGAGGTACAATGAGGGCTCTTTACAAGTTCTTACTACTGTTTATACTGTACATATAACTTTGTAGTTGAAAAGCAAAATTTATATATACTAAGTAAATGTGTCATGTACTCTGTGTATATGTATATCTATAATTTAAGTACATTTTATTTTTATAATTGAAGTTGATTGTCCACTTGCTTATAAGTGTTTTATTTCATGCCATTTGCAGGTAATGATAAAGCTAACCAGAGAGTGATAAGATGTATTCGTATATTAGAATCCTGTGGAACTGAGTGTTCTGTGTTCATATATTCTCTCTTGAATTAAATTCACTGGGCTGCCTCCAGTGTCTGCTCAATCTTGGAGGAAACAATACATCTCTCTAGCAAGCATCTAAGAAAAAAAGGTTTATATTCCATGAATTTGTTTAGTATTTAAAATCATAGCTACCATTTGTTGAGTGTTTACTGTACAGTGCCAGATACTTTAAATATATTATCTCTGATTCTCTCAGAGAATCACCTGCAAGATAGGTGGTGGTGTTCTTATCATCCCCATTTTATATATGAGAGATTAAATAGCATGTTCAAGATGATTAGCAAGATCCTTCTTGCTCAGATATCTTCCTTCATAGGAACATACTTGCTCCAGCTCAGAGTAACAGCATCAAATTTGTGCATAAGTTTATTTTAGAAAGAAAAAGGAGACTGGCAGTTATTTTTTCTATCCTCCAGGACTTCAGCCTATTAAAAGCACCTGTGGAAAACATATTTGGGGATGTCTTTTCAAAAGCTGAAATCACTTTCTTATCTACCATACTCACTCCAGCCATGGGATCCTGACAGCCACTTTATACAGTGAGGTTTTTTTCTACTGGTCTTAGTTGATTCAGCAGGGAGTCTGCTCCTGAACCAAACTGGGCCAATCAGGAGTTTCATCTCCCTCTTTCCCTGGGAATTTAAAATTGAAAAAGAGCTTTTTGTGGTGCTGGAACTTGAGAGCTGTAAGAACATTTTTTGCTGTCCCCTTGGGCCAACTAGCAGTTAACCCATTCCTTTGAGAAAGAAAAATAAAGCCTATGCATTAAGAGAAGCAGAGATGAGAGATGGAGAGAGTCCCTGCGGCCCCAAAGATTTCCCAGTTTTCTAGTCCCGTCTTTCTAAATCTGTGCTCTTACTCTTACCCTAAAGCTGGGTTCTTTCTATAAGATATTCCTGATTCTACAATAAATTTCACTATACTAGCTTGACCTTTTTCTGTTATTTGCACTCAAAAAAAGTTCTGAGCCATTATCATTCCACCTTAACTTTCATTTTATTATTCATGCTTTTTAGCTATTTTCACAAGAAGAAATGTGACAGCAGATGATGTCCCAGAATTATAAGTAGTGTCATGAAGTCTAATCCACAATAAAAGGATTTTGAAAACTTCAGAGCAGTAGACTGTGCCTACTGTCTGGTGGTATAAAGTTAACAGTAAGACCGTAAAATTGATACCTGTGCTTCTGATGGCTGTTCACATGTAAGAAGCATAATATCCTGACCAAGGTAAAACATGGAAAAGGAGGAGTTAATGCCCAAGGTAGGTGAGGATATTCTAAGGGGGAGCTATAAATAAGTTCTACCTCATATAAATGAGGGTCTGTAGTCCCCAAACCAGTTGCTGTTTTGTTAAGAAACTGCAAATTATACTTTTTGAGGTATTCTAAAGAAGCAAATGATCAAATGAACTGAAGTTTTTAAGTGGTGAAAAGGTGGGTTCTATAAATCACTTGGGCATGATGTTGATCCTGACATGATTCTAGTCAATTTGTGTGCCTGTAGGAAAAATGATGTTCTTTAGGAGATATCCTTTTCTTTGGAAAGGGACTTGGTGGCCCCGGGGAGTACTATAGTTTCAGTGTGTCTGGATCTCAGCAAAGTATCAGGACGCCTGTTGTGGTAAACTTGTGGACTGAATGGAGAAAAGTGGTTGGTTGATCATCAACTGGTAGATGGACTAAACCCGAAGAACGCCATGTTGTTAGACTGATGCCAACTGGAAAGAAATCACAAATGGTAAACTACCAAATGATATTCTTTAACATCAGCATCTTAACTGAAGATAGTAAGAGGCTGTCAAACTTAAAAGTGAGAAAACTAGAAATTATGTTTAAGAGTCAAGAATGAAAACCAAATGAATTGCAAGTAACAGTTTTGGGGGGAAAATGCTCTTAGGTTCAAGGACACCATTTAAAACATACAGATTGTGAATACCAGTGGCTCACTGAAAATTCTTTGGAGATTATAGCTAACAACAAGCTCAATATGAATTGACGGTTATGTTTTTATTAAATGAAATGTAATATTAGGTAACTAATGAAAACAGTGGAGTTTCCTTCACTCTGATCAGAACCCATGGAGATAAATTCCAGAAAATGACAAATAAGAAAGTGACTGCTCTTAAAAAATACAGAGTCCTTTAAAAAGAAATCAAGATGCTCAGCCTAAAATACAGACGACTTGAATATAGTTTTTTTCAATGGAGGATCTGACAGAGTGATTATTATTAACAATGCCTAGCCCAAAATAAATGACATCTTTTTTTTTCTAATCTAGCTCAAGAGATGTATTCTGATTTTGTCCCTTGTTTATCATCTGAACAATCATTGGCAGTTGGCATTTTCTGCCTAGCATTAACATCTTTTGGGATGGTGTCTAGTTCAAATTTCCTCTTTTTTCTGGAGATAGCTACCAATAAAGACCAAGCCCTGCTAATTGAAGTAGACCCAAGCAGGGCCAGTCATATTCTTTATCTTCCTGGTGTTTTGAAGCTTAGCCTGGAGAGAGGATGAAATTTCGTATGAAATTCTTTGGAACTAAATTACCTGGAGCGTACCTCGGGGTACTTGGAACACTCCTTCCTTCACAAAGGAGGTCACTATCCTTCTAGTAGATTCTCTTTCTTAAATAAGCTAGCATGCCATTGGGTTTTCCAGGAAGCAGGTGTTGAGTACAATAAGCTTTTTGTTGAGAAACACTTAAGAGGAAAAGAGCAGAGCAGAGCAGCCTTGGCAGGCAGAGCCATCAGACTGATGCAGACATGACACGGTCCGCCAGCCCAGCGGGGAGCAATGGAGCAAAGGATGCCCGTTGGAGGAGGCCCATGACAGCAGGCATGGGTAGGCCCTTGTATTCCGACCTTGCTCAATCGCTGCATAGATGTCGCCAGAGAAGAGCATGACACTGGTTATCCCCACTGCAGTGGCTGGCCGAGGGCCTCCCCAAGAAGAGTCTGACCTGGTGCACATGCTGCGACACGGCTTGAAGGTGCAAAAGGCTGAAGACAGTCAACTAACCACACCTGTGGGCAGCAGGGATGCCAGGAAGGGTTCCAGACCAAAGAAGCCAAAACCCAGAAACAAGCTAAATGAAAAATATAAACTCAAGACCAAAGAGAATAGGAGAGGAGATACAGGCAGATCCAAACAACATTAGAAACTGAAAAGCAAACAGGAAATTGGTAACTGACTTAATAAACCACAGAAAAATGAAAGGAGAGTGCCTACAGGAGGTGGTGAGGAAGCAGCCAGAAGTCAGCTGATTCAAGTCGTGAGAGCCTTGTGCATTAGAGACATTAGGTATCTCCAAAGGCAGGTGACACGGGGCTAAAAGGTGGAGCAGTTGCTAGTCTGTTAAGAAGCAGTGAGCTCCTCTTAGTTACCCTTGGAGCAGGTTACCACTTCCCCCCAACCCCACAGGACACTGGTGGGCTCTCCCCTGGAGCTGTTGTTTCATGATCTCTGGAGTCAGTAATGCCAGGTGTAGCTGAAGGCAGAGCGTTACACTGAAAGCAGGGGATTAAATGAAAGTCTTTGCAGTGAAGAGTGATCTCAGCCTCTTCAATGTATCTCCCAGAAAACTGGCAGCCAAGTTAATGTCCTCCAAGCAGGGGATTAGAAGGCTCCTCTCTGCCTTTCTTCTTCCTGCCCAAGAAAAAAGACTATAGATACTAAGAGTTGGGGGTCCCCGAGAAAACAGACTGACCTGGCTAGTGAAAGGTTTGATTGATTATAAATAACCCAGGGGGGAGGATCAAACTCCTGCAATGATGATCTTACCTGGAGTAGATGGCAGTACATTTCTGTAAGAATTGTACTTCATCGTTTCATTGTTTTACTACAGTTATGCCAGCTTTCAACATTTGCAATATAAGCTTACTTTTATCATTTGGGCAGAAAAAATTTCTGAACCCCCCTCCGTGCTTGTGCAATCATACCCAAAAGCTCTGTCCTTTGCACTGCTCCCCATCACCACGGGTAAGACAGCTGGAGCCCTCATGCGTTTGTCCCGTCCATTTTTCAGCCTTGACCAAAAAAACTGTCTTACAGACATCAAGGTAACCACATTCTGCACAGAAAATCTCTAATCATACCTAAGATCATAACCAAAATGTAACTTGTTTGTGGACACAAGGTAAACAAACAGAGTGATAATTAGCAGGTTCACTTGGCACTGTAGTAAAGTAAAGACAGGTGTTTATTCTGAGAAAAGAGGGTTCAGGCAGGTGAAGAGAGGAAATAGAAAGCCAATAAACACATACATCTGACTCTGACCCACAGTAGCATTAAGAGGACAGGGGGACGTCCATCCTGATGCAGCCAGTTCTAAGGATGTCAGTTCTGTTTCCTCTTTCTAAAGCTAGTGTTTTGGACTTCTAATTTCATATGCTAGTTTCAGAGGTTTGAATGCTGTAAGACAAGTATGTCTTATTTAAGCATACTTTATACTTACAGACGGTGAAAGAAGTATTATTCTAATAATATGCTTTACAGAGTTACTCCTGTCTTCTTTGGACAGAGATTTTAGGTAAGTTTGTGCTGTAGGTGAGGCTCCACGTGGCATCCTTATTTCAGGCACTCCTCCTGTCTGAGCAAAGGACTAGAAAGACGGTGATGGTGAACACAAGAGGGCGCATGATACACACAGAACTTCCCAACGGGGGCGCTGCCAGCGGGGAGCTCTCCGCGACCGCCTCGGCCTCAGGGAGGACAGCCAGTCACGATGCCGCCTGTGTGCCCTACTAAGAATACCTTTTTGTCTATCAGCCGCAGCTGCGAAATCGGCCGAAAGTTTCTCAAGATGCGGATTAAAAGCAGCTTTGGGGTGAGTGAGCAAATCATATTGACCCTATTTCCAGGAGATCACCAAAGCCTAAACATATATTGATAATTTCAGCAGTGTCAAATAAGAGGGTGGGTATTCCCCCTCTCCATAATCTCGTCTTTTCTCTTCCCTTCCCCACTCTTTTTCTAGGGAGTCTCTCATAAGCCTGAGAGATTCACCCAGTTAGCATGGTAGCACATTGAAGTTCTGCTGTGTTAGTCATCAGTAACAACACACAGGTCTGTTTAGATGATTTGTGTGGAAAGACCTAAAGTTTTCTTCCAAAGATGCATAGGCCTTGTAGGAACTGATTTAACCCTTCCAAGGGAAAAATCAAAGAATTGTGCGTGTCTCTTTGTGTATAGTCAGAATTAGTGGATTGTAGGGCATGGATTTCAGTATGTACTGCCAAGTTGCTCTCCCAGAGGGCTGTGCCAATTCTATGAGCATGTCTGTTTACCTATGCCCACTTCAAAAGTGATGTTTTTTCCCCCAGTTGATGGGTGAGAAATGGTTGTTGCCTTTGCATATTAGTAAGGTAGAAATCCAAGTTCTTACACGTTTATAAACCTTTCGAATTTTTTTCTTCTCCAAATTGCTTTTTGCCGTATCCTTTGCCCATTAAAAATAATATTAGGTCCTATTTTTCGTATTGAATTGTAGGCATTCTTAATCTGGAATTAAGTCTTAGTCGCTTGTTTTTGCTTTATTTATTGTGTCTTTTCGTAAAATTTTAGTTTTAAATTTTGGTGTCTCAAGCTTATCCATCTCCCCTCCTGCCCCCTTTTATGGCCTTCATGAAACTTCAAAACTTCAAAAGAAAGTTGGACTGTATTTTAGTAAAATAGGGAAGATCCCGGCAAGTCGAGTGGAGTTCTTGGGAAGATTGAAGGCAGACCAGCCTCATCTTCATTTGGTCCTACAGAAAGTAGGAAACAAACAGTAGGATCATTGAAACTGCCTGGGTGGTGAGGTAACAGGTGCTAGAAGCAGAGAGTGAGTGTGGGGGGAGGGAAGGCATCTACAGAGATAAGTTTACACTTTCCAGAAACTCAGAGGTTTAGGTGGAATGTGAAGGATTTAAAAGGCTCTTCTTTGAGATTGTGTAAGGATAAAAAAATGACAGACAGGGTACATGGCCTGTGTGCTTGACTGCCTACGGGCTTCATAGCAGGCTTTTGGCTTTACCTTAACAAATGAATCTAGTCTCATCATGAAGCCAGAAGTCTTCTCTAGGACGACCAAGAACTTATCACATATGTTTTTAAACGCAGTGGAGATGGGTAGGAGTCAAGTAGGTGCTGGTGTCTGTGGGCCAACTTCAGGTATCTCAAGAGGCAAAATAAACTTCTGAGATTCTTTTTTTTTTTTTAATGGAATCTATCTTTTCAAATACCAGTGTTTTCTTTTATGCTTAGTGTCTTATATCATGTTTATGTAGTCTCTGTTGACCTCCAAATCATGAAGGTATTCTCCTACTTATGTTTGGTTTTGGTCTTTTTAAAAAATTCAAAGTATTTAAACTAAAACAATAGAAAACAGTTCACCCACTTCTCCCACTCTCCTACTCCCCACCACCTCTGGTAACAGCCAATCTAGTCTCTGTATCTTTCTATTTTTAAAAAAATGTGACATGTAAGTGAGATTATATGGTGTTCGTCTTTCTCTGACTTATTTAGCATAATGTCCTTACTTCATTTAGCATGAAGTCTATCCATGTTGTTCCAAATGGCGAGATTTCAAACTATATTACAAAGCTATAGTAATTCTTTTTTATGGCTGAATAAAATTCTCTTGTGTGCATATGTATCACATCTTTCTGCATTCATCCATCAGTAGACACAAAGGCTATTTCCATGTCTTGGCTTTTGTTAAATAATGCTAGAGAGACTATGGGGGTGCATATGTCTTTTCCAGTTAGTGTTTTCTTTTTCTTCTGGATAATTCTGTAAGTGGAATTGCTGGATCAAATATAGTTATACTTTTAATTTTTTGATACTGTTCTCCGTAGAGGTTATACCAATTTGTATTCCCACCAGCAGTGCACAAGGGTTTCCTTTTCTCCACACCCTTACCAGTATTTATTTCTTGTCTTTTGGACAGTGGCCATTCTGACTGGTATGAGGTGGTATCTCACTGTGGTTTTGATTTGCATTTTCCTGATGATTAGTGATGTTGAGCATCTTTTCATGTCCTTGTTGGCCATCTGTATGTCTTCTTTGAAAGAATTTCTATTTGGATCCTCTGCCTCTTAATGATCAATCACTTGTGGGTTTTTTGTTGGCTTTTGCTCTTGAAGTATATGAGTAATTTATATATTTTGGATATTAGCACCTTATCAGATGTATGATTTGCAAAAATCTTCTACCAGTAGGTTGTCATTTCATTTTGCTGATGTTTTCTTTTGCAGTCCAAAAGTTTTCTAGTTCATATGGTCCCACTTGTTTATTTTGGGTTGCTTTTGGTGTCAGAATTAAGAAATCACCACCAAAATCTATGTCAAGGAGTTTACTGCCTATGTTTTATTCTAGGAATTTTATGGTTTCAGGTCTTAAATTCATCCTTAATCCATTTTGAGTTAATTTTTATGTATAATGTAAGCTAGTCCAGTTTCATTCTTTTGCATGTAGCTGCTCAATGTTCCCAGCACCATTTGTAGAAGAGATTATCCCTTCCCCATCATATATTCTTGGTTTGTCTGTCATAAAATAATTGGTTACACATGCCTGGGTCTATTTCTGGACTCTGTTTCATTGACCTATGTGTCTGTTTTTATGAAAATACCATACTGTTTTGATGACTATAGCTTTGTAATACAGTTTGAAATCAGGGCATGTGATGATTACAGCTTTGTTCTTCTTTCTCAAGATAACTTTGGTTATTTGAGGTCTTCTCTGGTTCAGTACAAACTTTAGGATTGTTTTATTTCTGTGAAAGGTGCCGGTAGAATTGTGATAGGGATTGCACTGAATCTATAGATTGCTTTGGGTAGTATGGGCATTTCAACACTATTAATTCTTCCAGTCCGTGAGCACAAAATATTTTTACATTGTCTTCAATTTCTTTCATCATTAATGTATTATAGTTTTCAATACATGGCTCTTTCAACTCCTTGTTTAGACTTATTCCTAGGTATTTTATTCTTTTTGATGCAATTGTAAATAGGGTTGTTTTCTTAATTTCTTTTTCTGCTAGTTCATAGTAACTGTAGAATTGCAACATGTATTTGGGTATTGATTTTGTACCTTGCAACTTTACTGAATTCATTTATTCTAACAGTTTTCTAATGGACTCTTCAGCATGTTCTATATATAATATCGTTGCCATATACAAATAATAACAGTTTTACTTTTCAATTTGGATGGCTTTATTTCTTTTTCTTCATTGCTCTGGCTTGGAATTCTAATATTCTGTTGAATAAAAGTGTCAAGAGTGGACATCCTTGTCTTCTTTCTTAGAGGGAAAACTTTTCAGCTTTTTACTTTTAAGTATGAGGTTAGGTATGGGCTTGTTATACATGGCTTTTATTATGTTGAGGTATGTTCCCTCTATGCCCACTTTGTGGAGAGTTTTTATAATAAATGGATGTTGAATTTTAAATGATTTTCTTTTTACATCTACTGAGATGATCATATGATTTTATCCTTTATTTCTGCTTTCATAACCACTGTGGTAGTAAAAGATGCTTGATATGATTTCAGTTTTCTTTTATTATATTAAGACTTATTTTGTGGCCTAACATACGGTCTACCTTGGAAAATGTTCCATGTGCACTTGACAAGAATGTATATTGTGTTGTTTTTGATGGAATGTTCAGTAAATATCTGGTAAGTCTATCTGGTTTAATGTCGTGTTTAAGGTCAGGGTTTCCCTATTCATTTTCCATCTGGATGATACAGGCATTGATGAAAGTGGGGTATCGATGTCTCCTACTATTGCTGTTAGTTTCTCTCTTTAGGGCTGATAATACTTGCTTTACATATTTAGGTGCTTCTACATTAAGTACATAAATATTTGCAAATGTTATATATCCTCTTGTGTTGACTCCTTTATCATTATGTAATACACACATCTCTTATTATAATCTTTGTTTTAAAGTCTATTTTGTCTGGTATAAGTATAGCTACTCCAAATATTAGTTTTTATTTTCATGGAATATCTTTTTCCATTCCTTCTTTCTCAGTCTGTGTATGTCCTTACATCTAAAGTGAGTCTCTTGTAGGCAGTGTATAGATGGCTTAGATGGCTACTTTTTCTTTTTAAATCCATTCAGCCACTGTATGTATTTTGACTGAAGAATTTAGTTCATTTACACTTAAAGTAATTATTGACATGTGCTTATTGACATTTTGTTAATTGTTTTCTGGCTGTTCTTGTAGTTCTTTTTCTCTTGCTCTCTTTTGTGGTTTGTTAGCTTTCTTTAGTGGCATGTTTATATTATTTTATCTTTTTTGAATTTATTATAGGTTTTTTGCTTGCTTTCTGGTTACCATGAGGCTTAATATAACAACTTATATCTATACTAGTCTAGTTTAAGTTGGTAAAAACTTAAGTTTGACCCCATTCTAAAGCTCAACACTTACTCTCCCCACCACATTTTGTTTGTGATGTCACCATTTCCATCTTTTTGTCTCATGTATCCCTTAGCTAATTATATAATCATAGTTATTTTTACTGCTTTTGCCTTTTAACCTTCATACTAGCTTAATAATTGATTAATCCACAACTTTTGTAACTTTTCAGTGAGATTCTTTCATATATGTTGTTACTAATTAGTGCCCTTTCTTTCCAGCTTCAAGAAGTCCCTTTAAATTTCTTATAAATCTGGTTTAGTGTGAAAAGCTCCTTTAGCTTTTGTTTATCCGGAAAACTCTTTATGAGTTGTGAATGATAACTTTGTGGCTGTTGAGCTCTTGAAATGTGGCTAGTGCAACTGAGGAACTGAACTTGAAGTTATATTTAATTTTAATTAAATTTGAAATGGCCGTATTGGCTGCCTACTGGACTATACAGATTTGAATGACCATATTAAGGAATTCTTAATTAATGGCATTATATCTGAATTGTAAAGTTCTTATGCATTTCCAATAGTCCTTAAGGGTCAGAAGCTTTATGAATTACACGTCACTGAACAAATGGGCTTAGATGCATCAGTTCACTGTGCCCTGAGTCAGGATACCTTGGACTGTCTAATAGAAACTAGTGTGTTAGGAATAGGTGCTACCAGATGCTCATGTGGAGAAGAGAAGACGGCTTACATTTGCCAGTATGGGGCATCACTGGAAACTTGGTTGCTTTTTGACTGTTGAGTGCTTGGGATATGAACCAATTGGTGGCGCTACTGTAGGATAATTCAGTGATGTTGAAAGGGCTTTGAAAGAGCAGAAACCAATCTCTGAAGTGGTGGCTCTTAGGAAATGAAGGAAGAAATCTGTCACTTGACATGTGTCATTCCTGTTGCACTTCAGAGAAGTGTGTGGAACACATGAGTTTTAATAAGCATTGAATTGGAATAGATTTCTTCCCTGGTCCACCAACTTCTGAGAATGAAGGATATGTTTTGAGTTCAATGGGTATTAAAGGTGGTTTGCTGGAGATTGTCCTAAAATCACCACCATTCACCAGTTTGACTCAAGAGTAGCCGGGCAACAGGAGGACCACTCCTGGAACTGGAAGTAAACAGAGCACCTGCCCTATGGATGAGGAGCAGCCCAAATGTTACTGGAGGCTTTGCAAACTCCCAAAAGTCTTGCTGTTTTATTTCAGGAGGGTTTTTGGAAAAGGAACCTGTGGTACTTGCTAATGATGGCTTATCTGACAGTGAGGCCTTATGGATCCTTTGTGGGGTTAGACTGAATTGGTCTCTCACAGCTGTGTGCTGGGATCTGCGTAGGTGCCATGCTGATGGCCCAGAGGCTGGCCTCGTGTCTCTCCCTTACCAGGTGCCACAGGGGCGAGGCACAGGAAGGCAGAAGAGGAAGAACCTCAGTAGATTTGTTGTTTATTAATTTTGTTTATAAGATAAAGGACTCTTTTTTCTTTAGATTTTCTGCCTTTGGTGTCAAAAATGTCATTCTTGCCCAATGTGACAAAACTTTCCATTCATACAAGCTAGTTCCTTTATGGTTTTGTTCCTTTCCTTTTAAAAAATTGTGGCTAAATAGGCATCAGATAAAATTTACCATTTTAGCCGTTTTTAAGCATACAGTTCTGTGGCATTAAATATATTCACTTTTTTTTGGTATCATTAATCTATAATTACATGAGGAACATTATGTTTACTGGACTCCCCCCATCACCAAGTACCTTCACATTTTTATACAACCATCACCACCATCATTTCCAGAACCTTTTCATCTTCCTCAAATGAAACTGTACTCACTGAACAATAACTTTCTATTCCCTCTCCCTCAAACCCAGGAGCCCACTGTCCTACTTTGCTTCCGTGAATCCCTGCTTTCGGACCTGAGGCAAGTGGTATTTGTGCTTTTGTGACCAGCTCATTCTGCTTGGCTTGATGTCTTCAAGGTTCATCCATGTAGCATGTGTCAGAATTTCCTTCCGTTCAAAGGCTGAGTATTCAATATCGCATTTTCCATATATACCAAATTCTATTTTTTCATTCATTGGCAGACGTGTGGGTTGTTTCCACTTTTGGCTCTTGTGAATAATGCAGTGAACATTGGTGTACAAATATCTGTTCAAATCCCTGCTTTTAATTCTTTTCAGTGTGTACCCAGAAGTAGTGTTTTTCCCTTAAAATGTGTGATCCATCTAAATATAAAGGCTTGTGTTGTGAGGTAGAATGAGGTGGAAAGCCACCTTCGTTGAACTAAAAGATGACCAGCTAGCCTGACTACAATCTTTTTTTCTAAAAAAGAATAATACAGCTAATTTATTTCATATGAAATTTTAATTTTTGTTGAACTTTTATATTTGAAACTGTGTTGGTGTTAGAAGTTGTTGAAAGTATCACAATTGAAGAAGGAACAGTATTATAATGAAAGGATCCTGATTTATAAAACCAAGTTGTTGCTATCAGCTCTGAAAATAACTAGGTCTTTAAAATTTGGCAAGTTATTTAACTTCTTGGAGCCTTAGCCTTCATAAATTGTAATCACTGATCTGTAACCATGTCCAATGAAAAAGAGTCAGAAATAATTGGTACAAAAAAGGTAATACAAATTCAGAGCCTGATGTAGTGACAAGAAGCAGTATGTTCTTTAGCTTGTTATCTTTCTGTGGCCGATGGAAAACCTCTTACCATTCAAAAGGTCAAGCTTTCAGTCAGAAGTGTGTATAGGCTTTTTTAAAATTAATGTATCATTGATATACAGTCTTATAAAGATAGTAGTAACCAACGTTGTGTTTACTACATTCCCCCCTATTATCAAGTCCCCACCACATACCCCATTACAGTCACTGTCCGTCAGCATAGTAAGATGCTATAGAATCTTGTCTTCCCTGTGCTATACCGCCTTCTCCATGCTCCCCCTACATTATGTGTGCTAATCATAATAACCCTTAATCCCCTTCTCCCTCTCTTCCTGCCTGCTGTCCCCCACCCCCTTTCCCTTTCTGCTACTCTCTTCTTGGGTCCTGTGAGTCTGCTGCTGTTTTGTTCCTTCAGTTTATGCTTTCTTGTTGTATTCTAAAAGTGAGTGAAACCATTTGGTACTTGTCTTTCTCTGCCTGGCTTATTTCAGTGAGCATAATACCCTTTAGCTCCAGCCATGTTGTTGCAAATGGTAGGATTTGTTTTCTTCTTACGGCTGAATAATATTCCATTGTATATATGTACCACATCTTCTTTATCCATTCGTCTACTGATGGACACTTAGGTTGCTTCCATGTCTTGACTATTATAAATAGTGCTGTGATAAGCATAGGGGTGCATATGTCTTTTTGAATCTGTGATCTTGTTTTCTTCAGGTAAATTCCTAGGAGTGGAATTCCTGGGTCAAATGGTATTTCTATTTTGAGTTTTTTGAGGAACCTCCATACTGCTTTCCAGAATGGTTGAACTAATTTACATTCTCACCAGCAATGTAGGAGGGTTCCCCTTTCTCCACATCCTCACCAGCATTTGTTGTTGCAATGTTGGGCCATCCTAACTGGTCTGAGGTGATATCTCATTGTGGTTTTAATTTGCATTTCCCTGATGATTAGTGATGTGGAGCATCTTTTCATGTGCCTGTTGGCTATCTGAATTTCTTCTTTGGAGAAGTGTCTGTTCAGATCCTCTGCCCATTTTTAATTGGGTTATTTGCCTTTTGGGTGTTGAGGCATGTGAGCTCTTTATATATTTTGGATGTCAACCCCTTGTTGCATATGTCATTTGTGAATATATTCTCTCAACTGTAGGATGCCTTTTTGTTCTGCTGATGGAACAATCTTTGTTGAACTTTTATATTTGAAAAGTTCTTTGCTGTACAGAAGCTTTTTCGCTTGATGTCCCATTTGTGCATTTTTGCTTTTGTTTCCCTTGCCCAAGGAGATGTGCTCAGGAAAAAGTTGCTCAAGTTTGTATTCAAGAGATTTTTGCCTATGTTTTCTTCTCTTGAGTTTTATGGTTTTATGACTTACATTCAGGTCTTCTATCCATTTCAAGTTTACTTTTGTGTATGGAGTTAGACAGTATTCCAATTTCATTCTCTTACATGTAGCTGTCCAGTTTTGCCAACATCAGTTGTTGAAGAAGCTGTCGTTTCCCCAATTGTATAACCATGGCTCTTTTATTGTATATTAAGTGGCCATGTATGTGTGGATTTATACCTGGGCTCTCTGTGCTATTCCAGATATATGGATCTATTCTTGTGCCAGTACCAAATTGTCTTGATTACCGTGGCTTTGTAGTAGAGCTTAAAGTTGGGGAGCATAATTCCCCCAGCTTTATTCTTCCTTCTCAGGATTGCTTTGGCTATTCAAGGTCTTTTGTGGTTCCATATGAATTTTAGAACTATTTGTTCTAGTTCGTTGAAGAATGCTGTTGGTATTTTGATAGGGGTCGCATTGAATCTGTAGATTGCTTTAGGCAAGATGGCCACTTTATTAATGCCACAATATTAATTCTTCCTACCCATGAGCATGGGATGCATGTCCATTTATTGGTGTCTTCTTTAATTTCTCTCAAGACTGTCTTGTAGTTTTCAGAGGTCTTTCATCTCCTTGAGTAGGCTTATTCCTAGTTATTTTATTCTTTTAGATGCAGTTGTCAGTGGAATTGTTTTCCTGATATCTCTTTCTGCTAGTTCATCATTAGTATTTCTGTGTATTAATTTTGTATCCTGCAAGTTTGTTGAATTTAGTTATTAGTTCTAGAAGTTGTGGGTTGGATTCTTTAGGGCTTTTTATGTGCAGTATCATGTGATCTGCAAACAGTGACAGTTTAACTTCTTCCTCACCAATATGGATGCCTTTTATTTCTTTGTGCTGTCTGATTGCTGTGGCTAGGACTTCCAGTACTATGTTGAATATAGGTGGGGAGAATGGGCATCCTTGTCTTGTTCCCAATCTTAGAGGAAAAGCTTTTAGCTTCTCACTGTTAAGCATGATGTTGGCTGTGGGTTTGTCATATATGGCCTTTATTATGTTGAGGTACTTGTCCTTTATACCCATTTTGTTGAGAGTTTTTATCATGAATGGATGTTGAATTTTGTCAAATGCTTTTTCAGCATCTATGGAGGTGATCATGTGGTTTCTGTCCTTTTTCTTGATGTAGTGGATGATGCTGATGGATTTTCTAATATTGTACCATCCCTGCATCCCTGGGATAAATCCCAGTTGACCAAGATCGATGATCGTTTTGATGTGTTTTTGAATTTGGTTTGCTAATGTTTAGTATTTTTGCATCCATGTTCTTCAGGGATATTGGTCTGTAATTTTCTTTTTTTGTGGTGTCTTTGCCTGGTTTTGGTATTAGGGTGATGCTGGCCTCATAGGATGAGTTTGGAAGTATTCCCTCCTCTTCTACTTTTTAGAAACTTTAAGTGGGATGGGTATTAGGTCTTCACTAAATGTTTGATAAAATTCAGCAGTGAAGTCATCTGATCCAGAGATTTTGTCTTTGAGTAGTCTTTTGATTACCTATTCAATTTCATTGCTGGTAATTTGTCTGTTCAGATTTTCTGTTTCTTCCTGGGTAAGTCTTGGATGGTTGTATTTTTTTAGAAAGTTGTCTATTTCTCCTAGGATCCAATTTGTTAGCATATTACTTTTCAGAGTATTCTCTAATCATTCTTTGTATTACTGTGGTGTCCGTAGTGACTTTTCCTTTCTCATTTCTGATTTTGTTTATTTGTGTAGACTCTCCTTTTTTTCTTGATAAGTCTAGTTAGGGGTTTATCTCTTTTGTTTGTTTTCTCAAAGAACCAGCTCTTGGTGTCAGTGATTCTTTCTATTGTTTTATTCTTCTTGATTTTATATATTTCTGCTCTGATCTTTATTATGTCCCTACTTCTACTGACTTTGGGACTCAATTGTTCCTCCTTTTCTAGTTCCATTAATTGTGAGTTTAGACTGTTCATTTGGGATTGTTCTTCTTTCTTGAGGTAAGCCTGTATTGCTATATACTTTCTTCTTAGAACTGCCTTTGCTGCATCCTAAAGGTTTTGGGCTGTTGAATTGTTTTCATTTTTCTCCATGTATTCCTTGATCTGTTTTAGTTTTGTCATCGGTCCACTGATTATTCAGAAACATGTTGTTTAGCATCCATGTGTTTGTGGGCTTTTTTGTTTTCTTTACATAATTTATTTCTAGTTTCATACCTTTGTGGTCTGAGAAGCTGGTTGTTACATTTTCAATCTTTTTGAATTTTTGTGGCCTAGTATGTGACTTATTTTGGAAAATGTTCCACGTGCCCTTGAGAAGAATGTGTATCCTGCTACTTCTGGGTGTAGTGTTCTGGAGATGTCAGTTAAGTCCATCTGTTCCAATCTGCTGTTCAGTGCCTCTATCTCCATTCATATTTTCTGACTGGTTTATCTATCCTTTGGAGTGACTGGTGTGTTGAAGTTTCCTAAAATGAATACTTTGCATACTATTTCCCCCTTTAATTCTGTAAGTATTTGTTTTACGTAATTAAGTGCTCCTATATTGGGTACATAGGTACTTACAATGGTCATATCCTCCTGTTGGACTGACTCCTTTATCATTATGGAATGTCCTTCTTTGTCTCTTGTTACTTCTTGGCTTTCAAGTCTGTTTTCACTGATAAGAGATACTGTAACTCCTGCTTTTTTCTCCCTATTATTTGCATGAAATATCTTTTCCCATTCCTTCACTTTTAGTCTTTGTATTTCTTTGGGTTTGAAGTGAGTCTCTTGCAGCAGCCTATAGATGGGTCTTGTTTTTTTTATCCATTCTGTAACTCTATGTCTTTTCATTGGTGCATTCAGTCCATTTACATTTAGGGAGATTATAGATAGATTTGTACTTATTGCCATTGCAGGCTTTGGATTTGTGATTACCAAAGGCTCAAGGGAAGCTTCTTTACTAACAGTCTAAGTCAACTCACTTATGCTATTCCAAAGACAATCTAAAGGTTATTTTTTCTCCCTCCTTTTTCTTCCTCCTCCACTCTTTGTATATTAGGTGTCATATTCTGTACTCTTTGTATATCCCTTGACTGACTTTGTATGTAGTTGATTTAATTTTGCATTTGGTTAGTAATTAATTAGTCTTCTTCCTTTACTGTGGTTTTATTTTCTCTGGTGACAGCTATTTAGCTTTAGGAGCACTTCCATCCAAAGCTGTCCCTCTAAAATAAACTGTAGAGATGATTTGTGGGAAATAAATTCCCTCAAGTGTTGCTTACCTAGAAATTGTTTAATCCCTGCCTCAAATTTAAATGATAATTTTGTTGGGTAGAGTATTCTTGGTTTGAAGCCCTTCTGTTTTATTGCACTAAATATATAATGCCAGTGCCTTCGGGCCTGTAAGGTTTCTGCTGAGAAGGCTGATGATAGCCTGATGGTTTTTCCTCTGTGTGTGGTCTTTTTTTCTCCCTCTGGTTGGTTTTAATACTCTGTCATTTTCCTTGATCTTTGCCATTTTAATTATTATGTGTCTTGGTGTTGTCTTCCTTGGGTCCCTTGTGTTAGGAGAACTGTGCACTTCCATGACTTGAAAGACTATCTCCTTCCCCAGATTGGGGAGGTGTTCAGCCATTATTTCCTCAAAGAGACTTTTTATCCTTCTTTCTTTCTCTTCTTCTGGTACCCCTATAATGTGAATATTGTTCCATTTGGATTAGTCACACAGTTCTCTTTATATTCTTTCATTCCTAGAGATCCATTTTTCTCTCTGAGCCTCAGAATTTTTTGTATTCCTGTTCTGTAATTTCTATTCCATTTACTGTCTCCTCTACCTCATCTAATATGCTCTTAAATCCTTCTGTTGTATGTTTCATTTCAGATACTGTAATTTCAGTTTCCATCTCATTCTGAGGTCTTGAATATTTTTCTGTAGCTCTGTATGTTTCTGATTTTTATTTTGAAATCTTTATCAGGAAGATTGGTGATTTCTCTTAGTTTCACTTAGCCCTCTTTCTGATGTCTGTGGGACTAGGTTTGTACCAGATTCTTTTGCTGTTCCATATTCCTAATGATTACTATGGAAAAATATTTTTGTGTCGGCGGTGACCTTTAGTGCCCAGAAGTTCTCCTATGGAGCTGCCCAGCACCTGGAGTGATGATGGGGGTAGCAGTCGAGAGGCACCAGTGCCTGTCTGGAGGAAAGTGCTCTTTCCTGCTTCCTGGCTGTATTGCCTGTCTCTCTTGCGAGGGCCAGTGGGCCCAGTGCACAGGGAGGAGCTCCTGTGTTACTCCTCTTTAGCTGCCATAGGTGGGACTGCCTTCTGGTTGGCCTTGCACAGTGGCGGGGACAGCAGGTTTGTGAACTTGTGCTGGTTGGGAGGAAGGAGCGGCAGGCTCCGTATTGTGGTGGGGGGCCTTGGTGCAGTTGTCAGCCAAAGGGGATGGAGTGCCTGAAGCTTCTGAAAGTTCCCAACCTGTTGGGCTGAGTGTGCCAGGATGATTTTGTTCCACCTGTCCTTTTACCAGAGCAGCAAGCTCTGTGCAATCCTTGCCTCTTTAGCAGCCCTCTCGCTGTTGGGAAGTCTTTCAAAGTGCCAGTCTTTATTTTGTCCTGGACTGGCTGGCTTTGGGTACCTGCTGTCCACAAGCAGCTGGAATCTCAGTCTCTCTGAGTATTCTGCCTGTCTTTGTTTCCCAACCCCACTAATCTCCAGAGTACCATTTAATGTGGGTTCATGCTCCCAGAGCAGATCTCCGGGGCTGGGTGTTCAGCAGTCCTAGGCTTCTACCCCCTTCCCGCTCCTTTTCCTCCTGTCAGTGAGCCTGGGTGGGGGAAGGGCTTGGGTCTCACCAGGTGGCAGCTTTGCTACTTTACCCTTTTCTGTGAGGTCTTCTCTTTCTCCAGATGTAGGTGGTCTGTCGCAGTCTTCTTTCTGGTCCCAACCCCACTAATCTCCAGAGTACCATTTAATGTGGGTTCATGCTCCCAGAGCAGATCTCCGGGGCTGGGTGTTCAGCAGTCCTAGGCTTCTACCCCATCCCCGCTCCTTTTCCTCCTGTCAGTGAGCCTGGGTAGGGGAAGGGCTTGGATCTCACCAGGTGGCAGCTTTGCTACTTTACCCTTTTCTGTGAGGTCTTCTCTTTCTCCAGATGTAGGTGGTCTGTCGCAGTCTTCTTTCTGGTTGCTCTTTCAGGATTAGTTGTATTTGCTGTATTTTTGTATTATATATGATTTTCGGAAGAGGTTTCTGTCTTACTTCTCACACCACCATCTTTAAGCCTCTCCCTCTGCTTAGACACTTTTTTAGTGTTTCCAGATCTAGTCTTGCATTTAAGTTATTGTGGTGGTGATTTCTGATCATCCTTAGACCCCTTCAGTGGCTTCCTCTTTCTGTCTGTCCTACATTTTTTACATTTTTTATTGGTCTGCCTTTGCTACAGAACAGTAGAGCAGAAGTGTGAGACAGCACACATTGTGATTTGGTGTTTCCCAAATTTTATTTAGTTATTTGATAGATTTGACATTGCCTGCCTTTAGTTTGTGCGGACAGTTTGGTTTTATGTAGAATTTACTTTCCCTTTTGTGTTTCAGATTGCTTAGAAAGGAAATATTAGTAGGTAGATACTTAAGCAGCTGCCATTGCCTCTAGCTACCGCAAATTCCCTATATAAAAGTGATTGAGGAATCAGTTTTTAAAGTTTCAGGAAGAATGTGGCAGCTCATAGCTGTCTTATATAAATGCTCTGGAGGAAAAGAAGTGTCATTATAAACGAGGCACCTAGCACCGCTTCAGAGCTCACTGGCTGCAGTGTTAGTAAAGTTCAGCAATGATCATCTTGGTGAGTTTTCTCTACTTAACAGTCATGACTATGATGAACATCTATGGTTTTGATCTGACTTCAAATCCCCTTTTTTTCTGGAAACATCACTTCAGTTTCCTCTGGGGAACTAGCCTCAGTTTCAGAGATGGACACATCTCACACCCAGACCTAGCCAACCAGTGTATAATCCATCTTTCAAGTCACAGTGGTTAGTTAAGGGAGGGCATGTGACCAGTCCATTCAGTGGAGACTTAATCCTCTATCACTTATTAGAACTTCAAGGAAAGCCCTCTTCTGGGGCTGTTAAGTAGAAAATATTCCAGTCTGTTCTAGTCTTTCATATTTATACACTGTTTGTGGCCATTTATAACAGGCTTACGTTAACAAATGGTTTACAGAGTCCCTATTGCCCAAAGAAGTCCAAGGTATAGAGTATATGATATAGGGCAGTGCCAGCATAAAGCCATCTTGCTCAAAGAACTGAGATTGATCACCAGAAATAAGAGGCCCAAATAAATGCTCTAGAGAGATACCAAATATTATCAAATAGTCGTGTTTCTTAGAAATTTTGCTTTTTTTTCGAAGAGTGTTCTTCGAAACACCATTTTAAAAAATGAGAATTTATAACAATTCCCAGTCCTTTGTTAAGTCTCCACCCATATATGGTACTTTGGGATCACTGTCAGAGGAATTCCTTTATTCTTTGTGACAACTACAGATTTAATAGGTATGATTTACTTTACTTCCAGATAAAGTACACTGCAGTCCTTCAGTATGATCAAATTATAGCTGTGTAACATTAGAATATTGAAGAAATTACCGGAGACACTTATATGTGGAATCTTAAAAAAATAAAATTCAGACTCATAGAAACATGGAGTTAGAAGAGTGATTGCCAGAGGCTGGGGGGTTGCGGAACTATTGAGAGGCTGGTAAAGGGTTACAGACTTCAGGTTCTGAGAATGAATAAGGTCTGAGGATCTAAGGTATGCCATGGTAACTATAGTTTAAAAAGACTGATATATAATTGAACTCTGCTAAGAGAATTGAAACTAAATATTCTCACCAAAAAAAAAAAAAAGTTAAGTGATGGATGTTAATTAACCAGATAGATGGAAGGAGTCCTTTCACAATGTATATCAAGTTATCATGATGTATACTTTAAACATCATACAGTTTTGTCAATTACACCTCAATAAAGCTCAGTAAAGGCCAAAAAAGGGAAATTACCAGAGAAGTAGCTATGGTCTCAGAATCCCCAAGGGCAAAACACTCGACAGGTTACCTGGAGCAAAGTTAGTAAGAGTCCAGATTCTAGATTTTCATACATCTTTTTGTAATGTTTTAATGCCCTTGTCTGCCAATTATGATGTGTTAGTTCTGGGTCAGTTTTTATTTCTCTTTATGGGTCATATTTTCGTACCTCTTTGCATGTTTGATAAGCTTGGATTGGGTGCCAGAAACTGATTTTACCTTAATGAATGCCATATATTGTCATATTCCTCTAAATATTCTGAAGCTGTGTCTTGTAAGGCAGTTAGTTACTTGGAAGTGGAATGTCCGGGGTCTTGCTCTGATGTGTCAGGACCAGAGCCGTGTTTGCTGGGGGCTAACTGCGCTCTGCTGCGACAGGTCTCCCTGGGTGCAGTCAGCGCCCTGCACAGCATGTGGCCTCCAGTGCCACCGGAGGGGGCTGTCCCTGTGTATGTGGACTGGGCCCTCTTACTG
Organism: Manis javanica; assembly: GCF_040802235.1. Lineage (NCBI taxonomy): Eukaryota > Metazoa > Chordata > Mammalia > Pholidota > Manidae > Manis > Manis javanica. Next base: position 40,159,116 of record NC_133167.1, on the reverse strand, counting down.
CTACCCTTCTGGACAGTTCCAATCCCAGCCTCGGGTTGTTTCCTTCCATGCACATGACCAGTGCTCAGCTGAATACTTGAATACTCAGAGGACCCTCTGGTCACCTCTGAAAGTCTCTCTGGGCAGCTCTCTCCTGTCTGGAACTTGAGCAGCTTTGTCTCCCTGGCCTCTCCGTTCTGGCTCCTCAGCTCGGGAAACCAGCCCCCCTGTGGGCTGCCTTGCAGCTGGCGCTCTCTCAGCCTGGCAGCCGGGGCGGTAGTGGGGCTCACCTCACTCGCTCCCTTTCTCTCAGGGATTGCTGTTCTGTGTTGCATCGTGGCCAGTCTCTTAAAAACCATTGTTTCATATTTTGCTTGTTTTGGGGTTGTTTTAGATGAAGGTGGACTCACAATAGCAGCTAGTGTACTATATGATAGACACTGTAGAAACACTTAAAAAATATTATAGAAATACTTTAGTAAATCATCACACTAAATAGGCTGTTCTAACATAAGGTTTACTAGAAATGATCACCAGTGTAACTATAACTCATTCTCCCTAGCTAATGTTTTGTATAGCCAACCTAAAAAATGATATAAAGGTATGTTACCCAACTTTATCAATAATGGTGCCCCTTGAGGACAATACATTGGTGAAGAAAAATGTCCTTGTTCTGGATGAGGAAGATAAAAATATTCTTGGTATGTGACTGTGACTGTCATGACAATACTCAGGGACAACATAGTTACAACCTGTTAAGATTGCTCATTTCTCCTGTGCAGTAACTGGCATCTTTTTTGCTATGCAGAATTCAGGACCAAGATTGTCAGTGCCAACCCAGGACTAAGGTGAATTGTTCTGTGGGGCTCTTTGTTAGGCTGTTTCAAGGTTATGACTCTCTAATACCCTCAAAGATCTGTGTCCTTATAAAGAGGCCAAAGGGATAAGTCCCACAGGAATTATAGACAACCTGCTGGGGCTTTTACCAGCCTGCCGATCAGTTAAGCCCCAAACTTCTGAGTCACAAACACAGTATGGATGTGTTAAAAGGCTGCACTCCAGTAAACTTGCCTCTGAATGCCGATTAACAAGTCTCACCCAAGTAACTATACTCCTACAGATGATGGCAACCTACTTAAGCCTCTGAAAGTCTCCCAGTCCTTGAGTTAACTCCATGGTTTCCCAAAACCCTGTGTAAATTACTCTGCTCTGATCAGGGAGGACTCTGCCTGACCAACATAGCTCTCCCTGACCACAGCAAGCAGGAAATTCAACTCAATTTTTTTATATCAGATGAGCTCACCACTCAGTATGTCTCTGATGGTCATATTTGATATTCTCTCCAATTTTAGAATTGTTCAGTTGGTTTAGGTCTTGATAGTATCATCATCTACTGTTTTGGGGTATCAATTAGGCCAGATATTATGCCAGCTGTTTACATATATTGTCTGGATTACCTAATTCACCACTCAGTGTTTGAAATACATAATAAAGCTAAATTTATCGGTACATTTAACGTAGCGACACCTGCATTGGTCAGCCAAGTCTCCTGGAGCAGAGCAGACTGCCGTTCTCAATAAACTTCTTTGTATTTACAGCTCCCTTTGACATTTACAGTCTGAGCTACCTTCTATAAGATGTGCTGGTAATCACCCAGCACAGAAGGGTATATGTTTACAAGACAGTAGAAGAGTTTTTACCATTTTCCAGGTGATTTTATTTCCAGGAATAGCCTACCAGATGTTAGATTGGTAACAAGATAACAGGATAGATTGGTAACAGGATAGATTGGTAACATGGAAACAGGATATCATATCTTTTAGTTGCCATATCAACTAGTTCATCCCTAAATGTTTTCATAAAGTATAACTACAAAAATAGGAGATCTGTTGCATGATACTTAGCTACCATAAAACAAATCAATATAAGTTTATTGGGTGGAAAAAGGGGAAAGGGACAAAAAGATGGGGTAGTTCTGTATTGAAAACAAAGAGTCCATAAAAGGATAAACTCAGGTCCAAAATGTTCAGCCCGCATCAAAGATTTCATGTCCTGATGACTCTGGAAACAGGCCAGCCCTAGTCGCTGGGCTCAAGGCATCAGTGTGGTGTAACTGCACATGAATAAGCTTCTCTGTCACGGGCGTCACTTTCTCTGTAGTTCAGAATGATACTTTTTGGGCACATGTCTAAGATTCTGTTATTTTCCCATTGATGTAAAACAGACTGGCTGGACATGATGTCTTGCCTTTTATCTGGGTTCTGTTGGAAAGAAAATATAACAGTGCTCAAACTGTCTGCAGAGCAGAGGACTTATTGTGTCTTAATGAGTATCACCTGTTTATCAAGGTGGGTGGATCTAAACCAGACAGTTTGGGAGAGGTGGAACTTTCAAGAAGGAAATTTAGTTCACTGGTTTTCCTAGGAGAAGTGAAAAGAAACCTAAAGATAAGTGGAGAGAAGCTAGATGAAAGAAGAACTTCCGTAGTTAGAAATATGAGAAGGAACAAATCCAAACACGGCTTAAGCCAGCCAGGCCTCCGTGCGCACCTCTCCCAGCCACCTGTCCTCCCGGGGCAGCCTCTGCAGCCGGTTTTCTGTCAGCTCGTGTTGTAGGCCGTGGAACCTGCACTTAAACCAGCGGTGAGCTTGTTCCAGGTTTGCTGTGATCTGAACATATAAACGTTATCATTAAAAATTACAACAAACAAACACTTGAAAGTTTTTTGTGTAGCTGTTAGATATGTAAAAGACCCAAATTCTGACTGCAAGGTCTTTGCAGCTTACTTGTGTAATACACATCCTAACAGATGAGGGAGCGAGTTCTGAGTGTGAAGTTAAGAATGCATGCAAGCTTGGCGTTTTTCACGCATTTGTTACTATTTCCTGGATGGGAGGTAAGGAAGGACGGGACCCAGGAGAAAAATAAGAATGGAAGTGTAAGATGGCATTGAAAATCAATGTGGCAGTTCAAGCTGTATTTTGAATTTTGAGTTCTGTTCTCTAAGACTAAATATGTCTCCAAAGTCCCTAAACTGTAGAGGCTAGATTTTTCTCTTGTGCTTTATGAAAGCAAGAGAATGATCTAGTGAAACTGGGCCAGGTGACTAAAAGTAGTATTCTTTTTATATCCTTTATCATTAAAATATTTTACATTTTTTGCTTAGGAGCTAAACTTCCCAGTTATCTTTTTTAGATTTGAAAATACTCCCTCTGTTATTCGACCTTTGAAGGTGATCTGGAATCAGTATTCATTAATTTGACAAATATTTATTAAGGGCCTTTTTCTGCCTGCCACTTTTCTAAGTACTTGGGATACTCTGGTATTCTGAAGGTAGAGCCTACAGGATTTTATTTTATACAAATGTTGCTTAAAAACATCTCCAGAACATATCCTTTAGAATAAAAAGTAAAATGACTGGTTTTCCCCCTTTGACTATTTGTTTCGTGGATAGCATTTTCACTTTCTGATTCTGAATTCTGAGAGAGCGACATATTTCTTTCTTTCTTTCCTGGGAGAAGGCAAGTACCCTGCAGAGAGCAGGGACATCCTCTGGCTTCTTTACTCTATGTCTTCAACACCTACTGTGGTATCTGCCATAAAATAGTCCTCAATAAATATGTACCACTGTGTATTTATATTAGCCAGGTCACAGTGTGGGTACAAAATAGCAAGGTAAGAAAACAGAGCTGCACTTGTCATCTGCCTCAGAAAGCCAGAAAGCTAAAATATTTACCAGATATGTCTGTGCATCCTGATGACAGTGACGCTCCCACCCCCTCAGTCACACCCTCTCTTTCTCCAGCACTCTACCAGGGGTGGCAGGAAAGATGCTTGGAACGGCATTGTATACCACGTCCCCTCTCGTATGGTGAATGAGAGGGGAGGTAACATTTATTGAAACTTATTCTGAGCCACTATGCAGAATAACAGTAATAGGTATTAATTTCCTGACTTCTATGGATATGGAAACTGGTTAAAGTAAATATAACTTAAGGACACAGTAAGTGTCACAGTTGGCATTCACGTTCATGTTTGTCAGAGCCCATATTCCTTTTCACATACCATCCTGACAGTCACATTGTCATGTGATTTAATGGCTATAAAAGGGCTGAATCATGATCGACTGACAGCAAAGGCAATGTGACACTTTAAGCTTAAGAACCTGTTTTCTAATCTGGAAAATGAGGGGTGGTTGTGGTAGACTAGTGATTTCAAATGTTCTTTCCAGCTCTAATCTATGATTTTAAACAGAACAGAGAAAGCAGATTCAGAAATTAATAGGGCCTACTTTACACTTCTAGTTATTGATTGAACAAAGAGCTTCCACTTTTATTTTTCATATCAAATGATGCACTGAAATCCACAAACATGGTGGTCTTCCCTTCTTATATTTAGTGGTAGGAATTTGGGCTTCAGGGTTAACCTTTCAGCATTCTCATCAGGACACGGAATCTTAATCTAAAAATTACTTGTTCTTTATAACAGATTATACTTGGTATGTTACTGGTGCTTGTATTCCTGGCAACTATATTAATGATGGATTCTACACTGACCTGTGTATTTCAAGGTCATTGTGGCTGAGGAAGTTCATCTAAGTCTTTATGCCCCTGGGTCTGGCTTACCTGTTCTGATTCCATACTGGCCTCTTTCAGTTTATTCTCTGTTGCCTCTTTATATTTCTTCAGGTATCTGACAGTTTGTTCCAATTCCTGAAAACATGACACAAAAATCTTTACAACCTCCCAATGTAACATATGCAACAAAAAGCTTCCATATTGTATAAGTGGGCAGGGAAATTATGAAAGTATGATGGGGTACTTTCTTACTTCAGGCGCTACCAGAATACAAGATAAAACCTATTATCAGTTTAACCTACCGTGTACATAGGTGCATGACTACAGATTTTGATTTATGGATTCTCCTGAGAAAAAGTGACTAACATCTCCTTCCAGAATTGGAGGGATAGTTTTCATTGAAGACATTCTCTGGTGGAAGGCAGGAAAGAGCTTGGTCTCTTTAATTCCCTTTTCAGTGATATAATGTCATGCTTTGCATTAGATTGGGAATAGCTAAAAACCCTAGCAGCAGCAGGATCTGACCCACAGGGAAGGGCCAAGGAGGACAAATTTCCTGAAAGACAACGACAGTCAGTGCAGAAGTCTTGCTTAGTAACAAGTATTTTGCATATGTGCATTTAAAATGAATATTTTTAAGTCGACAACAGAGAGCTTGTGTGCTCTTCAAAGCTATAGGCTTCTTCCTAGATAACTATGATTCTAAGGACTTAGCTAAGATGAAAGTTCACATTTGTTTTCTTCCACAGAATCTAGAAAATGTAGGTGCTCTAACGCTGAGCTCGGGCATACATTGCATGATAATCTTCAGGCTGAAACGTCGGAAGCCTTTACCTGGCACCGATTCTCCAGTTCTTGCCTTATGTTCCGCTCTGCCTCAAGGCGCAGCTCTTGCTGTTTATTCTCTGTTGACATATTATACTGGCTCCTGGCCAACAGCTGCACCTCTTTCTGTAGGCTAGCCATTTCAGATACAAATTTCTGGATACTCAGTGACTGGTAGGGCACAAAGGAGGAGGTAGTTGTTAAACCTGTCCACGTTTGGGATTTTATGTGAATGGTAAATAGTTTGTGGAAATCATCTACCTGTTCATAGTTTTTTTTCTGATATTGATCCTTAATTAGCTCCATTTGCCTCAATTCTGTTTCTATTTGCTGAAAGTAAATATGGAAACAACAAAGACAGATGATCAGTGGAAAGACTGGCTTGCTCTTTTCACCTACAGGCTGACAGAGAACCTCGGAAGGCCCAGACATCAGCTCCTGCTGGGCTCTCCCTCCTGTCTGCCCTCTGACCCCAAAAGAGCAGGTTCCTGCGCAGTCCTGGGGAGACACAGATGGGCAGCCAGAATGCGACTCAGGCAGCTAATACGGAACCAAACGTGGGCGTGGCCGGTGCCTCTGCTGGGGAGAGAGGGTGCCCCAAGGCAAGCCGCTCCGTCCGTCCCGGTGCAGCCAAGGCTCCCAGGGAACACGTGGCGCCGGCAGTGCTCTGGGCCGACTTCCCCGGGGCACCACCCCCTGGCTGCCTCCCTGTCAGATCCTAGGGAAGTGTGGGGAGATTTTGCGTTTCTCATACAACCTTCATTCTCTCAATATTCTGAGCATTATTCGCCCTAGCCGACAAGTGGAGCTGAATTTGGTCCTTTTGATTCTTTATTTTCTCGTTGTTGCTGTTCAGTGTCTTTTCCAGCTCAGTAAGTTTCTGCCGCAGCTCTCGGTTGGTCCGGGATATTTCCGCTGATCTGATGTTGGCTTCGTCGAGGGCTTTCTTGAGCTGTAGAACCAGAAGGAAAGTTAGAACATTTTGATCTTCCATTCAGCGAGAGAAGTTTATGTATGTTTAGCTTTATCCTTGTATTTTGTTGCCTTTGGACATTTTAAAAAGGAGGGTAAATACAGCAGTAACAATGATGTCTGATAAAGTATATTTGTGGAATAACAAAGTGATTTTTGCAATTTTTCACATTAAAAAACACAACCTTTCTCAGAACAGATAAACAATGTAAATATATGTTCATCATCTGGTTTTTAAGAGTGTGGCTGCAGAGTCAGACCAGAGTTCAAATCTCAGCTTCCCCTACTAGCCAAGCAATTTTGGATAATCAGCTTCCCTAAGGCTCAGGCTCATCCCTGGAAAAGTGAGGGCAGAGCCTCCCTCATGAGGTTCAGGTACCAGGTATATGAGATGAAGCAGAGAAGCATGCGGGGCCTGGGACACGGTCCCTGCTCAGTGCTCGTCACTGTGCCTTAAGCCTCTCTCTCTGTCATTTGTGACCTCCCGTGTGCAGAAGTGAAAATAAGTCATGTGGTAGTTTATAATACTTGCCGGTTATTGACTATCATTACATGTATTTTTATGTTTTTGTTTTAAAGATTTTAATAACTTACCTAGTGAAAAAATAGCATAGTAATTGCTATTAAAAAAAACAAGACAGCAGGCCCCTAATGGAGTCACCTATGCGAAGCCCTACATCACCAAACTGACCTGCCTTAGGGTTCCGGTTTTCCCAGACATGTAATCCTAAACCACTCCATCAGGAGGTGCCCGAGGAGCACGGGCTGCGCGAAGGAAGGTAACCCTGTGTAACCAACCTGCTTTTGTCTAGTCTAGCTTCCTTGTTCCCACCACTCCTTTCTACCTGTAACAGCCTTTCACTTTGTACACCTCCTCAGAGTTCATTTCTATCTGCTAGATTGGCAAATTTGAATGAACTTTCACTCAAACAACTCTTAATAGATAAACTGAGGCATATTAAAACTTTTAAGTCTGGTGTCAGGAGGGAACTAAAGGCGGCTCCTGATGGCCCTCGCCTGGCAAAGAACCCACTGGCCCCTGAGCGCCCTGCTTCCTCCATTCCGCTAGAGGTCATGGCGTGTGTCCCTCGAGAATCTGTGGCTTTGTGTTATGAACTTTCAGTTGGAGCATTTCTTTCTCCAGATTGGGTCTAGAAACTAGCTGGAGTTGGACTGGTTCCTGGGACAGACTGGGTCTCTCTTAGGCTGGACTGGGTCCCCTATGAAGCCTTAGGTGAAGAGAAGTTTGCTTGTTCACCTTAAAACAGAGATAATTTCGAATTACAGTGGCCACAGTGGGGAACTTTTAACCTTGATAAGCTTATCCATTTATGAGGTGCTCTAGAGAAAAAAGGGTCTCAGCTGAGCACTCGCTGTAAGGAGTAGAGGGAAACCTATTTTTCCTCCTCTAGTTTCTGGTGTCCAGGATGAGACTTGCTTGGATATCCCACTGGCTCCAGAGCCTACAGATAGGATCCTGAGAAAACCGGCAGAAGCCAGCAAAGGGCTCACTAGAATCAGCTCTCCCAGGCCTCTGTCTGTGGCGGCTGGTGAAGGGAGGGATGTGAGATTTCATGTCGTTTCTTCCTTTCCAAATTCTTACAGAACTGTCAGAAACACCTGTAAGAATTAGATCTTGGAACTGTGACTCGGGAATTTGCTTTTGGGGACCTGCTGGTGGTTGATCCTCTCCCTCCCGGGAAAAGCGACTGCCTTCATGTTTGTCTCATTTTGTGTCCTGAGAAGTGTGTGAGGTCTGCGGCCCCACTACCATGGCTGAAGAGAACACAGGCTGTAGTGCACTTGTGGCTAGCGCTCTACTCGCTGTTCTCAGCTCTCGGGGGAATTGTCTTTGTTTTCTTTTGGAGTAGCTCTGGATCTTGGGAGGAAAGGATTTTTGGCACCCTCTTTGGGGGTATCTCTTGTGTCCATAGGGTTTTCAGTACTGCCCAGGAATATTTACTGTTTGTCCCAGCTGAATCCTGGCAAGACACTTGACAGGATTTTTTTGTTTTTTTAAGTAGCTGTGTGGTCAAACTGGTAGGGTCAGAAGTTAGGGAAATTGGACCCTGATATTCAGAACCTGATAAGAACTTTGCAAAGACCTTTTGCTCTAAGCTAAAATGAAACTATGTATCAAGAGGGAAAGAAAAACATTCTGAAGCTTTTGTGGGAGGATGCACTAAACATCCCCAAGACACACAGCTCTCAATCTAGAACATAGGAATTTTTTTATTTCTATCTTAGTTGAAGATCTTCTTCCTGCTATAAAGAGGCAAATTGAAAATAGTGTAGTTGGATGGGTGGGTCAGACTCAAACAAGAATTACCAGGAGGCACAAACAGATCTTAGAGGTTTTGTTTTAAAATTTTAGCCATGAGACAGATAACAGCACTAAGAAATTCATAGTTTAAAAGGAATTGGTTTACCTGCTTAGATGGCTTCCCTTGGCAGACCCCTGCTGCTCTGGCTAGGAGTAAGTGCAAAGGACGCTACAATCAGGAACCTTTCCTTAACATTTGAAGATATTGCAGAATCTGCTGCTAAAGCAATAGCTGCCCAAGAAAAATCCCTAGATGCTCTGGCCAAAATTTCTTGATAATAGACTAGCCCTTGGTCCTCTTTTAGCTGAGCAAGGAGGTTACGTTATGGCCAACACCACTTACTGTACTTGGGTTGATACTTTTGGGGGAGATTGAGACTCAGCTATATAAGCCAACTGGCTCATTCAGTGATCTTAACAAAGTAATTCCTTCCAAGAGGTCTTTCTTTCAGTTACTTGATTTTGATAGATTTGGGCCTTGAGGATCATGACTCTGAAGTACACTCCAGACATGGGGAATTATCCTGCTTACGGTAATCATAGGAGTCTCCCTAGTGAGCTATTATATTCTCTTAACAGCTTTAAATGCACATTCACAGCTGTTAAGCGGCAAGCAAATTTTTAATACGTCTCAGTTTATCTTTTGACATTACTTGGTTCACTTTACAGTTTCCCTCTTCCTCATGTGTACCCACTTAGTTTTAGGAAGAAGCAGCAGTTGAGAAGGGGGAAGATGAGAAGGTGGTATTCTCTAGGGCTGGTAGTGTTTAACATATCAAAGAAGTAAAAATTATGTGTACCTTTTCTCTCTATAGTTCATTCCTGTCACATATTTCCTAATTTAACCCTCAAAACAAACCTGTAAAAAAGGTGTGACTATTACAATTTTTTGATTGGGGAAACTGACACGCAGAAGTCCTGCCATCTGCACAGATAATGATCGCACAGCTAACAGGAGGCAAGCTGGGACCCTTGAGCAGGGTACTGAGCACTGGCCCCTGCTGCTGAGTCCTCTCCGATGTCACGTTCTTAGTCTTCACTGGGCCTTGCTAGAAGGGTTTAAGTATTCGAAGTATTCTGAACAGCTGTCTGATTAAAGGTACCTTTATTTTCAGTGCACCTTTTTGTTTCCCACAGAATTTGCTTTTTATAACACTTTAAATATTTACATACTGCTTTGCAATTCACAAAGCACTATACAAATAGTTGAATTTGACTTGGTGAATGGTCTCTGTAAACTGCATTGCTAAATGCCATCAACTTTGGCAAAATACAGATCAGCCACCCCAACCAATATCTGGAATTATTTTAATTCCTTCTTCCCCTTTGTTCATGATACATTTAGTGTCTGATGATTTTTCTACCGGCTTTTTTAATTTAGTTCTTTATTTTCAACAGAATGGCTTTGACTGGCCCTAATAATCTAAAACCTAACTAGTCTAGTTTTCTTGAGCCATGCCTTCAGTTTCTGTCTGTTCTTGCCTACTCTCCAATGCGATCAGACTCACCTTCCTAAGGACTTACACCACACCACCCCTTTCCCAGGCACTTACAGAGCTCCAGTTTTACCTAACAGTTCATACCCAACATTCTGGTAGTCAAGGCCATCTACCAGCTTGTCCCATCTAAGCCGACCACTCTTTCTCAGATATTTCCTAAAGTCTCTGCTCTGATAGAGACAAGCCCTTCTCGTTTGCTTGCATGTCTTGTTCATATTTGTACTGAAGCTTTGTCCTTTCACACACAGTGTCCCAGCCCTGTCAGTTCTGCTAGTGTCATCCAGTACTTTGGTTCGGCATCCCTTCTCCTTCTATCACCCAACCAGCCTAAAACAAACCTTCCCTTACTTCAAATTCCTACAAAATTGTACACAGCCTCTAACTACCCAAGAAAGGTCCTCTGATGTTTTCCCTATTTGTCTTATGTTGAGTAGAGATCACAATTAAACAAAGGTCATTTAGCACACACGAGAGCGTGGACTGTATCTTCTGCTGCTTTGCATGTGCCTCTCAGAAGGCAGATGCATGATGGATGTTAAGTGACTTGAGGAAACGGGTGATTTGGTATCTATCAGAAGGCAGTCTCCTTATTCCTCTATCTCCACTCAGTTGTCCCTCTCTGATGGAAAAGCTCTCATCGGAACAGTCCCAGTCTGGGCAGAGAATTGTATATCAGAAATTGGTTTCTTTTGTGTGTTGATTTACAAACGACACTGAGATGACTTGATTGCAACTGCCTTGCCGGTCAAAGGGGGATTAGAAGACCGAAAGAACAACTCTGGCCATTCTTGGAAACCTTATGTAAGAATGAATTACCATGAGAATGGCCATCTTCAAGGCCGAAAAGCCATTTTCTGAGTAGGTGACTCAGGAAAGGAGGAACTGGTTAAGGCTTGATAAACGGGTGTTGAAGAACTAGGTTATCATATACACCGGGTTGTGGGCGGCTGCGACCCTTGGTCAGCTAATCATGCATACCGAGTTGTGGGCGGTTGCCACTCTGGTCAGCTTATCTTGCTGAAGCTCCCTAACATTTGAGGAGTGGTCTTATCTTGCTTTTGCTTAACCCCCAGGATGTGGCACAAGCCAGAAATTATGGAAAATTACTATGAGTAAATGCTTTTTGAAAATGCCATATAAACCCCTGGCTTTGAGTGCTCTGGGTCCTTGTTGAAACCCGCTGCACCGGGCAGACACTTGGACCCCAACTAGCTGGAAATAAACCTCGCTGCGTGACTTGCATTATCGTGAGTGTCTTCTGTCTATTTGAGAGGTGGTCGACTCCGGACCCTAACATTTTGAGGGCTCGTACAGAATTGCTAGATCCCTCCTCAGGGAGACAGACGATCCCCCGATACCGAGGTGTACTCAGAAGCCGTGGCAGGAGGTTTGGCCACCTCCAAGAGGGGAGGACTGAAACAGGTTCTCGACCGGAGAGTCTGAAACAGGCCTCTGCCCTGTCTCAATTGAGAAATCTCACGGAAAGGAAGGAGCGGGTAACGACCCTGGAGGCTCCACTACTGGAAGTCGCGGGAGACGTCCCCGACGAGGCGGTGCCTGAACGACGTCCTTAGTGGACGCCGTTTGGACAGCTAGGTAAGGATCCTGAGGGTTGTGTGATTGAGACGGCGCCTGTGGATGTGGTGTGGCTGACCGGCCGGTGGGTGTTAGAAAACTCGGTTTGAATTTGTATGTTTGCTGGCTTTGTGTCCCTTGTCTTTTTCTGGCTTCTTTTTGTAATAATAATGTGACAGGCTCAAGTAACACCTAAAACCCTGCTCCTGAGCCACTTCCCTGAGATCCGCACCAAGGCTCACAATTATGGCATGGAAATAAAGAAAGGTAAGTTTGATACCCTCTGCTCTAAAGAATGGCCTACTTTGAAGGTGGGCTGGCCACCCCAGGGGACCTTTTCCCTGGACATTATTAAGAGAGTCTGAGGTGTTATCAGCCGGCCCGAATTACAGGGCCACCCAGACCAATACCCCTATATTTTGTTGTGGCAGGCTTTGGTGGAAAGTCCTCCCTCCTGGCTAAAGCCATTTGTCTCCGAGAAGCCGGAGGAACCCCCCTCGAGTACTGGCCATCTCTCAGGCTCCCAACCACCTGACTGCACCCACTCTTACGGCCCGTTCGAAACTCCCGGGGGACCCATCCAAGAAACCCATCTTACAGGCAGGGTCAGACCTGTACCCCTCCCTGATAGACCTAGATCTTGAAGAAGACCCCCTCCATACATGCCTGTGGCGCCGCTCCAACCTGAGGCGGCCACCCCTCCCTAGCCCCCTCACTCGCCCGCCTCCCCGTCAGCCCTCCCAGCCCCAACCCAGGGACCAGTGCGGGGATTAAGGCCCCGCAGGCACAGGGAAGAGACCTCAGAAGAGGAACCGTCCTCCTCCACCTCAGCCAGGGCCCCCGTTCTCCCCGTACGGGCCCTGGGAGGTACTGGCCCAGGTGGGGAACGATCTTACCAGTATTGGCCCTTTTCAAGTAGTGATCTGTATAACTGGAAGGCTCATAACCCCCCTTTTTCTGAAGATCCAAGGGGTCTAACGGACTTGAGTCTGTCATGCATACACATAACCCCACCTGGGACGATTGTCAGCAGCTCCTTAAGACCTTGTTCACTACTGAAGAACGTGAGCGAATCCTCACGGAGACCAGAAAGAATGTCCCCGGCGACAATGGACAGCCGACAACCTTGCCGGACCTGATGGACGAGCGCTTCCCCCTGAATAGACCGGATTGGGACTTTGGGAACGCAGAAGGTAGGGAGCGTCTCCGAGTCTACCGCCAGACTCTTATGGCAGGTCTCTGAGCGGCGGCACGCTGCCCCACCAATTTGGCTAAGGTAACAGCTGTAATGCCAGGGAAAAGTGAAAGCCCAGCCATATTTTTAGAATGCCTCTATGATGCTTATAGACAGTACACCCCTCTAGACCCCCTGGCAGAGGAGAATCAGTCAGCTATAATTATGTCCTTTATAAACCAAGCTGCCCCAGATATTAGGAAAAAATTATATAAGCAAGAAGGATTGGGGGAAATGACCATTCGAGATCTGATAGAAGTGGCAGAGAGGGTTTTCAACACTTGAGAGGCCCCGGAAGAAAGAGAGGATAGGATCAGAAAAGAAAATCAGGAGTAGAAGGAAAGAATTAGGATAGAAGAGAGCACCTGGGTAGGGAAAGCAGAAGGCAGCATAAGGAGATGGCAGGAATCCTGCTGGCAGGGGTACAAGGCACAGCCTGGGGAAGACCAGGTCCAACCGGACCGGCCCGACCTTGGAAACCGCAGCGCAGGCTAGATAGGGGACAATGTGCATTCTGCAAAGAATATGGACATTGGAAGAGGGAATGCCCCAAGTGCCAGGCCAGACCAGACAAGACGCTCAGGTTTTGCTGGCAGGAATGGACAGTGACTAGGGGAGATGGGACTCGGGTCCCCTCCCCAAGTCTTGGGTAACTGTGTATGTAGAGGGGAAACCAATGGGATTCATGGTAGACACAGGAGCCCAGTACTCAGTTTTAAACAAGCCTACAGAGATCCTGTCTCAGAAAACCAGCCTGGTGCAAGGGGCAACTGGGTCCAAAGTTTATTGATGGACCAGTAAGCGCCAGGTGGACTTGGGCCACAATCAAATGACCCACTCCTTCCCGGTTATCCCTAAATGCCTGGCCCCCTTGTTAGGGCGTGATCTCCTAACCAAGGTCCGGGCCTGTATCCACTTTGAGCCGGACAGCATCAAAGTGATGGACGGCCAAGGACAGCCCCTTCATGTCCTGACCCTGTCCCTCGCGGATGAGCGTCGCCTGTTTGCCATGCATGGCACCTCTCCCCCTACAGAGTGGCCCCATGAGTTGGATTACTGGCTTAGAATGTACCGTCAGGCATGGGCAGAAATAGCGGGTGTGGGTCTGGCAGCCCACCGAGCACCAGCAGTGGTCGAAAGTCAAAGCCTCGGCCCAGCCTATTTGGGTCCGACAATACTCCATGTCCACTGAGGCGCGAAAGGGGATTGCCCCACACATTAACTGCCTCTTAGAAGCTGGGATACTGAAACCCTGCCACTCCGCCTGAAACACCCCACTTCTTCCCGTTAAGAAACCAGGGGGAAAAGATTACAGGCCAGTCCAGGACTTGAGGGAAGTAAATAAGAGAACCGAGGACATCCACCCCACAGTCCCCAACCCTTACACCTTACTAAGTCACTTGCCCCCTTCACATGTTTGGTACACCACCCTAGACCTAAAGGATGTTTTTTTTAGCATAGCCCTGGCACCCAGCAGCCAAAACATTTTTGCCTTTGAATGGCATGATGACAACACGGGAACCCATGGACAGTTGACTTGGACTAGACTGCCACAAGGCTTCAAAAACTCTCCAACCCTGTTTAATGAAGCCTTAAATCAGGACCTGGACTCGTTTCGCCAGAGCCATGATTCAGTTACACTCCTGCAATACGTAGATGACTTGCTTCTGGCAGCCCCCACCGAGGCTAAATGCCGACAGGCCACTGGAGACCTCCTCCAGGAACTAGGACAATTGGGCTATCGAGCCAGTGCAAAGAAGGCTCAAATATGCAGGCAGACAGTCACTTACCTAGGATATGAATTAAGCGAAGGAACCAGATGGCTAATAAAGGCCATGAAAGAGACTATTCTTAGGCTTCCAGTCCCGACCTCAGTCCGAGAGGTCTGCGAGTTTCTAGGGACGGCAGGCTACTGCCGACTATGGGTTTTGGGGTATGCTGAGAAAGCAGGGCCCCTGTATGAAGTAATCAAAGATAAGGCCCCCTGGGCCTGGGGGCCAAATCAACAAAAGGCCTTTGACGAACTCAAGGCTGCCCTCTTAAAGGCACCAGCCCTGGCGTTACCAGACCCCCTAAAATCCTTCACCCTCTTTGTCGATGAGAGGAAGGGGATAGCAAAAGGAGTGCTAATGCAGCACCTGGGGCCATGGAAGCGTCCGGTTGCCTATTTATCCAAAAAACTTGATCCAGTTGCAGGAGGATGGCCCCCATGTCTAAGGATCATCGCCGCAGTGGCCCTAATGGTAAAAGACGCAGACAAACTCACCTTTGGGCAGCATCTAAAGGTGGTAACTCCTCATGCAATCGAGGGAGTCCTGAAGCACCCCCCTGGTAAGTGGATGACTAATACCCGCCTGACCCATTACCAGGGACTCCTGTTGGATGCACCCCAGATCATCTATGCCAAACCTGCTGTTCTAAATCCAGCCACCCTTCTGCTGACCCCAGATCTAGAGGTCCCCCTGCATGAATGCCAAGAAATCCTGGCAGAGATCACTCAGGTGCGCCCTGACCTCCAGGACATGGCCCTTCACAACAGTGAGTTGGTATGGTACACTGGCAGAAGCAGCTTCATCATGGACGGGATGCGAAGGGCAGGTGTGGCAGTAGTGGACCAAGATGGGAATGTCATCTGGAGTGCCTCGCTTCCCCCGGGGACCTCAGCCCAAAAAGTTGAACTGATTGCGCAGGCAGAGGTGCTAGAATGAGCTGAAGAGAGATGGGTGGCTGTCTACACCGATAGCCGCTATGCTTTCGGCACTGTCCATGTGCATGAAGCCATCTACCGGGAGAGGGGCTTTGTTACAGCAGAAGGAAAGAACTACACAATCTCCCAGAGGTACAGAGGTTGCTAGCAGCTGTGCAAAAGCCCTGGGCAGTTGCAGTGGTTCACATCCCTGGACACCAGTCTGCCCGAACCTCGGAAGCTGAGGGAAACTGGTGAGTAGATGAGGCCGCAAAAAAGGCGGCAATAGCTTCACCAGCTTTGGCACTCGCCCTGCCAGCACTGGAGCTTCCGCGCCTGTCCCCGCGACCTGATTACACCCCAGAAGATCTCCAGTGGATCCAAAACCACCACTGCCCAGAGCTTGATCAACATGGGTGGCATCGAGACCCAGAAGGAAGACTAATACTGCCAGCAAAACTAGGACTGTTCCTCCTTTCCAACCTGCACCAAGCCACCCATTTAGGAAAGAGAAAGTTGCTGACAGTTCTCGAGTCCACCCGCCTTAAGCTCCCACAACAAGCCGTCCAGATCCAGGAAATCGTGGACCGATGTGTTGGGTGCCAGGCTATGAGACCCAGTAGGAAGGGACCCCTACACACAGGAACAAGGGTATGGGGGAGGGGGCCGGGACGGAGCTGGGAGGTAGATTTTACTGAAGTAAAGCCTGGGAAGTATGGGTATAAGTACTTGCTAGTATTTGTTGATATTTTGTCAGGCTGGGTAGAAGCCTTCCCCATGAAACGAGAGACTGCCCAGGTTGTTGCTAAGGCATTACTAGAAGAAATCATACCCCAATATGGGGTCCCTGAGGTTTTAGGGTCTGATAATGGTCCGGCTTTCATCAGTAAAATCCTAAAAGGACTGGCCCAAGCGGTGGGGACTAATTGGAATTTACATTGTGAATATAATCCCCAGAGCTCAGGGCAAGTAGAAAGAATGAATTGGGCCCTGAAAGAGACCTTATCTAAATTAGCCATTGAGACTGGTGGGGACTGGGTGACCCTCCTACCCTGTGCTATCTTCTGGGTTCGGAACTCCTCTTATGTGCACAGATTGACTCTCTTCGAAATTCTATATGGGAGACCACCCCCCATTATTGTCCGTGCCTTGCCGGACCAAGACCCTAATGTAACCCCAAATTATCTAGCCAGTTTGAAGGCCCTGCAGAAAGTCTAACATGAGATTTGGCCCTTGGTGCGCTCTTTGTATGAGACAAGAGACACACCGAACCCAGAACATGGCATCGCCCCAGGGGATTGGGTATGGGTAAAGAGGCACAGGACCCAAACCTTAGAAAAAAGATGGAAAGGTCCTTACGTAGTTGTTCTGGTTACCCCAACTGCCTTAAAGGTTGATGGCGTTGGACCTTGGGTCCACCACTCCCACGTGCGCTGAGCCACCCAGCCAGAGCAAAGACAAGCCAGAGAGTGGACCGTGCGGTGGCACCATGATAACCCCCTGAAACTACAGATCTCGAGACCTCGAGAACACCCCGAACCTCCCGCCCAGCCTGATGATGAAGTGGCTACTAGTCCTGACCCCACTCAACAACTGGAAAGAAAACCATGCAGAGACCAACCCTCATCGACCTTATAAGCAGACATGGATCCCGATGGATGGAAAAACTGGTAAAACCCTCAATGAAACCTCCAGCACGGCCCCACTAAACACCTGGTTCCCTGACTTGTACTTGAACGTAGACAAGGTAGCAGACATTGAAGGAATGAAAGGGGGAAGCTGGCGTAAAGTGCGCAGCGCCGGATCTCTGTAAGTCGAAATGGGTTTTATGCATGTCTTGGGTTTCGGGAAGGACCAGAGGGGCTTCAGTGTGGAGGAGCTGAGTCCCTTTACTGTGCACAATGGAGTTGTGTTACCACCAATGATGGAGAGCAAAAATGGCAAGTAACCCCGCTCCTCAGCACTCTCTCATTTATTAAGCCATGCACCCGAACTCGGTACAATTCTAACTGCAATCTAGTAAAGCTCCAGTTTACAGAAGAAGGGAAAAGAGACAAGCGATGGCTATCAGGGTTAACTTGGGGCCTACTTCTCTATCAGAAACCTATGTTTGGAACTCTTCTCCAGATCAAATTGAGAACCAAGGTGATAGTCACAGCTCCTGTGGGTCCAAATCTAGTGTTAGCTTCTCCCGCCCTCCGCCCAAATCAGGTATTGGTAATGAGTCCAATAAGTCCAAATCAGGCCTCCTCCCGCCCCTACTAAAAGCCCAGATAACAAGAACACCCCAAAAAAGGTAACAAAACCCCAGACTCTTATCCACAATACAGTGCTGGTGGGAGGTGTGGTTGTGAGCACCTCTAATCACCTAATCACTTCTCCTTTGCTCGCCATGCTGGGCCTTATGGCTGGGCTCATCTCCATAGGAGGTACCTCTGTGACCCCCCTGGCACCTGCTGTGCAGGCTGCCGAGGACCCCCTATGGAAACTGATGCACGCTATGTATGAGACCCTTAATGCTACCAGCCGTGACTTCACAGCCTCCTGCTGGCTGTGTTATGATATAAAGCCTCCATTTTATGAAGCCATAGGTCTAACTGCCACTTATAATGTATTAACTAGTGTGAATCCCTCTCAGTGTTCATGGGGAGACCGTAAAATAGGCTTAACTCTACAGCATATAAGCGGTAAAGGGACCTGCCTGGGGAAAGTGCCACAGGATAAACAAAGTTTATGCACTTCCATAAATGCCGCCCCTAGTTGGAATAACATAAAGTGGCTAACCCCAGGAAGTGATGGATGGTGGATATGTTCCATGACTGGCCTCACCCCGTGCCTCTCATCCTCAGTCCTTAATGCTTCTAAAGAGTTCTGTATCCTAGTGACTGTGATACCCCGCATCCTCTACCACTCCAAGAAAGCATATATTCACATTGGAGTAAAGACACACGAGCCTAAGAGATAAGAGAGAGCCCATCACTGCTGTAACCATTGCTACTCTATTCAGTTTAGGACTAGCTGGGGCCGGAACTGGCATAGCCTCTCTGGCCACTCAACAAGCAGGTATGACATCCCCAAGAGCAGCCATAGATGAAGATATAGAGAGAGAATAGAGACCTCCATTAGTCATTTAGAAAAATCTCTCACCTCCCTATCCGAAGTCGTACTCTAAAATAGAAGAGGGCTTGATTTATTGTTCCTCCAACAAGGGGGAATATGTGCTGCGCTAGGAGAAGAATGCTGTTTTTACGCTGATCATACAGGAGTAGTAAAAAAATCCATGGCTAAAGTAAGAGAAGGATTAACCAAAAGAAAGAGAGAAAGAGAAGCACAACAAAACTGGCTTGAAGCATGGCTTAATAGGTCTCCCTGGTTTATCACCCTAGTTTCTACCCTAGTTGGCCCATTAATTTTACTTATATTCATTTTAACTTTTGGCCCCTGCATTCTAAACAAACTTATTAATTCTGTAAAAGACCGTGTTAATACCGTCCAACTCCTGTTCTTGAGACAACAATACGAAAAGTTGCCCGCTCCTGTGGGCCCCTACGACTGCCCTGCCCTACAAATGAGCAGGATTCCTCATTGTAACAACAGAAAGGGGGGAATGTAAGAATGAATTAGCATGAGAATGGCCATCTTCAAGGCCGAAAAGCCATTTTCTGAGTATGTGACTCAGGAAAGGAGGAACTGGGTAAGGCTTGCTTGATAAACAGGTGTTGAAAAACAAATTAATCATAGACACAGGGTTGTGGGCGGCTGCGACCCTGGTCAGCTAATCGTGCATAGCGAGTTGTGGGCAGTTGCCACTCTGGTCAGCTTCTCTTGCTGAACCACCCTAACATTTGAGGAGTGGTCTTATCTTGCTTTTGCTTAACCCCCAGGATGTGGCACTAGCCCAAAATTATGGAAAATTACTGTGAGTAAGTACTTTTTGAAAAAGCCATATAAACCCCTGGCTTTGAGTGCTCTGGGTCCTTGTTGAAACCCGCTGCGCCGGGCAGACACTTGGACCCCAGCTAGCTGGAAATAAACCTCGCTGTGTGACTTGCATTATCGTGAGTGTCTTCTGTCTATTTGAGAGGTGGTCGACTCCGGACCCTAACACTTAGAGCCGATTCTCCTCTTAAAGGCCTTGACCTAAGAAGAAACCTTTTTGTCCCCTGACGCCATACCTCACTTGTCTCCCGCTGCACTGCTTTCTTTGCAGTTTCTCTCTCTGTTTGAAATTGCTTTTTTAGAGCTTCTATGCATTCAGCGTGAAATTCTGCTTCCATTTTGGACTCTTCTGTCATCCGTTCTCTGTTTTGAAAAAGACAGATGATAGATCACTTTAGAAATCATCTTAGGAGGTAAGAAATACCTGGAGGGGAATTTGCAACTGTCCAAAGGTGTGTGATTTACAAATGAGATCAATTACCAGGTAAACCACACTGATCTGGAGCTCATAACAAAAGGAAAAAAAAAAACATTTACCTGTAGCATTAAAAACAAAAAGTCATTCAATATAAAAGGATCCAACCAAACCAGTGAAATACATACTCTTGTACTCTTGTCTTAAACCAATATTGAATAGTCTTGAGCAACATCTGGCCAGATCTCAAATATGAAAAATACCTTCTGTGCTTTAGCTTACACTTGTCTCCCATATCAATAATGTTCACTACCTGAAAGGAATAAAGATCTATGTGCACAGTGCATTTCCCTTGGTTTTAATTAATAACATTTTCATGGAAAGTTATTAATATCTAAGTCATATTTACCTAGACACAGTTTAAGACAAGGCTTTGGTAGCTGGACCTGAACTTGATGGGTTTGCTCTAACTAACCTCAGGCCAAAACTGAAAACAATTACTGTTTTAGCATTTGCTTAGATGGAGTCACCCACTCCTGGACAAGTTATTGTGCTGTTATTCCTTTTCCAAATCATACTTTTAAAGGACGCATAAGGATTTGACGGAGGAGGCTTGGCAGGAACAGTCCTTCCTGTCAAAAGCAGCGAGCTGAGGGGAGGGCTGACGAGGGGATCCATTTGACCACACGCCAGCCAGCCGGCGTCTGCTGTGCTCGGTCCTGCCTGTTCTTACCATGGCTCTTTGCTGGGGTATCATCTCAAAGTAGGAGACAAGGGTTTTCTGGTTTATGTGAATGAGCCAAACTTACTCCCCCTGAGGCTCTTCCCTACTTTCTCTGTGACTACACTGCCCTTACTTGAACGTTTCCAAACTGCGTCGCTCCAGTTCTTTGTTTTCCAGTTTCTGTTGAACATTGTCAAGCTTTGTCTGCAGGTGATTATTTGTCTGGAGAGCTTGCCCCAGGCTCATCGCCAGTTTCCTGTTGTCTTCTGTAGCTACATCTAGAGCTTTCTGTAGAGTCTTCATCTGAAAGAAGTGTTTTTAATTCCACAATAATAGATGCAAGAAGTTCATAACATCATATATTCACTCCTTACACTTTATTATCAGGTGGAAACAATAATTGGAACAGGAACCAGAGGTTCCAGATGCCTAGAATATGTATGTGGGAACTTATTACAGACATTGCTTAGGAAACTCTTAGAACGAATGGGAAGGGTAATGTTCCATTAGATCACTAGAGAGCTTTGGAAAATAGTCAACTTAATTTATCCTAAGTTTAAAATTTTAGACTAGTTGAATCCCCCCCTCCTGATCCTATGACCTTCTGGTCTTGCTGCCTAGAGAGATAAGAACTGACAACTTGTATATCCTTGTATATCCTTCCAGAAAAAGCTTATTTATATGAACTACCCATGTTTTGTATATGTGCCTATATACAGCTGTATATTCATGTGTGTGTGTGTGTGTATACATGTGAGCACACACAGGTGTGTGTCTTATTAATAGTGGGATCACTCTAGCTACTACTGCCTGAGATAAAAGTTAATCTCTAAGCCCTTTACCTTCTACAATCATTTATGCATTAATAAATGAAAATAATGTGGACCATATAAGACACAGAGAACTAGGCATAACTGTGAAACTCACTATAAGACCGCAGGTGCATTTCCCACTTGTAATTATGTCACTGTCCAAAGCACAGATTTGAATAGGAAGGAAATTTACCAATTGTTTTTTTCCATTTTTCTAAAATACAAGAGGACAATTAAATAAATAAATAAATAAAAATTATCTATAAAACCCTGACCCATACCTCACTGTTGTGCTGGGCATCCACAACAAGCATTCTCGCCTGCCACTGGTCCACTTCTGCTTCTAGTTTTTGCACCCTCTGTTGATTTAGAGCCCTAAAATTGGAAAACACAGAATAGGTAACTATAGAAAAGAACCACCCGGGAATAATACTGTTGGGACCTACAGGGCACTCTTCTTACAAGAAGCCCGCGTAGCATATGGAGTAGGCTACAGATGCTCAGAGTATCTGAGAGTTGACAGGTGACAATCAGCAGCCTCGGCTTCATATTAAGAAACTGAGGCTTCTGTGGATTAAAATTTGTCCCATCTGTAATTTAATTTGCCTTGGTACATTAAACTATCAATATGTGTTAACAACTAACCCATGGGCTGGTAATTTTATTGTGCTGTGTGTGTGTGTGTGTGTATCCCTAGTACAAAAATGTATCACCTCTGGATGGATTGTCTTGCTGTCTTTGCTTCTAGAAACAACAGCTACCGAGAATTTTACTATGAATGGTAAATCTTTTTAATAACCATCACTTTGTTTTTTTAAGCTCAGATACACACAATATGTAAAAAATAAAGCAGCACAATGAAGTATATAAAACTCACTTGTACGCCCATAGCATAGAGGTAACATGTACCACTAAGACACTACAATTTATTTTAGAGGTTTTCCTAAATTCAGACCATTTGTTCATTAACCTAAAAGGGAAACTTTTATGTAACTTTGAAACATTCCAAGTAGTCTACCTATAAAACATGGCTAGCAGTTGTTCTCAGCATGTTCTAAAATAATTATTAATCTTTAAATAGGACACTGATAAATGGATAATTAATTCAAACCTAAGTAGGCACTTAGCTTCAATTATCCTGACAATTACTATTCTGTAGCCCTAAAGGGAGGTTTAAATGGTATAGAATACAGCAAGGGTATTACAGCAACGTATCACATGAATTTCTAGAATACATACTCTTTTATATCACTACAAAATATGAGAATTTTGAATTTCAGAAATCAGGGTTATTTCTAGTTCTGTATTTTCCCTAATTTGCTAGTTCTTTTAACACCATGAGTTTTTCACAAAGGAAGCTCTATAAAGTGACTTTGTTTCTTGATGGCACCGTGCTCCTTCCTATGCACTAGAAAATCACAAGTACAAAGACAGAAAAATAATCTCCCGTACCTTTCTTTCTTGAGGCCTGCAATCTCTGAGTCCCTCAGCCCAAGCTCTATTTGTACTTTTTCCAGAGCAGCTTGCATCTTACTGTGAGAAGTCAGCATGGTCTCCAACATGAGTGCAACTTTGCAGTTGTCTTCTTTAGCCTCTGCCAATTGCTGCTGAAAGTTTCCCACCTAACAGATAATGAGACAAGACAAAAATATTTGATGCTTTCTGGTTACTCTGCTGCTGCTCAGTCCCCTTACTTCCAGGGAAGAGCATGGAAACCAGCCATATTAGAATGCTCCAAGGAATAAAGTACATTTTTATTTTGTTTATGTTATTGTGTCTTTGAGAAAAAGACAACTAGACCCCTTATCCTATGGATCCTATGGAGACTGAGCAGGGCTTTCCAACAACTGTCAGAGTCCCAGCACATATTGGAACTGGAGACTTCAGGATCGACAACTTCTGGGGTCTAACGGTGGTCCCATGTTGGCCTGCGCTGGGCCTGCTCAGCTCTCTTATGACAGGGGGCAAGAACAAATCACATGTGGAACTCATCAATTCTTTTAGAAAAAAATAAAGTAGAAGCTGCTGAAGAATGATGTAACTCACAACCCTCTTCAGAGATGGAAAATATAGTAGCTGCTGTCAAGGACAAGTTGGGCTGTGACCTCTGTTCCCATCAAGCAAATACACTGTTAACTAGAAAGCATTTAGTGATTTAACAATATGAAATCATAGCAGTTTTATATCATGTTAATAAGACATAAGTAGGCAGAAGTTGTTATTACCTAGGTCAGATGTGTTTCAACAGAAAAATTTGGACTTTTGATGATTTTGAGACAGGAATTTAAAAAATTGGAATTAAGTTATATATTTTTAAGGGAAGTATTTTAAAGGTCTTCTAAAGTTTCCTTTACCAATCCTCATTTTTTTCTTAGTAAAGTAACAAGAAATGATTATGTCTTGCAAAAGATTTCATAAGAGCCTCATCTCAGTAAGAGACTTCAAAGAGGATTGATGCCTTGCCTTCTTATTCTCCCCGTCCTCCAAAGCCTCGAGGTCTCCTTTCAACTTCTGAGTCTCTCTCGGGGCTATAACACGACACTTCATTGTTTGTGAGAGCTCCTCCTCATTCTTTTCAAGAATGGATTTCTCCTTGGTAGAAAAAAAGGAATGGTAACTTTTCCAAAAGCATAATAAGATGCAGCAATTTAGAAATCAAACTTAAAATGTTTAAATATTCTTACTATAAATAAGAACCAGCATTATTCATTGTTTTCCCTTTAAAGAAAACTACAAAGCAAAAAAAAACCTGAATAAACATGGACAAGCCTTATATATGGTTTGTGATGATCCAAGTACAGAATAAGGGGTAAAGGAGATAAGACTATGAAGCTAAGATGTAAAATTACAGAGAAATATGATCATGGAATTTGAAAAATTTAATGTAAGTGCATGAATAGAATAAAAGCAAAGATGATTAAGTACTAAATAGTATCACAGAAGAATGAACCCTTATTAGAAGAATTAGATATTTATATCTCAAAACACTTGCTGTATCTACACAATCATTTCAGGTGATCTTCATACTAAACATCACTCTTTTAAAAAATTTTATTTTGAAATAATTATAGACCTACAGGATGTTGCAAAAAAAAGTGCAGACTCCCATGTACTCTTTGCCCTGCCTCTGATGAGTGATGTTTTATATTGCTGTAGTTCAACACCAAAACCAGGAAATTGACTTTGGTTCATTATTGTTAGTTAGATTAGTGGACTATAGACCTTACTCAGTTTTCACCATTTTTTAACCTCTGTTCATCTGTGTGTGTGCCCATGTGCATAGCTTTATGAACATTATTATGTGAATGCCACCACAGTCAAGATACAGAACCATTCCATCACCACAAAAGATTTCACTTGTGGTATTTCTTTGTATTCACATCTCCCCAAACCCATCCCCTGGCCACCGTTTTCTATTTCTATATAGAATTTAATATAATGTTATTTAATACAACTGATTTTTGTATAGGTAATACATTCACATTATTCTGTAACAGCTTTACTGGGGTATAATTGACATAAAATAAGCTGTGTATAGTTACAGTGTATATTCCATGTGTATAAACTCTTGAAACCATCGTCAAAACACTGAACATCTCCATCATCCCAAAAGTTCCCTTATGCCTCCTTGTAATCTCTCCCTTCTCTCCTCCTGTTCCTACATCTCTACCCAAAGCAACAACCGATCTGTGTTTCCTATCACAATAAATTAGTTTTTGTTTTCTAGAATTTTATATAAATGTAATCGTATGTACTTTTTTGAGTGGCTTTTTTCATTCAGCATAATTATTTTGAGATTCATTCAATCTTCTGTGTTTATCAATAGTTCATTCCTTTCTGTTGCTGAATAGTATTTTATTATGGGGATATGCCACAATTTACTTATCCATTCATCTGCTGGACACTTGAATTATTTCCAGTTTTAAGCTATTACAAACAAATATGCTGTGAAAAGTTGTGTACAAGTTTCTGTGCAGGCGTATGCTTTCATTATCTTTGGTAGATACTTAGGAGTGGAATGGCTGGGTCATACTGTAGTGGTTATGTTTCACTTTTAAAGAAACTACCAACCTATTTCCCAAGTGTTTGCATTACATTACCTTCCTTTTAGCAGTGTATGAGGCTTCCAGTTGTTCTACATCCTCACTAACACTTGGTATGACCAGCTTTTCAATTTACACATTCTAATAGGTATGGAGGCATATCTCATTGTGGTTTTAATTTGCATTTCCCTAACGACTAGTGTTTAACATCTTTTCAAGTCCTTATTTACCGCCCAAATTTATCTTTTTGGTGGGATGCCTGTTCAAATATTTTGCCATTCTTTTTCTTGGATTTTCCTAGTGAGTTTTGAGAATTTTTCATATTTTGGAGGCAAGTCCTTTATCAGATAGGTGATTTGCAAACATTTTCTTCCAGTGTATAGTTTATCTTCTGATTATCTTACCAATATCTTTGAAAAGCGCAGCTGTTAATTTATCATCTTTTTCCTTTATGACATTATGCTTTTGATGTCAACGCTTAAGAAATCTGCACAATTTAAGGTCACAAAGATTTCCTCCTGTTTTCTTCTAAACATTTTACAGTTTTGGGTTTTACATTTAGGGCTCTGATCAATTTTGAGTTAATTTTTATATACTGTGTGAGGTATAGATCAAAGGATTTTTGTTTGCTTTTGCATATGCCTACCCAGTTGCTCCAGCACTGTGTGCTGAAAAGGCCATCCTTTTTCTGCTTTCACTTTTGTTGAAAATGAAATGTTCATAAAGTTATTTTGAGTAGAAAGCACAGTTCACATTACACTTAAGGTACATAAGAGTGAAGTGTAAAATCTCCCAAACACTGAGTTTCCTTATGCAAAACTAAGTTTTTAAAAAAATGTAAATTGATTTTATATAAAATCAATGTATTGTGAATTAGGTATCTGCGCATTACAAGTGTATACATTCTTTCTCTTCTACCCCTTTGGAACACAAACAGTAAAATTCTACATGTACTCTTCTGCATCTTGTTTTAAACTATACATACACACATATGTATTGTATATATGTCTTTCAGCAGTATTCCAAACCATAGATACACAATGATTTATTTGGCCAGTGTCTTATTGATGGAATCTTGGTTGTTTCCAGTGTTTTGCTGCTACCGAACATGGTTACGAGTAACCTTGTAAACATGTCACATGTACAAGCTAGTGTATCTGTAGGTAAGAGTCCTAGAAGTACAATTGTGGGGGAAAGTAATAAATATTGCCAAATTGCCCTTCAGAGGAAGTTGTACCATTTTATACTCCCAACAGCAAAAAAGAATGTTTTCCCCACACTTTCCTCAAGGTTATTACACTTCTTTAAAACTTTTCACCTGTAACACTTAAAATACTTTTTCTGTGAGGATCCAAAAATAGTACACAAGCTGCCAATATGTAGGTTCTAAAAACCTATTTGATTTTGTTTTAGAAAGGTACAAAAAGCAGACTGTATTTTATAACCTTCTTATAAACACAATTTTACTAGTGTTTATAAGGCCACTAGCAAAAAATGTTCACAGAAATGTTCTAGTCAACTGTAGAAGACAAGCTATAGTACTTTCTATTTTTATGTATCAAACAAAGATGGATGCTCTAAAAAGTTTTCTTTGGAAAATACTGTCCATGTTCAAGTTTTTAGGGCTTTAAAGTATTTCTCTCTTAAAATCAGACTTTCTCTAAATATTTTACTGCAGATATTAAGGTTAGGTAGATACCTTTAAATTTAAAAAAAATTAAAAACCTGAATGGTTACTGTTGAGGCAAATCTGGTATTTCTATGTCCAAAATAAAAATGAATTATGTGATAGCCAGAATACTGGTTTCAATCTACCTCGTCAGTTTTTCCTATTTGTGAAGAACCTGATTTCTTTATTGTTACTCATACCTCCAAACATTATCTTTCTGGGTTGTTATTGTTACTACTTTGCTTCATTGTGTTGTAAGTTGGAATTCCCTTACCATTTAATTTGTGGTCTTCACTTACCGAATTCACTTTAAGAAAATTTGGCGACTCATCATTTATTAATGGTCTTGAAGCAAGACTGTCTATTTTACCTTCCAGCCTTCCCTCCATAGTTTTAATAGCATTGAAAAGAGTCTTTAGAGAGATTCCAGAGTCTCCAATCTCCTGAGAAGATCTCCTCAAAGTCCGGGTCGGCGCACAGGTCACATGGCGTGTGGAGTTGGGAGTGACACTGGGCAGTGCAGCGGAGGCAGCTCCTTCCTTCCCAGTGTTCGCGTGGGGCTGATAGCTTTCAGGCGGCCTGGAAAGTGCAGGCCTCTCCGGAGACTTACTTCTTCTGGGCAGCATCACCAATTAGAAACAGTAAGATCAACTCAAGTAGAATTGTTTTCGAGTTCCCCTTTTACTAGGAGAAACAACACAATGTGCTAAATGAAACCGCAGTGGAAAATATGCTTGGAAATGTATTCCTTTGCTTTTAGAATGAAGAAATCGCACTGTAAAATATGTCCTAGTGAAGAAACACACTTTGAATCAAACTCCCTGTAGAAGAGCCTATCTCACAAAGGCCCGGTTTACCAGCATGCTCAGGGGTAGAACCCTAACAGGATTCTGTGTGAAGTCACAATATGGTTCCTTGGTTACCAGGGCTTTATGAGCACAGAGTTACAGATACAAAAGGCGCACATGCTTATGCTGAATGTTAAAGATTTAAAAAATGATGATTTCATACATGGTAAATTTATAAGACACTGAAGTGAATCTCTTTACATAACACATTCCTGGGTTATTTTCTTCACTAAATGTTGTGTATATGCGTTTTGTCTTTCTTTACTCATTTACTAAAATGCTACGTGACCTGCAGAAGGTTTTCAGCTTCCTTGGCCACATACTGACAAGTAATCACCTTCACTACTAACAGCTCTTTCAGGTGAGCTGTTGCAGGTGTGTCTTGGCGGCACTGAGTTCTGAGTTAGTCTTTTTATGTTGTTAAAATTTTAAAGATTAAGCAAAATTGGTTATTTACTTAATTAGGAATATTTCTCTCTTTCCAAAATATGGCTTGTTTGTATTGATTTTTTTTTAAGTATGGACAGTTATGTTCATTATATGAAAAATTACTTCATTTAAAATCACTTAGAACACTTTCACAAAACTGTATAAAAGATCAACATATTCTGTTTTTGCTCACCATGTATTTTACATAGTAATGTACATTTCTCTGTCTCTTAACAGTAAATTGCTGAAGATTACTTAACAATTTCCACTTCCACTGGCTGTTGGTGTGATCGCTTTTGGGTCAGCACATTTATACAGGGTTCCATGCTTTGTCTTCATTCCTCTTTTACTCCGTGCATTATGCAACTTCATGTAAATTGGATTTAAGGAATGCTAAAGATGATTTAAGCCTTTAGAGTCAGTAATAAGATGAACACATCATCAATGTGGACAGCAAGATCCTTTGGAGAAGACAAGTCTATTTTTACAGTATTGAAAATAGGAAATTAGTTTTGTAATGCTTGAGGAAAGTAGTTGAAGCATGGTTTTGTTTCGTGGTGTGTCATCTGTGTACTAGTCATTTTTGAAAAATTAGTAAAAGGATATAGTGGCCACTGTCTTTGAGGATTCCTCTTTCACATCAACGAATCTGCTGACTGGCCATGGCAGTGATCTTCTACACAGTCAGTAAATGTGGCAGTTTGTAATCTCCCCTCAGGCATTCTGCTTATTTCATAAAAATTTCTTCTGAAAAGTGGTTACTTTGTATTTGCTATTTCAGTATACATACTGAGAAATCAGTCTTAAAGACTGATGAAATTTGCAACTTTTGGTTTCTCACAAATGAAATAGCCTAAAGAGTCTGGTCAACTTTTGGCAGCCACAATGAACTAAGTAGATCTTTTTTCTCTTTTTTTTACATCTCTAAAAATACAACTTTAAATTCTAAGGCGACATGTTTTTCTTGGTAACTGAAGCAAGACTAATTAATGGGTGGAAACATAATTCAAATTCAAAACTTAATGAAATTTTCTAGTACTTTTTAAATGCAAATCTTATTTTATGGTCTTGGGTGAATATCAGCAGACCATTGTAGAGATCTGTTGTTAAATGTAAAGAAACTTTTCATAGATATTTACTTACTTGCATTGGAGCAGTTCAGTTGTTCAATCTATGCCATTTTATTTAATTCATTGACACCATGGTTGCCAAAAGAGCCCCAGGTCATGATGGTTTGTTAACTGAATTCCAGTTGTCAGAAAAAACTCTAGGTTTGCATATTTTTGTCTAATGTGGAAAGTCAACATGATGAAGTGCAGTACCACATTTGATTTTAAAATTTATACTATTAATGGAATAACAGTAGACAAATTGTTCCGTTAATAGCATAAATATAAACACCTGAATATATTGGAGGCTTTTCAGCTGTTAGGTGTAACAATGGAATCTTAATTTGCCAAAATGATTGCTGTTTGACAGAAAAAGTAATAATATTTCTAATTTCATTTTCCAATTTCCTCTCATTTTTAGCTACAGAAGAGTAGAATAGTAGGTAATGGAGTGAGGTATCTTTGCCTTAAGATCGAATAAACAAGCTGAGGTATACTTGGCTTATAGAGCTCTTCCTTTAGATGTGTATGCTGTAAATACCCAAACCTCTTGAGTTCTTAAGTTTCTAGTAATTTCACAGTTGTACCTGTAAATTTTGTCCTTGTTAGTACCCAGGGATGTCCTAGGAATACCAGGTTCATTTCATCTGCTGTTGCATATGGATTCCATTATAACCTCTCAGCTGTTTTGCCCATAGTGGGTTATCCTCCACTTTACTGACCCCCACTTATCAGTAGTTCCTCAAGTCCGTGTTGTTTTGGCATCAGTTGAAGAGGGTCTTGCTATCACCTAAAGGTAAATCCATTTGATTCCTTTTGCTATCTTTCCCAACTTCATACGTATTGTTCAGTATTCATATTTTCACTTACACTGAGGACCATTAAAGGGAAGTGATAACCTCATAGTGGACATGGCAGGCATACCAGGCTCTTGTTTATTTGAGAGAAGTAGCAAAAGGAACAAATACAAAATGCTTGTGTGTTCAGTACCTGAAAAGAAAGCATATTTGTTAGATTATACACTTGTCCCATGGCATATCACATACATATTTAAATAAGGATGATGCATCTGCCTGTGATTAACTATACATTGTACCCATAAACAATTTTTTATACATGGGCTATCCTTTTGTTTTTTCACTGATATTGTAATCGTATTTCAAGTTATAGGTTAAATGTGTCATTTATTTCTGAATTTGAACTTAGACCTTTATACAGCAAGAACCTTGAAAAAAAAAACTCATTAATTTGGCTCTTCTGTTGACAGCCTTCTATTGACAGCATTGTGTTTATGTGATCTAAATTCTCCTGGTTAGTACTGCTAGTGAATAAAATGTAACAAGCTATACTTTTTTCATTTGTGACTAGTATATTAGCTTTTTAATGCACCAAACTAGGTACACTAATTCTTACTAGAATATTTTAATGTGAATGTGGTTATCAAGTCCTGAAGTCTTACTTATTCCAACAAAATACTTTATTTTAGGACTGCAAAAAAGCATTCTAATTAAGTATTGTTATAAACAACAGTAAGTTGAGTCTTTTGCCAATTATATACATAAATGTACAGACATATAGACACACATTAGTGTATAGCATATATATATATATATGTGTGTGTTATGCACTAACATTTTCACAGGGTCTTCATCAAGTCCTGATGCACTTTAAACCCAAAAAACTACCAAAGAAGAAAAGTAGACTCTGTCTGAAGAATAGTGAGATGTTTCTATCACTTGAGTAAAGGAAAGTCCTTTTGTCTTTATAAATTGTTTCTATTATGTTTACAATCTACATTAGCTGGTAAAAGAACACAGCTTTATTAGTTAGCAATGTTACTAAAAAATGGAATTATTTTTTGGCAGTTATGTATTATCTAATTCAGAGTTTCGTTACATTTTTATTTAGAATTTGTTGAATTTTAAGTATGTTTTTTGCTTATGAAAATTATCCCTGGACCCTATTATTAGTAACTAGATCAAATATAGACTAGATAGGATAGGAAAAACACTCAGTACTTTAAGTGTTTTGAAAAGTTACTAGTATTTTTACTAGTTACTAGTATTATAATTTGGAGCTGATAGTATGGTGAAAATCATTAATGCTCTTTTTTTCTGGATATTTTTCATGCCAGAAATTAAGCAGGTTCTGCTCTTTTCTTGGTTGTCATCAGAATGAAAATATTTTAAAGCAGTGGTTAAAAAAAAACACTTGTGCCTGTCCTAACATTGATTTTGAGGCTGAATTGATGCATCTTTTTTTCACGTTTTGGGCAGATAAATTTATTTGTATATAAATGGAACGCCTTTTCTTGATTGAGCTACGCTATTATATCTACATGACTACATGGTAGGGAAAAAATAAAGAATTATGGTAGGCCTAGTAATGTTTGTTGTTGATTGTCCTACTCACTCATGCAGATGGCACCACAGTTTCCACTGCAAACATATACTTAACATGAGGCAGATTATCTGATTTGTTCATTATCTAGTTCCTATACTTTTCTCAACTCTTAAGATTTTCACTTACATAAAGCATAGTATATTCATTGCACTTTACCACTCATGAACACTTGTTGCAGAAGATTATCAGGGAAAATAAAAGGAGGTAAAACTTAATTTCCAGGTTAGTTCTTGAAAACTCTGGGGAAAATGGGGAAACACAAAGATTATGAGATGAAAACTAGGGCTCATTCCTGAATGTGCAGATAATTCAATTGCCCTGTATTTTCACTCGGCATTAGGCTTAAATTAGTGGAATGTCATGCTTTATTTTTGAGGTTTAATGAAAACTTTACTGCATTTGCAATTTGAGTAACTTGTTATTAAAATCATTTGGGAAAAATTTAATGTTTTGAGACCTTCTATGAGTGGCCATTAGTTGATTATTTCTCATCAGCATTTTTTGTTTTTTCAGTGTTTAGATTTATAAGCTTACATACCATAGGAAACAAGATATCTTGTGAAGTTTTGTGGGGGAAGTCAATTTGGAGAACATGGCACACTCCTCAGGAAGCAATAAAAGTATCTTTGTATTGTGAAATTATACCTAGACAGAAAACTTCCTTGCAACACAGGGTAAATGTAGTTGATACTTTTTCAAAATAGTGAGATGATTGGGAACTGAAATTTTATCCCAGTCTTTTTGAACAAAGCATGCTATTTCACATTCTGTAATAAACTTTTATTTATATATATTATTCATGCATTTTTGTACAATAAGTTTTAACAGAGTGAGAAAATAGAAAGTCTTTGAGGCCACTCCCGTTCTTTTAGTAAGATTGGTAATAAGGTAAGAAAAGATAGGTCAGTAATCAGATCTGAATAAATGTACTATAAATGCTCAAGAATTCGCATTTTTGTGATATATTATGAATACAGAAGACTGAGTTTTATATTATTAATAACTTAGTTTTAAAATGGAATAAAGTTTTGAAAATAGACTGTTATTTCATTAATAGTATCAATGTAACAGTAAACTTGAATTGAAAACATGTCTTTCAAAAGTTAGTATTCTAAGCTATATCTTGATTACATTGTCTACGGTTGAAAATTTTTAAATCAAGTACTTTCTAAAAGTGCTTGGCATGTTATGCTCACAGAAATGACTATGTTTTGAATACCAAGTAACCAGTTAATTTTTGATGGCTTTGTATAGGACTTGATATATATGAATCATAAGTATTCTGTACTGATTCTGTATATTGTAACTTTGAACACTTATGAAAAGCTATCTGTTGATGTGTTTTGATTAGTGTAAATTTGTTTGCGTATGTGAATCCTAATCTTAGTTTAGGAAGTCAGAAAGTAGCCATTTTTGTAAAGTTCATATGCTATTTGTTTTTCATTTTGGTTTTTGTATTTATATAATAGTAATGTTGTAGTAAAGGATTTATAGACAAAGCATAGAACTATTAACTCTTCCAAAACCTAAATGATAGGCATATTTTGTAATTCATGTTGCACTTGTTTTGTTTCATATTGAACTTTTTACATCCCTTTTTTAGGAAGAAAAAACACATTAGAATTGTTTTTAGCATAAAACTCTACATTGGAAAATATAACTCTTCATATGGTTAGCAAAACATACTTTGCCACCAAAGCTAAATGAAACTAAAATACCTCCAGATATTTGTGCCAATGAACATTTCTTAGCATATTGGAATTAAAATAAAAATAATCTTTTCAGTATTTTTCATCTAGGAAATTAAATGTGTAATTCATCAAAATTTATATTCCACACCCAAATTTTTCTTTAAAAATATGTACAGTTTATACCATAGTATATCTGATTTCCTGAATAATGTTCTCTGATTTTATTATTAAAAAATTAGTTTATCTAATAATTATCTTTCCTTAATTAAAGTAATCATTTGAAGTAATGCTTCAGATTCTTTCTGATGTAAAATTTTAAATTTGTTGCACAGAACACTTTTAGTAATGGTGTCTGTCATTTATGTAATGCAGTTTACTAATAAATGTTTAATTTTCTATATATTTCCTTTCAGTCCCTTTATACATCAGGTATTTCACGGGAAAATTATGCACTAGAACCTAACATATAGTACAACAAACTAAACACTTTTAAATGCATATCTTAAAGGAAAATATAAAGCAATCAAGATGTTAATGCTAAAGTGTTAACATTGATATTGTGGTATACTCATTAGAGAAAAGTAAAATTATGACAGACCCAGAAACTGTTTATCTGGTTGAAATTCTTTAATTTCTCCGTGTAGAAATTCTCAAAGGGAATTTCAGTCCTCATATTGTAGTTTTTCGTACCACTTAATGTCACTTAACTGCTTCTCTGACCAGCACTGTTAACGCAGTTTACATAAGTAAGCTTGGAAGTAAAGAGGCAGCAGAGAAAGCCAAATATTAAAATGTTTGGCCTTGAATTAAAGACAGTTTATCTATTTTTCAGGTGAGGGACTGCGTAATATTAGTAGAGATGATATACAGACTTAAAAATTCAGTGAACATTATTTTCTGAGCTGAGTTTGTTTTTGTGCTAAATAGTTTTATCCCAAGTAGGAGATGCTGTATTTAACATAACCATACTTTCTAAACATAGTCAAATATATATTTGTTGGAATATTGGTAGAAATAACCATCTTTTCCTCCACTGTGGAGGGGGAGGAAACTCCAGTGTTTAGTGTACATAAATTAGGAAATTGTATGGCTTACTTATTTACTTTAAAAAATATATAAGTGACTTAAATATGTTATTTTGAAGTGATCATATTACAGTTTCTTAAACTTATGACTAACTATATAAATGTAGCAGTGTACCCATGTGAAACCAGACCAAAATTGAATGCATATTATCACTGTGACCTTGAACTTACAGTTGTTTGGGATAAAACAGACTGTGCCTTAAAATGAAGGAATGCTCTACAATTTTATAACTCTATGTTTTATTATGGGTGGTCTTCTCAAATTGGCCCCAAATCCTTTTCTCTGAAGTTGGTGAAGTAAAAGTTTAAAATATTTCTCTTAGTATTTATATGTATATACTCTGTATATGCTCTAAAGGCCTCCCTTAATTATAGAGTTCTCGTTTTGAATTAAAATTGAATTATATTTCATGGATGTAGAAAATTAAGTTTGGCTAAAATTTCTGAAAACATAGTTAATTTTAGGAGAAGGTGGTGGCACTTCTGAAATTATTATACATGGAAAAATGAATCTTCAAATGTAATTTTGTTTTCTTTTAAGGAATAATCAAAGACATGAATTTATTTCTGTCTAAGTACTGAGACCTATACTTATTTTTCCTCAGATCACTGAAGCTTGTATTACATATCAAATAAAGTTATTTACCCGATATGATTTTTCAGTAATAAACTGATTCATGTAGTATATTTTTAATGTTCACCTTCTCTCTCTCTCTTTTTTTTTCTTTCTAATTATTTTTAAGATCAAGAGAACTGACTCTAGGTATATTTTAATGTAAAGACTCGTATTTGTATTGTGCTTATTTAAAATAATGGATATAGTATCCATTAAAACAAATTATTCCATTCACAGGACATTCATGGTCTGTGCTAAAAGATGCCCATGTTTCTGTATACTCAGAATTTCTTGAATATTTTTCAATTGCAATTTTGAACATAAAAGCAACACATTTCTTATTTCTAATTTCACCTCCACTACCTCACCCAAAGACAAAAATAAAGGTTTCTCTAAAAATATGTAGAAAGAAAACATGTCTTTCTTTAAAGCATGGTCAAACTGAGATAGAAATAATTTGAGCAAAGGTATGTAATAATATGAAATATATGGCTATCAACCGGTATCATCTTTTATATTATAGTTAAAAGTTTATAGAGGGCAAACTATGTTATGCTGAGATAGACTCAGTAATCATTTATTTGCAAATTGACCATTTTGTTCTCATCTAGAAAATGCAGTGCATAGTAGCAATACTTAACAGCGCAAAGGAACTTGTCGTATAGCATATACTGAAAAATGATTGTCACCTTGCAGATTTTTCCATTTAAACATGCATGATCTTCTCCAGTACTTTGTATAATGTACAGTGTACTAAATACACATTATGTGTGACTGTGTGTATTTTTGTATGATATAGTTAACATTACATTTAACTGGTTGTAATTCACAGAAAGTGCTGTTTTATTCTGTAGTGTTGTGAATGTTTTAATCTGTGTTTCAGCATTATGGGTGTAAGGTTTAATAGGTGAATATTTGCCTTCAGTCTCTGCTCAGGTATTAATGTGTAGCAACTTTTGGTGCTGTCTTTTTAATTGTCATAATCTGGTGTTCTCAATGTTCAACAATAAATTTGGTGAACAAGGACATGTTCAGAGATTGCTTTCCAGTCACATACTCACCACAATACCATTTGAAGTAAAATAAAACTTAGTTATTTCTTTGCAGCATGTTTAGCATTTCAGAAATTTGAATGCCTAAGCATGTGGCATGATAAACAAGATACAGCTCAGGTAAATGTTGAGAATAAGATAAATTCTAGTATTTACCAACTTGGTATTTTGTAGCTTTCAGCATGCTTTTGTATGGACATTTCATGGTTCACATTCTATTTTAAGGCATTTTATAATTTCTCTCCCAAATATAGGATTCTCCCAGAGACTATGCTTTCCACTTTCCTTATGCTAACGTGATGTTAATTCTTAGGTACTCAGTTTCTCAGATTACATAAGAATGAGGATGATTTAGATATTTTTTTGTAGACAGATTCCCAGGTCACCCTAGAACTACTAAATTTGATCTGTGGGGAGGAAACCTGGGATTCTGTTTAAACAAGTACCCCAAATAATAAGCCTCAAACTTTGCTTCAGTCAGTAATTTTAATTTGCAGGGCTCCTAAAAGCAACTAGAAATTGTCTTTAGGATTATTAGATGCCAAAAAGGCCACTACATAATCTAAACTTTATTATAAAATGGATGAAAGGAGTAAAATGGGGTAGGGCAGCTTTTGAAGGACAAGTGTCTTCTTTCTTACATGTTGATTAGAAGTGTTTTTGAAGCCATTTTAGTCATCATCTCTAAATGTATGAACAGTTACAAACTGCATGTATTAATATTCTATACATTATTAAATATACCCAAAAATAAATGTTAAAAGATGAGAAGTAATACAGCTACAAGCTTTAATATTTTATTTGGATACTTACAGGTTTATCTTGAAACTGTTGCCAGTAAATCCAATCTGGGGAGATCTCCCTGTATGCTAGGTGAGACCTCAACCTGGAAGAAGGTTCTTGATTGACCAGGAAAGAATTCATGAGCAGGACAAGCAGTTACAAGCAAAAAGTAGTTGAGTAGAGCAAAAGTACGTACTCAAAGAGGGAGTGCAGTCGTGCTCCAGAGAGCAACCTGGTGGAGTTCAGGTTGGGTGGTCTTATAGCTAGAGTTTAAGCAAGGGGTGGGTATTCATCAAGACGGGTGGTTTTTCAGAATAGAGAGGGGATTTAAGGAAGATAAGGTGGTGCCCTCTTTTCGTCCTTAGATGGTCTGCCTTGGAATTGTCATGGAGGTAAGTGATGTTTAGTAGGCTAATGAGCATATAATGTATTTTGAGGTGCAGTCAGGGTCAACTCCATGTTGAAACTGTCAGTTTTGGCTGGTCTATCATCTATATTCCTACTCCTCACATCCCAGGAGCAGAGTTTACATGGAATGTTTAGAATGTAAACAAGCATCCAACTGAATGTAAACAGTGGCTGTAGGCCCTCTTCCCCCTCCAAGTGCATGTCTGGCTATTAGCTTACTAACAAAACTGCCACTGGAGTATACAACATGAAAGCCGCATAGGTCTTTCCCACTAGTTTTTCTCACATTTTTCAACTCCCTCCTCATCTTCACTCCCTTTCTATAATATTTATATATTTTTATTGCTACATAACAAATTACAAATTTAACAACACAGTTTATTTACTTACAATTCTGAAGTCAGACGTCTGGACAAGACCAACTGGGTTCTCTGTTCAGAATCCCACTTTGGAAATCAAGCCAGGACTTCTGTCCTACCTCAGACTCACTCAGGTTGTCAACAGCTGAGGTTCTTTTCCTGGGGCTGTTCTTTTCTGAGCTTCCTGTGCCATTCTCTGCGGCCGGGCCCTCCACAATATTGCATTTTGCTCCTTCAAGACTGGCAGGAGGACTCTTTCACATTTTTCTCTGTTACTGACCTTTAGTCCCAGATTTAAAAGTCTGTGAGTAGCTCAGATCTCCTGAGATAACTTCCCTTTAGGTTAACTCGAGGTCAACCTTAATTACATCTGCAAAATCTTTTTGGCTGTGTAAAGTAACAATCATAATCCTATGATACTCACAAATTACACCCACATTCAAGGGGCATGGATGATGCAAGGTGTGTACCCTAGAGCATAAGAATCTTGGGTGCCATTTTAGAAGTCTTACCATGCATAATAAGGAACTGAAGTCTTTTTCATAATTGCTATCCTTACATAATATTTTAAACCCTAGTTTTAATTGAAAGAGCTGATAAATATAAAATGTTTAGTGAAGGAAAAGTCTCTCAGTTCTTTGAATTTTAAACAGCTTTTAGAAAGAAGAAAACAGTCTCCAGTTCCTAAGTTGTTTTGCATTTGTACATGTGTATGATTTTGATTAAAGATAGTTTTGTTCTTGTTCATTTTGAACAGTCAGAATTTGGATATGGCAGATATGGCTTGAAATTAAGGAAAGTGTATTAGTTTGCCTTATCAAGTAAATGCAAGCATCTTATTGTACTTAATAGATAAAATTTCATACCGGGTATAGGTCAAGAGTTATGGTTCTAACTCAAGAAATTTATATAAAATTGAGCTTTCAAAAATGCTTCTAGTGATTTGCTTCTCTTGAATATGTTTGGAGAAAGAGTTAAACTTCATATACTTTCTAAGTGCTTATATCACAGTGTACGGTGAAAGAAAGCATCAGGTTTGTCAGGTATGTGCTCATTTTGACTTCGTATATGTAAATCAGTGTATCCTTAAGTATCAAATATTTCTGAAAAAATCAACAAGCATTTTACCTTTAATGATGGTGCAATTCTGATCAGGAAAGGGCTATAGAAGATGATGAGAAATAAAGCTGAAATGATCTAAGGGTTGGAATATAAGGATTCAACTGAAACAAAAGGCCTCTTCACTCTGGAACTGCAAAGATTTAATTAAAAGATGCTTGAAGAGGAAACCTGATGATTTATTCTCCTCATTCCCTGGCTTCAGTAAATAACAGCATTTCATATCATGGGCATTAAAGAGATTGTTGAGATTTAAAAGGTGATGTAACATTGGGGTGGAAGGGAGAGGAGGGAGTCTGTAAGAGGTTTTGATGTGCTGGAGAAAAAAGATGAAAGGAATTTGGTTTAAACTTTTTAGAAAAAAAGTATGTAATATGGTTGCGTTTTAAATTACAGATGTGTAACATTCACTGCATTTAAAAGTCTTTGTTCTTATTTTTAAATAGAATTAATAAAAAATTCAGTTACATTTATAAATTACAGATCCACAGATTACTGAAATAGGAAATGTGCCTGTTTGGGGACCATGATCCCCAAACTTTATTGATGGCACACCCTACCATTAAAAAAATGTTTAAACTTTCCCCCAATAAACATACCACTACTATACTAATATGTAAATAGGAAATTTAGACATGATATATTTTAATGCCTTCCTAATTATAATAGCTTCATAATAGCAATAGCTAATAACTCAAGGCAGAAAATATATTTAGAGCAATAGTGAATTTAAATTGATTTTTAAAATAATCTTAATTTTTAATGAAGAGTAGCTTTTATTATTGAAGAATAATTGACATACAATATTGTATTAGTTCAGGTGTACAGCACAGTGATTCTATATACATTATGAAATGGTCACCACAATCTAGTTACCATCTGACATACAAAATTGTCACAATATTATTGACTATATTCCCTATACTGTACATTATATCCCAGTGTCTTAGTTATTATATAACTGGGAGATTATACTTTGTAATTCCCTTCCTTCACGTATTTCATCCATCCTCCTACCCCACTCTCCTCTGGCAGCCATCAGTTTATTCTCGGTGTCTATGAGTCTATTTCTATTTCATTTTCTTTGTTTCTTTGTTTTTTAGATTCCACATATAAATGGAATCCTAGGGTATTTGTCTTTCTGTCTGACTCATTTCATTTAGCATAATGCCCTCTAGGACCATCCATGTTGTCACAAATGGCAAGATTCATTCTTTTTTATAGCTGAGTAATAAAAACCCATTTATCCATTAATCTATCAATGACCTTAAGGTTGCTTCCTTATCCTGATTATTGTAAATAATACTGCAATGAACATAGGGGTGTATATGTCTTTTCCAGTTAGTGTTTTCATTTTCTTCAGAAAAATACCCAAAAGTAGAATTGCTGGATCAATTTTTGTTTGTTTGTTTTGTTTTTTAATTTTTTGAAGTAGCTCCTTACTGTTTTCTGTACTGGCTGCACCAATTTACAATCCCACCAGCAGTATACGAGGGTTCCCTCTTTCCACGTCCCTGCCAAACTTGTTATTTCTTGTTTTGTTGATAGTAGCCACTCTGGCTGGTGTGAGGTGATATGTCACTGGTTTTGATTTGCAGTGCCCTGGTGGTTAGTGAAGTTGACTATCTTTTCATGTATCTGTTGGCCATGTAAATGTCTTCTTTTGATAATTGACTGTTTACATCCTCTGATCATTTTTTAATCAGATTGTTTTTAACAAAAAATATTGAGTTACATGAGTTCTTTATATATTGTGTATGTTAACCCCTTATTGGATACATCATTTGTGAATATCTTCTCCTATTTAGTTGGTTGCCTTTTCATTTTGTTCATGGTTTCTTTCTGTGTGCAAAAGCTATTTAATTGAATGTAGTCAGTCCCATTTCTTGCTTGCTTTTTCCTTTTTTCTTTTTTGCTTTTGTTTTCCTTGTCTGCAGAGACAGATGCAAGGAATTAGCACTAAGATCAATATCAAAAGCTTACTTCCTATTTTTTGTCTAAGAGTTTTATGATTTCAGGTCATATATTAAGTCTATTCAATTTTGAGTTTATTTTTGTGTATGGTGTAAGAAAGCGGTCCGGTTTTGTTCTTTTGCATGTAGCTGTCTAGTTGCCCAATACCATTTATTGAAGAGATTGCTTTTCCCCATTGTATCTTCTTGCCTCCATTGTAATAAATTAGTTGACCATAGAAGCATAGAAGGGTTTATTTCTGGGCTCCGTATTCTATTCCATTGCTCTATGAGTCTGTTTTTGTTCTAGTATCATATACTGCTTTGATTAATGTAGCTTAGTAGCATAGTTATAAGTCCAGGAGCATGATACTCCTGCTTTGTTCTATTTTCTCAAGATTGCCTTAATTATTCAGGGCTTTTGTAGAAAGGAGTAACTTCTTGTCAGATCCGATTAAATTACTGTTTTTAATTCCTGATGAGCCTGACAAAAGGGTAGAAGTGTCAGCACTGGCGTTTTCTTTTGTTGGTTTGTGCTTGCATTACTGGCATTATCTTCAACTCTGTTGAAAGGAGTAGTTTCTTGTTAGGAGCAGTTTTAAGCGGCTTATTTTAATAGATTACAATAGTTATGTTAGTTACAACTAAATAACATGTATTATATATATTATTGTATGTAAATATACATAAAATGTATATATAACTTATACATTTAAGTATATGAATAATATATATTTAATGATTTAATCCATGAATCCTTTAACCATCTAACATACAATACAATGTTATGATATGCTTAAAGTGAACAAGTGAATGAATAAACTACTGGGGTGCCCTGTCTGCCTCCTACAGGCTGTCGAATTTCTACTCTTCTCAGACTATATTCCACATACTATGTGTGGCCAGTTGTGATAAAGACTGTGTGTATGAGGACACTGGTATCAATCCATGTATAAAATTTTAATACATCAGTATATTAGGTTAAGCACATGAAAAGGAAGTACGTTTTCCGTCCACATCCCAAAATGTGGTTTGGCACACCATTAGAATGCAGACTTAGTTAATATTTTTGTAACCTTTTGAGGCTGTCTTTGATAGGTTTCCAATATCCATATTTACTTATATTAACCCAAAAGCAAAAATGAGGTTTGGGGAGGAGGAACAGACTATTATTTCTTATAGCAGTAATCACATCAGTTCCCCTTACCCCATTCTTCCTCCTTGAGGGCAGTGTGAGAATGGCCATGTGACCCATGCATGTGCAAAAGGGGCTTTTTGTTTGATTTTGAACCACAGGAGAGGAACCCCAAGATTGTGAATCTGGGAATTTTTTTTACAAAGCTACATGCTGCTCTCCTTCCCTCCTGAGAGAGAAAGAGATGCCTTTGCTCTCAGATGTTTTACAATGCTTTGGAATGTAAACATAGCTGCAGGTTTCATCTCCCCATAAAATGTAAACACGTGGCTCCACCAACCAGGAGGCAAAAGGAAGCAGAGCACTGAAGGTAAGTGTTTCTGTGGAAAGGAGACATTATCTTCATAGCATGCAGTTTCCTTTGCTCAGGAAACCACACCATGCAGAAACATGAAAATATTCATGAAGCATTGTTTCCCTGGTAGTCTTCATGGGGTACAGAAATAAGGCCTCTCATTCTCCTGGCATTACTGTTGGAAGCCTTTAATGACCAAATGAAGTGAGTAGGACAAATTAATGTCATGACTTAACAATCCTCCAGCTGTGAATTTTTGGGTAGGGTAGGTAGGAAAAACTGGTAGAGCCATCATTTGGGAGTTCTAATACTGAAGTTTGTTAAGTCTTTGTGTTTAGAAATGTATTAATAATGTAACATGCAGGATAGAAGGGAAGTAGTTGAGGTAGGAGAAGGGGATCATTTACAAAACTGCTGTAAAATTTGAAATACTAGTAATAATGGTCTAAACTCGGGTGGGCACCAGAAAGTTGTGAACCAATGCAAGGGTGACCCTAAAGTGCTGGGCTCCCTAGGCTTAGCAACTAATTGGATTTGGTAGGTAAGCCTCTGAGTTAGATTTGGCCTGGCACCTTACCTGACTCCCATGAGGTGGAAGATATGGAGACAATTAAAATGTCTTAAGATGCTGCCAGCCAATGGCCTATCTTAATTTTCACTATCCCCAAGATCTTACGTTCTATAACTACAAAGGAGAGTGTGCAGAGTGGGTTTTCTGAGTCTCCATTTTGTTCTTTTTTCAGCTTAATGCAATACCTTACAGTTTTAAATTATTTTTAAAAGTTCAAATTGTTCTAGTCTGACCGTGATGCAGTAAGATCTTTAGGTGCTAAAGTGCAACAAACTGGAACTTTTTGTCAGACATACATGCCGTACTTCAATTTTGAAGGAAAAGAGACAAAAAGTAAGAAAACTAAGAATTGTAAGTAATTTCTTTTAATAGACATTCCAGACCATACAGGGTGTGTATAGACTGCCTTGTCACCTGTGCTTTATCCTTTTAGCAGACATTCATTGAGTATCTGCTGTACCAGAGTCAGTGCCAGACACATTCACATTCAGCTTCTCATTTCATTCTCCACAAAAGTCCTTAAAGAGAGGATT
Source organism: Manis javanica (assembly GCF_040802235.1). NCBI lineage: Eukaryota > Metazoa > Chordata > Mammalia > Pholidota > Manidae > Manis > Manis javanica. The sequence goes on along the minus strand of NC_133167.1, from coordinate 40,115,396 downwards.
ATTATCATCACATTACAAGAAAGGAAATAGTGTTAAAGAAATGAAGCAATTTGCTTAAAGTAGAATTCAAACCAGATTGGCACAGAAATAGAGTTCTTCCTGAAGACCTGCAATATGTAGTAATCAATACTAGTTCACTTGCTACTCTGTCAAAATCTTTTCTGACCATACTAGTTATTCCTCTTGCTTTGAAAAAAAATTTTTTTCCCAATGATCTTCCCCAGCCTTCCTTTTACTTCTGCTATACTTTCCCTCAGAGATTTCTCTTAACTGTGTGACTTCAGTGATCTATTCTGGGTGGATGACTCACCAAGTCAGTCAGCCTTGCTCCCTTAGTTCCGTGTCTTAATGTCTGAGTCAATGGCACTATATTTAGCTTCGCTAGGACTCCTTATCCATAAGTTATGGCTAGTAATATTACCTTACAAACCTAGCAGGTGGATTAAGTGGAATAATGGAACAAATGCACCTGACATACAAAGTGCTCAAAAATGATAGGTGCTTTCCTAGCTCTCCAGTCTCTAGTTTTCTCCAAACTAGACAAACTCAGTTTCAATTCACTGTTGAAATTTAACTTTATAATTTCTCTTGATCCCTAATTAGCAATTCTTTTTAGTTTTCAAATTCCTATGAAATCCTCCCAATTACACAGGGTGAAAATCCACTCATTTTAATAATCTCCTTTTGCCTGTCATGTCCAATTAATTGGTAAGCCTAGGGAGCCCAGCACTTCAGGGTCACCCTTGCATTGGTTCACTCCTTTCTGGCTCCCACCCTAGTTTAGACCGTCATTACTAGTATTTCAAATTTTATAGCAGTTTCATGAATGATTCCCCTTTCCTAGCTCACCCACTTCCCTTCTATCATGCATATTACATATTCCCATTAATCATTTTTTACACAGCAATTTAGCATTATCACTCTTCCAAAACTTTGTAATCTACCTGCATGTTCTGTAAGATACAGTCCAAACTCTTTGACATTTTGACCAATCTACATTTCCAGTCTTCTTCCCTACCATTTTCCAAAGATATCTCCTCCCCACACAGTTAGGACTAGATTGCAAGAAACAGAAAACCTGACAATTGCTCAATCAAATCTCGAAGCAGAAGGTCCAGGGTAAGTCTCCAAGAAATCATCAAGAACCAAAGCTCCTATCCAATTAATTTTCCATCCTTAATGTGTGGCTTTCAAAATAAAATGGTGGCTAATATATTTCCATTCCAGGAGGAAGGAGAGGGAAGGCACAAAAGGAGCTCTGCCTTTTATTTGGGAAGGATGCTCTCTCTTTTGTCCCTTTCCGACCCTCAGGGACTTCCATTGGTGGCTCATTGGCCAGAATGATATCACATGGTCACGAAGAAATGCAAGGGAAGCTGTGGAAGCAAGTTTTCAAGTTGGATATGTTGATATGCTAAACAATGTCTAAGAAACAAATGTATGTTAGTCTGCTTGGGCTGCTATAACAGAATACTATGGACTGGATAGTTTACACAACAGAAATTTATTTCTCAAAGTTATGGAGGCTTGAAAGTCCAAAATCAATGTGCCAAAGATTGGAGGCTAGGACTTCAACATACGAATTTTGAGGGGACACAATTCAGTCCATAGCAAAAGTGATAAAAAGAAGCAACAAGCAGAGTCTGCCACACAAGCCAACTGAGCTCCTACATTTATTTTGAGTATCTCCTCCCTTTTGCTACTTCTTTATCCTTGTTCAGTAACTTCTTCTGGCCATATCTCTGTTATCAAAATTTTCTCCATGAAAAGACGCCAGTTGCCACAGTCAGGACTGATCCTGTTCCTACTTCTAGCTGCCATAGTTCCATATGGGAGTCATCAAATTAGATCTTGTATGCTCTTTATGTGCAGTTCTTAATAGTGACATTTATTTAACGTTTATTTGTCAGGTACTGTGCAGCCCCTTTATATATATCATTTCTAATTCTTTCAACAACACTGCAAAGTTGGATTACTTCACATATGAGGAAACTGAGGTGCAGAGAGATTAAGTAATTGCCCAAGAGAATGGCGGAGACAAGTTTTGAACATAGTTAAGTTTGGTTCTGCAGTTCTTTCCACCACACCATGCTGCCTCTCCAAATAGATTGTCTGTGCCTCCCAGGCAGTGATCACATCCCTTTCCATATACCTCTTTGCATTCCCACACTTAGCAATGTGTGTTTTACATGGTAGAAATGTGTTAAATATTTTTCTGAATGAATGATAGTAACAATGGCCCAAGGTAGTCCAAAATCCAGATTTAACAAAAACAATTATGTCCATAACAAAATTGCCGATGTGGTGTTAATTGTTGAAGCTGAGCAGTAAGGGCATGGACTTGCATGATTCTGTTCTCTTTAATTTTTATGTGTTAGAATTTATAAAAGTTCTATTTTTATATAAATTCCAATTTTATATAAATTCCATTAAAGCCTTAAGTGAGATATAATATTCATTGGTTGGAAGGCTCACTATTTTCAGGATGCCATTTTTCTCCAATATGATATGTAGACTAAATGCAATCTCAGTCAAAATCCCAGCATGCTATTTTTCTAAAAATCTACATGCTGATTCTATAATTTATATGGAGAAGTGAACAGTTTTGAATAGTCACAACAACTTTGAAAAAGACTCACACTACTTGATTTCAAGCCTACTGTAAGGCTAAGGTAATCAAAGGCAGTGTGGAAAAGGCAGAAGGACAGATACATACGTACAGCAGTGGAGCAGAACAAAGTGTTAAAAAATAGATCCAACGTTTTATAGTCATCTGATTTTCAAGAATGGTGCCAAAACACTCCAATGGGAAAAGAAAGATCTTTTCAACATATAGTGCTGGAATGACTAAATACTCATATGGAAAAACATAAATAAACCTGGACCCTTCCTCACATCATGCACAAAGACTAATTTGAGATGACTCATAAATCTAAATGTAAAAACTGAACTATGAAGCCTCTAGAAGAAAATATAGGAGACTACATTGTGGCATGATGGCAGTTCAAGGTAATTAGGCAGAATAAAAAAGGAATGATTTTAAAAATTGGTAAGTCATACTTCATTGCAACTAAAGACTTCTGCTTATCAAAAGACACCATTAAGAAAATTTACAGGCAAATCACAGACAGAACCATATTCCTGATGATGGATTTGTTTTCAGACTACATACGACACTTGTACAACTCAGTCATAAAACCTCAAAAAGCCAATTTTAAAAGTGGAATTTTAAAAACAGAAGTCAACAGGTGATGTTCTTTGCAGAAGCCTAGAAGGTCCCCGCTGCCACCTGGGAGCACATTACTGTTGGAGCATGAAGATGGCATCATCTCTGCTCTGAGATTTCTCATGAGTTTTCCCTGGGCCAGACTCACAGAATGTACTTCTGAAGGGAAAGGGTAAAGGTCTGCTCTTCTGTTTGTTTAATGGAATAACATTTTATACACCTGAAGTATGAAAGAGCTCCCAGAATACTGGGAATTAACCATTGTTTTTTTTCTTTTTTGGTTTTTTTTTTGGTGGGGAGCTGATTTTGGTTTTGTTTTTTGAGGGAATTCTGTTGATTTTTTTTTTTTAAGGATAAAAGCTCACTAGCTGTATTTCAGAGTTCACAATTGATAAATAGCACTAAGAAAGAAAAGCATTTCCCCACTATGCCCCAAAATATCCAAAGAAATACCCATCTGAATTGTCCTCAATTTTTTTCTTCTCTGAAACTACTCTTTTTATCATACAAATTTTGTGTCTGGAACTTTATGTAACATTTTAAGAATGGCGTTTCTTCCAGACACTTAAATAATTTTATTAATGGGTTAAAATATGTGGTCCTTTACAAAATTATGTGACTCATCGATAGGGTCATACCTAACTTAATAGTTTAAAATGGAACCTTTTCTCATCCCTTTTGTATTAAAAAAAATTAGTATAATTTTACTCACATAAAACCTCAGGTTCGTAATAGACATTTCAGCCTAAATCCATTTTGTGTTACGAATTGGATGACCGAAGAAGCTCCACCTTTCTCACAAGGGAATAAAGAACTCAGATCCAGCTTCTAAGTCTAGACATGGCTCAATGCTTTCAGTAGAAGCTAAAGAAATTGTAGAGAGTTACGGGTCTTTTTCCTGCATGGTTGACCTGACATCTTGCTATTCCTTGTCTCAGTTTCCTGTATGTTAGTTACCAAGAAGTGGGCGGCTAACACAAAACTTTATTCTTTCACAGTTCTGGAAGCCGGACATCTGAAATTAGCATCACTGAGCCAAGATCAAGGTGGGTGCAGGATTCACTCCCTCTGGAAACTCTAAGGAAGAATCTGTTCCTTTCCTCTTCCAGCTTCTGGTGACTGCCCAGATTCCTTGGCTTGCAGCCTCCCCTCCAAAACAATTTAAATAGAAAGGGGTGTGTGGTCATAAAATTGCCACATTCCCTGCAATCTCCATTGCTTTGTGTACAGCAGCTAGATTGCTATTAACTTACATTTGACTGGTTCATTTGAATATTCAAGTCAAATCAAATATTTATTGTCCACCTACAGTTTTCTCTTCCCTCTTTGTTAAAATATGACAGTATGTAAATCTTTGGATGAACAATACAAAATAAAAATATAACAAAGCTCAAATTTCAAAAGAGCATTTTAAGAATCTAAGCTCAGATTTTACCTGAAGAATTATTAATTCCATGAACATCTGTGATATGCCTCTCTATGTATATATATTATGCCATATAAATTCTATGCCAGGCATTATATGCCAAGTTCTGAAGAAGAAGATGATGAAAAAAGACCTGGTGCCTACTTCAGGAAGTCCGTGTGGGGGACGAAGAGACACGTGGAAGCAGATCCTAATTCAGCAAGGTAAGAGCCATTGAAGTGACTAAGTGGCTTCTTTTTCCTCAGAAGTGATATTTGAGGTGATCCTTGAAGGGCAGGGCGTTCTGAAGGCACACAGGAGTCAGAGAAGGCATTCCAGGCAGAAGCAACCACAAGGTCAAAGGCACGAAGGTAGAAGTGTGGGTGGTGGTCACTGGCGAGGTCAAATGGCTGGGAGGGTACGACTGGCGTTTTTATCATCCGCAAGAGCTTAGACTTTATCATTCTGGCATCAAGAAGCCCCTAGAGGTGGGAGGGATGCCAGTAAGCTTTGCCTTATCAGTGCGACCTTGTCTTCCTGTTGTCTGCTCCAGAGTCAGTTGCAAAGCCAAAGATGTTGTGGACCACCTCAGGCGCTCTGCTATAAAAGCAGACTGCCTGCTGAAAAGCTGTTTGCAAAGCCAAAGGAAGTGATGTAGGAGTCTATATTTTAGGAGTAATCCTTCACTCCTTTATTATGACTTTTGGAGATACCAAAATGGCCTGACATAACGGGGAATTGGGAAACTGTTGCTCAAATCCAGGTCGAGACAGTTTGGTTTATACCTCAGTCAGGGTGTCAATCTGGATGTCCATTTTCTTGCTTTGTTTTCTCTGAGCTGGCTTCAGATCAAGTATGACTATCATGCTTTTTGTTGCCTCTGCACCCCCATCGTACTTGTAGGAGAAATAGCTTAAATTTAGGACAGGACTGAACAGTACGTGTGCTGGCTGCCCCTCTCTGACTAGCGCATGTTTCTCAGGAAGGCTGGTGGCAGGGAGGAAACAGGCCAGAGGAGGGACCATGGGAGAAGGAAAGGCCACTCCCAGGTCCCAGCTGATGACAGCGAAGGCCTGATGAAAGCAGAGGCTGAGGCCAGCCTGAGGCCAAACTCTCTCAGGGAAGGATAGCCACCCCACCTAGACCTTGTCTTTCTTCCTTTACGCATCTAGGCTTCTAGAATTGGCTCACACTCTGGCCCTAAGAAGTAAAAACATACGTAACATGTTTTAAACAGTGGGAGATATTTTTTCATCTTTAATATGCCCTTCAGCATTTTTAAAACATTTCAAAGCAAGAGAACAGCATTTTTAAACAAAAGGATAGCATTTAAACAAGAGGATAGTATTTTTTAGACGGAAGACAGCTAATAATAAAAGAAATTTCTACATGATGAATAACTAGAGAATTCTGAGGGTCAACTCTATAATTGGAGATACTCCCACTGCATTGTCACTGGGAAAAGGGACAAGTGGTTGACCATATTGTAGACATGTTCAAGAATGTCATGGGAATTTTTTTTTTAAACTGCTTTGTCATCCCTGGGGGAGAGAGGGAATTCAATTCCAGTGGTTTCAGTGGCTCATGGGATCTGGAAGCTTTGTGTGGCCTCATGATATGAGGGGTCAGCCTCTCCTCTCCCATCCATTGTGGTCACTGAGGGTCCGCTGAGCCAGGGCTCTTTGCCTCTGCTCTGTGCTTGGCAGAGACCTATGTCTTTTATCCCCCCTTCTCTTTAGCCTACTCTCAAGCTGAATTCATCCCATTGCCACAAAAAGCAGATGTGACTGCTATGAGCAGAACGCTGCCTGGCTCACTCTATTAATCATCTTAGCAACTTTTCTGCAGTTCTCGTCATCACTGAGGAAGCAATCTAAAACAATAAGTTTCCCTTTCGCTTACTCAAACCTGGGGAAAGAAAAGGACGTCAAATTCTCATCGCTGTTCGTGATGTACCTAACTAGCTCTATCGGCTCTTCTTCTTTTTTTTTCCTAATAGAGACAGGAAGGGTTTGAAAATGTTATATAGTCCAACAGAGACAGTTTTAAAGTTTCTCTCTGCCTCCCAGAATAGCCTCTTCACTGAGTGCCCTTTCCTCACCTTTACCATTATGTTTGAATTTCTAATTTAAGTTTATAATTCAGTGAGCACATATTTATTGACTTTCTTCTGTTAGTCGCCCTGTCCTGAGTACTCTATTTTCCTGTCAAATTCTAATTGAGAAATGCCAGCAAAACCCTTCATTCTGATGCCTCTGGGTGTGGAAGAGTCTTTTTGCTCAGACTATCCCAACTGCTACTTTTACAAATGTTCTATTTAATGAAGAGACCAAATGGAATAATTTGGACCAGAAACTGATGGTTTGGGAACCTGAGCTATCCTTATTTTATTTTCTTCTCTGTTGATTGAAATCACTGAACAATAAATTGCAACACATCTACTGAATGTTGTGTTGATACAGAGTCTGAAGAAAATATCATCAGCTCTCTCAATAATACATTCTGCTCTTCAAAAGAGATATAATATTAAGACACAAAGGTTTTAAAACCAAAATTTTAGAAATATGTAATTTATTTTAACAATTAGGGAAACAAGTTTTAGTAACAAGGTTATAATATGTGTGTTGGTCCACTGAGCCCTTGAAAAACTCTAAATATTTCTTAAAATGGGGAGCTCTTAAGAGGTCAAACAAATGTGCTGTGTTGTTATACAAACATAGCTAAAGCTATGACTTATTTATAGATAAATGGCTTTGCAAGTCTTATTCCAATTTATTCAGTCTTTCCCATTTAAAAAGTGCATTGTCTATTTATCGGGTTCAGTGCTCGGCACTGGGAATGCAGAGATGAGCCTTGTCTAAGGAGTTTGTAGTGTAGTGACTTGGCTATAATCTCACTTAACAATTTAATACATATTATTACATCCCGTAACTTCAAACTCTGGAGTTTAAGGAGAGTTGAAGTAATGATATTCCAGGGTACTCATTTACTCAATTAACTACTGATATTTAAACAAACTCAAGTCTCTCACATTAAAAACAATGATTCCACTGACCTCTCCAGCTGCTTCCTTCTTACTCCCTCTTCACAGCTAAACTTCTCAAGAGCTTGGTGTCCCCACTCTCTTTCTTTCCCCTCCATCCCTCACTTCCAATCTTTCACCTCCATCAACCAAAACAACTCTAAGGCTCCATGGGCCCTTTTCAGTCTCATTTTACCCAATTTGTCCCTTCTAGAAACACTTCTTTCCTTTGCTTCCATACTTTCCTGGTTTCCCCCGTACCTCCAGTGTCTCTTTTGTATAGATTCTTGTATATGGCTGTTACTGGTTAAAATTTCTCAAAGCCAACTCCTAGGCCACTTTTTCTTCTCCTTTGCTAATTTGTACTGAGGTACTCTCACCCATTCATATGCTAACAATCCCATATTTACATTTCCTTCCCACCCCTCCCCTCTGAACCCAGACCTGGGTATCCTGATATACACTCTCCATCCCCACCTGGAGATCTCAGAAGCTCCTCAAACTCAGTGCTCCATCTGGAACTCCTGACCCTCACTCCATGCCAGTGTTTGATTTCTCAGCTAAAGGCATGTACTCCACTCAACTGCATAATCCTGAGCCCTGGGAATTGGTCTGGAAATTCTCTTCCCCTTAGCCCTGCCTCCCATAGGATCTAGTACACTTAAAACCCTTCAATCAGTGAGCATTACTTGCAGCAGAAAGATCATAATCTGACCCCTGACCAGCCCCATTTCGCAGCAGGCTACCCCCTGCTCCCTCTATTCCCGGCGTGCTAATTTACCTTCAGTTGCTTTAATGTGCCATGTTCCTTTCAGCCACAGGGTCTAGCACAGTTGTTCACCTTGCTTGAACTTCTTCCCCCTCTGTACTCCCTTGGTAACTCCCACTCATCTATCAGATGTAAGGTTACTTCTTCATAGAAGCTCTCCTGACCCCTGAGACCAAATCAAATCCCCCTTCTTACACTCTTATAGACCCTACTTTCTCTTCATAGAAATTATCATTTGGATTTATAATATTTATATCACTTATATTTGTTTTATAAATTGTTTATGTGTTTTGATTGTCTATATTGCCACTAATCTGTCAGTTCAATGAAGGTAGGGCCTATATTTATTATTCTTACCATGTTATCCTCAAAGCCTAGTGCAGTACCTGGCAAGTAGTAGGAAGTCAATAAAAATTTGTAAAATGAACAAAGAAACGAACAAATGAAGGTCATAGTGACTTGCTCAAAGTCAAGATAGAAAGACTGAGACTAGACAATTTCTAGAGAGTTAATAGCCAGACAATCTCCAGTCTAGATTACTAGCCTTCTCACAAAGAGCTTTTCCTGGATTGTTCTGAATTACTGGTACCAAAGCAACTTTGTAACTCATCGAGTTCAATTTCTCAACCCTACCATTTTCTACAGATAGCATTTATTCAGCAAGAGGATGCTGCTTTTTTCCATGAAACACGTGCTATCTTTTTGCTCTATTTTGAAGGGGTATTATGATAAACTGTGCCACTATTGAAAACTTGCCAAGCTTCCTGAGATTCTCAGAACAAATATAAGGTGTAGGTCACAAAAAGCAATTTTGTCTCTTGGAGTAGAATTTCCTATTCAAAAAATGCTGTTAATTTGAGAAGCCGATATTTGCAAACGAACATTCTATTAGGAGGGATAATCCTCATCACATTCCTAGCTGCTGTATATACACCGTCTTTTGAAAGTGAAAAAGTAGAAAGCCACTTGGCTGCATGGAAGTGCCTGTGTATTTTATAAAAAACACATAAAATGTTCCGTGGTTGGAGGAGAGGTTGCTGTATTTATAAGACAAACAGGTTCACTGTTACCCCTGAAGAAGCATGAAGTAGTGATTCTCAAGGGTCTTTGTGCCATGGATGAAAATGGAATCATTATTTTTGAACTGCGCCTGCTCACGTCAGAGACACCTACCTGCAACCGGTCCACTGGTTATAAGTAGCCGTGATTGCCTTACTGATTGTAGGTGGGGTACCAACCAGGACCAGCCAAAGCCCAAACCTGGTAAGTTTTATTAGCCCTTCTGTGTATTTCATTTCCATTTCATGCCTTGGGGTGGGAGACAATCTCTACTTAGGCCAGTGTGGTCTGTGTCTGTCTCAGATGTGTGTACAGCGCATTTCTCGGTTTGGGGTATATATTTTTCTTTCTCTTTGGAGACTACTGTCTTAACATTTATGAGTAACTTAAGATTTGTTTGCTTGTTCTTTTTTATGAAGTGCATTTTCTTTGGAGACCACAAAGTGCATTTTTTCAAAGATGAAAAGCCATACTTAGACTTTGTAGGTTGTATTCATAATTGCTTTGTGTATCACTATGTAACATTTTCTTCCTCGTGGACTCTTAAGCTAATCAGCTGTATCTGGGGGGCTTCATATGCAGATGAATCCGGAGAAAAACAAGTCTGCAAAATTAGGGTGAACTGATACACTACTTCTCCATTGTCTGTCTTTTAAAAATGTTTCTTCTTTCTCTTTTCTGTTTTTGCTCCCCTCTTCTCCTCTCTCCTTTTCTCTCCTCTCCTCTCTCTTCTCTCCCTCTCTGACTGCCGATATTTCCCTCGTCCTTGCTCTTGCTCAGCTTCATTCCGCCATGCCCAAAGCATTCCTGCTGCTGTGTGTTGGCCTGGCACTACTCGGGCTTGCTCACGGAGCCATGCTGAGAAACGAAGAGAAATGGAAGCCCCGCAACAACCCCAGAAACCGAGATCTGGTAAGAACATGCTCAGGGACAGCTGAGAGGCAGGGCGGAACAGGACCCTCTCTGGGTTTATGCACACTGCACTCTGCTAGACCACAGTGGAGAGGAGGCTGCCAAGCTCTGGGAAGATTCTTCAGCAGGACATGTGAGGGTCTTGCTAGCGTAGTGGCCGGTGTCCTATTGTTCCTCTGGCCAATTTACATTTGTTTCTGTAAGGAGAAACAAACATATATTTAGAAAGGATCTTACACACACACAGCACATTACATTTGCAAATGATCTTAGAGAACACACTGATTTTATAGACTTAGTTTCTGATACATATACAAAATCAAGAGGAAATTGCTTTTTGCATAGCTTAGATTGAATTGATAATAAAACAGATTCTCATACAACCAACACATGCAAAGCTCAATTGCAAAAACTGAAAGTTGACCTGTAGTCTTTGGTAGGCATTATTTTCAACATAAGGCTGTCTAAGAAGAAAACCGTAAAGATATCAGTAAAAATTCTCTTTAAAAAATATGCTAAGTTCAATAAACATACTAACATTACTATTTCAAAGCATAGTTGCTCTCAAAGAAAATATGTTAAGTTCAATAAACATACTAACATTATTATTTCCAAACATAGTTTCTCAAAGAAAATTATGTGAACTATAACAACATAGGATTAAAACAATCAAATAGCCCTTTGCACAGCTTCTGTGCAAACCGTTAGACAAACGGGTTCACTGTTACCCCCGAAGAAGCATGGAGATGTCATTCTCAGGGGTCTTTGTGCCATGGATGAAAATGGAATCATTATTCTCCTCCAACCACGGAACATTTTATGTGTTTTTTGTAAAACCTTTTCCTAAAGGAAAGCAGGAAAACCCAGGTCTGAAAAGAAACTGTAGCCGAAGACAGACTGGGACGTCCCCACCCTTCAGAGAGGGTGCGCCGAGCTCTGATCACTGCGGTGGTCGATTTAATCTCTGGCTTCAGTACTCAGAGGTGCTAGCAAAGACCCCTTTGACCATGGTGCTACTAAGTAGGTGATATACCTCCCTTGATTTCCACAAGAATGGTGAATTACCTTGCTTAGGGCTGAAATGTCAGAAAGAAGGCATGATAAGTGACAGTGGAGAGGAAGGTGGAATAGAAGTAACCAAAGTTTGTACTTCTATTTCGAGGTTTCCCACTTCCTTCCGCTTAGATTAGGACTAATGTCAACTCAGGGGGAAAACAGAGATGGGGAAAATATTCATCTCTGAGCTTTTTGGATGTTTAATTTTTATATGGCACTGAACGTTTTCTTTCTTCAGTTTTTCAGAACCCTTCGTGCATATTTTAAGGGAAGAGGTCTTGATCTTGGGAGGTTCCCAAATACTTTCGTCATGAACCAGAATCCCAGACCTGTGTCTTTTGAATCAGAGTTTATTGCTTCTGCGTTTGCAGATTATGAGGAGCAGAAAAACTCCTTTCCCAGTTTCCTCAAAGGCTGACTGTTTCTTCTGAGCACAGGTAAAAATGATCCCTTTATTCCCAGGATTTGTCCAAACATCCAACTTAAGTCATAAAGAGATTTTGAAAGTATTTATTTGAAAATGATTTTTTTTCCTCAGAGAAATTAATGCTCAATTCTGATGATACTCATTGCTGTTAATATTTGGATTTGGTTCAGATGTCTATGATTTGGTTTTAAAAAGAAATGATAGTTACGATATTTTAAGCATAGTTTTCTTGGGAAGAGGTATATTAAAATAGTAGAATTATCACCTTTAATAGCATTATTAAATATAGTGGAATACCACACACTTTTACCTATATCTTTTTTTCAAACTCAGGTCATATAGCTAAAGTTAGGTAGAAAATCATATATAAAGAAGTATGTGAATTGTACAGTTGGATAAAATAGAAAGATAAAGTTAAAAGAAAGGGTCTCTGGAGGAGAAATAATAAACATATATTTGAGCTTCAACTTCCTCACCTAAAGAAAAAAAAAGGAATATTAGTAAAGATGTTATTTTTCTCATAGGAAAAAAATTTGAAATATATTTATGAGATTTGAATTTTGTTAATCTTATTCTTTTTGCATTCTTATCAAATAAATGCTTGCTATTTATAAAGAAACAGGTATGGCACATTATAAGAAAATGCACTATGTCTCTAGTTCATTAGCGTTTGTTTGGATGAATAATAAAGGGAAGTGAATCATAATCGAAATCCACTCCCCATTCTTCCGTGGTGTGGGTGTAGGGATGAAGTTGTGAGTAAGCATACCATTGTTACACTGCATTGTGCATGTGAAAATATTTTGATTATTAGTTCTTTTGAGTGTGATTTTTAAAAATAATGATTGTCATTCTAAAAAGAAGACGTAATTTACCATGTGGCATATGCACTTGAAAACTTCTATCCTGAGAAAATAGAATAAGCAGAAAGATGTTAATGAAGGGTTACCTTGACTTTTCTCACATGTAGGCCCTAGGCTATCAGACACTAATACAGAGAAGTAGTTACTGATACCACAAGGGCTACTTCAGTGTGGGAGAGTGGTGCATGCACGTTGGTTGTAAGCCTTCGTTTCTTCATCTATAAATTGCAGGTGCTAATGTCTAACTCACAGAGGTATCAGAGAAAATATCAAATGAATACTTCCAAGTGAGCATGAAATGAAGTAATATTTAAGGCAGGAAAACAGAGCAAGCACCCAGTTGGTAGTGTTGTAATATAACGGAAATTAATTGGCTTTGTGTAAGAAGCTAAGCAAATGTTTGGAGAGTATTTCATAATTACAAACTCTCCTTTCCTAACATCTCTGATTAGAAAATGAAAAAACAAAGAGTTTTCACTGAACTATGTTGATCTTTGGGTCTTTGTGGTGTTTGTGTAGTTTTTATTTACTATTTCATAATATTTTCTTGTTCTTCCAGGTTCTGGCTATTTTAGAACTACAGGTGAAGCTTCTCATTAAAAAATTTTAATCATGGTCATGGCTAAACATTTTTTCCCTCTACTTTTATTTGTCAATGTGTAATGATTTTATTCTACATTTCCAGATTTGCATATAAATAGATTGACCCTTGGGAGATAATCTGACTCAGTGGTCTATTTTTGGAGTTTTTTTTTCCCACTCTATAACCATGAACATTGATGTAGAACACTGCGGATATTTTGTAAGAGCTACGGGACATTACGAGTCAAAAGAGATGATGATCTTCTAAATTACATGTTTACTTGAAGCTTGTCTTTAAAACTTGTCTTGTATGCTTATTACCTGTTATCAATCATTGTTTTTATTTCAAAGGGACTTTGCAAATTTTTACTGTAGTTCATCATATGTAATAGGGGTTTAGGCTTAAAATTTGTCTTTTTCCTAAAGAGGAGATGCATTCCCACGTTCAGCAATATGTTACTGAAAGATCTCACAATCTAAGTTTCATACCAAGGGAGAGTAAGTGATAAATATCCATAAATAAGTTGAAATGGAAAACAAAGAAATTTGGGATTCTAGGAATTGCTAGGATCTCTGTGAGATGTTCTCTGCCACTATGTTTAGAGGTGGACCCCGTGCTACACCAAATATCCTAGCCCCACCCCAGCTCTGATTCTCTTTTGCACACAACCTCCTTAAGAACGGAGAGTAGAAATGGGTGGATTTCCCTTCTTTTACAGCCAACCGTGTCCTCCTCCCAACCAGATGGGGCTGAATTATTCTGATTCTCGTATCCTCACTTGGAATAGCAACTTTTCCTGTATCTTTATGGAGAGCTGCATCATTTTCCCTGTGATTCCTGCAAAACAAGCGTTGTACCTGAATGCAAACATTGGTGTCCTAATCACATTAACCTGTGCATTCCAAAATAGTCTTCTGTGGCTTTTTTGTGGATGATTGATACTGAATATAAAAATAAAATATTTATGCTAAGACAGATTTCTGTGGCTGGTTTAATATGTTCTATTGTAACTAGTTGATATATGTCTGTTTTTCCTGGAGGGATGTGTGAGGTATTTATGAGCAGAGATCATACCTAAGCCATTTATATTTCTTCAGCACCTAGCATAATGTCTAGCATGTAGCATGTGTTCAACAAATAGTTGTTGAATTGAAAGTAAACATGTGCTATTCTGCTATTGTTTACACAGAAATGGAAGCTACTCCTAGTTCACGTCAAGATTGTGTTTTTTACCATTTAAGAGATGAAAGTAATCATTGAGGAGCTATTCTTCATAAAAATATAAACTATTCAGATAAATGGTAGAGGGGTAGGGAGCATTTCACCCCTGTCCAATTCCACTCAAGTACTAACCAGTCCTTGGTTTTCCCTTTGCTTTTTGCCCCCTTGCTCTGGGTGTCAAGACATCCGCAAAGGGAATACTTATCAGTTTCAGAGCCTTTAACAAGGATGGGAATCCACAGAGGACTTTCAGCTATGAGCTTGCAAGGCCTCAGGGCAGAGGCATGCATCCTTCTGCTGGAGAATTCCTCACAATTGGCAGCTGGCTGTTGCAATGACAACACTCCATACGGACTAGAGTTTATTCCTCGTGATGCAGTTGGCAGTTGGGGAACGACAAGTCTTCATTATATGTGACCATTTAGCACATCTGGTGTCCAGACACTATATGTTAGTCGTTTCCACACCCTGCCCAATTATTTGAACCTCCCTACTCTAAAAGCCTCCTGGGAAAGTGATTTTGCTTGGCTGAGAACAGTTGCTAGGAAAACAGCAGAAGTGTGGTGTTTCCTCCATTGAAAATAAATGTTTTACAGATGATCTAGGCTCTCAGGTGGTCTGCAGTAATTCTCTCCATGGGTCCTTGACAGCCTCTCAGCATTGACTCTGCTCCTCATTGATGCGTATCTCATCCCCAGGACATGGCCTATTGTCCCCTATCCCAGATCTAGGGTGGTCCAGAACTGTTAAGGGTGTGAGCTTCTACCCTATTTGTAGGCTACATGGTAGCCTGCTACAGTTTCATAGACCCTGACAGGCAAGAGACTCCTGGGTCTGAGGTAATGGACATTATTTTCACGGCATGGCAGGCAGCATAAGGTTGGCATTCACACTGGATCTCGTCCTCCTACAAGTATTGTGGGGTCCCTGTGGAGGTGAGTCCAGGTATATGCTGGGCATAAGTAGGCTTGTGCCACAGCTGATGAGCCCAAACTTAGGAAATTCTCCATGTTAAAGGGAACTACTAACAAACATGCCCAACCGTTGCATCAGAGGGAAACATTATTTATATTTTACTGGTTAGAAAACAGATCTGTCCTCCACCCCAGAGGGAGATAATATCTTAGTCTTTCAAGGCTCTTCTACAGACCTCCTTGAAAAGATAACCCAGAAAGAAAGCTGTCACAAACTTCGGCAGAAAAGTGATTAAACTACGGGAAAATTATCTCCTGAATAGGGTCACACCCCATCCTTGCTCATCCCCTTGATGAAGAGAAAGGATGAGGTCATC
The DNA here is from genome assembly GCF_040802235.1 of Manis javanica. Classification (NCBI taxonomy): domain Eukaryota; kingdom Metazoa; phylum Chordata; class Mammalia; order Pholidota; family Manidae; genus Manis; species Manis javanica. The sequence goes on along the minus strand of NC_133167.1, from coordinate 40,099,562 downwards.
TCCTCCCTGTGTATTCTTAATTCTATTGTCATGGTGGAAATTCAATGTTCTGCTTTCTTTAGACATTCCATTTTGAGTCTCAAAAACCAGTCTGAAAGTTGTAAAAGTTTCCTTTTGCTATTTTCATTACTGCTATAACAATTCCACTTTCTCTCAAGGTGATAAGGATGCCTCTGACTCGCCAGGGGAAAAAAATCACATTCAAGGAAGTGGAGAAAAGAAAAACAGAAAGATTACAATTTCAGGGTATGTTGCTACATTCTGACCTTAAGAGAACTTTCATGTCATCAAGGTGTTCTATAGCTGTTGTTAAAAAACAAAATTCAACTGCATAAATTTCAAAGACCTTATTGGCTTTATTCAACAGTTCATGAACTGGGCAGCATCCCATTCAGCAGAAAGGAGCTCTGAAGAACTGTACAGAATGAAAGACTTATAGACAGAAGAGGGCAGGACAAGGAAGTTAATAGCAAAGAATCACCTTCCTTTAAGGGACAGTAGGGTTTTCTCAGTCACATTACCTCACTAGTGCTGAGAAGGCAATTCCTCATTGACTGGTTTAAGATTCCACTGTTGAGAGAGGTTGAAACTGTAATTAAGTTAGCTATTAAGTTGCACTTTGGTGATGTGGATTTAGCATACATGACTCTATTTTGAGCCTGTTGTCTCTTTTTAACGGTGGAAAAACTGTCCTTCTGCCTCTTGCTCCCTATTTCCACAACATGAATCTATACCTTCACAACTGTTATTCCCGTATTCCAGACAGCCCATCATAAAATAAGCTAGCCTAAGCCATCTGGACCTTAGGGGAGCATTCTCCTTACCAGGTGACTATCTTTCCTCCCTTTGATTCCCTTCTTTTCTCCTAGGAGAGTTAGGACTAGAGACTCTTACCTTCCTCTTAGATGCAGTTTCCTAATTGACTGGAAAAATTGAGGAGAGAATTTCCCTGTGACTTCTGTAGAGTACCTGAATCCAACCTAGACTGCTAGATAGCCTTATTTTATACCCAAGTAGTGCCCAGAGGATCCTTCATTATGAGAAAGGGGATGACTTCCTGTTGTGAGATATTTTTCTCTCACCTGGAAATCTTGCTCATGCAGGTCCTGGCTCCTCATTCTGCCATCCTACTGTTGTTTATCCTCAGCTAGATTGTGGTAAAGAGGCAACAAAGGCCGGGGTGATAGGCTCCCTGTAACTTATCTCTAACTTTAGCGTCATATTGAGCTGCATTCCCCATGCCTCAATTCCCTTGCCCATTCCCAAGGCGCTTTGAATTCCATCCAATTTAATACATAAATTTGTATTGGGCACAGATTAGTAGGCTACTGAGGAGAGTTCACAAAGATAAATAGGTAAAAAAACCCACAGTAGTGTGGAGGAGGTGAAATAGTTCCAGGAGGGGAGGCAGTATATTATATTAATTTCAAGCATGGGATTTGGAGTCAGATAGGCCAGCATTCCAAACCTGCCTCTGCCACTTATTAGATACAGGACTTTGGCATTAGGAATAATATCATCCATTTTTAAGGATTATTTTGAGATATGTACATAATCTGCATATGATATAGTACATGCTCTACAGTAAATGGGCAACAATGTATGGTAATCATATCAAGCATTTGATTCTTTCTAAAAGATAGTTAAGAAAAGAAGAACACTTGGGTGGGAGTTAGAGGTGGAACATAAAGTCCAGAGAACCTTTTTTACAGACTGGGAAGGAGCCTGAAGTCAGGGAGAGTTTGAGGATTTGTGGGTAACAGGAAAACTGATGAGGCCATTGATTGGAAGAGATTAGAGTTGGAGAATAAATTAGGGGAGGGCTTTAGCATTTTGTGGCAGGGGAGAACTGGAAAGTAGAACATTTACATGGCAGTGCAAATGGTCAAATTCAGAATATAATCTCTAAAACAAAAATCAAATCAACTTAAAGAATAAACATTCAGAAAAAGAAATGGATTGGAGAATTGAGGGAAATAATTGAGGTAAGGACAATTTCTTGAAATCACATTTTTCCCCCAACTCCCTAATAGTTTTAAACAGGCGGTCTGAGCCTGGGCAGTAGGCTCTCACCAGGCCCGCGGAGGCCCCGCCCACAGCGGCGAGCCCCTTGGAAGGAGGCAGGGCCAGACGCTCCGGCGGAACCCTGGCGCTGCAGCTGGGGCGCAGTACGGGCCGGTTTCCCGTGAGAACACCGGATCCCTGCTCTCGGCGCCCCAGCACCGGAAAGCGACTGGGAGGCGCCGCACTTCGTGCATCTCCTGCGCTGACCGTTGCTGGGGCTACTTGTCAGGACTCCGCAGACATGTCGGGGTTCAGCCCGGAGCTCATCGACTACCTGGAAGGAAAGATCTCCTTTGAGGAGTTCGAAAGGCGGAGAGAAGAGAGAAAAACGCGCGAGAAGAAAGTGAGGAGATGCTAGGCCCGGAAGCACCTCGCTGTCTTGCCGTAATACAGTTAGATATGGGGGACCCGGAGGACCCCATTCTCCGTGATGGGACAGCCGGGAACTTCCAGTAGCTTCTAACCCCCTTCTTACCGAAACCTCGGTTCTCACCTCATGCCTGTGCTCAGCTCCTTTTAAAAACGTTTCCCCCACTAAAAAACTGTCTCAGTAGTAACCTCCCTTTTTCTTTTCCGAAATAGTAAATTTTTACTTGAGGGTAGCCTAACGCTGGCACGTTAAATAGGGGAGTGGGGAGTGGAGTTTGGAGAGTTTGTGGTTCGAGCCCTAGTTTGCAACCAAGTCTTTTTGTGACTTTGGGTGGACACTTCCCCTCTCTTCCTTAAGACCTCAGTGTCTCAATTTCTAAACTGAAGGATTTGAGCCCCCGTTTTTGAGGAGTCTCCCAGTGGTGTGATGGAATTTTGGGCAGAAAAGTTAATTTTCCTGAGAACAAATCTTCACTCACGTGTTTTTTTCATACTTACTTTGAACTATCTGAGCTTTCCATGTGTTCTCACAAATTTAAAATGCGAGGGAAGATAGAAGTAATTGCACCCTTGAAATTAGCTGGTGGATTCTTTCCTAATTCATGAGACTAATGGTGCCCCACTCTTGCCTTTTAAAAAGCTAGGAGACAACATTTAGATAAATGAAATCATTAAGAGTTTTATTATTTTTTACCAATAACTGATTCAGATAATCGTGAGGAATGAGACCTAAATACTCTGCAATGATTTGACAATATTCAAATTTAGATTCCACATACTCTGTGTGCAGAGCTCAAGTTTTATAGAAATAGAAAAAGGCAAACGCTCTATTCTTAACTGGGGAGAGCTAAATCTGCATTAGTTTTTGGAATCATTAATTAATTTTCAATCACAGAGTCTTCAGGAAAAAGGAAAGTTATCAGCTGATGAAAGTCCATATGACTCTGAATTTCCATCCTCATCGCGAAAAGATTCTACGAAATCCCAGGACAAAGATGTCAGTGAAGGTATGTTAAGATCATTTGCTGCCTGTGTGAAATACCTAATAATTTAGTAAAAATATTTTTCATTGCAACGATACTCTGTTGTTGATAACCTGGTTTAGTAGGAGCATAATGCTTGGTGTGTAGTAGGTGCTCAGTAAATATTTGTTGAATTATTGAATATGGTAATGATTAGTTTTATGGCTTATATTTGTGGAAAAGTATTTCAAATTGACATGAGTATTTGGGAGCTTTTTTAGAGTCATTATTTTTTTAATCGGCCCCATCGGTTACTAATTACTTCCAGATTATACTCCCAAAACATGTAATGGATTATAGTTCTCTGCAGAGTGGCTTCCAAACCACTGCTTTAGTTATAGAAGGTAAGATAGAAATCTCAGAATACAAGGCCAGTTGGCTGCCCAGATGGGACCTCCCACACAGCATGGTATGCTACTGCATTCTAGGATTCAGTCCTCATTCTGTATGTCCAGAAAATTAAATTTGGTTAGTGCACCAGACTAATTAAACTCATCAGAGCCTAAATGATGAAATATCATGCATATTTATTAATTTCTAGTGATAAATAAAACTCTAATGATCAGAGTATGATAATACTTTATGGTGTCCATTTACCCATGTCAAGTTACCTGTGATGCTGAACTATCAGTTAGAGTGTAGCTTTGTTTATAGGGTCTGATTGAAAACTAAAGTTCCTAGTTCTAAGGGGTAGAAGTAAAAACTGGTTCTTTTCCCCCTAAACACGTAAACTTCTATACGGAGAACACACACGAATTGGGAACAGAAAACAAGTTTTATTTCTGCCTCCTTGGACCAAGTGAGTAAGAAAGGGCAAAGAAGAGAGAAAAATGGGTGTTGAAATTTCTAATATTGCCAGGCAGGTGATGTGGAAAAGGAGGGTGAAGTTGTTAACAACCTATGGGTCCTTCCTTATCTATTCAGGAGTAGCTATTACATCATCAGGTCTTTGAGGTGCAACTGTGGTAGCAGATACCCTTGGATACCTGCCAGTCGTTTTGCCTAAATTTGTCCCTGAGAGGTGGCCACCAGGCCCTTCCTATAAAAAGGGGTTGATGGAATCCAATTCCAGCTCATCATAAGTTGTCAGGCACACAAGGGCTGGATGACCTCAGCTCAAGTAATCCTGTCAGTCCTTTAAAGACATAAAGCTCCCAATTTCCTAGAAAGAAATTGTCCCAGAATTCTACCAAGACCCTTGGTTAGCATGAACATATTTCAGAGCAGAAAAAGGGGTCAGTTTTGAATAGGCTTTGGCCAAGTCTGCTAATTGGAATATATGGCTATTGTACTTGTTGTCTTTTTCCTCTTATACATTGCTGACTATCACTGTGAAATTCTTGCACTTTTCCTACATACCGTGCAAATAGGGCCCTCTTTTCATTTTCCTTTCATTATTGATGATATGAAAACTACAGTTTTTTTTATATAGACCTTGTATCCAGGAACCTAGCTAAATTCATGTATTCTGACAGTTTGTAGATTATTTTGGATCATCTACATACTTAATCATGTCATCTGTGGATAATGAGTTTTATTTCTTCCTTTCCACCTTTATACCTTTTATTTCTCTTATTACATCAGCTAAGGCCTCTAGTAAAGTGTTGAAAGTAGTGGTGATAGTAGGCACCCTTGTCTCATTCCCATTAACTTTGAATAATTTACCATTAACTGTGGAAAACTTTTTGAAGATACTCTTTATTAAATCAAAGATATTCCCCTCCATTTCTAGTTGACATAGTTTTTATTAGGAATGGGTGTTACATTTCATCAAATGCTTCTGTGTCTAACAAGACGACCATGTGACTTTTCTCTTTTTTTCTGTTACTGTAATTTTATTCATTGGTAGGATTTTATTTTATACGTTTCACATTTATTTGAATATGGATGCTCAGAATTCTTGAAGATGATTGTTATGACTTCATAATAATAATAATAATTTGTTGCTTAGAGCATGTGGAGGTTTTTTTTAAAAATGTTTTCTTCCTTAAACATATTGACTATCTCATTTATCCAGTATCTTTGGGGTGCTTGAGGCATTTCACATAAGTGAATAAGCTTAAGGATTTTTGAACACAAATATGTCTGTGTGTGTGTATATGTATGTATTTTAATTTTTAATAATTAATATATGTTTTATATTTTGTTGGAACTTTTCTAAAATGTTACATGTTTCTGCTTTAACAGAAAATTAGCTTCTAAATTTAACCTCTTCTTGATTATCTAACATCATGATTATGAAGTCAAAAAAATCATTCTACATAGTGATATCCTCAGATACAAATGAAATAGGTCATGTTATTTTGTCCTGAAATAATAGTATTTTAATATTAGTAATAACAATTAGTAGTTTCTTACTATATGCTGAGCATTATTCTAAGTGCGTGTATGTAAAAACAGCTCATCCTCAGAGTAGCCCTATAAGGCAGACATTATTATTAACCTCTTTTTTCAAATGAAGAAACTGACGTACAGAGAGCTTTACCCAATTTTCCCAAGATGACTTAGCTAATGATAGATGGATATGAAATTTGAAACCAGACAGGTTGGCTCTAGAGGCCTCACTTTAACCACTGTGCTTATACCACCTGGTTCTGTACCACACACTTAATTCTTAGGTCTATGTGTGTCTTGCCAATGGGTTTCAGACCCGGACAAGTTCACTATGGATTCAGTGTGACCCGAGAAATAACAGTAGAATGTTCTTGGGGTGAAAGGGTTATACCTAACTTTATTTCTACGGTGGCAGGTCAATCACTAGAATCCTGTCCATTCAGAGAGAGTCTGCATGCAGCAAGCTCAGTCTCTGTCCCTGGGCCTTCCTGCCCTACAGTCGTCTCTGTCTCTGTCCTTGGAGCTGCCTGCACTGCAGTCTCGCTCTGCTCTCTTGCACGCTTGCAGCAGTGCCACCGTGTGGAGCCAATAACAATGTATTGCCCACACATGTGTAGTGAGCTAGACAACCAGGGCCAGGTGAGAATCCTGGCCACAGGAACCTTCACTTTATTCACAATGTCTTACATTTCTTTTATTTTTTTCATCCCTGCTTTTAATTTACTACGTGTGCTTCTGACTTCTCACTTAATGTTGCCTATATATCTGGATGACGTGCAGAGGATGAGTCATGAAATACATGGCTTTGTAATAGTCTTCTTTGGGTTGTCTTTGGGAGTGTTCATTTGTCTGTGTTTTACTTTCAAGTTTGTTATTGCTAGGGTAGAAATTCATGTTCCAAATATGCTGTTTTTTTTTCTTTTGATTACTGGGTTTTCTAAAGCTTTTATTTGCGACCTTAATGTGTCTTTCTTCAGGAGAAACATCGGATGGAGTCAGTAAGTCAGTTCACAAAGTGTTTGCTTCCATGCTTGGAGAGAATGAAGATGATGAGGAGGACGAGGAAGAAGAGGAGGAGGAAGAAGAAGCCCCTGAGCAGCCCAGTGCAGGTGATGTGTTTGTATTGGAGATGGTTCTTAACCGTGAAACCAAGAAAATGATGAAAGTAAGTTGTTACTTATTTTGGTATTTATAAACAGAATGTAAAAATGTGGTGGAGTAATTGAGAAAGAAATCTTTAAATTATACATATATTTGGAAAGAATTCAAACTGTAAGAAAGGAAATACTGAGACAACTACTGTTACTGATTTCTTATGTTTCATTTTACAGATTTTTAAAGAATGTGAGAATGTAGTTATTGGATATATCAAAATGTACTATAGTTTGCTATTAAAAGGCCCATATTATAACAATATTTTTTAACCATACTCATGAATAGATGAATTTGAAAGGAGCGTGATCTTCAGTAGATCATAAATCTTCTGGCATATAAATCCATTTTGCAGCATCCAGGTCTACATTTATTTTTCTAATTAATAGTTTAGTAATCCCTGACCACTTTAGTTTTTACATTTTTTTACATTTTGCTATGCTTTGAACTTTCTACTGCAGGAAGATTTTTTTGTTTGCTTTTTGTTTTAATTTTCTAAGGTGTTTCTTTTTGAAGAGTATTATAGAATGATTTTCATTCTTTCCTGAGATTGAGTTTTAGACTTTTTCCTCAAATACAGACTTTAACGTTAATAAGTCAGTTAGAACTGCAGCCATTTAGTCCTTAGTTCTCAATTTGGAACTCTGAAAAGTTTTAAAGGAAAATTTCACTTCCATTCTGTATTAGGTATTTATTAACTTGATTGGAATTGAAATCTAAGACATGACTATATTTTAATCTAAATGTCATTTTTCTTCTGTACAGGAGAAGAGGCCTCGGAGTAAACTTCCCAGAGCTCTGAGAGGTCTCATGGGTGAAGCCAACATTCGCTTTGCTCGAGGAGAACGTGAAGAGGCAATATTGATGTGCATGGAAATCATAAGACAGGGTGTGTTCAGTGGGGATTACTGACAATAGCAATTTCATACTCTATTGACATAGTCTAATGACATAGTCATACTGTATTATTTGGAAAATATAGTCAGAAGTTTGGAGGGGATTGTGCCAACAGTGATTTGCCAGTTTGCATTGAATAGGGGTCATCACCAGAAAATGATATTCACATTCAGTGAAATATCATTAATGTTTATTGAACTTTTACAGGAATCTTTTTTCTTTTTATTTGTTTGTTTTTTTATGTTTCATTTTAGGGATTTTAGGTTTTTTGTAATGTTATCCTTTTTTCGATATGGCAAATACATTATGTTAAAACCACTTTAAAAGGGCTCTTTTATCCTTCCATTTTTCAGATCAGGCAGTGCTAGATTATTTTAATCTACTTTTTGGTAAAAAGACACACTCTTTACTTGTCGTTTTCCATTAAACTACACATCCTGGGCATAGTGAAGGGTATCTTCATTAGTGACTTTTTGACTAATCACTTGTATTTACTATTTTGCTTTCCTGATGTGTCTTGAGTCGTTCTCATACGTGAACTTTTATCTTTTCAGTACTTTGGCCTTTCCTTACATCTGGACAAGGGTCCTTTTAGAAGTCTGTACATTCCGGGATTACTCACTAGGATAATTTCAGCTAACTGCTTTTTCTTTTTTACCCCATCAAAAATAAGATTAACCAAACTTCTTCCTTCGGGATATTTTGTTTGGTTCCTCCTTTCCAGTATTATCTGTTCCGTTATTTCAGTTTATAACTGTTTATTTTTGACAATTATCTTTGATTTTAAACGTTTCTGATCTTAGACTTTCATTTCAGAAGCTTTATTTCAGCAATGCAGATTAACCATCCACTTTGATATTCTGGGTTTAGGTGCTACTTAGATATCCTTTATCCATTCATCCATGACTACTCCTTGGTGTGGTTGCTCGATCAATGGAATTCAACTCCCTGATGTGGCTGATGCTCACTGGGATGAACTCGCTGACTTACTGAGCCGCATTTAGCCTTAACAAAGAGGAATTTTCATGCGGGTTATGGTGGAGAGTATGGTTTTTCATGAAATTATACTTTGCTTAGAGAAAATAATACTTAAAAAATTTTGAAGTGTATGAGAGTAAAGTAAATACGTTCTCATGTTTATTCTCAATCCCACTAAATAGTTTGTATGATTCTGCTAGAGCGATTTAAGAGTTTAAGTATTAAAAAACGGATCACTATTGAGCCATAGGAGTGACATTTACTCAAGTCTCTTTCCTCAGCTAATAGAGTTTGTTTTTTGAATTTGTTATAGCTCCTCTGGCTTATGAGCCGTTTTCTACTCTTGCCATGATATATGAGGACCAAGGCGACATGGAGAAATCCTTGCAGTTTGAGTTAATTGCTGCACATTTAAATCCCAGTAATACTGAAGAATGGGTTAGATTGGCAGAAATGTCTCTGGAACAAGATAATATTAAGCAGGCTATTTTTTGCTACACAAAAGGTAATTAGAATGTTTTTCTCATTCTGTTTGATAAAATGTTACATAATAAGTTTTTTGATAACTTCACTTGCTACTCTGGGGTGATGTTAGATGAAATATATTTATTCTTTATATTCTGTTCTACTGGAGATAAGTATTTGGGGTTCCTCTGCTTTCATGTTTATTAGCAACTTTATATTGTGAGTTACTATAGGACAAAAGTTGGTAGAGCATTAACTTCTGTTTCCCACTGAGGTCAGTGTTAGTTCTAGGGCTATTTCTTGAGGGTTAACATTACACTAAGAGTGACCAATGAAGATTAATATGGAGATTCAGATTCTTTCTGGTCTTGGATCAAACCTAGCTGGGAGTTCCTGTGAAGGTAGGTGTCCTCCAGAATAACCGTTGGAGAATTGGTTTAGAGTGTTTATTAAATTTTCAGAAAAAAGGATGGGTCACACCCAGGTACCATGAACCCCTTGTTGTGAAAAATCATAATTTATATTCCATTTTTTCTCTTTAGCTCTTAAATATGAACCTACTAATGTCCGTTATTTGTGGGAGCGGTCAAGCCTCTATGAACAGATGGGAGATCATAAAATGGCAATGGATGGTTATAGGCGTATTTTAAACCTATTGTCTCCATCTGATGGAGAACGCTTCATGCAGTTGGCTAGAGATACGGCAAAGTAAGTTTGGAGTGAAACCTTGTTAATCATGTTAGAATTGAACGCATATATTCGAACTAGAATATACATTTTAAGAAGTCAAAAATACGTTTTACTTCCTGTATTTTGGGTTTTTGTTTTCTTTTTTCCCCAGTTCTTTTCTGTTTGTTTGTTTGTTTGTTTTTTCTTCTTCAGTACTTTCCCATTTCCAAGTTAACTGTGTTAGTGCTTGGAATAATTTGTATACATGATTACCTTCCAAGTGCTCAGAAGATTAAAAATGGGGCATATTCTGAAAGGATGACTAGGTTCTCAGGTTTTCATAACTTAGTTGATGTTTGTGCATTTATGTACTCAGTTATGTGTATTTGCAGTAACATTTTGAATTATTTATTAGTGATGTGCTAAGGAAATGCTTGTAATCTGAATCTTATGTAATCATTTTATTTTGAGCCAGTACTAGAATAACATTTTTAAGATAAAAAATTTTCTTTATGGTTGACACATGCATCTAAAATACTGCATCTATTGCATTTATTCCTCTGATATGCTGTACATCAATTATAGCAGAAAATATTTTGGCTAAGTGATGCCTTGTGGTATGCTGTCTATTATAGGGATATTTGTTACATAGAGTATTTCAGCCTAGGAGCAACCATCCCTATCTGGGTGTCTTAGGGGTGAACCCTTTTAATCCTATGGCCATTGCTGTGAAGATGGTTAGCTGTGAAATCACCCCATATCCTCCCCAGGATGGGTTTATATAGGAGTACTAGAAGCTTTTTTAGGAAGTTTGTTAAGGTAAAGCAACCCTAATTTGATTCCTGATGTATATATATAATGAGCATTGAGGATCTTCCCAGGTTATCTGCTGTCATATCTGTAGCTGTCCTAGTAGTTAGTCCAGTTAATTTATTAATAGTTACTTAATAAACTATTAGATTGTCTATGTAGTAATTTTGTTTTCCACTTTATTTATAACACTTTTGTTAAGAAAGGGTGGTGATGAGCAGTTCTGCCACTGCCATAGAAATCTTTTCTATGTGGAATTCTGTTACTGTAATTTCTGATTGATTAGGCTTTTACTTGGTCCCTACTTTCCCTCCAGAAGTATTTATTGTATGTAAGTGATGTGCTAGACACTGTACAGGACACTAGGAGATCATTATTGAGTGAGTTTTAATATTCCCTTCCCTTGTGGAACTTACATTGTAGTTAGGGGACACAGGCAATACACGAAACAGCTAAAGATATGGTATGTCACCTATTGATAAGGGATATGAAGAAAAATGAAGCTGGCAAGGAGGACAGGAAGTTGAAGGACAGGAGTGTGTTATTTTAAGTAGGGTGATTAGAGAAGAACTTAATTCCTTATGTAGTGGTCATACAGACCTGAAAGTAAACTGAAAGAGGTATGGGAACAGATATTTAGGGAAGGGTATCAGAGGCAAAGGAAATGGCGTGCAGAGGTATGCCTAGGGAACAACATGGAAGCTGAGGGCTTAAGGGGAGTATAGCAGGAGGTAAGGTCAGAGGTGTCAGGAAAAGATCACTTGGCAATTGTGGGCATTGTGAGGACTTGGCTTTTACTCTGAGTATGTTTGGAAGCAATTGGAAGGTTTTGAGTATGAGACTGACATGGTTTGACTTTAATTTTAAATGCATCAGTTCTGGCTGCTCTTTTGAGAATAGATCAAGAAGTGGTAAGGGCAGAAGCAGGGAGACCAGTTAGGAAATTATTGCAATAATTCATTGACAAGATAATGGTAGCTTGGACCAGGACAAAGGCAGCAGGAGGAGGTAAGAAGTAATCAGATTCTAGATACATTCTGAAGGCTAGACTCTGAGGATTTTGTGATAGGAGGTGATGTGTGTGTGTGTGTGTGTAAGAGAGAGAGAAGGGGAGAGTTCTGAGGACTAAACACTGAGGCATTCCTGTGTTTAGAAGTCAGTAAGATAAGGAGGAAACAGGGAGACTGAAAGGAAATGGACAGTAAAGTAGGGGGAAACTAAGAACATGGTAGTCTAGAAATTTACTTAAGCAAGCACTTGAGGGAGGAGGAATGATCATGTGTGTGGAGTACTCCAGAGAGGTCATGTAAAATGAGGACTGACTGTTGACATTGGAGATGGGGGGAGGGTTTTGGGAGATAGGTGCTCTTTGGAGAAACTTGTTAGGGGTGCATAAGAATGGGAGGTGATTGGAATGGGCTACTGGGGTGAGAGATCTTTTTTAAGTTGGGGAAAATTGTAACATACTTGTATTGAGATGGGATAATCCACAATTGAGAGACTCTTTGAAGATATATGAAAGAAGGGACAATTGCTTGGGTGATATCCTTGAGTCAGGTTGTAGGGAATGGGATCTAATTGATCTTATAAGTGGAGAAAGCAGAGGATAGAGCCATGGGTGTGCATAAATTGGAAGATGTGCTGGGAGTATGTGGGATGTGTCAATTTGATTCTCTTTGTAAAATAAGAAGTACGGTCATCATAGAGAGTAAGGATGGGAGAGTATTAGAGGTTTGACGGGAGAGGGGAAGATGTGAAATAGTCGTCCAGGTCCTTGGTTCCCTGCTACCCCACAGACGGGCAGCATTTGATCACCTGAGAATGGGTCACAAATGTAGAAAATCTTGGCCCTGCCCCAGCTCTACTGGATCAGAATATGCTTTTTTTTTTTTTTTTTTTTTACAAGATCTTAGTTACTCTGTATGCACATTCAAGTTTGAAGAGTACTGGACTAAACACCTAGTAAGATTTCTGGTCAGCATGATGGGTGCACTTGAGGCTAGTGAGTCCAGTCAGCATGGTCAGCTTGACAGGTGGTGTTAGAGAGTAGGCATATTTTTATTAACTTGGTTGGGGGTTTATCAGATTAATAAAGGGAGAGAAGGGCAAGAGAACTGAGATGTGCAAGGGAGGAATTACAGTGTTGGACCCTGGAGGAGGAGGCACGTGAGGACAGGAAGGGCACAGAGACAGTGAGTGAAAAGGTGGCAGGATCAGTGCTCTGTCGAGCCCAGTGAGATAGCAGAGTTGTCCGTGTTGGGTTACAGAGGCCTCAGGTGGGATGATAGGAGGCAGCTTCTGGAGAGTGAGACGCTTGACACTGAGACGTTACACTGACATAGCACGGCTTTCTCTAGATTAACCGTGATGATGATTTTAAAGAAGAGTTTTTTCTCTTCTCAAAGTTTAAGAAAATGAAATTCATAGTTAATAAAGGGCCTAGCAAGGAATGAGTTTTATAGTGTAATTCTGTAATCTGAAGTAAGTACTCATCCGTTTTGCCATTTATTTTTTTAGGAGTTACTATGAAGCCAATGATGTTACTTCAGCTATTAACATAATTGAAGAAGCTTTCTCAAAACACCAGGCCCTTGTCTCCATGGAGGATGTTAACATAGCAGCTGAACTATACATTTCTAACAAACAATATGACAGAGCTTTGGAGGTAGGAACACGTAATGAGTTTCTTCACTAGATTTTGATATGTTTCTGTATTCTAGAAATTCCTACAAATTGACTATTCTTTATTTTAGTTATATATGTTAAATAACTTGTACACTAAATTATATATTGAAGTCTGTATGGAAACAGATTTCTAGATTCTATAGTAATTCCATATGCAGTATAAAGTGTAGTTATCATATGGTAAAGGCTTTTGCCATTATCGCAGTGCCAGATGTATCTGTATTTCAGGGTAGCAGGACTTGGCAGCCGGACTAATTGCTATGATTCAGTTCCTAAGCTGTTGGGAAAAGTAGGTTGGTTTGGTGCACAGGAATTATATACTTAAGCATTAATGTGATATAAGATATGATATAAAAATGTTAACCGTATCACAGCGGTTCCTTATTGTAGAGAGATGTACTGTTGCTTTTTATTGTCCACTTATCTGTTTTATATGTTATAATGATTATTTGGATTAACTGTACAAATTTTTGCACTGTGAAAAGGGTTTTTTAAACATACCTATTGTGTCATTTCCTTTTTCCCCTTCTTTTAGGTAATTACGATTTTTCTGGAATTGTGCTGGAAAAGAAAACTACAGAAGAAGGCGCTCCAGAAGAGAGTAAAGGTTGTAGTATGATTATGTCTGCATTTTCTGCCATATTCTGCATATTGAAGTGTATGTAATCCTCTCTTGTTCATAATGTGGCATTTGGAAATCTATAATGTTCTTATAACATTTTCCCAAGAAGCGTTTTTTCCTCACAAAGATTTCATTACATTTTCCATGATTATTACATTTTCTCATAGGAAAGTAATTTTTAAAAATTTGTTTTCAGTCCTCAATTTCTCAGTACATCCATTTGAATGCAGTATTTCTCACTGACCCAGGCTCTCTTAGTGATATGTGCAAAAGGAATGGATTAGTGAAGAGCTTATCAGAAACCTTTAAATGTAAAGCAATTTACTTTTCAAAATGGTCTTAAAATGCTGTCATTGAAAAAAATTCTACTTTGAAGTTAAACATTCACATAAAAAGTAGAAATCAATATTATCCTACATTGTTTGAACACTTAAATGTATAATTAGGCAGCTGGTTAGAAAGTCACACCTGAAGTGTAGCTTGCAGTGTTTCAGCTCATTCCCCCATCCCAGCTTTTTGCTTGCCCATTAACCTGTTGTATGAAAATACTAACAGGCAAGACCCTAAGTGAGGTTCAACAAATTGATCTTCTTTATGAGCAGAGTAGATATCCCTGGTCATGCAAGGAGGTTCCTGTGTTGTACCCTCCACCTAGACCCAATGAGGCTTTGGTGGTGCTGGGGAAGCAGGGGAGGCCCTTGGTACTGAGCCCTGCCTGCTTCACAATAGCTGCCTCCCTACCCTGTCATAAGACCTAAAGATTCCATCATCATATAATCCTTTGGGTTAAGGCATGATTATTTGAAAACAGAACCCTTTTATTTACATGATGTGTCCTAATGGAAAGAAGTAACCATTTACATAAATCCATTTATGCTAATTTGTAGAGAATCAAGCCCATGATAAGGGACAAATCAATACTGAAGTGAAAACTTGTTGGGAAATAAAAAGACCAGTTATGTCAAAGTTTCTTGTAAGTGCCTCCGGTAGGTGTGTGTGGAATATACAGATGAGTATGACATTTTCTGTCCTCAAGGAAGTGAGGAGAATATGGGTTCAAATGAAATGTATACAATAAGGAACTGTGTGATAATTTCCATAGTAAAACTGGCATTTTGGGAAACTAGAGGAGGGTGATATAAAAGATCAGAGGCTGTTTCTAGAAGTATATTTTAAGCGGACACCCATGGGGAAGTGCCTTTCCGACTGAGGTCACAGGGTGTGGGATCACTGCTTGGTATGGACAGGACCAGATAGGGTGCTTTCTCCGAGTGATTCAGATAGTAGAGTGACTAGAGTAAGGAGCAGGGATTGTAATGCTGTCAGGAATAGGAATTGTAATGCTATCACAGCATGAATGAGGGCATCTGAAGGGCTCTGCCAGTTTTGATACTTTTATTGTACATGGCCTAGCCTAGAGCCAAGTTCCAGTTAAGTTGTTATTTTGCAGCCATAATTTCTGTTTAAGATCTTTCTTCAAAAAAATTATATTCATGTTGAAAATTGTTCTTTCCATTGTTTTGGAAAATATGAAAGAAATACAGAGCTGTGTTCAAGTTTTAATTGTACATATAGTTTATACATTTTGTTTAATACATTTTTCTATATTTTATTGATCCATCCTTCCTTCTTCCCTCTTTTTTTTACTTTTTTAATGAGTTAGCATACCTGAATTCAGGAAACATCTTCAATCAATGACATGTCATAGTTGAACTAGTGGTGTTTTTCTTTCTTAGTATATAAAATAATGGTGCATCTGAAATCTGTGGCATCTTAGAGTTGGTGAAATAACTTCAAAGAAAAAGATATGTCCAGAAGACTAGGAGATTAAAACACTTCCAAAGTGAGCAAAGATGATTGTTTTTCATATGCATTTAAAAAAATAACATTTATTGATGGGTTAATTGAGGTTCACATTTTTTGATTCTTGTAAATGTGAATGACCTAATGAGAGTTCAGGAGAATAAAGTGTCAGTGACAAAATATAAGCTTTTTAAAAGAAACTGCTGTTAAATGTTAGTACAGTATTATTTCAGCTGTTAGGGCTGTAAATAATATATACTGTATTTTTTAGCATTGTCAAGTTGGCATTAAAGTGCCTGAATACTTGGTCTCAATCTCTTACACCTATCTGATTAAACTGGTAATAGTTTGTGGATTGCCACAGGTCCCAGACTATACCCTTTGAGTAGCACTGCCCTGTAGGATTTATAAAGTGCCTTCTTGACCTGAGTTCTACCTAGTGTGATAATGCGAGTGTGACCTCCAGTTTCTTTTTGTTTGAATTTGTCTGCTCTATCTTTGTCCTTTTATTTTCAGCCTTCCTGACTTAGATGATTTTAGGCATGTGTCTTATTTTCAACATAAAGTTGAGTTTTACTTTGTGATTATTTCTGAAATCAAACTTTTGATTTACACATTGTACACACTATATCTCTAATTGGTATACCATAGCTACTGGCTACAGAAGAAATATGCTATGGATATAGCCTTAAGTCACTTAGACTAGGCCTTATCCCCATGGAACTTACGTTCTAGTGTGAGTAAATTTACGTATTGGGACTCTCATTGAGCAGAATAAGTTTCTTAAGCTGGTTTTCTGGTACTAGGTATTGTTTTGGAGTAAGTGATACAAAGTCGCTTAAGTAAGCTTGTCCATATCTTATTCTTGGTAATTTTATTCAGTACTATAATTTATATGACAAGTTCTAGAAAACAGATCAAACTTACTTCATTTTAACATAATTTAAAATTTATTCTACCATTTCAGATGAATCTCTGATAACCCTCTATGCTTCAGCTTTTTCTGATATGGAAGCTTATTTGGAATTTATTAGACTTTTCAAAATATAAAATACTTTAAATGCAGATAAAAATCCCTTTGATTAACTTCCCAGTGCTTTAAAAATTGTTTTGCTGTAATTGTTTTAGAAGACAACACAGTATTGTTTTATCCCTTTCTCATCCTCTTTGTAGTGAAGACGAAAAAGATGCTTTTGAATTCAAGAAGGGAAAAAGAGAGCTCAGATATCCTTATTTGTCATTTTTGGCTTTTTAGTTCTCTGTAGTTTTGATAAGAGGTGTGGGAGTTCATGTAGGTTTCGGGTAAGTGCATAAGATATTCAGAAAGGATTAGGAAGGGTAATTGCTACCAAAGGACAGACTGAAGGAGGGATAAGAATCTAGTAGCAGAGTTGGCCAAACTTTGAATTGATTATAGAATCACTTGCTTTGAATGAAGTAAATGTGCTCTCACATAGAAGGTAGTTTGCTTCATTTGCCCCACATTCTAAGCTCTCACACGTGGGAACTGCCTTTTATCTGTCTAACCCATAGCTAATGAGAATGTCACCTGCACTATCCCTGATGGCATACCAATAGACATCACAGTGAAGCTGATGGTCTGCCTTGTACATCTCAATATCCTCGAACCACTTAATGTAAGTAACATTCAGATCAAATCCACGTTATTTTTTGTAGATGACAAGAAATTATAAATTGACCCTGACTTCACATTTCTTAATAATCAGGAAGTCGCCATAAGCATCAAATTATTTTTGTGTGAATAAAAGTGTTTTGGAACTTTTAATTATAGTAATTTGTTTTTCTTTCAAAATGAGAAAAATAAGAATATATGATTAGGCCTTTTAAACAATTGGTAATTTGTTACAGCTATTCTCTTTTGCTGACTTTTTGCTAAGTATTTCATTGAATAAAAAATGTATTGAGCATTCACTTTGCAGACCTTAGGAGGAGGTATTGAATAAATAGAGAAATCCCTGCTCTAATTATTCTTTTGTTCTAGTGGGATTAATAGGTAATAAATAAAATAAATACATTAAATATAGGCTGTTAGTTGGTGATAAGTGCTCTGAGAAAAATCAAACAGGGGAAAAGAATAGAAAACATTGGGGATGGGAGGAGTTGGCAATTTTAAATAAGTTGGGTCAAGAAAGGCCTCCTTGAGAATGTGACATTTAAATAATGACATAAAGGAAGTGAGGAAGTAAGCCGTGTAGATACAGGAAAGAACAGCTTCCCTGAAACATGGGCAAGCACAGAGGCCCTGGAGCCTGGGTATGTTTGACCTGCTAGAGGAGGAGCCCAACAAATCAGTGGCCTTAGCTGCTGCTATACCTGCCTTCTAACCGGCTTTCAAAAGTTGAATGAGTGGATGATAGCAGTATGAGTTCTTTTTAATAAAGATACAGAAATGAGTAGAAAAAAGTGACAGTTTAAAGCTATTTTTATTAAGCTTTGCTCCTTTTATGCTTGCCTCAGATGACCAATATTTAAGTTAAAAAGAAAAATATATATAGCTGTGCATAGTTGTAATGAATGTTTGACTTCAGGCTTTTGTTTTGCATCCTAGCCTCTCCTGACAGCACTAGTGGAACAGAATCCTGAAGATATGGGAGACCTCTATCTAGATGTTGCTGAGGCTTTTCTGGATGTTGGTGAATATAATTCTGCACTTCCTCTCCTTAGTGCATTGGTTTGCTCTGAAAGATACAACCTTGCAGTAGTTTGGCTTCGGCATGCAGGTAATACCTTTTTGTGGGAGGAAGAAGTTTTAATAACATAAGCAGGCAAGAACTTACTTTCCAAAGATGCAGTGATTGTTAGAGAATATTAATGTCTTAGTGAAAGTATTTCTGATTGCAGAGCAGTTTTTTGAAAGTCAGTGTTTTCACTTGTCATGCCACCGAGTGATGCCCGCCTCACTAGTGGTTTGGAGGAATGATTCACTTAATGGTACCAACTGAAGTAGAGGCATTAACATGTCCCTGTTAAAAATACCTTAAATACCTGTCTTTTACCTGTGTTAACTAAAGGGTTTGGTTCCTAGTAATAGATTGTCAGACTTGGAGTGCAATCTGATATTTGAAGAGTTTTACAGGTTTATATTTAATATGTCATTTTGGGGAAAAATTTGATGGATTCTCAATGTTCTTTGAGCTGAAAATATGCTCAGGATTGGGTTTTATGTACCATTTTATTGGAAATCCACATTAATCTGCAATAAATCATTTAGAATAGAAATATAGCTTAAGAAAAAGAACCGAATTTTTTAATGAAATGTATGAAAGCCAAAAATATTCTAATAGGATTTCATATAGCATTAACATAAAAGATACATTGAAATTTGAACAGTCTTTGTTTAAAATACTGCATTATGGCAGAAAGTTCTTATTGTTCTTAAAATGTTACATCATGGCAAAAAGTTCTATAACTAGAAAAGCATTGGTTGACATTTTAGGGTATTTTGAAACATATCACAGATATGAAATAGCAAAGAGCACTTAATGATTAAAATGACACTTCTGTTTAGGTGGGTGAATATGAATGCAAATGTAACACCATCATTAAAAGTTTTATTATTTGTGTATTTGAATTTTAAGACATGAGCAGGGAGTTGAGTTTTTATCACCTTCCTAAGTCTGTGATAATTGAAACTGCTCCTGTTGCTAATAGTAGATACTTGACACATCCTCCTTAATTATGATTATGATTCTGGTAAGTGATGTTTCCATTGTGAGCTTGTGTAGCTTTGCAGTGATTGGAAGGTTAAAACTTCAGAGTCATCTAAAAATCATAAATTTGGGATTGGTACATTAGAGAGATAATTAAAGGAATTAATGCCTGTGGCATAATAACAAAATATCTTTAAAAGTGAAAAATGAAAAATGTAGTCATGATGATCCATCCATATTTAGTAGTCTTGCTTTATTATCAAAGTTTAACTGAAAGATAATTTAGTAGAAGTCTGAAAAATTTAAAGTTCAAGAAAGCAGAAGTCCCATTTTAGGAGATAATCATGGTGAAAAAGGAAAGAGGTGAAAGGGCTTCAGTTACTGTTGTGGCCATCAGGGTGAGAAGAAGAAATGCTGACAGGAATTCGTTTTCAAGTTCTAAGGATAGGATTTAATAATTGATTGGCATAAGATTTGAGGAATAGGGCCCAGTAACTTTGCTTCTGAGAACTTGTCCTGAGAAAATCATTGAGTGAGGTGAGAGGTGGTAGTTTATATTGGTGATCACAAAACTCTGGAGCCTGGCAGGTAACAAAAATGAGTAAAATGCACGAGTGGGAAGGCTCTAGGGCAGGGAGCTGGGGAACCCCGTCTAAAGGATACTGCTGTTCCTCACGTTAGGCTGATGTGCCGTGTGGGAATGGGGCACCCACTGCACCAACCCCAGAGTTTTCAAAAGAATCCAGAAACTCAGATTTCATAAACATGCTGATTTTTAAAAATGTAGACAACTCAGTGTTTTTTATAGCGCTATGGCCTAACAAAACACATCTGAGGGTTAAACTGGTCTGCCAATTTTTAAACCTGAAGATGTTTACTGTGGTGTTATTTATTAGAGTAAAAGTTTAGAAATAACTTAAATGTCAAGTAATATGGTTCAGTAAATAATCAATTTGATTGAATATTATAACCATTCAAAAGGCCGATGAAGACATGGGAAAATGTTGAAAGTATAATGCCAGGTGAATAAAGCAGAACCCCAAATTGTACGTGTATACTGATTAATCCTTGTAAGCAGTTTGGGTTTAGAGAAATCAATAGATTGATTAATCAGTGGAGATTAGAAGGGATAGTTGTTTTGAGGTACTAGAAATATGCATATATTTAGTTCTTGTTATAACTTTTTTATATTGCTATACTGTATTTCTTTAAAAATGGAGAAATGATTTTTTGGCCTGCTTCCAAATCTGTAGTTCATATTTATGCTTTAACACATTTTAGAATGTTTAAAGGCCTTAGGCTATATGGAGCGAGCTGCCGAAAGCTATGAGAAAGTGGTTGATCTGGCCCCCCTCCATTTGGATGCAAGAATTTCACTTTCCACACTTCAGCAGCAGCTGGGCCGCCCTGAGAAAGCCCTGGAGGCTCTGGAACCAATGTATGATCCAGACACGTTAGCACAAGATGCAAATGCTGCACAGCAGGTAGGCCATGTAACAGAAAGAAGTTTTCATTGGTGGGCTGCATTTTAGAACTTTCTTCTCAGGACATGTTGTATCCAAAAGTTTTGTTTTAGTTTATTAAATGGTTTTGAAAATGGTTTTGAATCATTTTAGTCACTTATTAGACATTGTAAATTACAGTTTCTAGAATATCGGGTCTTAATTCTTGTGAAAGATCATAAAACAAATATCCTTAAGGTTTGATTTCTAAGACAGAACTTCTCTATGCAAACAAAACAACCTGCAGCAAAGGCATCTTGTCACACTCATTGTCATGTGCTTATTTATTTAGGAACTCAAGTTACTGCTTCATCGTTCTACTCTGTTGTTTTCACAAGGCAAAATGTATGGTTATGTGGATACCTTACTTACCATGTTGGCCATGCTTTTAAAGGTGGGTAATGATCTTTCTTTATATTAACATTATTGGCTTTTTAAATGTTTAGAATTTGTTTAAATATAGATTATAGCTATTTTATAACCATTTTATTCTACTAAATAAACTTTTTAAAGTGAAAGTCAGATATAGACAAAAGACTTAAAGATTTATGGTATGTAATTGAAAGTTCTAATGAAAATGTAAACTTGACTGTAGATTAACTGAAATAAAATCTATGCTAGTACGTATTTAGAAAAGTGAGAGCCATGATTTTATCAGTCATTAGCCCTGTAGACACTACTATGTGCCAAAATTGTTCACCTTGCAGAAATGTTTTCCAGATATGACATCCTTTTTAAGTCTAGCTTTTTTCAGGTAAGTTGTTGTGTGTGTGTGCATGTGTTATAAAGTTAAAGTGAATTTGCCT
Organism: Manis javanica; assembly: GCF_040802235.1. Classification (NCBI taxonomy): domain Eukaryota; kingdom Metazoa; phylum Chordata; class Mammalia; order Pholidota; family Manidae; genus Manis; species Manis javanica. The sequence continues at coordinate 40,077,713 of NC_133167.1, read as the reverse complement.
TCTTCTTCTCTGCTAAGGTAAGTAGTGTGACCCGAATTTCTTTGGTAAGAAAAAAGCAGTCTCTTCATTTTCTTTTAGGTATTTAAATACACAGTAATTTGGCCTTTTTATTCCTTATTAAAGAAGCTTTCAGGCATACCTGTGGAACTTATGGCATATAGATTTTCTTTAAAAAATTGTGTGACTAAAAAATATCTCAAGTTTATCATCTTTAATGCAGGTAGCAATGAATAGAGCCCAAGTCTGTTTGATATCCAGTTCCAAATCTGGAGAGAGGCATCTCTACCTTATTAAAGTGTCAAGAGACAAAATATCAGACAACAATGACCAAGAGACAGCAAATTGTGATGCCAAAGGTAATTACTTTCATTTGCTTAATTACATAGAAGTGGCTGAGTTGAAAAAGACTCCTGAGGTTACACCTGACAGTAATCTAATTGAAAATATACCCTTTTCAAATTAAATGAAGTTTTCTAATCTAAATCCCTCAAGTATAATAAACTCATTTGGTGTTTAAAAAAAAGGCTACATGTAAATCATTTAATTTTTATAAGTTGAAAAACATCTGCTTTTATCTTTCTGTGAAAAAAACTAAACATGACTTTTAATTTGGCTTTTCAGGAAGAAAATATATCTTAAATTTATGAAGATTAGATGACTGTACAAATCACTCTACTTGTCCAGTTATTTCAATTACATATATTTCATTCTTTGTCATATTAATTTTTGACAGTGTAGCAATGGTCATATAAACTCTGAAAATAAGTTGCTTTGGCCCAGTCTCAAGTAATGTGAGTTTAAAAGGCATCTATTTTTAGGCTGGAGAAAACATTAAGTATGTTAGGGTGAGGTTATTACTCAGAGAACTGGAAAACATCTAGGTTATAAACTGGAGATACCAAAGATTATTTCATTGTTAATTAATTCAGCAGACATTTATTAAGTCATTGTTACAAGCATGGCAGTGTGCAGTGGGCAGGGCTTTAGAATCCAGAAGAGCTGAATCTCTATAAGCACAATGTTAAAACATAAGTAAGGTGTTTCAGGGAGAAGACTCAGGAAAGGAATGCGCTTTGGCCCCCCATAACCTAGCTCTGATTGCCGCAGAGCCCTGCCGTCTGTCCAGTTCACTGTTTCTGGGCTTATCCTAATAGCTTCTTCCTCGATGGCATGTATTTGGGACTATGTTTCTGTAAGTTTTATTATTCTTTACATTTGATCCTGTTTTCTCTTTCAGTATTTTCTCTTCTCAGGTCCGTTGTTGGTTTTTCTCAGGCTCACAGGGTTTTGTTTTGTTAAGGTGGGTGTCCCCTCATACTCATGTACTAGCATAGGATAAGCAAAGCCTCCTTAGGTTACATACATTTTTGTACTCTGATTTTTTCACTTATTTTTTCACAGACATTTTCTCATCTTGCTCTATTCTCCTTATAGCTATTCTATGTAAGGAACGTGAATATTCCATTGGATAGCAGTTTCATAATTTATTTAATCATACCCTTCTTTTTTGATGTATGGTTGATTGTGATAATTTTATAAGTAATATGGTAGTGAGCATCTTCATGCCTTTAGATTTATACATACTTTTGATGAATTGTTTAGGATAGGTTCTCAGAAGGAGAATACTGGGTCAAGCTAGAAATGTTTTATGGCTTTTGATATTTCTCAAAGGTATGAAAGGGAGGCTTCTTACAGATAAATAAGGAAGAGAAGATAGTTAAAGGAAAAGAGAAATTTTGAAGCAGATAAAAGAAAATGAAGATTATAAAAAGATGAAGAACAATCTGAATTTCAAAGTATGAATTTGAAATCTTTGCTGAGCAAGCACTTGAATGCCTTTTATGTGCAGACTCCTGTATTTGACGTCAGTCATGAAGTGCACACTCATTCTGCCCTGAAGGACCATATGTCTTAGCTTGCACTGAGAAACACCAGTGAGGTAACTGGACTTTGTAGAGAACAGATTAGAAGTGAGAGTTACCTGGAATTGCAGATTGGCAGAGCGTATGGAGGTGGTGTTGATGGAGTGGAAACAAGCAACTTCCCCTTCTGGTCATTGTCAGAAGAGTGTTGGTAAAAATTCAGGTCTATAGGACCATGGTTATTCAATTTAACCTTAGAACCAATCATGTGAATTCTTCCTTTTAATACTATAGTATTTGGAAATACAGTGACCTAACTGATTTTCACTGGTCTCATTTTAGCAATACTTGCCGTACTCACGAGTGTCTTGACAAAAGATGACTGGTGGAACCTTCTGTTGAAGGCTATATACTCCTTATGTGACCTATCCCGATTTCAGGAGGCTGAGTTACTTGTGGATTCTTCTTTGGAATATTACTCGTTTTATGATGACAGGCAAAAACGCAAAGAGCTGGAATACTTTGGTCTCTCTGCAGCAATTCTGGACAAAAATTTCAGAAAGGCATACAACTATATCAGGTGATTTTTCCAATAACTAAGTTTAATTCATTCTGTGATAGAGTATGTATATTTATTTTTACTTCGTCTCTCTTGCTCCAGACCTAGTAACCTATTGTATTTTAACTGCTCTTGCTTACTGGTTAGTTCAGGCCATTGTTGCATGCCCTCTCATATGCTTAACCTCTTGTGTCTCAGTCTACCCATTTAAAATGGCCATCATAACACCACCACCTCATGGGATTATTATGAGGCTTTTAACAATGCCTGGCATGCATTATTGTTAGTTATTACTCAGTATTCATTGTACTGCAGTTATAGTGGGTCAGCAGAGAACATATGAAACTTAAACCACCTGATTCTGTTTTCTGGCTTAAAAGTTTTGTTGAAAAGTAGAAATAAGATGTAGAAATAATGAACTAAAGTAGTATTTTCTGGAAAAAAATCATTCACCATGTAAGTGGTTTTGCTTAAATACATTGAAACAATCTGCTTTTCCTTGTTGGGGGATGCTACATTTCAGTGTTGGTAGGACAGCCCCGAAAAGGGTTTCATTCTTAGAAATCAGGAAGTTCTTTTCCATCATATTTTTACCATCATCCTCTTTCTGCAATCTTAGGATAATGGTCATGGAAAATGTCAATAAACCCCAGCTCTGGAACATTTTCAATCAAGTTACCATGCACTCCCAAGATGTACGCCATCATCGCTTCTGTCTCCGTTTAATGCTGAAAAACCCAGATAATCATGCCCTGTGTGTCTTAAATGGACATAATGCATTCGTATCTGGTAGTTTTAAGCATGCGCTTGGTAAGTGCCCTGGCACATGACTTTGTCAAGTGTGGGAAGCCTAGTGGTTAAGAGCCAGGCCTCTGGAGTGGAACTGCCTGGACGTAAATAGCAGCTCCTTCATGGCAAGTTCCTCTACTTCCTTTTGCCTCAGTTTCTTTATCTCTGAAGTAGAGACAATAATTGGACCTACCTTGTGGATTTTTTGAAGATTAAATGATAAGTACTTAAAACAATGCGTGGCACATATAGTAAGTGGCTGTAAGTATTGGCAATAATGATAATTAATGTTAGTATTTCTTTTTCTTACGAAGCTTTGGTTTCAAAAGGCTGAAGTGGTCTTATAATTCATTGTAAAGGTCAACAATACTTCCTACTTAGGCATGTTTGTTTTAAAAATAATTTTCATTAATTATGGATTCTTTGCTACCTGATTTTAATTTGCTGTAGTACAAAAAAGGATTTAAGATTTGTTGATAGTTCATCCCCTACTAGACAAGTCTCTATATCAGCATTTATTTACATGATAATTACTTATTCTAATTAAACTCAGGCAAAATTAATCACATAAAAGAATTTCTGTAATAAGGAATCAGAAGCAAATAAATAGAAAAATTCCTAACCAAATGTTTAAACTTATAATGAAGCACGTTTCTCCTGCCTAAAAGCTAGTTGACTTACGAATAAACTGGGATTTTGGCTACTGAATACTTTAATGTTTCTGTATGGCTGGTGTTTTTATAATTGTTGAGCCAGTAACCTTGAGTATCCAATGTGGAAACTTGCCTCCACTGTGTGTACTTTCTGGAGTTGCTGATTTAATAAGAAAATATAGAATAGAGATTTATTTTATTTTCCTACGTTTAGAAACTCTTACAGAAGGTAAAAATAGAAAGTCCAAATGGCAGTCTAGCATCTGTGCTGCTAAAGATATTCTGTGGTGCTGTTCTTCTGGCATTAGGAGCTGGAAGAAATACAAGTTTTTATCTGTGTGTGATAAATTGTGGATTATTCCTTGAAAAGAAAAATTTGCTTAAAATTCCCTTCATATGGTGAGGCTTTTAACATGAGACAGTTGTGTAGAATAGCATACATGGAATTCTACCCACGAAGCCATAGAATACAGGGAATTCACAGAACCCCAAGTTCTTAATTTGTTATTGGATACATTTATCTTTTTTCAGGAAAAACAAAGTAGTTGCTACATTGAGGAAAACAAATCCCAATCTATAAAACCAAACCTGAACTATTAAAATCTTTTTCTCACCTCCAGGACCTATCACATTTGAATTTATAAGACAAATTAAGTAATTTTACAAAAGAATTCACCAAAAGAAACCTTCCCTTACTGATTTTCAACTAGATTTATGATTGCAGTTCATAAATTTTTTATTTTTTAAGTATTACACTACGTGGAAATGTCTAGCTGTGCCTAAAAAAGCGTTGATTTTAGTTTCTCTTGATCTTCATGGTCAGGATACATTTATGAGTAAATCCTTCTAATTTGTTACATGTTATACGTTATTTTAAAATTCAAAGTAATGTGCCTTTGGTTGATATTTTAGAATGTACACCTTGCAGATGTTAAAAACAGTAATCTTTGTTTAGCCTTAAAATATATTTGAATACGTGTTTGAAGAAATAAAGAACTGTGTTCTTGTCATTAACAGCTGACATCATTTTTCATTTTTCAGGACAGTATGTGCAAGCCTTTCGCACCCATCCCCACGAACCTCTCTATAGCCTCTGTATAGGCCTAAGCTTTATTCACATGGCATCTCAGAAGTAAGTATTAAGAAGACATGCTCTAATTGTGCAGGTAATTAGTTTGGATTTCTCATTACTTAATTTTATATTTTCAAAAAATGAATATTCTTTGTGCTTTTATTATTCTGCTTCAAAAGGAATACTTACTTAGTACATGTGTTGGGATTCCCCATACCTATCCCTGTGTTCAGCGGTCATGGACTCAACATCTAGTGGTACTCCTGTCTAAGACTTAGACATAGACATATAGAAGGATGCACTGCCAGATCATATGGGGAGAAGACACAGGCAGAATCTGGAGAAATTCAGTGAGGCTTCCTCATACTCTGGAGCCCCGTAGACATCCAGCCTGATAGGTCCTGAAAATTGATTTAAATTATTTAAAAAATATATAATAATATGTATCTACAATAATGTGTGAATATGTGACTATGTGCCTGTTCCCTTACCTCATCACTAACACATTGCTCTTTTAAAGTTTTCTTGATTCTTATAGAAATTTGAAAATTAGCTTTTTTGTTTTCTTATTTACCTTTGTATAGCTGGTTTCCTCTCCATTAAGAGTATAAACTGAGAGACCAGAGATCAGACACCTTGTCTGCCTTGTTCACTACTGTATCTTCAACACTTTTGTTTTTGGGATTTCAGTTTTTATGTTCATATGTTTGATGCATGTATAGATAGGTTTTTTTTTTAAAGTAGTTTGGAATGAAGTAGGAGATTTAGTAAAGGATTTTTTTTGTTTGCTTTTTAATGTAACATGGTTAAAAGAAAGCCTAAATTTAAATGCCCATTATAGTTAAAACTGGGTATTTGAGTTCATTATAATATTCTCTTTTGTGTATTCAAAAATTTCCAACATAAAAAGTAAAAAACAATTTTCCTTTACTTGGGTATTTATTTGTAATATTTGTCCACCTCTTCCTCTAAGCTTTTTAATGGGTCCTTTTGCTATATACAGTTTATAGGTTTATTTTTAAATTAAGCTATGTATTGAGTACCCACTGTGCCAGGAACTGGGGATATAGCAGTGAGTGAGTACACAGACAGAACTACTTACCCTTGTGAAGCTTATATTCTGATAAATATTAATAGGACATTTTTATGGCTTAACTCCTATTAATTAGTTAAAATATGTAGTTTTTTTAGCCTGATAGGACAAAAATTTATTTTACTTCAAAGTAATTTGAAAGCTGGATTTCAAATTACTTTTATGGTTAAAGAGCAGTTTTTAAATGGTTGGGGCAGAGATGAAACCCTAAGTGATGGGTAGATGGAAATTTGCTGTACCAATCTTTCTACTTTTGTGGATGTTAAACATTTTCCATTAAAAAAACTTCTGAAAAGCAAGTTTTGTTGTAAATATCATGATTCTTAAATTGTTTTAATTATTCATCAGTTTATTCATGCTACAGGACTATAATTAGTGTTCCTTCTCTTTACTTTTAGAAAAAAGTAATTCCATAAGTTTTACTGTCATTCCTACCTTTATGTCATATTGTAAGAGTAAAAGCTTTCATGTTGTCTTCTATCTCTATTTAACATTTATAAAAAGTGTACTCAGGCCCATCAGTGATTAATGTGATAAAAAATGTTTGAAATTTAACATAGTTACATAGTGCATAGTAAAAAGCACCCTTTTCTTATCCATTAAAATTTTGGTTTTTGTGGTCATATTTTTATAGTTTGTCTATTTGATGATTCACATTACCTAAAATGTAAAGTAAAAAGTAAAGTGGCTGCCCATAGTACCTAGCTTTTTAATCACTAAATAGTTGAATAGTCTTTCAGTTGTCAAGGAGATTACCCTCCTAAATTTGTTAAAAACTTCTTAAAATGCAGCCGGCAGCTCCTACAAGTTCTTTTGGGTTGCAACAGTTCAACTAGGATTACTCTTCCCTCTTTCTGAGAATTTGATTTGTAGATTTGTCATTTTTAAGTATGATGATTTCATATTTCTCTGAGGTTAATAGTTTATCTGCTTTATTTAATAGAACCATGGTTTTCAGTGGAATAGCATATTCGCATATACACAAATGGGTTCTTTTATTATGCAGAAAGTATGATTTATTGAACATAATTATTTTATCCATAAATGTATTAATTCTAAAGAATTCATTAATTTTTATTTATTTATGAGGGAAAATTTATGACCATTATACATAGATCATGCAGGGAATAATTGCAGTTTATATTCTATACTCAAAAATTAGCTGGTTTACTCTCAATTCTCAGATAATATATTTACTTAATTACATAGGACACTTGCACCTTTGCAGTCTGTAACTTTCTGTGGATGATAAAAACTGAAGCTGCATTAAAGGGGAACGTGAATACAGAAGGAGTTAAGAAGCAGGCTTTTTGGATGCTGTGACACTGGGAGCAGCGTTGTTACAGCTGTGCTCTATACTAATCCATAAAGGAGTCAGAAGCTTTCAGGGGAAAAAAATCAAGTGTTTTGGACTACGACATTATTAAGGTCCTTAGAGGTAAATTATAAAATAAATTATAAAAGATACTATTCACCCAGAAAGATTAGGTATTATTCAAGTGTGTTTGCTCCTGAGAATAAACCTTTCTAAATTAACCTTATAAGGGCTTGAACTTTATACTTTGGTCAAGCTTTTAGACACCAAAACATTTACTGGCCTCTAATGCCACAAAAGCCAGCTTGAAACCATAAAAAACCAATCCTGAGGCTTATACATTATGGATCTTTGACAGCTACTTGTAACATTTGGCCTTCATTTCCGTGAATATTTTTGTCCTTAGCTTTAAAAACATCTTACCTTACACTTTCAGAAGAGCTCTTGACTACACTGTGATTTGACACTGTAATCCTGACCTGTGTTCTTTAGGGTGGGATTGTGTCTCTTTTTCTAATAGTTGTGTCCTGCACAGAGTGCATCTCGCACATACTGTGGTCCAATACATACTTGTCAAATGAGTGAAATACTGAATTAGCTTTTTCTTTTTGGTAGGGCTTTTCCTTTCTTAATCGTTACCTCAGTCTGCGTGGGCCTTGTCAGGAATCATTCTACAATTTGGGCCGTGGCCTTCACCAACTAGGGCTGATCCATCTTGCAATCCACTATTATCAGAAAGCCCTGGAGCTACCTCCACTTGTGGCAGAGGTATGGTATGATTTACTTTAAAAACCAAGGAGTCACTGCATTCCATCAATAGATAAGTGCAGTTAGCTCAGTGTTGTGGTCCAATGTAATAAATTACATAATAAAATAGATTTTTCCTTTATTGAATGCATTTATGTTCAGCAACAAGTAGATCTTTGACATCTTGGCCTTGTGACCTAGTCAGCAACCATGTGGACATATATGACTTGTGGTTAGTAATGTTTCGGCTTTCCCAAGATAGACCCGGTGGTTCCGCAGGTTTCAGCTGGTAGACACGGGGCCTCTATTACTCATAAATGAGTAAGAGAGTCATTGCTCATTTCCAAGCCAAAACTAGCTAACATATTTCTCTGTAAAAATGAAAGACCAATATTAATGTAGTTTTCTTTGTTTTAAGATAAGATAGGGTAAAGTGTTGCCAATACTGTGATAATTTCTGTCTAAAGTCTAATTTTTAATTTCTGAAGAAAAGTACTATCTTCACTGTTAATTTCTTTACATTGCACTCATAATCCCCACATTCCCTCACAACTGTTTTCTAATTGCCCTTGTTCAACTTTGGTTAATAAGGAAATGAATACATACTTTTAGTTATGCTGATGAAATATATACACTTCTGTGTTCTTTTCTTCATAAGTAGCTTTATGTATTGCTCCTTAAGCTTCCTAGGTAGCAATTTTTCACTGTTGGCAGATGTTTTCAGGTGACTTCAAAATTTTGTATTGGCAATATTAGAAACATAGATCTAATGTACTCCATTGAGTCCATGCTTTGTTATTTAAGTAGAAATAAAGGTAATAACACCCGTAAGGTAATCAGTATAATCAATTTGCTGTATGCCCACCTAGACCTATCCTTTATATGCCTTTCCATTATATAGTACAGTATTTTCCCCATCTTGTTGTTCATGTGTATTTGTGTTTTTATTTACTTACAATTAATTTTATTTTACCTTCAGAAGTTTCACATTTTTTATGAAGTCAAATCTATTAATCTTTCCCTTTGTGTTTTCTCCTTTTGCTATTACACTTAGAAGGGCCTTTCCTACCCAAGATTTTATTATTATTTTATTCAACCATATTTTTTTCTTTTAAATGGTTTCATTTTTTTTACTGTTAATCCTTAATTCATCTGAAGTTTATTCTGCTATGGCTTGTGGGTGAGACTTTTTCTTTAATTTATTGGTTAGACATTTTAACATATTTGATGATACAGTTCTATAATGATTAACTGAATGAGCATTATCTGATAATTTAGATCTGAGGTATATACATAGTTTATACTTTTTTTTTAGTATTGTGGATTTTAATAGTTTTTTGAACACTTACACTTACAAAATTGTTCTGGATGTCAGTTTAAATAGAACTCATTTGTGTATTTTTCCCCCTAGGGTATAGAAGGTTACCAGTTAGACTTACGAAGAGATATTGCCTACAATTTATCTCTCATTTATCAGAGCAGCGGGAATATTGGAATGGCTCAAAAACTTTTGTATACCTATTGCTCTATATAATGCACCTCAACTGAGAAAGGAGTACTAGGTAGCTGCTGTGCATGGACCAATATTTTATGTCGCAGGGCTTATTAACCCTAAAATGGAAATGAAAATTTCAGAATTTCTAATTGTATATTTCATTTTTAATGTGTAATTATGATCTTTTGGTAGATATGTAAAATTATCATTCCTACAAGAATTTGTATATTGTTCTGTCATTTTCCTTTAGCATTTTTTTAGTGAAATTGTCCTCAGAGAGGTGAAATGGATAATATTAGCCTTTAAGGCAGCTTACGTTGAAGACACTTAATTTTTACTGTATGAATAAAAAAATTTATTCATCTGTGTATTTCATACCATGTATTAAACACCTACTATGTACCAGGCACTGTAATAGGTGTTTAGAATACGGTAGTAAGACAGGTGTGGCTTCTAATACAATTTTTTAAGCACAGAACTCGAGCATATATTCATTTGAAAGGCATGTTTGTTACATACATTGTCACTGCCGAGAGTTGTCCATCTCTTAGTGCCCTGTGACTTTTGCACGGGCAGGTTTTCAAATACATCGTAAAGGTTGTTTGGTAGAGGAGAAACAAATTGGGACTCTTTCTGATGTCAACGATTATGTAATTCACTTAGTTACTAACAAAATTATTTAAAATGGTTATGTGTTAGGAAGGCCAATAATTGGCTGATCTTTCAGTTTTCACCTGCATGTGTCTCAGCTACATAGATTGAGATCTGAGAGGCTGGGCTTAATTCAAAGCATCCTGCTCTGAGGCAAATTTTAAAAATGCATTATCTGATGGCTTTCTGACCAAAACATGGAAAAATGAGGCCTATGTTCAATAATGTGACCTGGTTTCCATTTCAAGATCACTAGGAATGTAGGAAGACTAGGGAGTTATATATATGGAACAGAGTGTTGCTGATAAAGTAAAAATACAGTTAAAAACCTTGTACTTGTCTCAAATAGTGTATATTCTTGAATCTAAGGTAATAGTACTTTTTAGTTTGATAGCAGGTTTTTAGAGCTTCTTTTCAATGGGAAAATAATTGCTATAAGTGCAAGCATAATGTGAATTGCAAGACCCAGTCCTCTTGTGGGAGGAAAACAAGTGTGAGACTTCAGATTAAAGAGGTACAATGAGGGCTCTTTACAAGTTCTTACTACTGTTTATACTGTACATATAACTTTGTAGTTGAAAAGCAAAATTTATATATACTAAGTAAATGTGTCATGTACTCTGTGTATATGTATATCTATAATTTAAGTACATTTTATTTTTATAATTGAAGTTGATTGTCCACTTGCTTATAAGTGTTTTATTTCATGCCATTTGCAGGTAATGATAAAGCTAACCAGAGAGTGATAAGATGTATTCGTATATTAGAATCCTGTGGAACTGAGTGTTCTGTGTTCAAATATTCTCTCTTGAATTAAATTCACTGGGCTGCCTCCAGTGTCTGCTCAATCTTGGAGGAAACAATACATCTCTCTAGCAAGCATCTGAGAAAAAAAGGTTTATATTCCATGAATTTGTTTAGTATTTAAAATCATAGCTACCATTTGTTGAGTATTTACTGTACAGTGCCAGATACTTTAAATATATTATCTCTGATTCTCTCAGAGAATCACCTGCAAGATAGGTGGTGGTGTTCTTATCATCCCCATTTTATATATGAGAGATTAAATAGCATGTTCAAGATGATTAGCAAGATCCTTCTTGCTCAGATATCTTCCTTCGTAGGAATATACTTGCTCCAGCTCAGAGTAACAGCATCAAATTTGTGCATAAGTTTATTTTAGAAAGAAAAAGGAGACTGGCAGTTATTTTTTCTATCCTCCAGGACTTCAGCCTATTAAAAGCACCTGTGGAAAACATATTTGGGGATGTCTTTTCAAAAGCTGAAATCACTTTCTTATCTACCATACTCACTCCAGCCATGGGATCCTGACAGCCACTTTATACAGTGAGGTTTTTTTCTACTGGTCTTAGTTGATTCAGCAGGGAGTCTGCTCCTGAACCAAACTGGGCCAATCAGGAGTTTCATCTCCCTCTTTCCCTGGGAATTTAAAATTGAAAAAGAGCTTTTTGTGGTGCTGGAACTTGAGAGCTGTAAGAACATTTTTTGCTGTCCCCTTGGGCCAACTAGCAGTTAACCCATTCCTTTGAGAAAGAAAAATAAAGCCTATGCATTAAGAGAAGCAGAGATGAGAGATGGAGAGAGTCCCTGCGGCCCCAAAGATTTCCCAGTTTTCTAGTCCCGTCTTTCTAAATCTGTGCTCTTACTCTTACCCTAAAGCTGGGTTCTTTCTATAAGATATTCCTGATTCTACAATAAATTTCACTATACTAGCTTGACCTTTTTCTGTTATTTGCACTCAAAAAAAGTTCTGAGCCATTATCATTCCACCTTAACTTTCATTTTATTATTCATGCTTTTTAGCTATTTTCACAAGAAGAAATGTGACAGCAGATGATGTCCCAGAATTATAAGTAGTGTCATGAAGTCTAATCCACAATAAAAGGATTTTGAAAACTTCAGAGCAGTAGACTGTGCCTACTGTCTGGTGGTATAAAGTTAACAGTAAGACCGTAAAATTGATACCTGTGCTTCTGATGGCTGTTCACATGTAAGAAGCATAATATCCTGACCAAGGTAAAACATGGAAAAGGAGGAGTTAATGCCCAAGGTAGGTGAGGATATTCTAAGGGGGAGCTATAAATAAGTTCTACCTCATATAAATGAGGGTCTGTAGTCCCCAAACCAGTTGCTGTTTTGTTAAGAAACTGCAAATTATACTTTTTGAGGTATTCTAAAGAAGCAAATGATCAAATGAACTGAAGTTTTTAAGTGGTGAAAAGGTGGGTTCTATAAATCACTTGGGCATGATGTTGATCCTGACATGATTCTAGTCAATTTGTGTGCCTGTAGGAAAAATGATGTTCTTTAGGAGATATCCTTTTCTTTGGAAAGGGACTTGGTGGCCCCGGGGAGTACTATAGTTTCAGTGTGTCTGGATCTCAGCAAAGTATCAGGACGCCTGTTGTGGTAAACTTGTGGACTGAATGGAGAAAAGTGGTTGGTTGATCATCAACTGGTAGATGGACTAAACCCGAAGAACGCCATGTTGTTAGACTGATGCCAACTGGAAAGAAATCACAAATGGTAAACTACCAAATGATATTCTTTAACATCAGCATCTTAACTGAAGATAGTAAGAGGCTGTCAAACTTAAAAGTGAGAAAACTAGAAATTATGTTTAAGAGTCAAGAATGAAAACCAAATGAATTGCAAGTAACAGTTTTGGGGGGAAAATGCTCTTAGGTTCAAGGACACCATTTAAAACATACAGATTGTGAATACCAGTGGCTCACTGAAAATTCTTTGGAGATTATAGCTAACAACAAGCTCAATATGAATTGACGGTTATGTTTTTATTAAATGAAATGTAATATTAGGTAACTAATGAAAACAGTGGAGTTTCCTTCACTCTGATCAGAACCCATGGAGATAAATTCCAGAAAATGACAAATAAGAAAGTGACTGCTCTTAAAAAATACAGAGTCCTTTAAAAAGAAATCAAGATGCTCAGCCTAAAATACAGACGACTTGAATATAGTTTTTTTCAATGGAGGATCTGACAGAGTGATTATTATTAACAATGCCTAGCCCAAAATAAATGACATCTTTTTTTTTCTAATCTAGCTCAAGAGATGTATTCTGATTTTGTCCCTTGTTTATCATCTGAACAATCATTGGCAGTTGGCATTTTCTGCCTAGCATTAACATCTTTTGGGATGGTGTCTAGTTCAAATTTCCTCTTTTTCTGGAAATAGCTACCAATAAAGACCAAGCCCTGCTAATTGAAGTAGACCCAAGCAGGGCCAGTCATATTCTTTATCTTCCTGGTGTTTTGAAGCTTAGCCTGGAGAGAGGATGAAATTTCGTATGAAATTCTTTGGAACTAAATTACCTGGAGCGTACCTCGGGGTACTTGAAACACTCCTTCCTTCACAAAGGAGGTCACTATCCTTCTAGTAGATTCTCTTTCTTAAATAAGCTAGCATGCCATTGGGTTTTCCAGGAAGCAGGTGTTGAGTACAATAAGCTTTTTGTTGAGAAACACTTAAGAGGAAAAGAGCAGAGCAGAGCAGCCTTGGCAGGCAGAGCCATCAGACTGATGCAGACATGACACGGTCCGCCAGCCCAGCGGGGAGCAATGGAGCAAAGGATGCCCGTTGGAGGAGGCCCGTGACAGCAGGCATGGGTAGGCCCTTGTATTCCGACCTTGCTCAATTGCTGCATAGATGTCGCCAGAGAAGAGCATGACACTGGTTATCCCCACTGCAGTGGCTGGCCGAGGGCCTCCCCAAGAAGAGTCTGACCTGGTGCACATGCTGCGACACGGCTTGAAGGTGCAAAAGGCTGAAGACAGTCAACTAACCACACCTGTGGGCAGCAGGGATGCCAGGAAGGGTTCCAGACCAAAGAAGCCAAAACCCAGAAACAAGCTAAATGAAAAATATAAACTCAAGACCAAAGAGAATAGGAGAGGAGATACAGACAGACCCAGACAACATTAGAAACTGGAAAGCAAACAGGAAATTGGTAACTGACTTAATAAACCACAGAAAAATGAAAGGAGAGTGCCTACAGGAGGTGGTGAGGAAGCAGCCAGAAGTCAGCTGATTCAAGTCGTGAGAGCCTTGTGCATTAGAGACATTAGGTATCTCCAAAGGCAGGTGACACGGGGCTAAAAGGTGGAGCAGTTGCTAGTCTATTAAGAAGCAGTGAGCTCCTCTTAGTTACCCTTGGAGCAGGTTACCACTTCCCCCCAACCCCACAGGACACTGGTGGGCTCTCCCCTGGAGCTGTTGTTTCATGATCTCTGGAGTCAGTAATGCCAGGTGTAGCTGAAGGCAGAGCGTTACACTGAAAGCAGGGGATTAAATGAAAGTCTTTGCAGTGAACAGTGATCTCAGCCTCTTCAATGTATCTCCCAGAAAACTGGCAGCCAAGTTAATGTCCTCCCAGCAGGAGATTAGAAGGCTCCTCTCTGCCTTCTTCCTGCCCAAGATAAAAGACTATAGATACTAAGAGTTGGGGGTCCCCAAGAAAACAGACTGACCTGGCTAGTGAAAGGTTTGATTGATTATAAATAACCCAGGGGGGAGGATCAAACTCCTGCAATGATGATCTTACCTGGAGTAGATGGCAGTACATTTCTGTAAGAATTGTACTTCATCGTTTCATTGTTTTACTACACTTATGCCAGCTTTCAACATTTGCAATATAAACTTACTTTTATCATTTGGTCAGAAAAAATTTCTGAACCCCCCTCCGTGCTTGTGCAATCATACCCAGAAGCTCTGTCCTTTGCACTGCTCCCCATCACCACGGGTAAGACAGCTGGAGCCCTCATGCGTTTGTCCCGTCCATTTTTCAGCCTTGACCAAAAAAACTGTCTTACAGACATCAAGGTAACCACATTCTGCACAGAAAATCTCTAATCATAGCTAAGATCATAACCAAAATGTAACTTGTTTGTGGACTCAAGGTAAACAAACTTAGAGTGATAATTAGCAGGGTCAGTTGGCACTGTAGTAAAGACAGGTGTTTATTCTGAGAAAAGAGGGTTCAGGCAGGTGAAGAGAGGAAATAGAAAGCCAATAAACACATACATCTGACTCTGACCCACAGTAGCATTAAGAGGACAGGGGGACGTCCATCCTGATGCAGCCAATTCTAAGGATGTCAGTTCTGTTTCCTCTTTCTAAAGCTAGTGTTTTGGACTTCTAATTTCATATGCTAGTTTCAGAGGTTTGAATGCTGTAAGACAAGTATGTCTTATTTAAGCATACTTTATACTTACAGACGGTGAAAGAAGTATTATTCTAATAATATGCTTTACAGAGTTACTCCTGTCTTGTTTGGACAGAGATTTTAGATAAGTCTGTGCTGTAGGTGAGGCTCCACGTGGCATCCTTATTTCAGGCACTCCTCCTGTCTGAGCAAAGGACGAGAAAGACGGTGATGGTGAACACAAGAGGGCGCATGATACACACAGAACTTCCCAACGGGGGCGCTGCCAGCGGGGAGCTCTCCGCGACCGCCTCGGCCTCAGGGAGGACAGCCAATCACGATGCCGCCTGTGTGCCCTACTAAGAATACCTTTTTGTCTATCAGCCGCAGCTGCGAAATCGGCCGAAAGTTTCTCAAGATGCGGATTAAAAGCAGCTTTGGGGTGAGTGAGCAAATCATATTGACCCTATTTCCAGGAGATCACCAAAGCCTAAACATATATTGATACTTTCAGCAGTGTCAAATAAGAGGGTGGGTATTCCCCCTCTCCATAATCTCGTCTTTTCTCTTCCCTTCCCCACTCTTTTTCTAGGGAGTCTCTCGTAAGCCTGAGAGATTCACCCAGTTAGCATGGTAGCACATTGAAGTTCTGCTGTGTTAGTCATCAGTAACAACACACAGGTCTGTTTAGATGATTTGTGTGGAAAGACCTAAAGTTTTCTTCCAAAGATGCATAGGCCTTGTAGGAACTGATTTAACCCTTCCAAGGGAAAAATCAAAGAATTGTGCGTGTCTCTTTGTGTATAGTCAGAATTAGTGGATTGTAGGGCATGGATTTCAGTATGTACTGCCAAGTTGCTCTCCCAGAGGGCTGTGCCAATTCTATGAGCATGTCTGTTTACCTATGCCCACTTCAAAAGTGATGTTTTTTCCCCCAGTTGATGGGTGAGAAATGGTTGTTGCCTTTGCATATTAGTAAGGTAGAAATCCAAGTTCTCACACGTTTATAAACCTTTCGAATTTTTTTCTTCTCCAAATTGCTTTTGCCATATCCTTTGCCCATTAAAAATAATATTAGGTCCTATTTTTCGTATTGAATTGTAGGCATTCTTAATCTGGAATTAAGTCTTAGTCACTTGTTTTTGCTTTATTTATTGTGTCTTTTCGTAAAATTTTAGTTTTAAATTTTGGTGTCTCAAGCTTATCCATCTCCCCTCCTGCCCCCTTTTATGGCCTTCATGAAACTTCAAAACTTGAAAAGAAAGTTGGACTGTATTTTAGTAAAATAGGGAAGATCCCGGCAAGTCGAGTGGAGTTCTTAGGAAGATTGAAGGCAGACCAGCCTCATCTTCATTTGGTCCGACAGAAAGTAGGAAACAAACAGTAGGATCACTGAAACTGCCTGGGTGGTGAGGTAACAGGTGCTAGAAGCAGAGAGTGAGTGTGGAGGAAAGGGAAGGCATCTACAGAGAGAAGTTTACACTTTCCAGAAACTCAGAGGTTTAGGTGGAACGTGAAGGATTTAAAAGGCTCTTCTTTGAGATTGTGTAAGGATAAAAAAATGACAGACAGGGTACATGGCCTGTGTGCTTGACTGCCTACGGGCTTCATAGCAGGCTTTTGGCTTTACCTTAGCAAATGAATCTAGTCTCATCATGAAGCCAGAAGTCTTCTCTAGGACGACCAAGAACTTATCACATATGTTTTTAAACGCAGTGGAGATGGGTAGGAGTCAAGTAGGTGCTGGTGTCTGTGGGCCAACTTCAGGTATCTCAAGAGGCAAAATAAACTTCTGAGATTCTTTTTTTTTTTTTTTAATTGAATCTATCATTTCAAATACCAGTGTTTTCTTTTATGCTTAGTGTCTTATATCATGTTTATGTAGTCTCTGTTGACCTCCAAATCATGAAGGTATTCTCCTACTTATTTTTGGTTTTGGTCTTT
This sequence comes from Manis javanica, assembly GCF_040802235.1. Lineage (NCBI taxonomy): Eukaryota > Metazoa > Chordata > Mammalia > Pholidota > Manidae > Manis > Manis javanica. Next base: position 40,060,349 of record NC_133167.1, on the reverse strand, counting down.
TTAAAAAATTCAAAGTATTTAAACTAAAACAATAGAAAACAGTTCACCCACTTCTCCCACTCTCCTACTCCCCACCACCTCTGGTAACAGCCAATCTAGTCTCTGTATCTTTCTATTTTTAAAAAAATGTGACATGTAAGTGAGATTATATGGTGTTCGTCTTTCTCTGACTTATTTAGCATAATGTCCTTACTTCATTTAGCATGAAGTCTATCCATGTTGTTCCAAATGGCGAGATTTCAAACTATATTACAAAGCTATAGTAATTCTTTTTTATGGCTGAATAAAATTCTCTTGTGTGCATATGTATCACATCTTTCTGCATTCATCCATCAGTAGACACAAAGGCTATTTCCATGTCTTGGCTTTTGTTAAATAATGCTAGAGAGACTATGGGGGTGCATATGTCTTTTCCAGTTAGTGTTTTCTTTTTCTTCTGGATAATTCTGTAAGTGGAATTGCTGGATCAAATATAGTTATACTTTTAATTTTTTGATACTGTTCTCCATAGAGGTTATACCAATTTGTATTCCCACCAGCAGTGCACAAGGGTTTCCTTTTCTCCACACCCTTACCAGTATTTATTTCTTGTCTTTTGGACAGTGGCCATTCTGACTGGTATGAGGTGGTATCTCACTGTGGTTTTGATTTGCATTTTCCTGATGATTAGTGATGTTGAGCATCTTTTCATGTCCTTGTTGGCCATCTGTATGTCTTCTTTGAAAGAATTTCTATTTGGATCCTCTGCCTCTTAATGATCAATCACTTGTGGGTTTTTTGTTGGCTTTTGCTCTTGAAGTATATGAGTAATTTATATATTTTGGATATTAGCACCTTATCAGATGTATGATTTGCAAAAATCTTCTACCAGTAGGTTGTCATTTCATTTTGCTGATGTTTTCTTTTGCAGTCCAAAAGTTTTCTAGTTCATATGGTCCCACTTGTTTATTTTGGGTTGCTTTTGGTGTCAGAATTAAGAAATCACCACCAAAATCTATGTCAAGGAGTTTACTGCCTATGTTTTATTCTAGGAATTTTATGGTTTCAGGTCTTAAATTCATCCTTAATCCATTTTGAGTTAATTTTTATGTGTAATGTAAGCTAGTCCAGTTTCATTCTTTTGCATGTAGCTGCTCAATGTTCCCAGCACCATTTGTAGAAGAGATTATCCCTTCCCCATCATATATTCTTGGTTTGTCTGTCATAAAATAATTGGTTACACATGCCTGGGTCTATTTCTGGACTCTGTTTCATTGACCTATGTGTCTGTTTTTATGAAAATACCATACTGTTTTGATGACTATAGCTTTGTAATACAGTTTGAAATCAGGGCATGTGATGATTACAGCTTTGTTCTTCTTTCTCAAGATAACTTTGGTTATTTGAGGTCTTCTCTGGTTCAGTACAAACTTTAGGATTGTTTTATTTCTGTGAAAGGTGCCGGTAGAATTGTGATAGGGATTGCACTGAATCTATAGATTGCTTTGGGTAGTATGGGCATTTCAACACTATTAATTCTTCCAGTCCGTGAGCACAAAATATTTTTACATTGTCTTCAATTTCTTTCATCATTAATGTATTATAGTTTTCAATACATGGCTCTTTCAACTCCTTGTTTAGACTTATTCCTAGGTATTTTATTCTTTTTGATGCAATTGTAAATAGGGTTGTTTTCTTAATTTCTTTTTCTGCTAGTTCATAGTAACTGTAGAATTGCAACATGTATTTGGGTATTGATTTTGTACCTTGCAACTTTACTGAATTCATTTATTCTAACAGTTTTCTAATGGACTCTTCAGCATGTTCTATATATAATATCGTTGCCATATACAAATAATAACAGTTTTACTTTTCAATTTGGATGGCTTTATTTCTTTTTCTTCATTGCTCTGGCTTGGAATTCTAATATTCTGTTGAATAAAAGTGTCAAGAGTGGACATCCTTGTCTTCTTTCTTAGAGGGAAAACTTTTCAGCTTTTTACTTTTAAGTATGAGGTTAGGTATGGGCTTGTTATACATGGCTTTTATTATGTTGAGGTATGTTCCCTCTATGCCCACTTTGTGGAGAGTTTTTATAATAAATGGATGTTGAATTTTAAATGATTTTCTTTTTACATCTACTGAGATGATCATATGATTTTATCCTTTATTTCTGCTTTCATAACCACTGTGGTAGTAAAAGATGCTTGATATGATTTCAGTTTTCTTTTATTATATTAAGACTTATTTTGTGGCCTAACATACGGTCTACCTTGGAAAATGTTCCATGTGCACTTGACAAGAATGTATATTGTGTTGTTTTTGATGGAATGTTCAGTAAATATCTGGTAAGTCTATCTGGTTTAATGTCGTGTTTAAGGTCAGGGTTTCCCTATTCATTTTCCATCTGGATGATACAGGCATTGATGAAAGTGGGGTATCGATGTCTCCTACTATTGCTGTTAGTTTCTCTCTTTAGGGCTGATAATACTTGCTTTACATATTTAGGTGCTTCTACATTAAGTACATAAATATTTGCAAATGTTATATATCCTCTTGTGTTGACTCCTTTATCATTATGTAATACACACATCTCTTATTATAATCTTTGTTTTAAAGTCTATTTTGTCTGGTATAAGTATAGCTACTCCAAATATTAGTTTTTATTTTCATGGAATATCTTTTTCCATTCCTTCTTTCTCAGTCTGTGTATGTCCTTACATCTAAAGTGAGTCTCTTGTAGGCAGTGTATAGATGGCTTAGATGGCTACTTTTTCTTTTTAAATCCATTCAGCCACTGTATGTATTTTGACTGAAGAATTTAGTTCATTTACACTTAAAGTAATTATTGACATGTGCTTATTGACATTTTGTTAATTGTTTTCTGGCTGTTCTTGTAGTTCTTTTTCTCTTGCTCTCTTTTGTGGTTTGTTAGCTTTCTTTAGTGGCATGTTTATATTATTTTATCTTTTTTGAATTTATTATAGGTTTTTTGCTTGCTTTCTGGTTTCCATGAGGCTTACATATAACAACTTATATCTATACTAGTCTAGTTTAAGTTGATAAAAACTTAAGTTTGACCCCATTCTAAAGCTCAACACTTACTCTCCCCACCACATTTTGTTTGTGATGTCACCATTTCCATCTTTTTGTCTCATGTATCCCTTAGCTAATTATATAATCATAGTTATTTTTACTGCTTTTGCCTTTTAACCTTCATACTAGCTTAATAATTGATTAATCCACAACTTTTGTAACTTTTCAGTGAGATTCTTTCATATATGTTGTTACTAATTAGTGCCCTTTCTTTCCAGCTTCAAGAAGTCCCTTTAAATTTCTTATAAATCTGGTTTAGTGTGAAAAGCTCCTTTAGCTTTTGTTTATCCGGAAAACTCTTTATGAGTTGTGAATGATAACTTTGTGGCTGTTGAGCTCTTGAAATGTGGCTAGTGCAACTGAGGAACTGAACTTGAAGTTATATTTAATTTTAATTAAATTTGAAATGGCCGTATTGGCTGCCTACTGGACTATACAGATTTGAATGACCATATTAAGGAATTCTTAATTAATGGCATTATATCTGAATTGTAAAGTTCTTATGCATTTCCAATAGTCCTTAAGGGTCAGAAGCTTTATGAATTACACGTCACTGAACAAATGGGCTTAGATGCATCAGTTCACTGTGCCCTGAGTCAGGATACCTTGGACTGTCTAATAGAAACTAGTGTGTTAGGAATAGGTGCTACCAGATGCTCATGTGGAGAAGAGAAGACGGCTTACATTTGCCAGTATGGGGCATCACTGGAAACTTGGTTGCTTTTTGACTGTTGAGTGCTTGGGATATGAACCAATTGGTGGCGCTACTGTAGGATAATTCAGTGATGTTGAAAGGGCTTTGAAAGAGCAGAAACCAATCTCTGAAGTGGTGGCTCTTAGGAAATGAAGGAAGAAATCTGTCACTTGACATGTGTCATTCCTGTTGCACTTCAGAGAAGTGTGTGGAACACATGAGTTTTAATAAGCATTGAATTGGAATAGATTTCTTCCCTGGTCCACCAACTTCTGAGAATGAAGGATATGTTTTGAGTTCAATGGGTATTAAAGGTGGTTTGCTGGAGATTGTCCTAAAATCACCACCATTCACCAGTTTGACTCAAGAGTAGCCGGGCAACAGGAGGACCACTCCTGGAACTGGAAGTAAACAGAGCACCTGCCCTATGGATGAGGAGCAGCCCAAATGTTACTGGAGGCTTTGCAAACTCCCAAAAGTCTTGCTGTTTTATTTCAGGAGGGTTTTTGGAAAAGGAACCTGTGGTACTTGCTAATGATGGCTTATCTGACAGTGAGGCCTTATGGATCCTTTGTGGGGTTAGACTGAATTGGTCTCTCACAGCTGTGTGCTGGGATCTGCGTAGGTGCCATGCTGATGGCCCAGAGGCTGGCCTCGTGTCTCTCCCTTACCAGGTGCCACAGGGGCGAGGCACAGGAAGGCAGAAGAGGAAGAACCTCAGTAGATTTGTTGTTTATTAATTTTGTTTATAAGATAAAGGACTCTTTTTTCTTTAGATTTTCTGCCTTTGGTGTCAAAAATGTCATTCTTGCCCAATGTGACAAAACTTTCCATTCATACAAGCTAGTTCCTTTATGGTTTTGTTCCTTTCCTTTTAAAAAATTGTGGCTAAATAGGCATCAGATAAAATTTACCATTTTAGCCGTTTTTAAGCATACAGTTCTGTGGCATTAAATATATTCACTTTTTTTTGGTATCATTAATCTATAATTACATGAGGAACATTATGTTTACTGGACTCCCCCCATCACCAAGTACCTTCACATTTTTATACAACCATCACCACCATCATTTCCAGAACCTTTTCATCTTCCTCAAATGAAACTGTACTCACTGAACAATAACTTTCTATTCCCTCTCCCTCAAACCCAGGAGCCCACTGTCCTACTTTGCTTCCGTGAATCCCTGCTTTCGGACCTGAGGCAAGTGGTATTTGTGCTTTTGTGACCAGCTCATTCTGCTTGGCTTGATGTCTTCAAGGTTCATCCATGTAGCATGTGTCAGAATTTCCTTCCGTTCAAAGGCTGAGTATTCAATATCGCATTTTCCATATATACCAAATTCTATTTTTTCATTCATTGGCAGACGTGTGGGTTGTTTCCACTTTTGGCTCTTGTGAATAATGCAGTGAACATTGGTGTACAAATATCTGTTCAAATCCCTGCTTTTAATTCTTTTCAGTGTGTACCCAGAAGTAGTGTTTTTCCCTTAAAATGTGTGATCCATCTAAATATAAAGGCTTGTGTTGTGAGGTAGAATGAGGTGGAAAGCCACCTTCGTTGAACTAAAAGATGACCAGCTAGCCTGACTACAATCTTTTTTTCTAAAAAAGAATAATACAGCTAATTTATTTCATATGAAATTTTAATTTTTGTTGAACTTTTATATTTGAAACTGTGTTGGTGTTAGAAGTTGTTGAAAGTATCACAATTGAAGAAGGAACAGTATTATAATGAAAGGATCCTGATTTATAAAACCAAGTTGTTGCTATCAGCTCTGAAAATAACTAGGTCTTTAAAATTTGGCAAGTTATTTAACTTCTTGGAGCCTTAGCCTTCATAAATTGTAATCACTGATCTGTAACCATGTCCAATGAAAAAGAGTCAGAAATAATTGGTACAAAAAAGGTAATACAAATTCAGAGCCTGATGTAGTGACAAGAAGCAGTATGTTCTTTAGCTTGTTATCTTTCTGTGGCCGATGGAAAACCTCTTACCATTCAAAAGGTCAAGCTTTCAGTCAGAAGTGTGTATAGGCTTTTTTAAAATTAATGTATCATTGATATACAGTCTTATAAAGATAGTAGTAACCAACGTTGTGTTTACTACATTCCCCCCTATTATCAAGTCCCCACCACATACCCCATTACAGTCACTGTCCGTCAGCATAGTAAGATGCTATAGAATCTTGTCTTCCCTGTGCTATACCGCCTTCTCCATGCTCCCCCTACATTATGTGTGCTAATCATAATAACCCTTAATCCCCTTCTCCCTCTCTTCCTGCCTGCTGTCCCCCACCCCCTTTCCCTTTCTGCTACTCTCTTCTTGGGTCCTGTGAGTCTGCTGCTGTTTTGTTCCTTCAGTTTATGCTTTCTTGTTGTATTCTAAAAGTGAGTGAAACCATTTGGTACTTGTCTTTCTCTGCCTGGCTTATTTCAGTGAGCATAATACCCTTTAGCTCCAGCCATGTTGTTGCAAATGGTAGGATTTGTTTTCTTCTTACGGCTGAATAATATTCCATTGTATATATGTACCACATCTTCTTTATCCATTCGTCTACTGATGGACACTTAGGTTGCTTCCATGTCTTGACTATTATAAATAGTGCTGTGATAAGCATAGGGGTGCATATGTCTTTTTGAATCTGTGATCTTGTTTTCTTCAGGTAAATTCCTAGGAGTGGAATTCCTGGGTCAAATGGTATTTCTATTTTGAGTTTTTTGAGGAACCTCCATACTGCTTTCCAGAATGGTTGAACTAATTTACATTCTCACCAGCAATGTAGGAGGGTTCCCCTTTCTCCACATCCTCACCAGCATTTGTTGTTGCAGTGTTGGGCCATCCTAACTGGTCTGAGGTGATATCTCATTGTGGTTTTAATTTGCATTTCCCTGATGATTAGTGATGTGGAGCATCTTTTCATGTGCCTGTTGGCTATCTGAATTTCTTCTTTGGAGAAGTGTCTGTTCAGATCCTCTGCCCATTTTTAATTGGGTTATTTGCCTTTTGGGTGTTGAGGCATGTGAGCTCTTTATATATTTTGGATGTCAACCCCTTGTTGCATATGTCATTTGTGAATATATTCTCTCAACTGTAGGATGCCTTTTTGTTCTGCTGATGGAACAATCTTTGTTGAACTTTTATATTTGAAAAGTTCTTTGCTGTACAGAAGCTTTTTCGCTTGATGTCCCATTTGTGCATTTTTGCTTTTGTTTCCCTTGCCCAAGGAGATGTGCTCAGGAAAAAGTTGCTCAAGTTTGTATTCAAGAGATTTTTGCCTATGTTTTCTTCTCTTGAGTTTTATGGTTTTATGACTTACATTCAGGTCTTCTATCCATTTCAAGTTTACTTTTGTGTATGGAGTTAGACAGTATTCCAATTTCATTCTCTTACATGTAGCTGTCCAGTTTTGCCAACATCAGTTGTTGAAGAAGCTGTCGTTTCCCCAATTGTATAACCATGGCTCTTTTATTGTATATTAAGTGGCCATGTATGTGTGGATTTATACCTGGGCTCTCTGTGCTATTCCAGATATATGGATCTATTCTTGTGCCAGTACCAAATTGTCTTGATTACCGTGGCTTTGTAGTAGAGCTTAAAGTTGGGGAGCATAATTCCCCCAGCTTTATTCTTCCTTCTCAGGATTGCTTTGGCTATTCAAGGTCTTTTGTGGTTCCATATGAATTTTAGAACTATTTGTTCTAGTTCGTTGAAGAATGCTGTTGGTATTTTGATAGGGGTCGCATTGAATCTGTAGATTGCTTTAGGCAAGATGGCCACTTTATTAATGCCACAATATTAATTCTTCCTACCCATGAGCATGGGATGCATGTCCATTTATTGGTGTCTTCTTTAATTTCTCTCAAGACTGTCTTGTAGTTTTCAGAGGTCTTTCATCTCCTTGAGTAGGCTTATTCCTAGTTATTTTATTCTTTTAGATGCAGTTGTCAGTGGAATTGTTTTCCTGATATCTCTTTCTGCTAGTTCATCATTAGTATTTCTGTGTATTAATTTTGTATCCTGCAAGTTTGTTGAATTTAGTTATTAGTTCTAGAAGTTGTGGGTTGGATTCTTTAGGGCTTTTTATGTGCAGTATCATGTGATCTGCAAACAGTGACAGTTTAACTTCTTCCTCACCAATATGGATGCCTTTTATTTCTTTGTGCTGTCTGATTGCTGTGGCTAGGACTTCCAGTACTATGTTGAATATAGGTGGGGAGAATGGGCATCCTTGTCTTGTTCCCAATCTTAGAGGAAAAGCTTTTAGCTTCTCACTGTTAAGCATGATGTTGGCTGTGGGTTTGTCATATATGGCCTTTATTATGTTGAGGTACTTGTCCTTTATACCCATTTTGTTGAGAGTTTTTATCATGAATGGATGTTGAATTTTGTCAAATGCTTTTTCAGCATCTATGGAGGTGATCATGTGGTTTCTGTCCTTTTTCTTGATGTAGTGGATGATGCTGATGGATTTTCTAATATTGTACCATCCCTGCATCCCTGGGATAAATCCCAGTTGACCAAGATCGATGATCGTTTTGATGTGTTTTTGAATTTGGTTTGCTAATGTTTAGTATTTTTGCATCCATGTTCTTCAGGGATATTGGTCTGTAATTTTCTTTTTTTGTGGTGTCTTTGCCTGGTTTTGGTATTAGGGTGATGCTGGCCTCATAGGATGAGTTTGGAAGTATTCCCTCCTCTTCTACTTTTTAGAAACTTTAAGTGGGATGGGTATTAGGTCTTCACTAAATGTTTGATAAAATTCAGCAGTGAAGTCATCTGATCCAGAGATTTTGTCTTTGAGTAGTCTTTTGATTACCTATTCAATTTCATTGCTGGTAATTTGTCTGTTCAGATTTTCTGTTTCTTCCTGGGTAAGTCTTGGATGGTTGTATTTTTTTAGAAAGTTGTCTATTTCTCCTAGGATCCAATTTGTTAGCATATTACTTTTCAGAGTATTCTCTAATCATTCTTTGTATTACTGTGGTGTCCGTAGTGACTTTTCCTTTCTCATTTCTGATTTTGTTTATTTGTGTAGACTCTCCTTTTTTTCTTGATAAGTCTAGTTAGGGGTTTATCTCTTTTGTTTGTTTTCTCAAAGAACCAGCTCTTGGTGTCAGTGATTCTTTCTATTGTTTTATTCTTCTTGATTTTATATATTTCTGCTCTGATCTTTATTATGTCCCTACTTCTACTGACTTTGGGACTCAATTGTTCCTCCTTTTCTAGTTCCATTAATTGTGAGTTTAGACTGTTCATTTGGGATTGTTCTTCTTTCTTGAGGTAAGCCTGTATTGCTATATACTTTCTTCTTAGAACTGCCTTTGCTGCATCCTAAAGGTTTTGGGCTGTTGAATTGTTTTCATTTTTCTCCATGTATTCCTTGATCTGTTTTAGTTTTGTCATCGGTCCACTGATTATTCAGAAACATGTTGTTTAGCCTCCATGTGTTTGTGGGCTTTTTTGTTTTCTTTACATAATTTATTTCTAGTTTCATACCTTTGTGGTCTGAGAAGCTGGTTGTTACATTTTCAATCTTTTTGAATTTTTGTGGCCTAGTATGTGACTTATTTTGGAAAATGTTCCACGTGCCCTTGAGAAGAATGTGTATCCTGCTACTTCTGGGTGTAGTGTTCTGGAGATGTCAGTTAAGTCCATCTGTTCCAATCTGCTGTTCAGTGCCTCTATCTCCATTCATATTTTCTGACTGGTTTATCTATCCTTTGGAGTGACTGGTGTGTTGAAGTTTCCTAAAATGAATACTTTGCATACTATTTCCCCCTTTAATTCTGTAAGTATTTGTTTTACGTAATTAAGTGCTCCTATATTGGGTACATAGGTACTTACAATGGTCATATCCTCCTGTTGGACTGACTCCTTTATCATTATGGAATGTCCTTCTTTGTCTCTTGTTACTTCTTGGCTTTCAAGTCTGTTTTCACTGATAAGAGATACTGTAACTCCTGCTTTTTTCTCCCTATTATTTGCATGAAATATCTTTTCCCATTCCTTCACTTTTAGTCTTTGTATTTCTTTGGGTTTGAAGTGAGTCTCTTGCAGCAGCCTATAGATGGGTCTTGTTTTTTTTATCCATTCTGTAACTCTATGTCTTTTCATTGGTGCATTCAGTCCATTTACATTTAGGGAGATTATAGATAGATTTGTACTTATTGCCATTGCAGGCTTTGGATTTGTGATTACCAAAGGCTCAAGGGAAGCTTCTTTACTAACAGTCTAAGTCAACTCACTTATGCTATTCCAAAGACAATCTAAAGGTTATTTTTTCTCCCTCCTTTTTCTTCCTCCTCCACTCTTTGTATATTAGGTGTCATATTCTGTACTCTTTGTATATCCCTTGACTGACTTTGTATGTAGTTGATTTAATTTTGCATTTGGTTAGTAATTAATTAGTCTTCTTCCTTTACTGTGGTTTTATTTTCTCTGGTGACAGCTATTTAGCTTTAGGAGCACTTCCATCCAAAGCTGTCCCTCTAAAATAAACTGTAGAGATGATTTGTGGGAAATAAATTCCCTCAAGTGTTGCTTACCTAGAAATTGTTTAATCCCTGCCTCAAATTTAAATGATAATTTTGTTGGGTAGAGTATTCTTGGTTTGAAGCCCTTCTGTTTTATTGCACTAAATATATAATGCCAGTGCCTTCGGGCCTGTAAGGTTTCTGCTGAGAAGGCTGATGATAGCCTGATGGTTTTTCCTCTGTGTGTGGTCTTTTTTTCTCCCTCTGGTTGGTTTTAATACTCTGTCATTTTCCTTGATCTTTGCCATTTTAATTATTATGTGTCTTGGTGTTGTCTTCCTTGGGTCCCTTGTGTTAGGAGAACTGTGCACTTCCATGACTTGAAAGACTATCTCCTTCCCCAGATTGGGGAGGTGTTCAGCCATTATTTCCTCAAAGAGACTTTTTATCCTTCTTTCTTTCTCTTCTTCTGGTACCCCTATAATGTGAATATTGTTCCATTTGGATTAGTCACACAGTTCTCTTTATATTCTTTCATTCCTAGAGATCCATTTTTCTCTCTGAGCCTCAGAATTTTTTGTATTCCTGTTCTGTAATTTCTATTCCATTTACTGTCTCCTCTACCTCATCTAATATGCTCTTAAATCCTTCTGTTGTATGTTTCATTTCAGATACTGTAATTTCAGTTTCCATCTCATTCTGAGGTCTTGAATATTTTTCTGTAGCTCTGTATGTTTCTGATTTTTATTTTGAAATCTTTATCAGGAAGATTGGTGATTTCTCTTAGTTTCACTTAGCCCTCTTTCTGATGTCTGTGGGACTAGGTTTGTACCAGATTCTTTTGCTGTTCCATATTCCTAATGATTACTATGGAAAAATATTTTTGTGTCGGCGGTGACCTTTAGTGCCCAGAAGTTCTCCTATGGAGCTGCCCAGCACCTGGAGTGATGATGGGGGTAGCAGTCGAGAGGCACCAGTGCCTGTCTGGAGGAAAGTGCTCTTTCCTGCTTCCTGGCTGTATTGCCTGTCTCTCTTGCGAGGGCCAGTGGGCCCAGTGCACAGGGAGGAGCTCCTGTGTTACTCCTCTTTAGCTGCCATAGGTGGGACTGCCTTCTGGTTGGCCTTGCACAGTGGCGGGGACAGCAGGTTTGTGAACTTGTGCTGGTTGGGAGGAAGGAGCGGCAGGCTCCGTATTGTGGTGGGGGGCCTTGGTGCAGTTGTCAGCCAAAGGGGATGGAGTGCCTGAAGCTTCTGAAAGTTCCCAACCTGTTGGGCTGAGTGTGCCAGGATGATTTTGTTCCACCTGTCCTTTTACCAGAGCAGCAAGCTCTGTGCAATCCTTGCCTCTTTAGCAGCCCTCTCGCTGTTGGGAAGTCTTTCAAAGTGCCAGTCTTTATTTTGTCCTGGACTGGCTGGCTTTGGGTACCTGCTGTCCACAAGCAGCTGGAATCTCAGTCTCTCTGAGTATTCTGCCTGTCTTTGTTTCCCAACCCCACTAATCTCCAGAGTACCATTTAATGTGGGTTCATGCTCCCAGAGCAGATCTCCGGGGCTGGGTGTTCAGCAGTCCTAGGCTTCTACCCCCTTCCCGCTCCTTTTCCTCCTGTCAGTGAGCCTGGGTGGGGGAAGGGCTTGGGTCTCACCAGGTGGCAGCTTTGCTACTTTACCCTTTTCTGTGAGGTCTTCTCTTTCTCCAGATGTAGGTGGTCTGTCGCAGTCTTCTTTCTGGTCCCAACCCCACTAATCTCCAGAGTACCATTTAATGTGGGTTCATGCTCCCAGAGCAGATCTCCGGGGCTGGGTGTTCAGCAGTCCTAGGCTTCTACCCCATCCCCGCTCCTTTTCCTCCTGTCAGTGAGCCTGGGTAGGGGAAGGGCTTGGATCTCACCAGGTGGCAGCTTTGCTACTTTACCCTTTTCTGTGAGGTCTTCTCTTTCTCCAGATGTAGGTGGTCTGTCGCAGTCTTCTTTCTGGTTGCTCTTTCAGGATTAGTTGTATTTGCTGTATTTTTGTATTATATATGATTTTCGGAAGAGGTTTCTGTCTTACTTCTCACACCACCATCTTTAAGCCTCTCCCTCTGCTTAGACACTTTTTTAGTGTTTCCAGATCTAGTCTTGCATTTAAGTTATTGTGGTGGTGATTTCTGATCATCCTTAGACCCCTTCAGTGGCTTCCTCTTTCTGTCTGTCCTACATTTTTTACATTTTTTATTGGTCTGCCTTTGCTACAGAACAGTAGAGCAGAAGTGTGAGACAGCACACATTGTGATTTGGTGTTTCCCAAATTTTATTTAGTTATTTGATAGATTTGACATTGCCTGCCTTTAGTTTGTGCGGACAGTTTGGTTTTATGTAGAATTTACTTTCCCTTTTGTGTTTCAGATTGCTTAGAAAGGAAATATTAGTAGGTAGATACTTAAGCAGCTGCCATTGCCTCTAGCTACCGCAAATTCCCTATATAAAAGTGATTGAGGAATCAGTTTTTAAAGTTTCAGGAAGAATGTGGCAGCTCATAGCTGTCTTATATAAATGCTCTGGAGGAAAAGAAGTGTCATTATAAACGAGGCACCTAGCACCGCTTCAGAGCTCACTGGCTGCAGTGTTAGTAAAGTTCAGCAATGATCATCTTGGTGAGTTTTCTCTACTTAACAGTCATGACTATGATGAACATCTATGGTTTTGATCTGACTTCAAATCCCCTTTTTTTCTGGAAACATCACTTCAGTTTCCTCTGGGGAACTAGCCTCAGTTTCAGAGATGGACACATCTCACACCCAGACCTAGCCAACCAGTGTATAATCCATCTTTCAAGTCACAGTGGTTAGTTAAGGGAGGGCATGTGACCAGTCCATTCAGTGGAGACTTAATCCTCTATCACTTATTAGAACTTCAAGGAAAGCCCTCTTCTGGGGCTGTTAAGTAGAAAATATTCCAGTCTGTTCTAGTCTTTCATATTTATACACTGTTTGTGGCCATTTATAACAGGCTTACGTTAACAAATGGTTTACAGAGTCCCTATTGCCCAAAGAAGTCCAAGGTATAGAGTATATGATATAGGGCAGTGCCAGCATAAAGCCATCTTGCTCAAAGAACTGAGATTGATCACCAGAAATAAGAGGCCCAAATAAATGCTCTAGAGAGATACCAAATATTATCAAATAGTCGTGTTTCTTAGAAATTTTGCTTTTTTTTCGAAGAGTGTTCTTCGAAACACCATTTTAAAAAATGAGAATTTATAACAATTCCCAGTCCTTTGTTAAGTCTCCACCCATATATGGTACTTTGGGATCACTGTCAGAGGAATTCCTTTATTCTTTGTGACAACTACAGATTTAATAGGTATGATTTACTTTACTTCCAGATAAAGTACACTGCAGTCCTTCAGTATGATCAAATTATAGCTGTGTAACATTAGAATATTGAAGAAATTACCGGAGACACTTATATGTGGAATCTTAAAAAAATAAAATTCAGACTCATAGAAACATGGAGTTAGAAGAGTGATTGCCAGAGGCTGGGGGGTTGCGGAACTATTGAGAGGCTGGTAAAGGGTTACAGACTTCAGGTTCTGAGAATGAATAAGGTCTGAGGATCTAAGGTATGCCATGGTAACTATAGTTTAAAAAGACTGATATATAATTGAACTCTGCTAAGAGAATTGAAACTAAATATTCTCACCAAAAAAAAAAAAAAGTTAAGTGATGGATGTTAATTAACCAGATAGATGGAAGGAGTCCTTTCACAATGTATATCAAGTTATCATGATGTATACTTTAAACATCATACAGTTTTGTCAATTACACCTCAATAAAGCTCAGTAAAGGCCAAAAAAGGGAAATTACCAGAGAAGTAGCTATGGTCTCAGAATCCCCAAGGGCAAAACACTCGACAGGTTACCTGGAGCAAAGTTAGTAAGAGTCCAGATTCTAGATTTTCATACATCTTTTTGTAATGTTTTAATGCCCTTGTCTGCCAATTATGATGTGTTAGTTCTGGGTCAGTTTTTATTTCTCTTTATGGGTCATATTTTCGTACCTCTTTGCATGTTTGATAAGCTTGGATTGGGTGCCAGAAACTGATTTTACCTTAATGAATGCCATATATTGTCATATTCCTCTAAATATTCTGAAGCTGTGTCTTGTAAGGCAGTTAGTTACTTGGAAGTGGAATGTCCGGGGTCTTGCTCTGATGTGTCAGGACCAGAGCCGTGTTTGCTGGGGGCTAACTGCGCTCTGCTGCGACAGGTCTCCCTGGGTGCAGTCAGCGCCCTGCACAGCATGTGGCCTCCAGTGCCACCGGAGGGGGCTGTCCCTGTGTATGTGGACTGGGCCCTCTTACTGCTACCCTTCTGGACAGTTCCAATCCCAGCCTCGGGTTGTTTCCTTCCATGCACATGACCAGTGCTCAGCTGAATACTTGAATACTCAGAGGACCCTCTGGTCACCTCTGAAAGTCTCTCTGGGCAGCTCTCTCCTGTCTGGAACTTGAGCAGCTTTGTCTCCCTGGCCTCTCCGTTCTGGCTCCTCAGCTCGGGAAACCAGCCCCCCTGTGGGCTGCCTTGCAGCTGGCGCTCTCTCAGCCTGGCAGCCGGGGCGGTAGTGGGGCTCACCTCACTCGCTCCCTTTCTCTCAGGGATTGCTGTTCTGTGTTGCATCGTGGCCAGTCTCTTAAAAACCATTGTTTCATATTTTGCTTGTTTTGGGGTTGTTTTAGATGAAGGTGGACTCACAATAGCAGCTAGTGTACTATATGATAGACACTGTAGAAACACTTAAAAAATATTATAGAAATACTTTAGTAAATCATCACACTAAATAGGCTGTTCTAACATAAGGTTTACTAGAAATGATCACCAGTGTAACTATAACTCATTCTCCCTAGCTAATGTTTTGTATAGCCAACCTAAAAAATGATATAAAGGTATGTTACCCAACTTTATCAATAATGGTGCCCCTTGAGGACAATACATTGGTGAAGAAAAATGTCCTTGTTCTGGATGAGGAAGATAAAAATATTCTTGGTATGTGACTGTGACTGTCATGACAATACTCAGGGACAACATAGTTACAACCTGTTAAGATTGCTCATTTCTCCTGTGCAGTAACTGGCATCTTTTTTGCTATGCAGAATTCAGGACCAAGATTGTCAGTGCCAACCCAGGACTAAGGTGAATTGTTCTGTGGGGCTCTTTGTTAGGCTGTTTCAAGGTTATGACTCTCTAATACCCTCAAAGATCTGTGTCCTTATAAAGAGGCCAAAGGGATAAGTCCCACAGGAATTATAGACAACCTGCTGGGGCTTTTACCAGCCTGCCGATCAGTTAAGCCCCAAACTTCTGAGTCACAAACACAGTATGGATGTGTTAAAAGGCTGCACTCCAGTAAACTTGCCTCTGAATGCCGATTAACAAGTCTCACCCAAGTAACTATACTCCTACAGATGATGGCAACCTACTTAAGCCTCTGAAAGTCTCCCAGTCCTTGAGTTAACTCCATGGTTTCCCAAAACCCTGTGTAAATTACTCTGCTCTGATCAGGGAGGACTCTGCCTGACCAACATAGCTCTCCCTGACCACAGCAAGCAGGAAATTCAACTCTATTTTTTTATATCAGATGAGCTCACCACTCAGTATGTCTCTGATGGTCATATTTGATATTCTCTCCAATTTTAGAATTGTTCAGTTGGTTTAGGTCTTGATAGTATCATCATCTACTGTTTTGGGGTATCAATTAGGCCAGATATTATGCCAGCTGTTTACATATATTGTCTGGATTACCTAATTCACCACTCAGTGTTTGAAATACATAATAAAGCTAAATTTATCGGTACATTTAACGTAGCGACACCTGCATTGGTTAGCCAAGTCTCCTGGAGCAGAGCAGACTGCCGTTCTCAATAAACTTCTTTGTATTTACAGCTCCCTTTGACATTTACAGTCTGAGCTACCTTCTATAAGATGTGCTGGTAATCACCCAGCACAGAAGGGTATATGTTTACAAGACAGTAGAAGAGTTTTTACCATTTTCCAGGTGATTTTATTTCCAGGAATAGCCTACCAGATGTTAGATTGGTAACAAGATAACAGGATAGATTGGTAACAGGATAGATTGGTAACATGGAAACAGGATATCATATCTTTTAGTTGCCATATCAACTAGTTCATCCCTAAATGTTTTCATAAAGTATAACTACAAAAATAGGAGATCTGTTGCATGATACTTAGCTACCATAAAACAAATCAATATAAGTTTATTGGGTGGAAAAAGGGGAAAGGGACAAAAAGATGGGGTAGTTCTGTATTGAAAACAAAGAGTCCATAAAAGGATAAACTCAGGTCCAAAATGTTCAGCCCGCATCAAAGATTTCATGTCCTGATGACTCTGGAAACAGGCCAGCCCTAGTCGCTGGGCTCAAGGCATCAGTGTGGTGTAACTGCACATGAATAAGCTTCTCTGTCACGGGCGTCACTTTCTCTGTAGTTCAGAATGATACTTTTTGGGCACATGTCTAAGATTCTGTTATTTTCCCATTGATGTAAAACAGACTGGCTGGACATGATGTCTTGCCTTTTATCTGGGTTCTGTTGGAAAGAAAATATAACAGTGCTCAAACTGTCTGCAGAGCAGAGGACTTATTGTGTCTTAATGAGTATCACCTGTTTATCAAGGTGGGTGGATCTAAACCAGACAGTTTGGGAGAGGTGGAACTTTCAAGAAGGAAATTTAGTTCACTGGTTTTCCTAGGAGAAGTGAAAAGAAACCTAAAGATAAGTGGAGAGAAGCTAGATGAAAGAAGAACTTCCGTAGTTAGAAATATGAGAAGGAACAAATCCAAACACGGCTTAAGCCAGCCAGGCCTCCGTGCGCACCTCTCCCAGCCACCTGTCCTCCCGGGGCAGCCTCTGCAGCCGGTTTTCTGTCAGCTCGTGTTGTAGGCCGTGGAACCTGCACTTAAACCAGCGGTGAGCTTGTTCCAGGTTTGCTGTGATCTGAACATATAAACGTTATCATTAAAAATTACAACAAACAAACACTTGAAAGTTTTTTGTGTAGCTGTTAGATATGTAAAAGACCCAAATTCTGACTGCAAGGTCTTTGCAGCTTACTTGTGTAATACACATCCTAACAGATGAGGGAGCGAGTTCTGAGTGTGAAGTTAAGAATGCATGCAAGCTTGGCGTTTTTCACGCATTTGTTACTATTTCCTGGATGGGAGGTAAGGAAGGACGGGACCCAGGAGAAAAATAAGAATGGAAGTGTAAGATGGCATTGAAAATCAATGTGGCAGTTCAAGCTGTATTTTGAATTTTGAGTTCTGTTCTCTAAGACTAAATATGTCTCCAAAGTCCCTAAACTGTAGAGGCTAGATTTTTCTCTTGTGCTTTATGAAAGCAAGAGAATGATCTAGTGAAACTGGGCCAGGTGACTAAAAGTAGTATTCTTTTTATATCCTTTATCATTAAAATATTTTACATTTTTTGCTTAGGAGCTAAACTTCCCAGTTATCTTTTTTAGATTTGAAAATACTCCCTCTGTTATTCGACCTTTGAAGGTGATCTGGAATCAGTATTCATTAATTTGACAAATATTTATTAAGGGCCTTTTTCTGCCTGCCACTTTTCTAAGTACTTGGGATACTCTGGTATTCTGAAGGTAGAGCCTACAGGATTTTATTTTATACAAATGTTGCTTAAAAACATCTCCAGAACATATCCTTTAGAATAAAAAGTAAAATGACTGGTTTTCCCCCTTTGACTATTTGTTTCGTGGATAGCATTTTCACTTTCTGATTCTGAATTCTGAGAGAGCGACATATTTCTTTCTTTCTTTCCTGGGAGAAGGCAAGTACCCTGCAGAGAGCAGGGACATCCTCTGGCTTCTTTACTCTATGTCTTCAACACCTACTGTGGTATCTGCCATAAAATAGTCCTCAATAAATATGTACCACTGTGTATTTATATTAGCCAGGTCACAGTGTGGGTACAAAATAGCAAGGTAAGAAAACAGAGCTGCACTTGTCATCTGCCTCAGAAAGCCAGAAAGCTAAAATATTTACCAGATATGTCTGTGCATCCTGATGACAGTGACGCTCCCACCCCCCTCAGTCACACCCTCTCTTTCTCCAGCACTCTACCAGGGGGTGGCAGGAAAGATGCTTGGAACGGCATTGTATACCACGTCCCCTCTCGTATGGTGAATGAGAGGGGAGGTAACATTTATTGAAACTTATTCTGAGCCACTATGCAGAATAACAGTAATAGGTATTAATTTCCTGACTTCTATGGATATGGAAACTGGTTAAAGTAAATATAACTTAAGGACACAGTAAGTGTCACAGTTGGCATTCACGTTCATGTTTGTCAGAGTCCATATTCCTTTTCACATACCATCCTGACAGTCACATTGTCATGTGATTTAATGGCTATAAAAGGGCTGAATCATGATCGACTGACAGCAAAGGCAATGTGACACTTTAAGCTTAAGAACCTGTTTTCTAATCTGGAAAATGAGGGGTGGTTGTGGTAGACTAGTGATTTCAAATGTTCTTTCCAGCTCTAATCTATGATTTTAAACAGAACAGAGAAAGCAGATTCAGAAATTAATAGGGCCTACTTTACACTTCTAGTTATTGATTGAACAAAGAGCTTCCACTTTTATTTTTCATATCAAATGATGCACTGAAATCCACAAACAATGGTGGTCTTCCCTTCTTATATTTAGTGGTAGGAATTTGGGCTTCAGGGTTAACCTTTCAGCATTCTCATCAGGACACGGAATCTTAATCTAAAAATTACTTGTTCTTTATAACAGATTATACTTGGTATGTTACTGGTGCTTGTATTCCTGGCAACTATATTAATGATGGGATTCTACACTGACCTGTGTATTTCAAGGTCATTGTGGCTGAGGAAGTTCATCTAAGTCTTTATGCCCCTGGGTCTGGCTTACCTGTTCTGATTCCATACTGGCCTCTTTCAGTTTATTCTCTGTTGCCTCTTTATATTTCTTCAGGTATCTGACAGTTTGTTCCAATTCCTGAAAACATGACACAAAAATCTTTACAACCTCCCAATGTAACATATGCAACAAAAAGCTTCCATATTGTATAAGTGGGCAGGGAAATTATGAAAGTATGATGGGGTACTTTCTTACTTCAGGCGCTACCAGAATACAAGATAAAACCTATTATCAGTTTAACCTACCGTGTACATAGGTGCATGACTACAGATTTTGATTTATGGATTCTCCTGAGAAAAAGTGACTAACATCTCCTTCCAGAATTGGAGGGATAGTTTTCATTGAAGACATTCTCTGGTGGAAGGCAGGAAAGAGCTTGGTCTCTTTAATTCCCTTTTCAGTGATATAATGTCATGCTTTGCATTAGATTGGGAATAGCTAAAAACCCTAGCAGCAGCAGGATCTGACCCACAGGGAAGGGCCAAGGAGGACAAATTTCCTGAAAGACAACGACAGTCAGTGCAGAAGTCTTGCTTAGTAACAAGTATTTTGCATATGTGCATTTAAAATGAATATTTTTAAGTCGACAACAGAGAGCTTGTGTGCTCTTCAAAGCTATAGGCTTCTTCCTAGATAACTATGATTCTAAGGACTTAGCTAAGATGAAAGTTCACATTTGTTTTCTTCCACAGAATCTAGAAAATGTAGGTGCTCTAACGCTGAGCTCGGGCATACATTGCATGATAATCTTCAGGCTGAAACGTCGGAAGCCTTTACCTGGCACCGATTCTCCAGTTCTTGCCTTATGTTCCGCTCTGCCTCAAGGCGCAGCTCTTGCTGTTTATTCTCTGTTGACATATTATACTGGCTCCTGGCCAACAGCTGCACCTCTTTCTGTAGGCTAGCCATTTCAGATACAAATTTCTGGATACTCAGTGACTGGTAGGGCACAAAGGAGGAGGTAGTTGTTAAACCTGTCCACGTTTGGGATTTTATGTGAATGGTAAATAGTTTGTGGAAATCATCTACCTGTTCATAGTTTTTTTTCTGATATTGATCCTTAATTAGCTCCATTTGCCTCAATTCTGTTTCTATTTGCTGAAAGTAAATATGGAAACAACAAAGACAGATGATCAGTGGAAAGACTGGCTTGCTCTTTTCACCTACAGGCTGACAGAGAACCTCGGAAGGCCCAGACATCAGCTCCTGCTGGGCTCTCCCTCCTGTCTGCCCTCTGACCCCAAAAGAGCAGGTTCCTGCGCAGTCCTGGGGAGACACAGATGGGCAGCCAGAATGCGACTCAGGCAGCTAATACGGAACCAAACGTGGGCGTGGCCGGTGCCTCTGCTGGGGAGAGAGGGTGCCCCAAGGCAAGCCGCTCCGTCCGTCCCGGTGCAGCCAAGGCTCCCAGGGAACACGTGGCGCCGGCAGTGCTCTGGGCCGACTTCCCCGGGGCACCACCCCCTGGCTGCCTCCCTGTCAGATCCTAGGGAAGTGTGGGGAGATTTTGCGTTTCTCATACAACCTTCATTCTCTCAATATTCTGAGCATTATTCGCCCTAGCCGACAAGTGGAGCTGAATTTGGTCCTTTTGATTCTTTATTTTCTCGTTGTTGCTGTTCAGTGTCTTTTCCAGCTCAGTAAGTTTCTGCCGCAGCTCTCGGTTGGTCCGGGATATTTCCGCTGATCTGATGTTGGCTTCGTCGAGGGCTTTCTTGAGCTGTAGAACCAGAAGGAAAGTTAGAACATTTTGATCTTCCATTCAGCGAGAGAAGTTTATGTATGTTTAGCTTTATCCTTGTATTTTGTTGCCTTTGGACATTTTAAAAAGGAGGGTAAATACAGCAGTAACAATGATGTCTGATAAAGTATATTTGTGGAATAACAAAGTGATTTTTGCAATTTTTCACATTAAAAAACACAACCTTTCTCAGAACAGATAAACAATGTAAATATATGTTCATCATCTGGTTTTTAAGAGTGTGGCTGCAGAGTCAGACCAGAGTTCAAATCTCAGCTTCCCCTACTAGCCAAGCAATTTTGGATAATCAGCTTCCCTAAGGCTCAGGCTCATCCCTGGAAAAGTGAGGGCAGAGCCTCCCTCATGAGGTTCAGGTACCAGGTATATGAGATGAAGCAGAGAAGCATGCGGGGCCTGGGACACGGTCCCTGCTCAGTGCTCGTCACTGTGCCTTAAGCCTCTCTCTCTGTCATTTGTGACCTCCCGTGTGCAGAAGTGAAAATAAGTCATGTGGTAGTTTATAATACTTGCCGGTTATTGACTATCATTACATGTATTTTTATGTTTTTGTTTTAAAGATTTTAATAACTTACCTAGTGAAAAAATAGCATAGTAATTGCTATTAAAAAAAACAAGACAGCAGGCCCCTAATGGAGTCACCTATGCGAAGCCCTACATCACCAAACTGACCTGCCTTAGGGTTCCGGTTTTCCCAGACATGTAATCCTAAACCACTCCATCAGGAGGTGCCCGAGGAGCACGGGCTGCGCGAAGGAAGGTAACCCTGTGTAACCAACCTGCTTTTGTCTAGTCTAGCTTCCTTGTTCCCACCACTCCTTTCTACCTGTAACAGCCTTTCACTTTGTACACCTCCTCAGAGTTCATTTCTATCTGCTAGATTGGCAAATTTGAATGAACTTTCACTCAAACAACTCTTAATAGATAAACTGAGGCATATTAAAACTTTTAAGTCTGGTGTCAGGAGGGAACTAAAGGCGGCTCCTGATGGCCCTCGCCTGGCAAAGAACCCACTGGCCCCTGAGCGCCCTGCTTCCTCCATTCCGCTAGAGGTCATGGCGTGTGTCCCTCGAGAATCTGTGGCTTTGTGTTATGAACTTTCAGTTGGAGCATTTCTTTCTCCAGATTGGGTCTAGAAACTAGCTGGAGTTGGACTGGTTCCTGGGACAGACTGGGTCTCTCTTAGGCTGGACTGGGTCCCCTATGAGGCCTTAGGTGAAGAGATGTTTGCTTGTTCACCTTAAAACAGAGATAATTTCGAATTACAGTGGCCACAGTGGGGAACTTTTAACCTTGATAAGCTTATCCATTTATGAGGTGCTCTAGAGAAAAAAGGGTCTCAGCTGAGCACTCGCTGTAAGGAGTAGAGGGAAACCTATTTTTCCTCCTCTAGTTTCTGGTGTCCAGGATGAGACTTGCTTGGATATCCCACTGGCTCCAGAGCCTACAGATAGGATCCTGAGAAAACCGGCAGAAGCCAGCAAAGGGCTCACTAGAATCAGCTCTCCCAGGCCTCTGTCTGTGGCGGCTGGTGAAGGGAGGGATGTGAGATTTCATGTCGTTTCTTCCTTTCCAAATTCTTACAGAACTGTCAGAAACACCTGTAAGAATTAGATCTTGGAACTGTGACTCGGGAATTTGCTTTTGGGGACCTGCTGGTGGTTGATCCTCTCCCTCCCGGGAAAAGCGACTGCCTTCATGTTTGTCTCATTTTGTGTCCTGAGAAGTGTGTGAGGTCTGCGGCCCCACTACCATGGCTGAAGAGAACACAGGCTGTAGTGCACTTGTGGCTAGCGCTCTACTCGCTGTTCTCAGCTCTCGGGGGAATTGTCTTTGTTTTCTTTTGGAGTAGCTCTGGATCTTGGGAGGAAAGGATTTTTGGCACCCTCTTTGGGGGTATCTCTTGTGTCCATAGGGTTTTCAGTACTGCCCAGGAATATTTACTGTTTGTCCCAGCTGAATCCTGGCAAGACACTTGACAGGATTTTTTTGTTTTTTTAAGTAGCTGTGTGGTCAAACTGGTAGGGTCAGAAGTTAGGGAAATTGGACCCTGATATTCAGAACCTGATAAGAACTTTGCAAAGACCTTTTGCTCTAAGCTAAAATGAAACTATGTATCAAGAGGGAAAGAAAAACATTCTGAAGCTTTTGTGGGAGGATGCACTAAACATCCCCAAGACACACAGCTCTCAATCTAGAACATAGGAATTTTTTTATTTCTATCTTAGTTGAAGATCTTCTTCCTGCTATAAAGAGGCAAACTGAAAATAGTGTAGTTGGATGGGTGGGTCAGACTCAAACAAGAATTACCAGGAGGCACAAACAGATCTTAGAGGTTTTGTTTTAAAATTTTAGCCATGAGACAGATAACAGCACTAAGAAACTCATAGTTTAAAAGGAATTGGTTTACCTGCTTAGATGGCTTCCCTTGGCAGACCCCTGCTGCTCTGGCTAGGAGTAAGTGCAAAGGACGCTACAATCAGGAACCTTTCCTTAACATTTGAAGATATTGCAGAATCTGCTGCTAAAGCAATAGCTGCCCAAGAAAAATCCCTAGATGCTCTGGCCAAAATTTCTTGATAATAGACTAGCCCTTGGTCCTCTTTTAGCTGAGCAAGGAGGTTACATTATGGCCAACACCACTTACTGTACTTGGGTTGATACTTTTGGGGGAGATTGAGACTCAGCTATATAAGCCAACTGGCTCATTCAGTGATCTTAACAAAGTAATTCCTTCCAAGAGGTCTTTCTTTCAGTTACTTGATTTTGATAGATTTGGGCCTTGAGGATCATGACTCTGAAGTACACTCCAGACACGGGGAATTATCCTGCTTACGGTAATCATAGGAGTCTCCCTAGTGAGCTATTATATTCTCTTAGCAGCTTTAAATGCACATTCACAGCTGTTAAGCGGCAAGCAAATTTTTAATACGTCTCAGTTTATCTTTTGACATTACTTGGTTCACTTTACAGTTTCCCTCTTCCTCATGTGTACCCACTTAGTTTTAGGAAGAAGCAGCAGTTGAGAAGGGGGAAGATGAGAAGGTGGTATTCTCTAGGGCTGGTAGTGTTTAACATATCAAAGAAGTAAAAATTATGTGTACCTTTTCTCTCTATAGTTCATTCCTGTCACATATTTCCTAATTTAACCCTCAAAACAAACCTGTAAAAAAGGTGTGACTATTACAATTTTTTGATTGGGGAAACTGACACGCAGAAGTCCTGCCATCTGCACAGATAATGATCGCACAGCTAACAGGAGGCAAGCTGGGACCCTTGAGCAGGGTACTGAGCACTGGCCCCTGCTGCTGAGTCCTCTCCGATGTCACGTTCTTAGTCTTCACTGGGCCTTGCTAGAAGGGTTTAAGTATTCGAAGTATTCTGAACAGCTGTCTGATTAAAGGTACCTTTATTTTCAGTGCACCTTTTTGTTTCCCACAGAATTTGCTTTTTATAACACTTTAAATATTTACATACTGCTTTGCAATTCACAAAGCACTATACAAATAGTTGAATTTGACTTGGTGAATGGTCTCTGTAAACTGCATTGCTAAATGCCATCAACTTTGGCAAAATACAGATCAGCCACCCCAACCAATATCTGGAATTATTTTAATTCCTTCTTCCCCTTTGTTCATGATACATTTAGTGTCTGATGATTTTTCTACTGGCTTTTTTAATTTAGTTCTTTATTTTCAACAGAATGGCTTTGACTGGCCCTAATCATCTAAAACCTAACTGGTCTAGTTTTCTTGAGCCATGCCTTCAGTTTCTGTCTGTTCTTGCCTACTCTCCAATGCGATCAGACTCACCTTCCTAAGGACTTACACCACACCACCCCTTTCCCAGGCACTTACAGAGGTCCAGTTTTACCTAACAGTTCATACCCAACATTCTGGTAGTCAAGGCCATCTACCAGCTTGTCCCATCTAAGCCGACCACTCTTTCTCAGATATTTCCTAAAGTCTCTGCTCTGATAGAGACAAGCCCTTCTCGTTTGCTTGCATGTCTTGTTCATATTTGTACTGAAGCTTTGTCCTTTCACACACAGTGTCCCAGCCCTGTCAGTTCTGCTAGTGTCATCCAGTACTTTGGTTCGGCTTCCCTTCTCCTTCTATCACCCAACCAGCCTAAAACAAACCTTCCCTTACTTCAAATTCCTACAAAATTGTACACAGCCTCTAACTACCCAACAAAGGTCCTCTGATGTTTTCCCTATTTGTCTTATGTTGAGTAGAGATCACAATTAAACAAAGGTCATTTAGCACACACGAGAGCGTGGACTGTATCTTCTGCTGCTTTGCATGTGCCTCTCAGAAGGCAGATGCATGATGGATGTTAAGTGACTTGAGGAAACGGGTGGATTTGGTATCTATCAGAAGGCAGTCTCCTTATTCCTCTATCTCCACTCAGTTGTCCCTCTCTGATGGGAAAAGCTCTCATCGGAACAGTCCCAGTCTGGGCAGAAGAATTGTATATCAGAAATTGGTTTCTTTTGTGTGTTGATTTACAAACGACACTGAGACTGACTTGATTGCAACTGCCTTGCCGGTCAAAGGGGGATTAGAAGACCGAAAGAACAACTCTGGCCATTCTTGGAAACCTTATGTAAGAATGAATTACCATGAGAATGGCCATCTTCAAGGCCGAAAAGCCATTTTCTGAGTAGGTGACTCAGGAAAGGAGGAACTGGTTAAGGCTTGATAAACGGGTGTTGAAGAACTAGGTTATCATATACACCGGGTTGTGGGCGGCTGCGACCCCTTGGTCAGCTAATCATGCATACCGAGTTGTGGGGCGGTTGCCACTCTGGTCAGCTTATCTTGCTGAAGCTCCCTAACATTTGAGGAGTGGTCTTATCTTGCTTTTGCTTAACCCCCAGGATGTGGCACAAGCCAGAAATTATGGGAAAATTACTATGAGTAAATGCTTTTTGAAAATGCCATATAAACCCCTGGCTTTGAGTGCTCTGGGTCCTTGTTGAAACCCGCTGCACCGGGCGGACACTTGGACCCCCAACTAGCTGGAAATAAACCTCGCTGCGTGACTTGCATTATCGTGAGTGTCTTCTGTCTATTTGAGAGGTGGTCGACTCCGGACCCTAACATTTTGAGGGCTCGTACAGAATTGCTAGATCCCTCCTCAGGGAGACAGACGATCCCCCGATACCGAGGTGTACTCAGAAGCCGTGGCAGGAGGTTTGGCCACCTCCAAGAGGGGAGGACTGAAACAGGTTCTCGACCGGAGAGTCTGAAACAGGCCTCTGCCCTGTCTCAATTGAGAAATCTCACGGAAAGGAAGGAGCGGGTAACGACCCTGGAGGCTCCACTACTGGAAGTCGCGGGAGACGTCCCCGACGAGGCGGTGCCTGAACGACCGTCCTTAGTGGACGCCGTTTGGACAGCTAGGTAAGGATCCTGAGGGTTGTGTGATTGAGACGGAGCGCCTGTGGATGTGGTGTGGCTGAACCGGTCGCGTGGGTGTTAGAAAACTCGGTTCTGAATTTGTATGTTTGCTGGCTTTGTGTCCCTTGTCTTTTTCTGGCTTCTTTTTGTAATAATAATGTGACAGGCTCAAGTAACACCTAAAACCCTGCTCCTGATGCCACGTTCCCTGAGATCCGCACCAAGGCTCCACAATTATGGCATGGAAATAAAGAAAGGTAAGTTTGATACCCTCTGCTCTAAAGAATGGCCTACTTTGAAGGTGGGCTGGCCACCCCAGGGGGACCTTTTCCCTGGACATTATTAAGAGAGTCTGAGGTGTTATCAGCCGGCCCGAATTACAGGGCCACCCAGACCAATACCCCTATATTTTGTCTGTGGCAGGCTTTGGTGGAAAGTCCTCCCTCCTGGCTAAAGCCATTTGTACTCCGAGAAGCCAGAGGAACCCACCTCGAGTACTGGCCATCTCTCAGGCTCCCAACCACCTGACTGCACCCACTCTTATGGCCCGTTCGAAACTCCCGGGGGACCCATCCAAGAAACCCATCTTACAGGCAGGGTCAGACCTGTACCCCTCCCTGATAGACCTAGATCTTGAAGAAAACCAGAGACCCCCCTCCATACGTGCCTGTGGCGCCGCTCCAACCTGAGGCGGCCCACCCCTCCTTAGCCCCCTCACTCGCGTCGCCTCCCTGTCAGCCCCTCCCACCCCCAACCCAGGGACCACTGTCGGGATTAAGGGCCCCGCAGGCACAGGGAAGAGACCTCAGAAGAGGAACCGTCCTCCTCCACCTCAGCCAGGGCCCCCGTTCTCCCCGTACAGGCCCTGGGAGGGTACTGGCCCAGGTGGGGAATGATCTTTCCAGTATTGGCCTCCTTTTCAAGTAGTGATCTGTATAACTGGAAGGCTCATAACCCCCCTTTTTCTGAAGATCCAAGGGGTCTAATGGACTTTATTTGCGTCTGTCATGCATACACATAAACCCCACCTGGGACGATTGTCAGCAGCTGCTTAAGACCTGTGTTCACTACTGAAGAACGTGAGCGAATCCTCACGGAGACCAGAAAGAATGTCCCCGGGGCGACAATGGACAGCCGACAACCTTGCCGGACCTGATGGACGAGCGCTTCCCCCTGAATAGACCGGATTGGGACTTTGGGAACGCAGAAGGTAGGGAGCGTCGCCGAGTCTACCGCCAGACTCTTATGGCAGGTCTCTGAGCGGCGGCAGCGCTGCCCCACCAATTTGGCTAAGGTAACAGCTGTAATGCCAGGGAAAAGTGAAAAGCCCGGCTGTATTTTTAGAATGCCTCTATGATGCTTATAGACAGTACACCCCTCTAGACCCCCTTGCAGAGGAGAATCAGTCAGCTATAATTATGTCCTTTATAAACCCAAGCTGCCCCAGATATTAGGAAAAAATTATATAAGCAAGAAGTGATTGGGGGAAATGACCATTCGAGATCTGATGGAAGTGGCAGAGAGGGTTTTCAACACTTGAGAGGCCCTGGAAGAAAGAGAGGATAGGATCAGAAAAGGACAATCAGGAGTAGAAGGAAAGAATTAGGAAAGAAGAGAGCACCTGGGTAGGGAAAGCAGGAGGCAGCATAAGGAGATGGCAGGAATCCTGCTGGCAGGGGTACAAAGGCACAGCCTGGGGAAGACCAGGTCCAACCGGACCGGCCCAGGCGACCTTGGGAAAGCCGCAGCGCAGGCTAGATAGGGGACAATGTGCATTCTGCAAAGAATATGGACATTGGAAGAGGGAATGCCCCAAGTGCCAGGCCAGACACAGACAAGACGCTCAGGTTTTGCTGGCAGGAATGGACAGTGACTAGGGGAGATGGGACTCGGGTCCCCTCCCCAAGTCTTGGGTAACTGTGTATTGTAGAGGGGAAACCAATGGGATTCATGGTAGACACAGGAGCCCAGTACTCAGTTTTAAACAAGCCTACAGAGATCCTGTCTCAGAAAACCAGCCTGGTGCAAGGGGCAACTGGGTCCAAAGTTTATTGATGGACCAGTAAGCGCCAGGTGGACTTGGGCCACAATCAAATGACCCACTCCTTCCCGGATTATCCCTAAATGCCTGGCCCCCTTGTTAGGGCGTGATCTCCTAACCAAGGTCCGGGCCTGTATCCACTTTGAGCCGGACAGCATCAAAGTGATGGACGGCCAAGGACAGCCCCTTCATGTCCTGACCCTGTCCCTCGCGGATGAGCGGTCACCTGTTTGCCATGCATGGCACCTCTCCCCCTACAGAGTGGGCCCCATGAGTTGGATTACTGGCTTAGAATGTACAGTCAGGGCATGGGGCAGAAATAGCGGGTGTGGGTGTCTGGCAGCCCACCGAGCACCAGCAGTGGTCGAAAGTCAAAGCCTCGGCCCAGCCTATTTGGGGTCCGGACAATACACCCAATGTCCACTGAGGCGCGAAAGGGGATTGCCCCACACATTAACTGCCTCTTAGAAGCTGGGGATACTGAAACCCTGCCACTCCGCCTGAAACACCCCACTTCTTCCCATTAAGAAACCAGGGGGAAAAGATTACAGGCCAGTCCAGGACTTGAGGGAAGTAAATAAGAGAACCGAGGGACATCGCACCCCACAGTCCCCAACCCGTTACACCTTACTAAGTCACTTGCCCCCTTCACATGTTTGGTACACCACCCTAGACCTAAGGGGATGTTTTTTTTAGCATAGCCCTGGCACCCAGCAGCCAAAACATTTTTTGCCTTTGAATGGCATGATGACAACACGGGAACCCATGGACAGTTGACTTGGACTAGACTGCCACAGAGCTTCAAAAACTCTCCAACCCTGTTTTAATGAAGCCTTAAATCAGGACCTGGACTCGTTTCGCCCAGAGCCATGATTCAGTTACACTCCTGCAATTACGTAGATGACTTGCTTCTGGCAGCCCCCACCGAGGCTAAATGCCGACAGGCCACTGGAGACCTCCTCCAGGAACTAGGACAATTGGGCTATCGAGCCAGTGCAAAGAAGGCTCAAATATGCAGTCAGACAGTCCACTTACCTAGGATATGAATTAAGCGAAGGAACCAGATGGCTAATAAAGGCCATGAAAGAGACTATTCTTAGGCTTCCAGTCCTGACCTCAGTCCGAGAGGTCTGCGAGTTTCTAGGGACGGCAGGCTACTGCCGACTATGGATTTTGGGGTAATGCTGAGAAAGCAGGGCCCCTGTATGAAGCAATCAAAGATAAGGCCCCCTGGGCCTGGGGGCCAAATCAACGAAAGCCCTTTGACGAACTCAAGGCTGCCCTCTTAAAGGCACCAGCCCTGGCGTTACCAGACCCCCTAAAATCCTTCACCCTCTTTGTCGATGAGAGGAAGGGGATAGCAAAAGGAGTGCTAATGCAGCACCCTGGGGCCATGGAAGCGTCCCGGTTGCCTATTTATCCAAAAAAACTTGATCCAGTTGCAGGAGGATGGCCCCCATGTCTAAGGATCATCGCCGCAGTGGCCGCTAATGGTAAAAGACGCAGACAAACTCACCTTTGGGCAGCATCTAAAGGGTGGTAAACTCCTCATGCAATAGAGGGAGTCCTGAAGCACCCCCCTGGTAAGTGGATGACTAATACCCGCCTGACCCATTACCAGGGACTCCTGTTGGATGCACCCCAGATCATCTATGCCAAACCTGCTGTTCTAAATCTAGCCACCCTTCTGCTGACCCCAGATCTAGAGGTCCCCCCTGCATGAATGCCAAGAAATCCTGGGAGAGATCACTCAGGTGCGCCCTGACCTTCAGGACGTTGCCCTCCACAACAGTGAGTTGGTATGGTACACTGGCAGAAGCAGCTTCATCATGGACGGGATGCGAAGGGCAGGTGTGGCAGTAGTAGACCAAGATGGGAATGTCATCTGGAGTGCCTCGCTTCCCCCGGGGACCTCAGCCCAAAAAGTTGAACTGATTTCGCAGGCAGAGGTGCTAGAATGAGCTGAAGAGAGATGGGGTGGCCTGTCTACACCAGATTAGCCGCTATGCTTTCGGCACTGTCCATGTGCATGAAGCCATCTACCGGGAGAGGGGGCTTTGTTACAGCAGAAGGAAAGAACTACACAATCTCCCAGAGGTACAGAGGTTGCTAGCAGCTGTGCAAAAGCCCTGGGCAGTTGCAGTGGTTTCACCATCCCTGGACACCAGTCTGCCCGAACCTCGGAAGCTGAGGGAAACTGGTGAGTAGATGAGGCCGCAAAAAAAGGCGGCAATAGCTTCACCAGCTTTGGCACTCGCCCTGCCAGCACTCGAGCTTCCGCGCCTGCCCCTGCGACCTGATTACACCCCAGAAGATCTCCAGTGGATCCAAAACCACCACTGCCCAGAGCTTGATCAACATGGGTGGCATCGAGACCCAGAAGGAAGACTAATACTGCCAGCAAAACTAGGACTGTTCCTCCTTTCCAACCTGCACCAAGCCACCCATTTAGGAAAGAGAAAGTTGCTGACAGTTCTCAAGTCCACCCGCCTTAAGCTCCAACAACAAGCCGTCCAGATCCAGGAAATCATGGACCGATGTGTTGGGTGCCAGGCTATGAGACCCAGTAGGAAGGGACCCCTACACACAGGAACAAGGGTATGGGGGAGGGGGCCGGGACGGAG
The DNA here is from genome assembly GCF_040802235.1 of Manis javanica. Lineage (NCBI taxonomy): Eukaryota > Metazoa > Chordata > Mammalia > Pholidota > Manidae > Manis > Manis javanica. The sequence continues at coordinate 40,029,317 of NC_133167.1, read as the reverse complement.
CTGGGAGGTAGATTTTACTGAAGTAAAGCCTGGGAAGTATGGGTATAAGTACTTGCTAGTATTTGTTGATATTTTGTCAGGCTGGGTAGAAGCCTTCCCCACAAAACGAGAGACTGCCCAGGTTGTTGCTAAGGCATTACTAGAAGAAATCATATCCCAATATGGGGTCCCTGAGGTTTTAGGGTCTGATAATGGTCTGGCTTTCATCAGTAAAATCCTAAAAGGACTGGCCCAAGCGGTGGGGACTAATTGGAATTTACATTGTGAATATAATCCCCAGAGCTCAGGGCAAGTAGAATGAATTGGGCCCTGAAAGAGACCTTATCTAAATTAGCCATCGAGACTGGTGGGGACTGGGTGACCCTCCTACCCTGTGCTATCTTCTGGGTTCGGAACTCCTCTTATGTGCACAGATTGACTCCCTTCGAAATTCTGTATGGGAGACCACCCCCCCATTATTGTCCGTGCCTTGCCGGACCAAGACCCTAATGTAACCCCAAATTATCTAGCCAGTTTGAAGGCCCTGCAGAAAGTCTAACATGAGATTTGGCCCTTGGTGCGCTCTTTGTATGAGACAAGAGACACACCGAACCCAGAACATGGCATCGCCCCAGGGGATTGGGTATGGGTAAAGAGGCACAGGACCCAAACCTTAGAAAAAAGATGGAAAGGTCCTTATGTAGTTGTTCTGGTTACCCCAACTGCCGTAAAGGTTGATGGCGTTGGACCTTGGGTCCACCACTCCCGCGTGCGCTGAGCCACCCAGCCAGAGCAAAGACAAGCCAGAGAGTGGACCGTGCGGTGGCACCATGATAACCCCCTGAAACTACAGATCTCGAGACCTCGAGAACACCCTGAACCTCCCGCCCAGCCTGATGATGAAGTGGCTACTAGTCCTGACCCCACTCAACAACTGGAAAGAAAACCATGCAGAGACCAACCCTCATCGACCTTGTAAGCAGACATGGATCCCGATGGATGGAAAAACTGGTAAAACCTTCAACGAAACCTCCAGCACGTCCCCACTAAACACCTGGTTCCCTGACTTGTACTTGAACGTAGACAAGGTAGCAGACATTGAAGGAATGAAAGGGGGAAGCTGGCGTAAAGTGCGCAGCGCCGGATCTCTGTAAGTCGAAATGGGTTTTATGCATGTCTTGGGTTTCGGGAAGGACCAGAGGGGCTTCAGTGTGAAGGAGCTGAGTCCCTTTACTGTGCACAATGGAGTTGTGTTACCACCAATGATGGAGAGCAAAAATGGCAAGTAACCCCGCTCCTCAGCACTCTCTCATTTATTAAGCCATGCACCCGAACTCGGTACAATTCTAACTGCAATCTAGTAAAGCTCCAGTTTACAGAAGAAGGGAAAAGAGACAAGCGATGGCTATCAGGGTTAACTTGGGGCCTACTTCTCTATCAGAAACCTATGTTTGGAACTCTTCTCCAGATCAAATTGAGAACCAAGGTGATAGTCACAGCTCCTGTGGGTCCAAATCTAGTGTTAGCTTCTCCCGCCCCCCGCCCAAATCAGGTATTGGTAATGAGTCCAATAAGTCCAAATCAGGCATTGGCTCCTCCCGCCCCTACTAAAAGCCCAGATAACAAGAACACCCCAAAAAAGGTAACAAAACCCCAGACTCTTATCCACAATACAGTGCTGGTGGGAGGTGTGGTTGTGAGCACCTCTAATCACCTAATCACTTCTCCTTTGCTCGCCATGCTGGGCCTTATGGCTGGGCTCATCTCCATAGGAGGTACCTCTGTGACCCCCCTGGCACCTGCTGTGCAGGCTGCCGAGGACCCCCTATGGAAACTGATGCACGCTATGTATGAGACCCTTAATGCTACCAGCCGTGACTTCACAGCCTCCTGCTGGCTGTGTTATGATATAAAGCCTCCATTTTATGAAGCCATAGGTCTAACTGCCACTTATAATGTATTAACTAGTGTGAATCCCTCTCAGTGTTCATGGGGAGACCGTAAAATAGGCTTAACTCTACAGCATATAAGCGGTAAAGGGACCTGCCTGGGGAAAGTGCCACAGGATAAACAAAGTTTATGCACTTCCATAAATGCCGCCCCTAGTTGGAATAACATAAAGTGGCTAACCCCAGGAAGTGATGGATGGTGGATATGTTCCATGACTGGCCTCACCCCGTGCCTCTCATCCTCAGTCCTTAATGCTTCTAAAGAGTTCTGTATCCTAGTGACTGTGATACCCCGCATCCTCTACCACTCCAAGAAAGCATATATTCACATTGGAGTAAAGACACACGAGCCTAAGAGATAAGAGAGAGCCCATCACTGCTGTAACCATTGCTACTCTATTCAGTTTAGGACTAGCTGGGGCCGGAACTGGCATAGCCTCTCTGGCCACTCAACAAGCAGGTATGACATCCCCAAGAGCAGCCATAGATGAAGATATAGAGAGAGAATAGAGACCTCCATTAGTCATTTAGAAAAATCTCTCACCTCCCTATCCGAAGTCGTACTCTAAAATAGAAGAGGGCTTGATTTATTGTTCCTCCAACAAGGGGGAATATGTGCTGCGCTAGGAGAAGAATGCTGTTTTTACGCTGATCATACAGGAGTAGTAAAAAAATCCATGGCTAAAGTAAGAGAAGGATTAACCAAAAGAAAGAGAGAAAGAGAAGCACAACAAAACTGGCTTGAAGCATGGCTTAATAGGTCTCCCTGGTTTATCACCCTAGTTTCTACCCTAGTTGGCCCATTAATTTTACTTATATTCATTTTAACTTTTGGCCCCTGCATTCTAAACAAACTTATTAATTCTGTAAAAGACCGTGTTAATACCGTCCAACTCCTGTTCTTGAGACAACAATACGAAAAGTTGCCCGCTCCTGTGGGCCCCTACGACTGCCCTGCCCTACAAATGAGCAGGATTCCTCATTGTAACAACAGAAAGGGGGGAATGTAAGAATGAATTAGCATGAGAATGGCCATCTTCAAGGCCGAAAAGCCATTTTCTGAGTATGTGACTCAGGAAAGGAGGAACTGGGTAAGGCTTGCTTGATAAACAGGTGTTGAAAAACAAATTAATCATAGACACAGGGTTGTGGGCGGCTGCGACCCTGGTCAGCTAATCGTGCATAGCGAGTTGTGGGCAGTTGCCACTCTGGTCAGCTTCTCTTGCTGAACCACCCTAACATTTGAGGAGTGGTCTTATCTTGCTTTTGCTTAACCCCCAGGATGTGGCACTAGCCCAAAATTATGGAAAATTACTGTGAGTAAGTACTTTTTGAAAAAGCCATATAAACCCCTGGCTTTGAGTGCTCTGGGTCCTTGTTGAAACCCGCTGCGCCGGGCAGACACTTGGACCCCAGCTAGCTGGAAATAAACCTCGCTGTGTGACTTGCATTATCGTGAGTGTCTTCTGTCTATTTGAGAGGTGGTCGACTCCGGACCCTAACACTTAGAGCCGATTCTCCTCTTAAAGGCCTTGACCTAAGAAGAAACCTTTTTGTCCCCTGACGCCATACCTCACTTGTCTCCCGCTGCACTGCTTTCTTTGCAGTTTCTCTCTCTGTTTGAAATTGCTTTTTTAGAGCTTCTATGCATTCAGCGTGAAATTCTGCTTCCATTTTGGACTCTTCTGTCATCCGTTCTCTGTTTTGAAAAAGACAGATGATAGATCACTTTAGAAATCATCTTAGGAGGTAAGAAATACCTGGAGGGGAATTTGCAACTGTCCAAAGGTGTGTGATTTACAAATGAGATCAATTACCAGGTAAACCACACTGATCTGGAGCTCATAACAAAAGGAAAAAAAAAAACATTTACCTGTAGCATTAAAAACAAAAAGTCATTCAATATAAAAGGATCCAACCAAACCAGTGAAATACATACTCTTGTACTCTTGTCTTAAACCAATATTGAATAGTCTTGAGCAACATCTGGCCAGATCTCAAATATGAAAAATACCTTCTGTGCTTTAGCTTACACTTGTCTCCCATATCAATAATGTTCACTACCTGAAAGGAATAAAGATCTATGTGCACAGTGCATTTCCCTTGGTTTTAATTAATAACATTTTCATGGAAAGTTATTAATATCTAAGTCATATTTACCTAGACACAGTTTAAGACAAGGCTTTGGTAGCTGGACCTGAACTTGATGGGTTTGCTCTAACTAACCTCAGGCCAAAACTGAAAACAATTACTGTTTTAGCATTTGCTTAGATGGAGTCACCCACTCCTGGACAAGTTATTGTGCTGTTATTCCTTTTCCAAATCATACTTTTAAAGGACGCATAAGGATTTGACGGAGGAGGCTTGGCAGGAACAGTCCTTCCTGTCAAAAGCAGCGAGCTGAGGGGAGGGCTGACGAGGGGATCCATTTGACCACACGCCAGCCAGCCGGCGTCTGCTGTGCTCGGTCCTGCCTGTTCTTACCATGGCTCTTTGCTGGGGTATCATCTCAAAGTAGGAGACAAGGGTTTTCTGGTTTATGTGAATGAGCCAAACTTACTCCCCCTGAGGCTCTTCCCTACTTTCTCTGTGACTACACTGCCCTTACTTGAACGTTTCCAAACTGCGTCGCTCCAGTTCTTTGTTTTCCAGTTTCTGTTGAACATTGTCAAGCTTTGTCTGCAGGTGATTATTTGTCTGGAGAGCTTGCCCCAGGCTCATCGCCAGTTTCCTGTTGTCTTCTGTAGCTACATCTAGAGCTTTCTGTAGAGTCTTCATCTGAAAGAAGTGTTTTTAATTCCACAATAATAGATGCAAGAAGTTCATAACATCATATATTCACTCCTTACACTTTATTATCAGGTGGAAACAATAATTGGAACAGGAACCAGAGGTTCCAGATGCCTAGAATATGTATGTGGGAACTTATTACAGACATTGCTTAGGAAACTCTTAGAACGAATGGGAAGGGTAATGTTCCATTAGATCACTAGAGAGCTTTGGAAAATAGTCAACTTAATTTATCCTAAGTTTAAAATTTTAGACTAGTTGAATCCCCCCCTCCTGATCCTATGACCTTCTGGTCTTGCTGCCTAGAGAGATAAGAACTGACAACTTGTATATCCTTGTATATCCTTCCAGAAAAAGCTTATTTATATGAACTACCCATGTTTTGTATATGTGCCTATATACAGCTGTATATTCATGTGTGTGTGTGTGTGTATACATGTGAGCACACACAGGTGTGTGTCTTATTAATAGTGGGATCACTCTAGCTACTACTGCCTGAGATAAAAGTTAATCTCTAAGCCCTTTACCTTCTACAATCATTTATGCATTAATAAATGAAAATAATGTGGACCATATAAGACACAGAGAACTAGGCATAACTGTGAAACTCACTATAAGACCGCAGGTGCATTTCCCACTTGTAATTATGTCACTGTCCAAAGCACAGATTTGAATAGGAAGGAAATTTACCAATTGTTTTTTTCCATTTTTCTAAAATACAAGAGGACAATTAAATAAATAAATAAATAAAAATTATCTATAAAACCCTGACCCATACCTCACTGTTGTGCTGGGCATCCACAACAAGCATTCTCGCCTGCCACTGGTCCACTTCTGCTTCTAGTTTTTGCACCCTCTGTTGATTTAGAGCCCTAAAATTGGAAAACACAGAATAGGTAACTATAGAAAAGAACCACCCGGGAATAATACTGTTGGGACCTACAGGGCACTCTTCTTACAAGAAGCCCGCGTAGCATATGGAGTAGGCTACAGATGCTCAGAGTATCTGAGAGTTGACAGGTGACAATCAGCAGCCTCGGCTTCATATTAAGAAACTGAGGCTTCTGTGGATTAAAATTTGTCCCATCTGTAATTTAATTTGCCTTGGTACATTAAACTATCAATATGTGTTAACAACTAACCCATGGGCTGGTAATTTTATTGTGCTGTGTGTGTGTGTGTGTGTATCACTAGTACAAAAATGTATCACCTCTGGATGGATTGTCTTGCTGTCTTTGCTTCTAGAAACAACAGCTACCGAGAATTTTACTATGAATGGTAAATCTTTTTAATAACCATCACTTTGTTTTTTTAAGCTCAGATACACACAATATGTAAAAAATAAAGCAGCACAATGAAGTATATAAAACTCACTTGTACGCCCATAGCATAGAGGTAACATGTACCACTAAGACACTACAATTTATTTTAGAGGTTTTCCTAAATTCAGACCATTTGTTCATTAACCTAAAAGGGAAACTTTTATGTAACTTTGAAACATTCCAAGTAGTCTACCTATAAAACATGGCTAGCAGTTGTTCTCAGCATGTTCTAAAATAATTATTAATCTTTAAATAGGACACTGATAAATGGATAATTAATTCAAACCTAAGTAGGCACTTAGCTTCAATTATCCTGACAATTACTATTCTGTAGCCCTAAAGGGAGGTTTAAATGGTATAGAATACAGCAAGGGTATTACAGCAACGTATCACATGAATTTCTAGAATACATACTCTTTTATATCACTACAAAATATGAGAATTTTGAATTTCAGAAATCAGGGTTATTTCTAGTTCTGTATTTTCCCTAATTTGCTAGTTCTTTTAACACCATGAGTTTTTCACAAAGGAAGCTCTATAAAGTGACTTTGTTTCTTGATGGCACCGTGCTCCTTCCTATGCACTAGAAAATCACAAGTACAAAGACAGAAAAATAATCTCCCGTACCTTTCTTTCTTGAGGCCTGCAATCTCTGAGTCCCTCAGCCCAAGCTCTATTTGTACTTTTTCCAGAGCAGCTTGCATCTTACTGTGAGAAGTCAGCATGGTCTCCAACATGAGTGCAACTTTGCAGTTGTCTTCTTTAGCCTCTGCCAATTGCTGCTGAAAGTTTCCCACCTAACAGATAATGAGACAAGACAAAAATATTTGATGCTTTCTGGTTACTCTGCTGCTGCTCAGTCCCCTTACTTCCAGGGAAGAGCATGGAAACCAGCCATATTAGAATGCTCCAAGGAATAAAGTACATTTTTATTTTGTTTATGTTATTGTGTCTTTGAGAAAAAGACAACTAGACCCCTTATCCTATGGATCCTATGGAGACTGAGCAGGGCTTTCCAACAACTGTCAGAGTCCCAGCACATATTGGAACTGGAGACTTCAGGATCGACAACTTCTGGGGTCTAACGGTGGTCCCATGTTGGCCTGCGCTGGGCCTGCTCAGCTCTCTTATGACAGGGGGCAAGAACAAATCACATGTGGAACTCATCAATTCTTTTAGAAAAAAATAAAGTAGAAGCTGCTGAAGAATGATGTAACTCACAACCCTCTTCAGAGATGGAAAATATAGTAGCTGCTGTCAAGGACAAGTTGGGCTGTGACCTCTGTTCCCATCAAGCAAATACACTGTTAACTAGAAAGCATTTAGTGATTTAACAATATGAAATCATAGCAGTTTTATATCATGTTAATAAGACATAAGTAGGCAGAAGTTGTTATTACCTAGGTCAGATGTGTTTCAACAGAAAAATTTGGACTTTTGATGATTTTGAGACAGGAATTTAAAAAATTGGAATTAAGTTATATATTTTTAAGGGAAGTATTTTAAAGGTCTTCTAAAGTTTCCTTTACCAATCCTCATTTTTTTCTTAGTAAAGTAACAAGAAATGATTATGTCTTGCAAAAGATTTCATAAGAGCCTCATCTCAGTAAGAGACTTCAAAGAGGATTGATGCCTTGCCTTCTTATTCTCCCCGTCCTCCAAAGCCTCGAGGTCTCCTTTCAACTTCTGAGTCTCTCTCGGGGCTATAACACGACACTTCATTGTTTGTGAGAGCTCCTCCTCATTCTTTTCAAGAATGGATTTCTCCTTGGTAGAAAAAAAGGAATGGTAACTTTTCCAAAAGCATAATAAGATGCAGCAATTTAGAAATCAAACTTAAAATGTTTAAATATTCTTACTATAAATAAGAACCAGCATTATTCATTGTTTTCCCTTTAAAGAAAACTACAAAGCAAAAAAAAACCTGAATAAACATGGACAAGCCTTATATATGGTTTGTGATGATCCAAGTACAGAATAAGGGGTAAAGGAGATAAGACTATGAAGCTAAGATGTAAAATTACAGAGAAATATGATCATGGAATTTGAAAAATTTAATGTAAGTGCATGAATAGAATAAAAGCAAAGATGATTAAGTACTAAATAGTATCACAGAAGAATGAACCCTTATTAGAAGAATTAGATATTTATATCTCAAAACACTTGCTGTATCTACACAATCATTTCAGGTGATCTTCATACTAAACATCACTCTTTTAAAAAATTTTATTTTGAAATAATTATAGACCTACAGGATGTTGCAAAAAAAAGTGCAGACTCCCATGTACTCTTTGCCCTGCCTCTGATGAGTGATGTTTTATATTGCTGTAGTTCAACACCAAAACCAGGAAATTGACTTTGGTTCATTATTGTTAGTTAGATTAGTGGACTATAGACCTTACTCAGTTTTCACCATTTTTTAACCTCTGTTCATCTGTGTGTGTGCCCATGTGCATAGCTTTATGAACATTATTATGTGAATGCCACCACAGTCAAGATACAGAACCATTCCATCACCACAAAAGATTTCACTTGTGGTATTTCTTTGTATTCACATCTCCCCAAACCCATCCCCTGGCCACCGTTTTCTATTTCTATATAGAATTTAATATAATGTTATTTAATACAACTGATTTTTGTATAGGTAATACATTCACATTATTCTGTAACAGCTTTACTGGGGTATAATTGACATAAAATAAGCTGTGTATAGTTACAGTGTATATTCCATGTGTATAAACTCTTGAAACCATCGTCAAAACACTGAACATCTCCATCATCCCAAAAGTTCCCTTATGCCTCCTTGTAATCTCTCCCTTCTCTCCTCCTGTTCCTACATCTCTACCCAAAGCAACAACCGATCTGTGTTTCCTATCACAATAAATTAGTTTTTGTTTTCTAGAATTTTATATAAATGTAATCGTATGTACTTTTTTGAGTGGCTTTTTTCATTCAGCATAATTATTTTGAGATTCATTCAATCTTCTGTGTTTATCAATAGTTCATTCCTTTCTGTTGCTGAATAGTATTTTATTATGGGGATATGCCACAATTTACTTATCCATTCATCTGCTGGACACTTGAATTATTTCCAGTTTTAAGCTATTACAAACAAATATGCTGTGAAAAGTTGTGTACAAGTTTCTGTGCAGGCGTATGCTTTCATTATCTTTGGTAGATACTTAGGAGTGGAATGGCTGGGTCATACTGTAGTGGTTATGTTTCACTTTTAAAGAAACTACCAACCTATTTCCCAAGTGTTTGCATTACATTACCTTCCTTTTAGCAGTGTATGAGGCTTCCAGTTGTTCTACATCCTCACTAACACTTGGTATGACCAGCTTTTCAATTTACACATTCTAATAGGTATGGAGGCATATCTCATTGTGGTTTTAATTTGCATTTCCCTAACGACTAGTGTTTAACATCTTTTCAAGTCCTTATTTACCGCCCAAATTTATCTTTTTGGTGGGATGCCTGTTCAAATATTTTGCCATTCTTTTTCTTGGATTTTCCTAGTGAGTTTTGAGAATTTTTCATATTTTGGAGGCAAGTCCTTTATCAGATAGGTGATTTGCAAACATTTTCTTCCAGTGTATAGTTTATCTTCTGATTATCTTACCAATATCTTTGAAAAGCGCAGCTGTTAATTTATCATCTTTTTCCTTTATGACATTATGCTTTTGATGTCAACGCTTAAGAAATCTGCACAATTTAAGGTCACAAAGATTTCCTCCTGTTTTCTTCTAAACATTTTACAGTTTTGGGTTTTACATGTAGGGCTCTGATCAATTTTGAGTTAATTTTTATATACTGTGTGAGGTATAGATCAAAGGATTTTTGTTTGCTTTTGCATATGCCTACCCAGTTGCTCCAGCACTGTGTGCTGAAAAGGCCATCCTTTTTCTGCTTTCACTTTTGTTGAAAATGAAATGTTCATAAAGTTATTTTGAGTAGAAAGCACAGTTCACATTACACTTAAGGTACATAAGAGTGAAGTGTAAAATCTCCCAAACACTGAGTTTCCTTATGCAAAACTAAGTTTTTAAAAAAATGTAAATTGATTTTATATAAAATCAATGTATTGTGAATTAGGTATCTGCGCATTACAAGTGTATACATTCTTTCTCTTCTACCCCTTTGGAACACAAACAGTAAAATTCTACATGTACTCTTCTGCATCTTGTTTTAAACTATACATACACACATATGTATTGTATATATGTCTTTCAGCAGTATTCCAAACCATAGATACACAATGATTTATTTGGCCAGTGTCTTATTGATGGAATCTTGGTTGTTTCCAGTGTTTTGCTGCTACCGAACATGGTTACGAGTAACCTTGTAAACATGTCACATGTACAAGCTAGTGTATCTGTAGGTAAGAGTCCTAGAAGTACAATTGTGGGGGAAAGTAATAAATATTGCCAAATTGCCCTTCAGAGGAAGTTGTACCATTTTATACTCCCAACAGCAAAAAAGAATGTTTTCCCCACACTTTCCTCAAGGTTATTACACTTCTTTAAAACTTTTCACCTGTAACACTTAAAATACTTTTTCTGTGAGGATCCAAAAATAGTACACAAGCTGCCAATATGTAGGTTCTAAAAACCTATTTGATTTTGTTTTAGAAAGGTACAAAAAGCAGACTGTATTTTATAACCTTCTTATAAACACAATTTTACTAGTGTTTATAAGGCCACTAGCAAAAAATGTTCACAGAAATGTTCTAGTCAACTGTAGAAGACAAGCTATAGTACTTTCTATTTTTATGTATCAAACAAAGATGGATGCTCTAAAAAGTTTTCTTTGGAAAATACTGTCCATGTTCAAGTTTTTAGGGCTTTAAAGTATTTCTCTCTTAAAATCAGACTTTCTCTAAATATTTTACTGCAGATATTAAGGTTAGGTAGATACCTTTAAATTTAAAAAAAAATTAAAAACCTGAATGGTTACTGTTGAGGCAAATCTGGTATTTCTATGTCCAAAATAAAAATGAATTATGTGATAGCCAGAATACTGGTTTCAATCTACCTCGTCAGTTTTTCCTATTTGTGAAGAACCTGATTTCTTTATTGTTACTCATACCTCCAAACATTATCTTTCTGGGTTGTTATTGTTACTACTTTGCTTCATTGTGTTGTAAGTTGGAATTCCCTTACCATTTAATTTGTGGTCTTCACTTACCGAATTCACTTTAAGAAAATTTGGCGACTCATCATTTATTAATGGTCTTGAAGCAAGACTGTCTATTTTACCTTCCAGCCTTCCCTCCATAGTTTTAATAGCATTGAAAAGAGTCTTTAGAGAGATTCCAGAGTCTCCAATCTCCTGAGAAGATCTCCTCAAAGTCCGGGTCGGCGCACAGGTCACATGGCGTGTGGAGTTGGGAGTGACACTGGGCAGTGCAGCGGAGGCAGCTCCTTCCTTCCCAGTGTTCGCGTGGGGCTGATAGCTTTCAGGCGGCCTGGAAAGTGCAGGCCTCTCCGGAGACTTACTTCTTCTGGGCAGCATCACCAATTAGAAACAGTAAGATCAACTCAAGTAGAATTGTTTTCGAGTTCCCCTTTTACTAGGAGAAACAACACAATGTGCTAAATGAAACCGCAGTGGAAAATATGCTTGGAAATGTATTCCTTTGCTTTTAGAATGAAGAAATCGCACTGTAAAATATGTCCTAGTGAAGAAACACACTTTGAATCAAACTCCCTGTAGAAGAGCCTATCTCACAAAGGCCCGGTTTACCAGCATGCTCAGGGGTAGAACCCTAACAGGATTCTGTGTGAAGTCACAATATGGTTCCTTGGTTACCAGGGCTTTATGAGCACAGAGTTACAGATACAAAAGGCGCACATGCTTATGCTGAATGTTAAAGATTTAAAAAATGATGATTTCATACATGGTAAATTTATAAGACACTGAAGTGAATCTCTTTACATAACACATTCCTGGGTTATTTTCTTCACTAAATGTTGTGTATATGCGTTTTGTCTTTCTTTACTCATTTACTAAAATGCTACGTGACCTGCAGAAGGTTTTCAGCTTCCTTGGCCACATACTGACAAGTAATCACCTTCACTACTAACAGCTCTTTCAGGTGAGCTGTTGCAGGTGTGTCTTGGCGGCACTGAGTTCTGAGTTAGTCTTTTTATGTTGTTAAAATTTTAAAGATTAAGCAAAATTGGTTATTTACTTAATTAGGAATATTTCTCTCTTTCCAAAATATGGCTTGTTTGTATTGATTTTTTTTTAAGTATGGACAGTTATGTTCATTATATGAAAAATTACTTCATTTAAAATCACTTAGAACACTTTCACAAAACTGTATAAAAGATCAACATATTCTGTTTTTGCTCACCATGTATTTTACATAGTAATGTACATTTCTCTGTCTCTTAACAGTAAATTGCTGAAGATTACTTAACAATTTCCACTTCCACTGGCTGTTGGTGTGATCGCTTTTGGGTCAGCACATTTATACAGGGTTCCATGCTTTGTCTTCATTCCTCTTTTACTCCGTGCATTATGCAACTTCATGTAAATTGGATTTAAGGAATGCTAAAGATGATTTAAGCCTTTAGAGTCAGTAATAAGATGAACACATCATCAATGTGGACAGCAAGATCCTTTGGAGAAGACAAGTCTATTTTTACAGTATTGAAAATAGGAAATTAGTTTTGTAATGCTTGAGGAAAGTAGTTGAAGCATGGTTTTGTTTCGTGGTGTGTCATCTGTGTACTAGTCATTTTTGAAAAATTAGTAAAAGGATATAGTGGCCACTGTCTTTGAGGATTCCTCTTCACATCAACGAATCTGCTGACTGGCCATGGCAGTGATCTTCTACACAGTCAGTAAATGTGGCAGTTTGTAATCTCCCCTCAGGCATTCTGCTTATTTCATAAAAATTTCTTCTGAAAAGTGGTTACTTTGTATTTGCTATTTCAGTATACATACTGAGAAATCAGTCTTAAAGACTGATGAAATTTGCAACTTTTGGTTTCTCACAAATGAAATAGCCTGAAGAGTCTGGTCAACTTTTGGCAGCCACAATGAACTAAGTAGATCTTTTTCTCTTTTTTTACATCTCTAAAAATACAACTTTAAATTCTAAGGCGACATGTTTTCTTGGTAACTGAAGCAAGACTAATTAATGGGTGGAAACATAATTCAAATTCAAAACTTAATGAAATTTTCTAGTACTTTTTAAATGCAAATCTTATTTTATGGTCTTGGTGAATATCAGCAGACCATTGTAGAGATCTGTTGTTAAATGTAAAGAAACTTTTCATAGATATTTACTTACTTGCATTGGAGCAGTTCAGTTGTTCAATCTATGCCATTTTATTTAATTCATTGACACCATGGTTGCCAAAAGAGCCCCAGGTCATGATGGTTTGTTAACTGAATTCCAGTTGTCAGAAAAAACTCTAGGTTTGCATATTTTTGTCTAATGTGGAAAGTCAACATGATGAAGTGCAGTACCACATTTGATATTTAAAATTATACTATTAATGGAATAACAGTAGACAAATTGTTCCGTTAATAGCATAAATATAAACACCTGAATATATTGGAGGCTTTTCAGCTGTTAGGTGTAACAATGGAATCTTAATTTGCCAAAATGATTGCTGTTTGACAGAAAAAGTAATAATATTTCTATTTCATTTCCAATTTCCTCTCATTTTTAGCTACAGAAGAGTAGAAAGTAGGTAATGGAGTGAGGTATCTTTGCCTTAAGATCGAATAAACAAGCTGAGGTATACTTGGCTTATAGAGCTCTTCCTTTAGATGTGTATGCTGTAAATACCCAAACCTCTTGAGTTCTTAAGTTCTAGTAATTTCACAGTTGTACCTGTAAATTTTGTCCTTGTTAGTACCCAGGGATGTCCTAGAATACCAGGTTCATTTCATCTGCTGTTGCATATGGATTCCATTATAACCTCTCAGCTGTTTTGCCCATAGTGGGTTATCCCCACTTTACTGACCCCACTTATCAGTAGTTCCTCAAGTCCGTGTTGTTTTGGCATCAGTTGAAGAGGGTCTTGCTATCACCTAAAGGTAAATCCATTTGATTCCTTTTGCTATCTTTCCCAACTTCATACGTATTGTTCAGTATTCATATTTTCACTTACACTGAGACCATTAAAGGGAAGTGATAACCTCATAGTGGACATGGCAGGCATACCAGGCTCTTGTTTATTTGAGAGAAGTAGCAAAAGGAACAAATACAAAATGCTTGTGTGTTCAGTACCTGAAAAGAAAGCATATTTGTTAGATTATACACTTGTCCCATGGCATATCACATACATATTTAAATAAGGATGATGCATCTGCCTGTGATTAACTATACATGTACCCATAAACAATTTTTATACATGGGCTATCTTTTGTTTTTTCACTGATATTGTAATCGTATTTCAAGTTATAGGTTAAATGTGTCATTTATTTCTGAATTTGAACTTAGACCTTTATACAGCAAGAACTTGAAAAAACTCATTAATTTGGCTCTTCTGTTGACAGCCTTCTATTGACAGCATTGTGTTTATGTGATCTAAATTCTCCTGGTTAGTACTGCTAGTGAATAAAATGTAACAAGCTAAACTTTTTTCATTTGTGAGTAGTATATTAGCTTTTTAAAGCAGCAAACTAGGTACACTAATTCTTACTAGAATATTTTAATGTGAATGTGGTTATCAAGTCCTGAAGTCTTACTTATTCCAACAAAATACTTTATTTTAGGACTGCAAAAAAGATTCTAATTAAGTATTTTATAAACAACAGTAAGTTGAGTCTTTTGCCATTATATACATAAATGTACAGACATATAGACACACATTAGTGTATAGCACATATATATATATATGTGTGTGTTATGCACTAACATTTTCACAGGGTCTTCATCAAGTCCTGATGCACTTTAAACCCAAAAAACTACCAAAGAAGAAAAGTAGACTCTGTCTGAAGAATAGTGAGATGTTTCTATCACTTGAGAAAAGGAAAGTCCTTTTGTCTTTATAAATTGTTTCTATTATGTTTACAATCTACATTAGCTGGTAAAAGAACACAGCTTTATTAGTTAGCAATGTTACTAAAAAATGGAATTATTTTTTGGCAGTTATGTATTATCTAATTCAGAGTTTTGTTACATTTTTATTTAGAATTTGTTGAATTTTAAGTATGTTTTTTGCTTATGAAAATTATCCCTGGACCCTATTATTAGTAACTAGATCAAATATAGACTAGATAGGATAGGAAAAACACTCAGTACTTTTAGTGTTTTGAAAAGTTACTAGTATTTTTACTAGTTACTAGTATTATAATTTGGAGCTGATAGTATGGTGAAAATCATTAATGCTCTTTTTTTCTGGATATTTTTCATGCCAGAAATTAAGCAGGTTCTGCTCTTTTCTTGGTTGTCATCAGAATGAAAATATTTAAAGCAGTGGTTAAAAAAAAACACTTGTGCCTGTCTAACATTGATTTTGAGGCTGAATTGATGCATCTTTTTTTCACGTTTTGGGCAGATAAATTTATTTGTATATAATGGAACGCCTTTTCTTGATTGAGCTACGCTATTATATCTACATGACTACATGGTAGGGAAAAAATGAAGAATTATGGTAGGCCTAGTAATGTTTGTTGTTGATTATCCTATCACTCATGCAGATGGCACACATTTCCACTGCAAACATATACTTAATATGAGGCAGATTATCTGATTTGTTCATTATCTAGTTCCTATACTTTTCTCAACTCTTAAGATTTTCACTTACATAAAGCATAGTATATTCATTGCACTTTACCACTCATGAACACTTGTTGCAGAAGATTATCAGGGAAAAAAAAAGGAGGTAAAACTTAATTTCCAGGTTAGTTCTTGAAAACTCTGGGGAAAATGGGGAAACACAAAGATTATGAGATGAAAACTAGGGCTCATTCCTGAATGTGCAGATAATTCAATTGCCCTGTATTTTCACTCGGCATTAGGCTTAAATTAGTGGAATGTCATGCTTTATTTTTGAGGCTTAATGAAAACTTTACTGCATTTGCAATTTGAGTAACTTGTTATTAAAATCATTTGGGAAAAATTTAATGTTTTGATACCTTCTATGAGTGGCCATTAGTTGATTATTTCTCATCAGCATTTTTTGTTTTTTCAGTGTTTAGATTTATAAGCTTACATACCATAGGAAACAAGATATCTTGTGAAGTTTTGTGGGGGAAGTCAATTTGGAGAACATGGCACACTCCTCAGGAAGCAATAAAAGTATCTTTGTATTGTGAAATTATACCTAGACAGAAAACTTCCTTGCAACACAAGGTAAATGTAGTTGATACTTTTTCAAAATAGTGAGATGATTGGGAACTGAAATTTTATCCCAGTCTTTTTGAACAAAGCATGCTATTTCACATTCTGTAATGAACTTTTATTTATATATATTATTCATGCACTTTTGTACAATACGTTTTAACAGAGTGAGAAAATAGAAAGTCTTTGAGGCTACTCCCGTTCTTTACTTTTAGTAAGATTGGTAATAAGGTAAGAAAAGATAGGTCAGTAATCAGATCTGAATAAATGTACTATAAATGCTCAAGAATTCACATTTTTGTGATATATTATGAATACAGAAGACTGAGTTTTATATTATTAATAACTTAGTTTTAAAATGGAATAAAGTTTTGAAAATAGACTGTTATTTCATTAATAGTATCAATGTAACAGTAAACTTGAATTGAAAACATGTCTTTCAAAAGTTAGTATTCTAAGCTATATCTTGATTACATTGTCTACGGTTGAAAATTTTTAAATCAAGTACTTTCTAAAAGTGCTTGGCATGTTATGCTCACAAAAATGACTATGTTTTGAATACCAAGTAACCAGTTAATTTTTGATGGCTTTGTATAGGACTTGATATATATGAATCATAAGTATTCTGTACTGATTCTGTATATTGTAACTTTGAACACTTATGAAAAGCTATCTGTTGATGTGTTTTGATTAGTGTAAATTTGTTTGCGTATTTGAATCCTAATCTTAGTTTAGGAAGTCAGAAAGTAGCCATTTTTGTAAAGTTCATATGCTATTTTTTTTAATTTTGGTTTTTGTATTTATATAATAGTAATGTTGTAGTAAAGGATTTATAGACAAAGCATAGAACTATTAACTCTTCCAAAACCTAAATGATAGGCATATTTTGTAATTCATGTTGCACTTGTTTTGTTTCATATTGAACTTTTTACATCCCTTTTTTAGGAAGAAAAAACACATTTGAATTGTTTTTAGCATAAAACTCTACATTGGAAAATATAACTCTTCATATGGTTAGCAAAGCATACTTTGCCACCAAAGCTAAATGAAACTAAAATACCTCCAGATATTTGTGCCAATGAACATTTCTTAGCATATTGGAATTAAAATAAAAATAATCTTTTCAGTATTTTTCATCTAGGAAATTAAATGTGTAATTCATCAAAATTTATATTCCACACCCAAATTTTTCTTTAAAAATATGTACAGTTTATACCATAGTATATCTGATTTCCTGAATAATGTTCTCTGATTTTATTATTAAAAAATTAGTTTATCTAATAATTATCTTTCCTTAATTAAAGTAATCATTTGAAGTAATGCTTCAGATTCTTTCTGATGTAAAATTTTAATTTTGTTGCACAGAACACTTTTAGTAATGGTGTCTGTCATTTATATAATGCAGTTTACTAATAAATGTTTAATTTTCTATATATTTCCTTTCAGTCCCTTTATACATCAGGTATTTCACGGGAAGATTATGCACTAGAACCTAACATATAGTACAACAAACTAAACATTTTTAAATGCATATCTTAAAGGAAAATATAAAGCAATCAAGATGTTAATGCTAAAGTGTTAACATTGATATTGTGGTATACTCATTAGAGAAAAGTAAAATTATGACAGACCCAGAAACTGTTTATCTGGTTGAAATTCTTTAATTTCTCCGTGTAGAAATTCTCAAAGGGAATTTCAGTCCTCATATTGTAGTTTTTCGTACCACTTAATGTCACTTAACTGCTTCTCTGACCAGCACTGTTAACGCAGTTTACATAAGTAAGCTTGGAAGTAAAGAGGCAGCAGAGAAAGCCAAATATTAAAATGTTTGGCCTTGAATTAAAGACAGTTTATCTATTTTCAGGTGAGGACTGCGTAATATTAGTAGAGATGATATACAGACTTAAAAATTCAGTGAACATTATTTTCTGAGCTGAGTTTGTTTTTGTGCTAAATAGTTTTATCCCAAGTAGGAGATGCTGTATTTAACATAACCATACTTTCTAAACATAGTCAAATATATATTTGTTGGAATATTGGTAGAAATAACCATCTTTTCCTCCACTGTGGAGGGGGAGGAAACTCCAGTGTTTAGTGTACATAAATTAGGAAATTGTATGGCTTACTTATTTACTTTAAAAAATATATAAGTGACTTAAATATGTTATTTTGAAGTGATCATATTACAGTTTCTTAAACTTATGACTAACTATATAAATGTAGCAGTGTACCCATGTGAAACCAGACCAAAATTGAATGCATATTATCACTGTGACCTTGAACTTACAGTTGTTTGGGCTAAAACAGACTGTGCCTTAAAATGAAGGAATGCCCTACAATTTTATAACTCTATGTTTTATTATGGGTGGTCTTCTCAAATTGGCCCCAAATCCTTTTCTCTGAAGTTGGTGAAGTAAAAGTTTAAAATATTTCTCTTAGTATTTATATGTATATACTCTGTATATGCTCTAAAGGCCTCCCTTAATTATAGAGTTCTCATTTTGAATTAAAATTGAATTATATTTCATGGATGTAGAAAATTAAGTTTGGCTAAAATTTCTGAAAACATAGTTAATTTTAGGAGAAGGTGGTGGCACTTCAGTTCTGAAATTATTATACATGGAAAAATGAATCTTCAAATGTAATTTTGTTTTCTTTCTAAGGAATAATCAAAGACATGAATTTATTTCTGTCTATAAGTACTGAGACCTATACTTATTTTTCCTCAGATCACTGAAGCTTGTATTACATATCAAATAAAGTTATTTACCCGATATGATTTTTCAGTAATAAACTGATTCATGTAGTATATTTTTAATGTTCACCTTCTCTCTCTCTCTTTTTTTTTCTTTCTAATTATTTTTAAGATCAAGAGAACTGACTCTAGGTATATTTTAATGTAAAGACTTGTATTTGTATTGTGCTTATTTAAAATAATGGATATAGTATCCATTAAAACAAATTATTCCATTCACAGGACATTCATGGTCTGTGCTAAAAGATGCCCATGTTTCTGTATACTCAGAATTTCTTGAATATTTTTCAATTGCAATTTTGAACATAAAAGCAACACATTTCTTATTTCTAATTTCACCTCCACTACCTCACCCAAAGACAAAAATAAAGGTTTCTCTAAAAATATGTAGAAAGAAAACATGTCTTTCTTTAAAGCATGGTCAAACTGAGATAGAAATAATTTGAGCAAAGGTATGTAATAATATGAAATATATGGCTGTCAACCTGTATCATCTTTTATATTATAGTTAAAAGTTTATAGAGGGCAAACTATGTGTTATGCTGAGATAGACTCAGTAATCATTTATTTGCAAATTGACCATTTTGTTCTCATCTAGAAAATGCAGTGCATAGTAGCAATACTTAACAGCGCAAAGGAACTTGTCCTATAGCATATACTGAAAAATGATTGTCACCTTGCAGATTTTTCCATTTAAACATGCATGATCTTCTCCAGTACTTTGTATAATGTACAGTGTACTAAATACACATTATGTGTGACTTTGTGTGTATTTTTGTATGATATAGTTAACATTACATTTAACTGGTTGTAATTCACAGAAAGTGCTGTTTTATTCTGTAGTGTGGTGAATGTTTTAATCTGTGTTTCAGCATTATGGGTGTAAGGTTTAATAGGTGAATATTTGCCTTCAGTCTCTGCTCAGGTATTAATGTGTAGCAACTTTTGGTGCTGTCTTTTTAATTGTCATAATCTGGTGTTCTCAATGTTCAACAATAAATTTGGTGAACAAGGACATGTTCAGAGATTGCTTTCCAGTCACATACTCACCACAATACCATTTGAAGTAAAATAAAACTTAGTTATTTCTTTGCAGCATGTTTAGCATTTCAGAAATTTGAATGCCTAAGCATGTGGCATGATAAACAAGATACAGCTCAGGTAAATGTTGAGAATAAGATAAATTCTAGTATTTACCAACTTGGTATTTTGTAGCTTTCAGCATGCATTTGTATGGACATTTCATGGTTCACATTCTATTTTAAGGCATTTTATACTTTCTCTCCCAAATATAGGTTTCTCCCAGAGACCATGCTTTCCACTTTCCTTACGCTAACGTGATGTTAATTCTTAGGTACTCAGTTTCTCAAATTACATAAGAATGAGGATGATTTAGATATTTTTTTGTAGACAGATTCCCAGGTCACCCTAGAACTACTAAATTTGATCTGTGGGGAGGAAACCTGGGATTCTGTTTAAACAAGTACCCCAAATAATAAGCCTCAAACTTTGCTTCAGTCAGTAATTTTAATTTGCAGGGCTCCTAAAAGCAACTAGAAATTGTCTTTAGGATTATTAGATGCCAAAAAGGCCACTACATAATCTAAACTTTATTATAAAATGGATGAAAGGAGTAAAATGGGGTAGGGCAGCTTTTGAAGGACAAGTGTCTTCTTTCTTACATGTTGATTAGAAGTGTTTTTGAAGCCATTTTAGTCATCATCTCTAAATGTATGAACAGTTACAAACTGCATGTATTAATATTCTATACATTATTAAATATACCCAAAAATAAATGTTAAAAGATGAGAAGTAATACAGCTACAAGCTTTAATATTTTATTTGGATACTTACAGGATTATCTTGAAACTGTTGCCAGTAAATCCAATCTGGGGAGATCTCCCTGTATGCTAGGTGAGACCTCAACCTGGAAGAAGGTTCTTGATTGACCAGGAAAGAATTCATGAGCAGGACAAGCAGTTACAAGCAAAAAGTAGTTGAGTAGAGCAAAAGTACGTACTCAAAGAGGGAGTGCAGTTGTGCTCCAGAGAGCAACCTGGTGGAGTTCAGGTTGGGTGGTCTTATAGCTAGAGTTTAAGCAAGGGGTGGGTATTCATCAAGACGGGTGGTTTTTCAGAATAGAGAGGGGATTTAAGGACGATAAGGTGGTGCCCTCTTTTCTCCTTAGATGGTCTGCCTTGGAATTGTCATGGAGGTAAGTGATGTTTAGTAGGCTAATGAGCATATAATGTATTTTGAGGTGCAGTCAGGGTCAACTCCATGTTGAAACTGTCAGTTTTGGCTGGTCTATCATCTATATTCCTACTCCTCACATCCCAGGAGAAGAGTTTACATGGAATGTTTAGAATGTAAACAAGCATCCAACTGAATGTAAACAGTGGCTGAAGGCCCTCTTCCCCCTCCAAGTGCATGTCTGGCTATTAGCTTACTAACAAAACTGCCACTGGAGTATACAACATGAAAGCCGCATAGGTCTTTCCCACTAGTTTTTCTCACATTTTTCAACTCCCTCCTCATCTTCACTCCCTTTCTATAATATTTATATATTTTTATTGCTACATAACAAATTACAAATTTAACAACACAGTTTATTTACTTACAATTCTGAAGTCAGAAGTCTGGGCAAGACCAACTGGGTTCTCTGTTCAGAATCCCACTTTGGAAATCAAGCCAGGACTTCTGTCCTACCTCAGACTCACTCAGGTTGTCAACAGCTGAGGTTCTTTTCCTGGGGCTGTTCTTTTCTGAGCTTCCTGTGCCATTCTCTGCGGCCGGGCCCTCCACAATATTGCATTTTGCTCCTTCAAGACTGGCAGGAGGACTCTTTCACATTTTTCTCTGTTACTGACCTTTAGTCCCAGATTTAAAAGTCTGTGAGTAGCTCAGATCTCCTGAGATAACTTCCCTTTAGGTTAACTCGAGGTCAACCTTAATTACATCTGCAAAATCTTTTTGGCTGTGTAAAGTAACAATCATAATCCTATGATACTCACAAATTACACCCACATTCAAGGGGCATGGATGATACAAGGTGTGTACCCTAGAGCATAAGAATCTTGGGTGCCATTTTAGAAGTCTTACCATGCATAATAAGGAACTGAAGTCTTTTTCATAATTGCTATCCTTACATAATATTTTAAACCCTAGTTTTAATTGAAAGAGCTGATAAATATAAAATGTTTAGTGAAGGAAAAGTCTCTCAGTTCTTTGAATTTTAAACAGCTTTTAGAAAGAAGAAAACAGTCTCCAGTTCCTAAGTTGTTTTGCATGTGTACATGTGTATGATTTTGATTAAAGATAGTTTTGTTCTTGTTCATTTTGAACAGTCAGAATTTGGATATGGCGGATATGACTTGAAATTAAGGAAAGTGTATTAGTTTGCCTTATCAAGTAAATGGAAGCATCTTATTGTACTTAATAGATAAAATTTCATACCAGGTATAGGTCAAGAGTTGTGGTTCTAACTCAAGAAATTTATATAAAATTGAGCTTTCAAAAATGCTTCTAGTGATTTGCTTCTCTTGAATATGTTTGGAGAAAGAGTTAAACTTCATATACTTTCTAAGTGCTTATATCACAGTGTACGGTGAAAGAAAGCATCAGATTTGTCAGGTATGTGCTCATTTTGACTATTCGTGTATGTAAATCAGTGTATCCTTAAGTATCAAATATTTGTTAAGTAACATATTTGTTAAGTATGTGTTAAGGTATGTTCATATTAACACATACTCAACAAAAAAGAATCAACAAGCCTTTTACCTTTAATAATTGTGCAATTCTGATCAGGAAAGGACTATAGAAGATTATGAGAAATAAAGCTGAAATGATCTAAGGGTTGGAATATAAGGATTCAACTGAAACAAAAGGCCTCTTCACTCTGGAACTGCAAAGATTTAATTAAAAGATGCTTGAAGAGGAAACCTGATGATTTATTCTCCTCATTCCCTGGCTTCAGTAAATAACAGCATTTCATATCATGGGCATTAAAGAGATTGTTGAGATTTAAAAGGTGATGTAACATTGGGGTGGAAGGGAGAGGAGGGAGTCTGTAAGAGGTTTTGATGTGCTGGAGAAAAAAGATGAAAGGAATTTGGTTTAAACTTTTTAGAAAAAAAGTATGTAATATGGTTGCGTTTTAAATTACAGATGTGTAACATTCACTGCATTTAAAAGTCTTTGTTCTTATTTTTAAATAGAATTAATAAAAAATTCAGTTACATTTATAAATTACAGATCCACAGATTACTGAAATAGGAAATGTGCCTGTTTGGGACCATGATCCCCAAACTTTTTTGATGGCACACCCTACCATTAAAAAAATGTTTAAACTTTCCCCCAATAAACATACCAGTACTATACTAATATGTAAATAGGAAATTTAGACATGATATATTTTAATGCCTTCCTAATTATAATAGCTTCATAATAGCAATAGCTAATAACTCAAGGCAGAAAATATATTTAGAGCAATAGTGAATTTAAATTGATTTTTAAAATAATCTTAATTTTTAATGAAGAGTAACTTTTATTATTGAAGAATAATTGACATACAATATTGTATTAGTTCAGGTGTACGGCATAGTGATTCTATATACATTATGAAATGGTCACCACAATCTAGTTACCATCTGACATACAAAATTGTCACAATATAATTGACTATATTCCCTATACTGTATATTATGTCCCAGTGTCTTATTTATTATATAACTGGGAGATTGTACTTTGTAATTCCCTTCACATATTTCATCCATCCTCCTACCCCACTCTCCTCTGGCAGCCATCAGTTTATTCTCGGTGTCTATGAGTCTATTTCTATTTCATTTTCTTTGTTTCTTTGTTTTTTAGATTCCACATATAAATGGAATCCTAGGGTATTTGTCTTTCTGTCTGACTCATTTCATTTAGCATAATGCCCTCTAGGACCATCCATGTTGTCACAAATGGCAAGATTCATTCTTTTTTATAGCTGAGTAATAAAAACCCATTTATCCATTAATCTATCAATGACCTTAAGGTTGCTTCCTTATCCTGATTATTGTAAATAATACTGCAATGAACATAGGGGTGTATATGTCTTTTCCAGTTAGTGTTTTCATTTTCTTCAGAAAAATACCCAAAAGTAGAATTGCTGGATCAATTTTTGTTTGTTTGTTTTGTTTTTTAATTTTTTGAAGTAGCTCCTTACTGTTTTCTGTACTGGCTGCACCAATTTACAATCCCACCAGCAGTATACGAGGGTTCCCTCTTTCCACGTCCCTGCCAAACTTGTTATTTCTTGTTTTGTTGATAGTAGCCACTCTAGCTGGTGTGAGGTGATATCTCACTGTGGTTTTGATTTGCAGTGCCCTGGTGGTTAGTGAAGTTGACTATCTTTTCATGTATCTGTTGGCCATAGAAATGTCTTCTTTTGATAATTGACTGTTTACATCCTCTGATCATTTTTTAATCAGATTGTTTTTTAAAAAAAATATTGAGTTACATGAGTTCTTTATATATTGTGTATGTTAACCCCTTATTGGATACATCATTTGTGAATATCTTCTCCTATTTAGTTGGTTGCCTTTTCATTTTGTTGATGGTTTCTTTCTGTGTGCAAAAGCTATTTAGTTGAATGTAGTCAGTCGCATTTGCTTGCTTGCTTTTTCCTTTTCTCTTTTTTGCTTTTGTTTTCCTTGTCTGCGGAGACAGATGCAAGGAATTAGCACTAAGATCAATATCAAAAGCTTACTTCCTATTTTTTGTCTAAGAGTTTTATGATTTCAGGTCATATATTAAGTCTATTCAATTTTGAGTTTATTTTTGTGTATGGTGTAAGAAAGCGGTCCGGTTTTGTTCTTTTGCATGTAGCTGTCTAGTTGCCCAATACCATTTATTGAAGAGATTGCTTTTCCCCATTGTATCTTCTTGCCTCCATTGTAATAAATTAGTTGACCATAGAAGCATAGAAGGGTTTATTTCTGGGCTCCGTATTCTATTCCATTGCTCTATGAGTCTGTTTTTGTTCTAGTATCATATACTGCTTTGATTAATGTAGCTTAGTAGCATAGTTATAAGTCCAGGAGCATGATACTCCTGCTTTGTTCTATTTTCTCAAGATTGCCTTAATTATTCAGGGCTTTTGTAGAAAGGAGTAACTTCTTGTCAGATCCGATTAAATTACTGTTTTTAATTCCTGATGAGCCTGACAAAAGGGTAGAAGTGTCAGCACTGGCGTTTTCTTTTGTTGGTTTGTGCTTGCATTACTGGCATTATCTTCAACTCTGTTGAAAGGAGTAGTTTCTTGTTAGGAGCAGTTTTAAGCGGCTTATTTTAATAGATTACAATAGTTATGTTAGTTACAACTAAATAACATGTATTATATATATTATTGTATGTAAATATACATAAAATGTATATATAACTTATACATTTAAGTATATGAATAATATATATTTAATAATTTAATCCATGAATCCTTTAACCATCTAACATACAATACAATGTTATGATATGCTTAAAGTGAACAAGTGAATGAATAAACTACTGGGGTGCCCTGTCTGCCTCCTACAGGCTGTCGAATTTCTACTCTTCTCAGACTATATTCCACATACTATGTGTGGCCAGTTGTGATAAAGACTGTGTGTATGAGGACACTGGTATCAATCCATGTATAAAATTTTAATACATCAGTATATTAGGTTAAGCACATGAAAAGGAAGTACGTTTTCCGTCCACATCCCAAAATGTGGTTTGGCACACCATTAGAATGCAGACTTAGTTAATATTTTTGTAACCTTTTGAGGCTGTCTTTGATAGGTTTCCAATATCCATATTTACTTATATTAACCCAAAAGCAAAAATGAGGTTTGGGGAGGAGGAACAGACTATTATTTCTTATAGCAGTAATCACATCAGTTCCCCTTACCCCATTCTTCCTCCTTGAGGGCAGTGTGAGAATGGCCATGTGACCCATGCATGTGCAAAAGGGGCTTTTTGTTTGATTTTGAACCACAGGAGAGGAACCCCAAGATTGTGAATCTGGGAATTTTTTTTACAAAGCTACATGCTGCTCTCCTTCCCTCCTGAGAGAGAAAGAGATGCCTTTGCTCTCAGATGTTTTACAATGCTTTGGAATGTAAACATAGCTGCAGGTTTCATCTCCCCATAAAATGTAAACACGTGGCTCCACCAACCAGGAGGCAAAAGGAAGCAGAGCACTGAAGGTAAGTGTTTCTGTGGAAAGGAGACATTATCTTCATAGCATGCAGTTTCCTTTGCTCAGGAAACCACACCATGCAGAAACATGAAAATATTCATGAAGCATTGTTTCCCTGGTAGTCTTCATGGGGTACAGAAATAAGGCCTCTCATTCTCCTGGCATTACTGTTGGAAGCCTTTAATGACCAAATGAAGTGAGTAGGACAAATTAATGTCATGACTTAACAATCCTCCAGCTGTGAATTTTTGGGTAGGGTAGGTAGGAAAAACTGGTAGAGCCATCATTTGGGAGTTCTAATACTGAAGTTTGTTAAGTCTTTGTGTTTAGAAATGTATTAATAATGTAACATGCAGGATAGAAGGGAAGTAGTTGAGGTAGGAGAAGGGGATCATTTACAAAACTGCTGTAAAATTTGAAATACTAGTAATAATGGTCTAAACTCGGGTGGGCACCAGAAAGTTGTGAACCAATGCAAGGGTGACCCTAAAGTGCTGGGCTCCCTAGGCTTAGCAACTAATTGGATTTGGTAGGTAAGCCTCTGAGTTAGATTTGGCCTGGCACCTTACCTGACTCCCATGAGGTGGAAGATATGGAGACAATTAAAATGTCTTAAGATGCTGCCAGCCAATGGCCTATCTTAATTTTCACTATCCCCAAGATCTTACGTTCTATAACTACAAAGGAGAGTGTGCAGAGTGGGTTTTCTGAGTCTCCATTTTGTTCTTTTTTCAGCTTAATGCAATACCTTACAGTTTTAAATTATTTTTAAAAGTTCAAATTGTTCTAGTCTGACCGTGATGCAGTAAGATCTTTAGGTGCTAAAGTGCAACAAACTGGAACTTTTTGTCAGACATACATGCCGTACTTCAATTTTGAAGGAAAAGAGACAAAAAGTAAGAAAACTAAGAATTGTAAGTAATTTCTTTTAATAGACATTCCAGACCATACAGGGTGTGTATAGACTGCCTTGTCACCTGTGCTTTATCCTTTTAGCAGACATTCATTGAGTATCTGCTGTACCAGAGTCAGTGCCAGACACATTCACATTCAGCTTCTCATTTCATTCTCCACAAAAGTCCTTAAAGAGAGGATTATTATCATCACATTACAAGAAAGGAAATAGTGTTAAAGAAATGAAGCAATTTGCTTAAAGTAGAATTCAAACCAGATTGGCACAGAAATAGAGTTCTTCCTGAAGACCTGCAATATGTAGTAATCAATACTAGTTCACTTGCTACTCTGTCAAAATCTTTTCTGACCATACTAGTTATTCCTCTTGCTTTGAAAAAAAATTTTTTTCCCAATGATCTTCCCCAGCCTTCCTTTTACTTCTGCTATACTTTCCCTCAGAGATTTCTCTTAACTGTGTGACTTCAGTGATCTATTCTGGGTGGATGACTCACCAAGTCAGTCAGCCTTGCTCCCTTAGTTCCGTGTCTTAATGTCTGAGTCAATGGCACTATATTTAGCTTCGCTAGGACTCCTTATCCATAAGTTATGGCTAGTAATATTACCTTACAAACCTAGCAGGTGGATTAAGTGGAATAATGGAACAAATGCACCTGACATACAAAGTGCTCAAAAATGATAGGTGCTTTCCTAGCTCTCCAGTCTCTAGTTTTCTCCAAACTAGACAAACTCAGTTTCAATTCACTGTTGAAATTTAACTTTATAATTTCTCTTGATCCCTAATTAGCAATTCTTTTTAGTTTTCAAATTCCTATGAAATCCTCCCAATTACACAGGGTGAAAATCCACTCATTTTAATAATCTCCTTTTGCCTGTCATGTCCAATTAATTGGTAAGCCTAGGGAGCCCAGCACTTCAGGGTCACCCTTGCATTGGTTCACTCCTTTCTGGCTCCCACCCTAGTTTAGACCGTCATTACTAGTATTTCAAATTTTATAGCAGTTTCATGAATGATTCCCCTTTCCTAGCTCACCCACTTCCCTTCTATCATGCATATTACATATTCCCATTAATCATTTTTTACACAGCAATTTAGCATTATCACTCTTCCAAAACTTTGTAATCTACCTGCATGTTCTGTAAGATACAGTCCAAACTCTTTGACATTTTGACCAATCTACATTTCCAGTCTTCTTCCCTACCATTTTCCAAAGATATCTCCTCCCCACACAGTTAGGACTAGATTGCAAGAAACAGAAAACCTGACAATTGCTCAATCAAATCTCGAAGCAGAAGGTCCAGGGTAAGTCTCCAAGAAATCATCAAGAACCAAAGCTCCTATCCAATTAATTTTCCATCCTTAATGTGTGGCTTTCAAAATAAAATGGTGGCTAATATATTTCCATTCCAGGAGGAAGGAGAGGGAAGGCACAAAAGGAGCTCTGCCTTTTATTTGGGAAGGATGCTCTCTCTTTTGTCCCTTTCCGACCCTCAGGGACTTCCATTGGTGGCTCATTGGCCAGAATGATATCACATGGTCACGAAGAAATGCAAGGGAAGCTGTGGAAGCAAGTTTTCAAGTTGGATATGTTGATATGCTAAACAATGTCTAAGAAACAAATGTATGTTAGTCTGCTTGGGCTGCTATAACAGAATACTATGGACTGGATAGCTTACACAACAGAAATTTATTTCTCAAAGTTATGGAGGCTTGAAAGTCCAAAATCAATGTGCCAAAGATTGGAGGCTAGGACTTCAACATACGAATTTTGAGGGGACACAATTCAGTCCATAGCAAAAGTGATAAAAAGAAGCAACAAGCAGAGTCTGCCACACAAGCCAACTGAGCTCCTACATTTATTTTGAGTATCTCCTCCCTTTTGCTACTTCTTTATCCTTGTTCAGTAACTTCTTCTGGCCATATCTCTGTTATCAAAATTTTCTCCATGAAAAGACGCCAGTTGCCACAGTCAGGACTGATCCTGTTCCTACTTCTAGCTGCCATAGTTCCATATGGGAGTCATCAAATTAGATCTTGTATGCTCTTTATGTGCAGTTCTTAATAGTGACATTTATTTAACGTTTATTTGTCAGGTACTGTGCAGCCCCTTTATATATATCATTTCTAATTCTTTCAACAACACTGCAAAGTTGGATTACTTCACATATGAGGAAACTGAGGTGCAGAGAGATTAAGTAATTGCCCAAGAGAATGGCGGAGACAAGTTTTGAACATAGTTAAGTTTGGTTCTGCAGTTCTTTCCACCACACCATGCTGCCTCTCCAAATAGATTGTCTGTGCCTCCCAGGCAGTGATCACATCCCTTTCCATATACCTCTTTGCATTCCCACACTTAGCAATGTGTGTTTTACATGGTAGAAATGTGTTAAATATTTTTCTGAATGAATGATAGTAACAATGGCCCAAGGTAGTCCAAAATCCAGATTTAACAAAAACAATTATGTCCATAACAAAATTGCCGATGTGGTGTTAATTGTTGAAGCTGAGCAGTAAGGGCATGGACTTGCATGATTCTGTTCTCTTTAATTTTTATGTGTTAGAATTTATAAAAGTTCTATTTTTATATAAATTCCAATTTTATATAAATTCCATTAAAGCCTTAAGTGAGATATAATATTCATTGGTTGGAAGGCTCACTATTTTCAGGATGCCATTTTTCTCCAATATGATATGTAGACTAAATGCAATCTCAGTCAAAATCCCAGCATGCTATTTTTCTAAAAATCTACATGCTGATTCTATAATTTATATGGAGAAGTGAACAGTTTTGAATAGTCACAACAACTTTGAAAAAGACTCACACTACTTGATTTCAAGCCTACTGTAAGGCTAAGGTAATCAAAGGCAGTGTGGAAAAGGCAGAAGGACAGATACATACGTACAGCAGTGGAGCAGAACAAAGTGTTAAAAAATAGATCCAACGTTTTATAGTCATCTGATTTTCAAGAATGGTGCCAAAACACTCCAATGGGAAAAGAAAGATCTTTTCAACATATAGTGCTGGAATGACTAAATACTCATATGGAAAAACATAAATAAACCTGGACCCTTCCTCACATCATGCACAAAGACTAATTTGAGATGACTCATAAATCTAAATGTAAAAACTGAACTATGAAGCCTCTAGAAGAAAATATAGGAGACTACATTGTGGCATGATGGCAGTTCAAGGTAATTAGGCAGAATAAAAAAGGAATGATTTTAAAAATTGGTAAGTCATACTTCATTGCAACTAAAGACTTCTGCTTATCAAAAGACACCATTAAGAAAATTTACAGGCAAATCACAGACAGAACCATATTCCTGATGATGGATTTGTTTTCAGACTACATACGACACTTGTACAACTCAGTCATAAAACCTCAAAAAGCCAATTTTAAAAGTGGAATTTTAAAAACAGAAGTCAACAGGTGATGTTCTTTGCAGAAGCCTAGAAGGTCCCCGCTGCCACCTGGGAGCACATTACTGTTGGAGCATGAAGATGGCATCATCTCTGCTCTGAGATTTCTCATGAGTTTTCCCTGGGCCAGACTCACAGAATGTACTTCTGAAGGGAAAGGGTAAAGGTCTGCTCTTCTGTTTGTTTAATGGAATAACATTTTATACACCTGAAGTATGAAAGAGCTCCCAGAATACTGGGAATTAACCATTGTTTTTTTTCTTTTTTGGTTTTTTTTTTGGTGGGGAGCTGATTTTGGTTTTGTTTTTTGAGGGAATTCTGTTGATTTTTTTTTTTTAAGGATAAAAGCTCACTAGCTGTATTTCAGAGTTCACAATTGATAAATAGCACTAAGAAAGAAAAGCATTTCCCCACTATGCCCCAAAATATCCAAAGAAATACCCATCTGAATTGTCCTCAATTTTTTTCTTCTCTGAAACTACTCTTTTTATCATACAAATTTTGTGTCTGGAACTTTATGTAACATTTTAAGAATGGCGTTTCTTCCAGACACTTAAATAATTTTATTAATGGGTTAAAATATGTGGTCCTTTACAAAATTATGTGACTCATCGATAGGGTCATACCTAACTTAATAGTTTAAAATGGAACCTTTTCTCATCCCTTTTGTATTAAAAAAAATTAGTATAATTTTACTCACATAAAACCTCAGGTTCGTAATAGACATTTCAGCCTAAATCCATTTTGTGTTACGAATTGGATGACCGAAGAAGCTCCACCTTTCTCACAAGGGAATAAAGAACTCAGATCCAGCTTCTAAGTCTAGACATGGCTCAATGCTTTCAGTAGAAGCTAAAGAAATTGTAGAGAGTTACGGGTCTTTTTCCTGCATGGTTGACCTGACATCTTGCTATTCCTTGTCTCAGTTTCCTGTATGTTAGTTACCAAGAAGTGGGCGGCTAACACAAAACTTTATTCTTTCACAGTTCTGGAAGCCGGACATCTGAAATTAGCATCACTGAGCCAAGATCAAGGTGGGTGCAGGATTCACTCCCTCTGGAAACTCTAAGGAAGAATCTGTTCCTTTCCTCTTCCAGCTTCTGGTGACTGCCCAGATTCCTTGGCTTGCAGCCTCCCCTCCAAAACAATTTAAATAGAAAGGGGTGTGTGGTCATAAAATTGCCACATTCCCTGCAATCTCCATTGCTTTGTGTACAGCAGCTAGATTGCTATTAACTTACATTTGACTGGTTCATTTGAATATTCAAGTCAAATCAAATATTTATTGTCCACCTACAGTTTTCTCTTCCCTCTTTGTTAAAATATGACAGTATGTAAATCTTTGGATGAACAATACAAAATAAAAATATAACAAAGCTCAAATTTCAAAAGAGCATTTTAAGAATCTAAGCTCAGATTTTACCTGAAGAATTATTAATTCCATGAACATCTGTGATATGCCTCTCTATGTATATATATTATGCCATATAAATTCTATGCCAGGCATTATATGCCAAGTTCTGAAGAAGAAGATGATGAAAAAAGACCTGGTGCCTACTTCAGGAAGTCCGTGTGGGGGACGAAGAGACACGTGGAAGCAGATCCTAATTCAGCAAGGTAAGAGCCATTGAAGTGACTAAGTGGCTTCTTTTTCCTCAGAAGTGATATTTGAGGTGATCCTTGAAGGGCAGGGCGTTCTGAAGGCACACAGGAGTCAGAGAAGGCATTCCAGGCAGAAGCAACCACAAGGTCAAAGGCACGAAGGTAGAAGTGTGGGTGGTGGTCACTGGCGAGGTCAAATGGCTGGGAGGGTACGACTGGCGTTTTTATCATCCGCAAGAGCTTAGACTTTATCATTCTGGCATCAAGAAGCCCCTAGAGGTGGGAGGGATGCCAGTAAGCTTTGCCTTATCAGTGCGACCTTGTCTTCCTGTTGTCTGCTCCAGAGTCAGTTGCAAAGCCAAAGATGTTGTGGACCACCTCAGGCGCTCTGCTATAAAAGCAGACTGCCTGCTGAAAAGCTGTTTGCAAAGCCAAAGGAAGTGATGTAGGAGTCTATATTTTAGGAGTAATCCTTCACTCCTTTATTATGACTTTTGGAGATACCAAAATGGCCTGACATAACGGGGAATTGGGAAACTGTTGCTCAAATCCAGGTCGAGACAGTTTGGTTTATACCTCAGTCAGGGTGTCAATCTGGATGTCCATTTTCTTGCTTTGTTTTCTCTGAGCTGGCTTCAGATCAAGTATGACTATCATGCTTTTTGTTGCCTCTGCACCCCCATCGTACTTGTAGGAGAAATAGCTTAAATTTAGGACAGGACTGAACAGTACGTGTGCTGGCTGCCCCTCTCTGACTAGCGCATGTTTCTCAGGAAGGCTGGTGGCAGGGAGGAAACAGGCCAGAGGAGGGACCATGGGAGAAGGAAAGGCCACTCCCAGGTCCCAGCTGATGACAGCGAAGGCCTGATGAAAGCAGAGGCTGAGGCCAGCCTGAGGCCAAACTCTCTCAGGGAAGGATAGCCACCCCACCTAGACCTTGTCTTTCTTCCTTTACGCATCTAGGCTTCTAGAATTGGCTCACACTCTGGCCCTAAGAAGTAAAAACATACGTAACATGTTTTAAACAGTGGGAGATATTTTTTCATCTTTAATATGCCCTTCAGCATTTTTAAAACATTTCAAAGCAAGAGAACAGCATTTTTAAACAAAAGGATAGCATTTAAACAAGAGGATAGTATTTTTTAGACGGAAGACAGCTAATAATAAAAGAAATTTCTACATGATGAATAACTAGAGAATTCTGAGGGTCAACTCTATAATTGGAGATACTCCCACTGCATTGTCACTGGGAAAAGGGACAAGTGGTTGACCATATTGTAGACATGTTCAAGAATGTCATGGGAATTTTTTTTTTAAACTGCTTTGTCATCCCTGGGGGAGAGAGGGAATTCAATTCCAGTGGTTTCAGTGGCTCATGGGATCTGGAAGCTTTGTGTGGCCTCATGATATGAGGGGTCAGCCTCTCCTCTCCCATC
Source organism: Manis javanica (assembly GCF_040802235.1). Taxonomy (NCBI): domain Eukaryota; kingdom Metazoa; phylum Chordata; class Mammalia; order Pholidota; family Manidae; genus Manis; species Manis javanica. The sequence goes on along the minus strand of NC_133167.1, from coordinate 39,995,622 downwards.
CATTGTGGTCACTGAGGGTCCGCTGAGCCAGGGCTCTTTGCCTCTGCTCTGTGCTTGGCAGAGACCTATGTCTTTTATCCCCCCTTCTCTTTAGCCTACTCTCAAGCTGAATTCATCCCATTGCCACAAAAAGCAGATGTGACTGCTATGAGCAGAACGCTGCCTGGCTCACTCTATTAATCATCTTAGCAACTTTTCTGCAGTTCTCGTCATCACTGAGGAAGCAATCTAAAACAATAAGTTTCCCTTTCGCTTACTCAAACCTGGGGAAAGAAAAGGACGTCAAATTCTCATCGCTGTTCGTGATGTACCTAACTAGCTCTATCGGCTCTTCTTCTTTTTTTTTCCTAATAGAGACAGGAAGGGTTTGAAAATGTTATATAGTCCAACAGAGACAGTTTTAAAGTTTCTCTCTGCCTCCCAGAATAGCCTCTTCACTGAGTGCCCTTTCCTCACCTTTACCATTATGTTTGAATTTCTAATTTAAGTTTATAATTCAGTGAGCACATATTTATTGACTTTCTTCTGTTAGTCGCCCTGTCCTGAGTACTCTATTTTCCTGTCAAATTCTAATTGAGAAATGCCAGCAAAACCCTTCATTCTGATGCCTCTGGGTGTGGAAGAGTCTTTTTGCTCAGACTATCCCAACTGCTACTTTTACAAATGTTCTATTTAATGAAGAGACCAAATGGAATAATTTGGACCAGAAACTGATGGTTTGGGAACCTGAGCTATCCTTATTTTATTTTCTTCTCTGTTGATTGAAATCACTGAACAATAAATTGCAACACATCTACTGAATGTTGTGTTGATACAGAGTCTGAAGAAAATATCATCAGCTCTCTCAATAATACATTCTGCTCTTCAAAAGAGATATAATATTAAGACACAAAGGTTTTAAAACCAAAATTTTAGAAATATGTAATTTATTTTAACAATTAGGGAAACAAGTTTTAGTAACAAGGTTATAATATGTGTGTTGGTCCACTGAGCCCTTGAAAAACTCTAAATATTTCTTAAAATGGGGAGCTCTTAAGAGGTCAAACAAATGTGCTGTGTTGTTATACAAACATAGCTAAAGCTATGACTTATTTATAGATAAATGGCTTTGCAAGTCTTATTCCAATTTATTCAGTCTTTCCCATTTAAAAAGTGCATTGTCTATTTATCGGGTTCAGTGCTCGGCACTGGGAATGCAGAGATGAGCCTTGTCTAAGGAGTTTGTAGTGTAGTGACTTGGCTATAATCTCACTTAACAATTTAATACATATTATTACATCCCGTAACTTCAAACTCTGGAGTTTAAGGAGAGTTGAAGTAATGATATTCCAGGGTACTCATTTACTCAATTAACTACTGATATTTAAACAAACTCAAGTCTCTCACATTAAAAACAATGATTCCACTGACCTCTCCAGCTGCTTCCTTCTTACTCCCTCTTCACAGCTAAACTTCTCAAGAGCTTGGTGTCCCCACTCTCTTTCTTTCCCCTCCATCCCTCACTTCCAATCTTTCACCTCCATCAACCAAAACAACTCTAAGGCTCCATGGGCCCTTTTCAGTCTCATTTTACCCAATTTGTCCCTTCTAGAAACACTTCTTTCCTTTGCTTCCATACTTTCCTGGTTTCCCCCGTACCTCCAGTGTCTCTTTTGTATAGATTCTTGTATATGGCTGTTACTGGTTAAAATTTCTCAAAGCCAACTCCTAGGCCACTTTTTCTTCTCCTTTGCTAATTTGTACTGAGGTACTCTCACCCATTCATATGCTAACAATCCCATATTTACATTTCCTTCCCACCCCTCCCCTCTGAACCCAGACCTGGGTATCCTGATATACACTCTCCATCCCCACCTGGAGATCTCAGAAGCTCCTCAAACTCAGTGCTCCATCTGGAACTCCTGACCCTCACTCCATGCCAGTGTTTGATTTCTCAGCTAAAGGCATGTACTCCACTCAACTGCATAATCCTGAGCCCTGGGAATTGGTCTGGAAATTCTCTTCCCCTTAGCCCTGCCTCCCATAGGATCTAGTACACTTAAAACCCTTCAATCAGTGAGCATTACTTGCAGCAGAAAGATCATAATCTGACCCCTGACCAGCCCCATTTCGCAGCAGGCTACCCCCTGCTCCCTCTATTCCCGGCGTGCTAATTTACCTTCAGTTGCTTTAATGTGCCATGTTCCTTTCAGCCACAGGGTCTAGCACAGTTGTTCACCTTGCTTGAACTTCTTCCCCCTCTGTACTCCCTTGGTAACTCCCACTCATCTATCAGATGTAAGGTTACTTCTTCATAGAAGCTCTCCTGACCCCTGAGACCAAATCAAATCCCCCTTCTTACACTCTTATAGACCCTACTTTCTCTTCATAGAAATTATCATTTGGATTTATAATATTTATATCACTTATATTTGTTTTATAAATTGTTTATGTGTTTTGATTGTCTATATTGCCACTAATCTGTCAGTTCAATGAAGGTAGGGCCTATATTTATTATTCTTACCATGTTATCCTCAAAGCCTAGTGCAGTACCTGGCAAGTAGTAGGAAGTCAATAAAAATTTGTAAAATGAACAAAGAAACGAACAAATGAAGGTCATAGTGACTTGCTCAAAGTCAAGATAGAAAGACTGAGACTAGACAATTTCTAGAGAGTTAATAGCCAGACAATCTCCAGTCTAGATTACTAGCCTTCTCACAAAGAGCTTTTCCTGGATTGTTCTGAATTACTGGTACCAAAGCAACTTTGTAACTCATCGAGTTCAATTTCTCAACCCTACCATTTTCTACAGATAGCATTTATTCAGCAAGAGGATGCTGCTTTTTTCCATGAAACACGTGCTATCTTTTTGCTCTATTTTGAAGGGGTATTATGATAAACTGTGCCACTATTGAAAACTTGCCAAGCTTCCTGAGATTCTCAGAACAAATATAAGGTGTAGGTCACAAAAAGCAATTTTGTCTCTTGGAGTAGAATTTCCTATTCAAAAAATGCTGTTAATTTGAGAAGCCGATATTTGCAAACGAACATTCTATTAGGAGGGATAATCCTCATCACATTCCTAGCTGCTGTATATACACCGTCTTTTGAAAGTGAAAAAGTAGAAAGCCACTTGGCTGCATGGAAGTGCCTGTGTATTTTATAAAAAACACATAAAATGTTCCGTGGTTGGAGGAGAGGTTGCTGTATTTATAAGACAAACAGGTTCACTGTTACCCCTGAAGAAGCATGAAGTAGTGATTCTCAAGGGTCTTTGTGCCATGGATGAAAATGGAATCATTATTTTTGAACTGCGCCTGCTCACGTCAGAGACACCTACCTGCAACCGGTCCACTGGTTATAAGTAGCCGTGATTGCCTTACTGATTGTAGGTGGGGTACCAACCAGGACCAGCCAAAGCCCAAACCTGGTAAGTTTTATTAGCCCTTCTGTGTATTTCATTTCCATTTCATGCCTTGGGGTGGGAGACAATCTCTACTTAGGCCAGTGTGGTCTGTGTCTGTCTCAGATGTGTGTACAGCGCATTTCTCGGTTTGGGGTATATATTTTTCTTTCTCTTTGGAGACTACTGTCTTAACATTTATGAGTAACTTAAGATTTGTTTGCTTGTTCTTTTTTATGAAGTGCATTTTCTTTGGAGACCACAAAGTGCATTTTTTCAAAGATGAAAAGCCATACTTAGACTTTGTAGGTTGTATTCATAATTGCTTTGTGTATCACTATGTAACATTTTCTTCCTCGTGGACTCTTTTAAGCTAATCAGCTGTATCTGGGGGGCTTCATATGCAGATGAATCCGGAGAAAAACAAGTCTGCAAAATTAGGGTGAACTGATACACTACTTCTCCATTGTCTGTCTTTTAAAAATGTTTCTTCTTTCTCTTTTCTCTGTTTTTGCTCCCCTCTTCTTCTCTCTCTCCTTTTCTCTCCTCTCCTCTCTCTTCTCTCCCTCTCTGACTGCCGATATTTCCCTCGTCCTTGCTCTTGCTCAGCTTCATTCCGCCATGCCCAAAGCATTCCTGCTGCTGTGTGTTGGCCTGGCACTACTCGGGCTTGGTCACGGAGCCATGCCTGAGAAACGAAGAGAAATGGAAGCGCCCGCAACAACCCCAGAAACCGAGATCTGGTAAGAACATAGTCAGGGACAGCTGAGAGGCCAGAGCGGAACAGTGGCCCCTCTCTGGGTTTATGCACACTGCACTCTGCTGGACCACAGTGGGAGAGGAGGCTGCCAAGCTCTGGGAAGATTCTTCAGCAGGACATGTAGAGGGTCTTGCTAGCGTAGTGGCCGTGTGTCCTATTGTTCCCTCTGGCCAATCTTACATTTGTTTCTGTAAGGAGAACAAACATATATTTAGAAAGGATCTTACACACACACAGCACATTACATTTGCAAATGATCTTTAGAGAACACACTGATTTTATAGACTTAGTTTCTGATACATATACAAAATCAAGAGGAAATTGCTTTTTTGCATAGCTTAGATTGAATTGATAATAAAACAGATTCTCATACAACCAACACATGCAAAGCTCAATTGCAAAAACTGAAAGTTGACCTTTTGGTAGTCTTTGGTAGGCATTATTTTCAACATAAGGCTGTCTAAGAAGAAAACCGTAAAGATATCAGTAAAAATTCTCTTTTAAAAATATGCTAAGTTCAATAAACATACTAACATTACTATTTCAAAGCATAGTTGCTCTCAAAGAAAATATGTTAAGTTCAATAAACATACTAACATTATTATTTCCAAACATAGTTTCTCAAAGAAAATTATGTGAACTATAACAACATAGGATTAAAACAATCAAATAGCCCTTTGCACAGCTTCTGTGCAAACCGTTAGACAAACAGGTTCACTGTTACCCCTGAAGAAGCATGGAGATGTCATTCTCAGGGGTCTTTGTGCCATGGATGAAAATGGAATCATTATTCTCCTCCAACCACGGAACATTTTATGTGTTTTTTGTAAAACCTTTTCCTAAAGGAAAGCAGGAAAACCCAGGTCTGAAAAGAAACTGTAGCCGAAGACAGACTGGGACGTCCCCACCCTTCAGAGAGGGTGCGCCGAGCTCTGATCACTGCGGTGGTCGATTTAATCTCTGGCTTCAGTACTCAGAGGTGCTAGCAAAGACCCCTTTGACCATGGTGCTACTAAGTAGGTGATATACCTCCCTTGATTTCCACAAGAATGGTGAATTACCTTGCTTAGGGCTGAAATGTCAGAAAGAAGGCATGATAAGTGACAGTGGAGAGGAAGGTGGAATAGAAGTAACCAAAGTTTGTACTTCTATTTCGAGGTTTCCCACTTCCTTCCGCTTAGATTAGGACTAATGTCAACTCAGGGGGAAAACAGAGATGGGGAAAATATTCATCTCTGAGCTTTTTGGATGTTGAATTTTTATACGGCACTGATCGTTTTCTTTCTTCAGTTTTTCAGAACCCTTCGTGCATATTTTAAGGGAAGAGGTCTTGATCTTGGGAGGTTCCCAAATACTTTCGTCATGAACCAGAATCCCAGACCTGTGTCTTTTGAATCAGAGTTTATTGCTTCTGCGTTTGCAGATTATGAGGAGCAGAAAAACTCCTTTCCCAGTTTCCTCAAAGGCTGACTGTTTCTTCTGAGCACAGGTAAAAATGATCCCTTTATTCCCAGGATTTGTCCAAACATCCAACTTAAGTCATAAAGAGATTTTGAAAGTATTTATTTGAAAATGATTTTCTTTTCCTCAGAGAAATTAATGCTCAATTCTGATGATACTCATTGCTGTTAATATTTGGATTTGGTTCAGATGTCTATGATTTGGTTTTAAAAAGAAATGATAGTTACGATTTTTTAAGCATAGTTTTCTTGGGAAGAGGTATATTAAAATAGTAGAATTATCACCTTTAATAGCATTATTAAATATAGTGGAATACCACACACTTTTACCTATATCTTTTTTTCAGACTCAGGTCATATAGCTAAAGTTAGGTAGAAAATCATATATAAATAAGTATGTGAATTGTGCAGTTGGATAAAATAGAAAGATAAAGTTAAAAGAAAGGGTCTCTGGAGGAGAAATAATAAACATATATTTGAGCTTCAACTTCCTCACCTAAAGAAAATAAAAGGAATATTAGTAAAGATGTTATTTTTCTCATAGGAAAAAAATTAGAAATATATTTATGAGATTTGAATTTTGTTAATCTTATTCTTTTTGCATTCTTATCAAATAAATGCTTGCTATTTATAAAGTAACAGGTATGGCACATTAGAAGAAAATGCACTATGTCTCTAGTTTATTAGCGTTGGTTTGGATGAATAATAAAGGGAAGTGAATCATAATCGAAATCCACTCCCCATTCTTCCGTGGTGTGGGTGTAGGGATGAAGTTGTGAGTAAGCATACCATTGTTACACTGCATTGTGCATGTGAAAATATTTTGATTATTAGTTCTTTTGAGTGTGATTTTTAAAAATAATGATTGTCATTCTAAAAAGAAGACGTAATTTACCATGTGGCATATGCACTTGAAAACTTCTATCCTGAGAAAATAGAATAAGCAGAAAGATGTTAATGAAGGGTTACCTTGACTTTTCTCACATGTAGGCCCTAGGCTATCAGACACTAATACAGAGAAGTAGTTACTGATACCACAAGGGCTACTTCAGTGTGGGAGAGTGGTGCATGCACGTTGGTTGTAAGCCTTCGTTTCTTCATCTATAAATTGCAGGTGCTAATGTCTAACTCACAGAGGTATCAGAGAAAATATCAAATGAATACTTCCAAGTGAGCATGAAATGAAGTAATATTTAAGGCAGGAAAACAGAGCAAGCACCCAGTTGGTAGTGTTGTAATATAACGGAAATTAATTGGCTTTGTGTAAGAAGCTAAGCAAATGTTTGGAGAGTATTTCATAATTACAAACTCTCCTTTCCTAACATCTCTGATTAGAAAATGAAAAAACAAAGAGTTTTCACTGAACTATGTTGATCTTTGGGTCTTTGTGGTGTTTGTGTAGTTTTTATTTACTATTTCATAATATTTTCTTGTTCTTCCAGGTTCTGGCTATTTTAGAACTACAGGTGAAGCTTCTCATTAAAAAATTTTAATCATGGTCATGGCTAAACATTTTTTCCCTCTACTTTTATTTGTCAATGTGTAATGATTTTATTCTACGTTTCCAGATTTGCATATAAATAGATTGACCCTTGGGAGATAATCTGACTCAGTGGTCTATTTTTGGAGTTTTTTTCCCACTCTATAACCATGAACATTGATGTAGAACACTGCAGATATTTTGTAAGAGCTACGGGACATTACGAGTCAAAAGAGATGATGATCTTCTAAATTACATGTTTACTTGAAGCTTGTCTTTAAAACTTGTCTTGTATGCTTATTACCTGTTATCAATCATTGTTTTTATTTCAAAGGGACTTTGCAAATTTTTACTGTAGTTCATCATATGTAATAGGGATTTAGGCTTAAAATTTGTCTTTTTCCTAAAGAGGAGATGCATATGTTACTGAAAGATCTCACAATCTAAGTTTCATACCAAGGGAGAGTAAGTGATAAATATCCATAAATAAGTTGAAATGGAAAACAAAGAAATTTGGGAGACTAGGAATTGCTAGGATCTCTGTGAGATGTTCTCTGCCACTATGTTTAGAGGTGGACCCCGTGCTACACCAAATATCCTAGCCCCACCCCAGCTCTGATTCTCTTTTGCACACAACCTCCTTAAGAACGGAGAGTAGAAATGGGTGGATTTCCCTTCTTTTACAGCCAACCGTGTCCTCCTCCCAACCAGATGGGGCTGAATTATTCTGATTCTCGTATCCTCACTTGGAATAGCAACTTTTCCTGTATCTTTATGGAGAGCTGCATCATTTTCCCTGTGATTCCTGCAAAACAAGCGTTGTACCTGAATGCAAACATTGGTGTCCTAATCACATTAACCTGTGCATTCCAAAATAGTCTTCTGTGGCTTTTTTGTGGATGATTGATACTGAATATAAAAATAAAATATTTATGCTAAGACAGATTTCTGTGGCTGGTTTAATATGTTCTATTGTAACTAGTTGATATATGTCTGTTTTTCCTGGAGGGATGTGTGAGGTATTTATGAGCAGAGATCATACCTAAGCCATTTATATTTCTTCAGCACCTAGCATAATGTCTAGCATGTAGCATGTGTTCAACAAATAGTTGTTGAATTGAAAGTAAACATGTGCTATTCTGCTATTGTTTACACAGAAATGGAAGCTACTCCTAGTTCACGTCAAGATTGTGTTTTTTACCATTTAAGAGATGAAAGTAATCATTGAGGAGCTATTCTTCATAAAAATATAAACTATTCAGATAAATGGTAGAGGGGTAGGGAGCATTTCACCCCTGTCCAATTCCACTCAAGTACTAACCAGTCCTTGGTTTTCCCTTTGCTTTTTGCCCCCTTGCTCTGGGTGTCAAGACATCCGCAAAGGGAATACTTACCAGTTTCAGAGCCTTTAACAAGGATGGGAATCCACAGAGGACTTTCAGCTATGAGCTTGCAAGGCCTCAGGGCAGAGGCATGCATCCTTCTGCTGGAGAATTCCTCACAATTGGCAGCTGGCTGTTGCAATGACAACACTCCATACGGACTAGAGTTTATTCCTCGTGATGCAGTTGGCAGTTGGGGAACGACAAGTCTTCATTATATGTGACCATTTAGCACATCTGGTGTCCAGACACTATATGTTAGTCGTTTCCACACCCTGCCCAATTATTTGAACCTCCCTACTCTAAAAGCCCCCTGGGAAAGTGATTTTGCTTGGCTGAGAACAGTTGCTAGGAAAACAGCAGAAGTGTGGTGTTTCCTCCATTGAAAATAAATGTTTTACAGATGATCTAGGCTCTCAGGTGGTCTGCAGTAATTCTCTCCATGGGTCCTTGACAGCCTCTCAGCATTGACTCTGCTCCTCATTGATGCGTATCTCATCCCCAGGACATGGCCTATTGTCCCCTATCCCAGATCTAGGGTGGTCCAGAACTGTTAAGGGTGTGAGCTTCTACCCTATTTGTAGGCTACATGGTAGCCTGCTACAGTTTCATAGACCCTGACAGGCAAGAGACTCCTGGGTCTGAGGTAATGGACATTATTTTCACGGCATGGCAGGCAGCATAAGGTTGGCATTCACACTGGATCTCGTCCTCCTACAAGTATTGTGGGGTCCCTGTGGAGGTGAGTCCAGGTATATGCTGGGCATAAGTAGGCTTGTGCCACAGCTGATGAGCCCAAACTTAGGAAATTCTCCATGTTAAAGGGAACTACTAACAAACATGCCCAACCGTTGCATCAGAGGGAAACATTATTTATATTTTACTGGTTAGAAAACAGATCTGTCCTCCACCCCAGAGGGAGATAATATCTTAGTCTTTCAAGGCTCTTCTACAGACCTCCTTGAAAAGATAACCCAGAAAGAAAGCTGTCACAAACTTCGGCAGAAAAGTGATTAAACTACGGGAAAATTATCTCCTGAATAGGGTCACACCCCATCCTTGCTCATCCCCTTGATGAAGAGAAAGGATGAGGTCATCTCCTCCCTGTGTATTCTTAATTCTATTGTCATGGTGGAAATTCAATGTTCTGCTTTCTTTAGACATTCCATTTTGAGTCTCAAAAACCAGTCTGAAAGTTGTAAAAGTTTCCTTTTGCTATTTTCATTACTGCTATAACAATTCCACTTTCTCTCAAGGTGATAAGGATGCCTCTGACTCGCCAGGGGAAAAAAATCACATTCAAGGAAGTGGAGAAAAGAAAAACAGAAAGATTACAATTTCAGGGTATGTTGCTACATTCTGACCTTAAGAGAACTTTCATGTCATCAAGGTGTTCTATAGCTGTTGTTAAAAAACAAAATTCAACTGCATAAATTTCAAAGACCTTATTGGCTTTATTCAACAGTTCATGAACTGGGCAGCATCCCATTCAGCAGAAAGGAGCTCTGAAGAACTGTACAGAATGAAAGACTTATAGACAGAAGAGGGCAGGACAAGGAAGTTAATAGCAAAGAATCACCTTCCTTTAAGGGACAGTAGGGTTTTCTCAGTCACATTACCTCACTAGTGCTGAGAAGGCAATTCCTCATTGACTGGTTTAATATTCCACTGTTGAGAGAGGGTGAAACTGTAATAAAGTTAGCTATTAAGTTGCACTTTGGTGATGTGAATTTAGCATACATGACTCTATTTTGAGCCTGTTGTCTCTTTTTAACGGTGGAAAAACTGTCCTTCTGCCTCTTGCTCCCTATTTCCACAACATGAATCTATACCTTCACAACTGTTATTCCCGTATTCCAGACAGCCCATCATAAAATAAGCTAGCCTAAGCCATCTGGACCTTAGGGGAGCATTCTCCTTACCAGGTGACTATCTTTCCTCCCTTTGATTCCCTTCTTTTCTCCTAGGAGAGTTAGGACTAGAGACTCTTACCTTCCTCTTAGATGCAGTTTCCTAATTGACTGGAAAAATTGAGGAGAGAATTTCCCTGTGACTTCTGTAGAGTACCTGAATCCAACCTAGACTGCTAGATAGCCTTATTTTATACCCAAGTAGTGCCCAGAGGATCCTTCATTATGAGAAAGGGGATGACTTCCTGTTGTGAGATATTTTTCTCTCACCTGGAAATCTTGCTCATGCAGGTCCTGGCTCCTCATTCTGCCATCCTACTGTTCTTTATCCTCAGCTAGATTGTGGTAAAGAGGCAACAAAGGCCGGGGTGATAGGCTCCCTGTAACTTATCTCTAACTTTAGCGTCATATTGAGCTGCATTCCCCATGCCTCAATTCCCTTGCCCATTCCCAAGGCGCTTTGAATTCCATCCAATTTAATACATAAATTTGTATTGGGCACAGATTAGTAGGCTACTGAGGAGAGTTCACAAAGATAAATAGGTAAAAAAAACCCACAGTAGTGTGGAGGAGGTGAAATAGTTCCAGGAGGGGAGGCAGTATATTATATTAATTTCAAGCATGGGATTTGGAGTCAGATAGGCCAGCATTCCAAACCTGCCTCTGCCACTTATTAGATACAGGACTTTGGCATTAGGAATAATATCATCCATTTTTAAGGATTATTTTGAGATATGTACATAATCTGCATATGATATAGTACATGCTCTACAGTAAATGGGCAACAATGTATGGTAATCATATCAAGCATTTGATTCTTTCTAAAAGATAGTTAAGAAAAGAAGAAACACTTGGGTGGGAGTTAGAGGTGGAACATAAAGTCCAGAGAACCTTTTTTACAGACTGAGAAGGAGCCTGAAGTCAGGGAGAGTTTGAGGATTTGGTGGGTAACAGGAAAACTGATGAGGCCATTGATTGGAAGAGATTAGAGTTGGAGAATAAATTAGGGGAGGGCTTTAGCATTTTGTGGCAGGGGAGAACTGGAAAGTAGAACATTTACATGGCAGTGCAAATGGTCAAATTCAGAATATAATCTCTAAAACAAAAAATCAAATCAACTTAAAGAATAAACATTCAGAAAAAGAAATGGATTGGAGAATTGAGGGAAATAATTGAGGTAAGGACAATTTCTTGAAATCACATTTTTTCCCCCAACTCCCTAATAGTTTTAAACAGGCGGTCTGAGCCTGGGCAGTAGGCTCTCACCAGGCCCACGGAAGCGCCCCGCCCCACAGCGGCGAGCCCCTTGGAAGGAGGCAGGGCCAGACGCTCCGGCGGAACCCTGGCGCTGCAGCTGGGCGCGCAGTACGGGCCGGTTTCCCGTGAGAACACCGGATCCCTGCTCTCGGCGCCCCAGCACCGGAAAGCGACTGGGAGGCGCCGCACTTCGTGCATCTCCTGCGCTGACCGTTGCTGGGGGTACTTGTCAGGACTCCGCAGACATGTCGGGGTTCAGCCCGGAGCTCATCGACTACCTGGAAGGAAAGATCTCCTTTGAGGAGTTCGAAAGGCGGAGAGAAGAGAGAAAAACGCGCGAGAAGAAAGTGAGGAGATGCTAGGCCCGGAAGCACCTCGCTGTCTTGCCCGTAATACAGTTAGATATGGGGGGACCCGGAGGACCCCATTCTCCGTGATGGGACAGCCGGGAACTTCCAGTAGCTTCTAACCCCCTTCTTACCGCGAAACCTCGGTTCTCACCTCATGCCTGTGCTCAGCTCCTTTTAAAAACGTTTCCCCCACTAAAAAACTGTCTCAGTAGTAACCTCCCTTTTTCTTTGTCCGAAATAGTAAATTTTTACTTGAGGGTAGCCTAACGCTGGCACGTTAAATAGGGGAGTGGGGAGTGGAGTTTGGAGAGTTTGTGGTTCGAGCCCTAGTTTGCAACCAAGTCTTTTTGTGACTTTGGGTGGACACTTCCCCTCTCTTCACTTAAGACCTCAGTGTCCTCAATTTCTAAACTGAAGGATTTCAGCCCCCGTTTTTGAGGAGTCTCCCAGTGGTGTGATGGAATTTTGGGCAGAAAACTTAATTTTCCTGAGAACAAATCTTCACTCACGTGTTTTTTTCATACTTACTTTGAACTATCTGAGCTTTGCATGTGTTCTCACAAATTTAAAATGCGAGGGAAGATAGAAGTAATTGCACCCTTGAAAATTAGCTGGTGGATTCTTTCCTAATTCATGAGACTAATGGTGCCCCCACTCTTGCCTTTTAAAAAGCTAGGAGACAACATTTAGGTAAATGAAATCATTAAGAGTTTTATTATTTTTTACCAATAACTGATTCAGATAATCGTGAGGAATGAGACCTAAATACTCTGCAATGATTTGACAATATTCAAATTTAGATTCCACATACTCTGTGTTCAGAGCTCAAGTTTTATAGAAATAGAAAAAGGCAAACGCTCTATTCTTAACTGGGGAGAGCTAAATCTGCATTAGTTTTTGAAATCATTAATTAATTTTCAATCACAGAGTCTTCAGGAAAAAGGAAAGTTATCAGCTGATGAAAGTCCATATGACTCTGAATTTCCATCCTCATCGCGAAAAGATTCTACGAAATCCCAGGACAAAGATGTCAGTGAAGGTATGTTAAGATCATTTGCTGCCGTGTGTGAAATACCTAATAATTTAGTAAAAATATTTTTCATTGCAACGATACTCTGTTGTTGATAACCTGGTTTAGTAGGAGCATAATGCATTGGTGCTGTAGTAGGTGCTCAGTAAATATTTGTTGAATTATTGAATATGGTAATGATTAGTTTTATGGCTTATATTTGTGGAAATGTATTTCAAATTGACATGAGTATTTGGGAGCTTTTTTAGAGTCATTATTTTTTTTAATCGGCCCCATCGGTTACTAATTACTTCCAGATTATACTCCCAAAACATGTAATGGATTATAGTTCTCTGCAGAGTGGCTTCCAAACCACTGCTTTAGTTATAGAAGGTAAGATAGAAATCTCAGAATACAAGGCCCGTTGGCTGCCCAGATGGGACCTCCCACACAGCATGGTATGCTACTGCATTCTAGGATTCAGTCCTCATTCTGTATGTCCAGAAAATTAAATTTGGTTAGTGCACCAGACTAATTAAACTCATCAGAGCCTAAATGATGAAATATCATGCATATTTATTAATTTCTAGTGATAAATAAAACTCTAATGATCAGAGTATGATAATACTTTATGGTGTCCATTTACCCATGTCAAGTTACCTGTGATGCTGAACTATCAGTTAGAGTGTAGCTTTGTTTATAGGGTCTGATTGAAAAACTAAAGTTCCTAGTTCTAAGGGGTAGAAGTAAAAACTGGTTCTTTTCCCCCTAAACACGTAAACTTCTATACGGAGAAACACACACGAATTGGGAACAGAAAACAAGTTTTATTTCTGCCCTCCTTGGACCAAGTGAGTAAGAAAGGGCAAAAGAAGAGAGAAAAAATGGGTGTTGAAATTTTCTAGATATTGCCAGGCAGGTGATGTGGAAAAGGAGGGTGAAGTTGTTAACAACCTATGGGTCCTTCCTTATCTATTCAGGAGTAGCTATTACATCATCAGGTCTTTGAGGTGCAACTGTGGTAGCAGATACCCTTGGATACCTGCCAGTCGTTTTGCCTAAATTTGTCCCTGAGAGGTGGCCACCAGGCCCTTCCTATAAAAAGGGGTTGATGGAATCCAATTCTAGCTCATCATAAGTTGTCAGGCACACAAGGGCTGGATGACCTCAGCTCAAGTAATCCTGTCAGTCCTTTAAAGACATAAAGCTCCCAATTTCCTAGAAAGAAATTGTCCCAGAATTCTACCAAGACCCTTGGTTAGCATGAGCATATTTCAGAGCAGAAAAAGGGGTCAGTTTTGAATAGGCTTTGGCCAAGTCTGCTAATTGGAATATATGGCTATTGTACTTGTTGTCTTTTTCCTCTTATACATTGCTGACTATCACTGTGAAATTCTTGCACTTTTCCTACATACCGTGCAAATAGGGCCCTCTTTTCATTTTCCTTTCATTATTGATGATATGAAAACTACAGTTTTTTTTATTTAGACCTTGTATCCAGGAACCTAGCAAAATTCATGTATTCTGGCAGTTTGTAGATTATTTTGGATCATCTACATACTTAATCATGTCATCTGTGGATAATGAATTTTATTTCTTCCTTTCCACCTTTATACCTTTTATTTCTCTTATTACATCAGCTAAGGCCTCTAGTAAAGTGTTGAAAGTAGTGGTGATAGTAGGCCCCCTTGTCTCATTCCCATTAACTTTGAATAATTTACCATTAACTGTGGAAAACTTTTTGAAGATACTCTTTATTAAATCAAAGATATTCCCCTCCATTTCTAGTTGACATAGTTTTTATTAGGAATGGGTGTTACATTTCATCAAATGCTTCTGTGTCTAACAAGACGACCATGTGACTTTTCTCTTTTTTTCTGTTACTGTAATTTTATTCATTGGTAGGATTTTATTTTATACGTTTCACATTTATTTGATTATGGATGCTCAGAATTCTTGAAGATGATTGTTATGACTTCATAATAATAATAATAATTTGTTGCTTAGAGCATGTGGAGGTTTTTTTTAAAAATGTTTTCTTCCTTAAACATATTGACTATCTCATTTATCCAGTATCTTTGGGGTGCTTGAGGCATTTCACATAAGTGAATAAGCTTAAGGATTTTTGAACACAAATATGTCTGTGTGTGTGTATATGTATGTATTTTAATTTTTAATAATTAATATATGTTTTATATTTTGTTGGAACTTTTCTAAAATGTTACATGTTTCTGCTTTAACAGAAAATTAGCTTCTAAATTTAACCTCTTCTTGATTATCTAACATCATGATTATGAAGTCAAAAAAATCATTCTACATAGTGATATCCTCAGATACAAATGAAATAGGTCATGTTATTTTGTCCTGAAATAATAGTATTTTAATATTAGTAATAACAATTAGTAGTTTCTTACTATATGCTGAGCATTATTCTAAGTGCGTGTATGTAAAAACAGCTCATCCTCAGAGTAGCCCTATAAGGCAGACATTATTATTAACCTCTTTTTTCAAATGAAGAAACTGACGTACAGAGAGCTTTACCCAATTTTCCCAAGATGACTTAGCTAATGATAGGTGGATATGAAATTTGAAACCAGACAGGTTGGCTCTAGAGGCCTCACTTTAACCACTGTGCTTATACCACCTGGTTCTGTACCACACACTTAATTCTTAGGTCTATGTGTGTCTTGCCAATGGGTTTCAGACCCGGACAAGTTCACTATGGATTCAGTGTGACCCGAGAAATAACAGTAGAATGTTCTTGGGGTGAAAGGGTTATACCTAACTTTATTTCTACGGTGGCAGGTCAATCACTAGAATCCTGTCCATTCAGAGAGAGTCTGCATGCAGCAAGCTCAGTCTCTGTCCCTGGGCCTTCCTGCCCTACAGTCGTCTCTGTCTCTGTCCTTGGAGCTGCCTGCACTGCAGTCTCGCTCTGCTCTCTTGCACGCTTGCAGCAGTGCCACCGTGTGGAGCCAATAACAATGTATTGCCCACACATGTGTAGTGAGCTAGACAACCAGGGCCAGGTGAGAATCCTGGCCACAGGAACCTTCACTTTATTCACAATGTCTTACATTTCTTTAATTTTTTTCATCCCTGCTTTTAATTTACTACGTGTGCTTCTGACTTCTCACTTAATGTTGCCTATATATCTGGATGACGTGCAGAGGATGAGTCATGAAATACATGGCTTTGTAATAGTCTTCTTTGGGTTGTCTTTGGGAGTGTTCATTTGTCTGTGTTTTACTTTCAAGTTTGTTATTGCTAGGGTAGAAATTCATGTTCCAAATATGCTGTTTTTTTTTCTTTTGATTACTGGGTTTTCTAAAGCTTTTATTTGCGACCTTAATGTGTCTTTCTTCAGGAGAAACATCGGATGGAGTCAGTAAGTCAGTTCACAAAGTGTTTGCTTCCATGCTTGGAGAGAATGAAGATGATGAGGAGGACGAGGAAGAAGAGGAGGAGGAAGAAGAAGCCCCTGAGCAGCCCAGTGCAGGTGATGTGTTTGTATTGGAGATGGTTCTTAACCGTGAAACCAAGAAAATGATGAAAGTAAGTTGTTACTTATTTTGGTATTTATAAACAGAATGTAAAAATGTGGTGGAGTAATTGAGAAAGAAATCTTTAAATTATACATATATTTGGAAAGAATTCAAACTGTAAGAAAGGAAATACTGAGACAACTACTGTTACTGATTTCTTATGTTTCATTTTACAGATTTTTAAAGAATGTGAGAATGTAGTTATTGGATATATCAAAATGTACTATAGTTTTGCTATTAAAAGGCCCATATTATAACAATATTTTTTAACCATACTCATGAATAGATGAATTTGAAAGGAGCGTGATCTTCAGTAGATCATAAATCTTCTGGCATATAAATCCATTTTGCAGCATCCAGGTCTACATTTATTTTTCTAATTAATAGTTTAGTAATCCCTGACCACTTTAGTTTTTACATTTTTTTACATTTTGCTATGCTTTGAACTTTCTACTGCAGGAAGATTTTTTTGTTTGCTTTTTGTTTTAATTTTCTAAGGTGTTTCTTTTTGAAGAGTATTATAGAATGATTTTCATTCTTTCCTGAGATTGAGTTTTAGACTTTTTCCTCAAATACAGACTTTAACGTTAATAAGTCAGTTAGAACTGCAGCCATTTAGTCCTTAGTTCTCAATTTGGAACTCTGAAAAGTTTTAAAGGAAAATTTCACTTCCATTCTGTATTAGGTATTTATTAACTTGATTGGAATTGAAATCTAAGACATGACTATATTTTAATCTAAATGTCATTTTTCTTCTGTACAGGAGAAGAGGCCTCGGAGTAAACTTCCCAGAGCTCTGAGAGGTCTCATGGGTGAAGCCAACATTCGCTTTGCTCGAGGAGAACGTGAAGAGGCAATATTGATGTGCATGGAAATCATAAGACAGGGTGTGTTCAGTGGGGATTACTGACAATAGCAATTTCATACTCTATTGACATAGGTCTAATGACATAGTCATACTGTATTATTTGGAAAATATAGTCAGAAGTTTGGAGGGGATTGTGCCAACAGTGATTTGCCAGTTTGCATTGAATAGGGGTCATCACCAGAAAATGATATTCACATTCAGTGAAATATCATTAATGTTTATTGAACTTTTACAGGAATCTTTTTTCTTTTTATTTGTTTGTTTTTTTATGTTTCATTTTAGGGATTTTAGGTTTTTTGTAATGTCATCCTTTTTTCGATATGGCAAATACATTATGTTAAAACCACTTTAAAAGGGCTCTTTTATCCTTCCATTTTTCAGATCAGGCAGTGCTAGATTATTTTAATCTACTTTTTGGTAAAAAAGACACAATCTTTACTTGTCCTTTTCCATTAAACTACACATCCTGGGCATAGTGAAGGGTATCTTCATTAGTGACTTTTTGAGTAATCACTTGTATTTACTATTTTGCTTTCCTGATGTGTCTTGAGTCGTTCTCATACGTGAACTTTTATCTTTTCAGTACTTTGGCCTTTCCTTACATCTGGACAAGGGTCCTTTTAGAAGTCTGTACATTCCGGGATTACTCACTAGGATAATTTCAGCTAACTGCTTTTTCTTTTTTACCCCATCAAAAATAAGATTAACCAAACTTCTTCCTTCGGGATATTTTGTTTGGTTCCTCCTTTCCAGTATTATCTGTTCCTTTATTTCAGTTTATAACTGTTTATTTTTGACAATTATCTTTGATTTTAAACGTTTCTGATCTTAGACTTTCATTTCAGAAGCTTTATTTCAGCAATGCAGATTAACCATCCACTTTGATATTCTGGGTTTAGGTGCTACTTAGATATCCTTTATCCATTCATCCATGACTACTCCTTGGTGTGGTTGCTCGATCAATGGAATTCAACTCCCTGATGTGGCTGATGCTCACTGGGATGAACTCGCTGACTTACTGAGCCGCATTTAGCCTTAACAAAGAGGAATTTTCATGCGTGTTATGGTGGAGAGTATGGTTTTTCATGAAATTATACTTTGCTTAGAGAAAAATAATACTTAAAAAATTTTGAAGTGTATGAAAGTAAAGTAAATACATTCTCATGTTTATTCTCAATTCCACTAAATAGTTTGTATGATTCTGCTAGAGCGATTTAAGAGTTTAAGTATTAAAAAACGGATCACTATTGAGCCATAGGAGTGACATTTACTCAAGTCTCTTTCCTCAGCTAATAGAGTTTGTTTTTTGAATTTGTTATAGCTCCTCTGGCTTATGAGCCGTTTTCTACTCTTGCCATGATATATGAGGACCAAGGCGACATGGAGAAATCCTTGCAGTTTGAGTTAATTGCTGCACATTTAAATCCCAGTAATACTGAAGAATGGGTTAGATTGGCAGAAATGTCTCTGGAACAAGATAATATTAAGCAGGCTATTTTTTGCTACACAAAAGGTAATTAGAATGTTTTTCTCATTCTGTTTGATAAAATGTTACATAATAAGTTTTTTGATAACTTCACTTGCTACTCTGGGGTGATGTTAGATGAAATATATTTATTCTTTATATTCTGTTCTACTGGAGATAAGTATTTGGGGTTCCTCTGCTTTCATGTTTATTAGCAACTTTATATTGTGAGTTACTATAGGACAAAAGTTGGTAGAGCATTAACTTCTGTTTCCCACTGAGGTCAGTGTTAGTTCTAGGGCTATTTCTTGAGGGTTAATATTACACTAAGAGTGACCAATGAAGATTAATATGGAGATTCAGATTCTTTCTGGTCTTGGATCAAACCTAGCTGGGAGTTCCTGTGAAGGTAGGTGTCCTCCAGAATAACCGTTGGAGAATTGGTTTAGAGTGTTTATTAAATTTTCAGAAAAAAGGATGGGTCACACCCAGGTACCATGAACCCCTTGTTGTGAAAAATCATAATTTATATTCCATTTTTTCTCTTTAGCTCTTAAATATGAACCTACTAATGTCCGTTATTTGTGGGAGCGGTCAAGCCTCTATGAACAGATGGGAGATCATAAAATGGCAATGGATGGTTATAGGCGTATTTTAAACCTATTGTCTCCATCTGATGGAGAACGCTTCATGCAGTTGGCTAGAGATACGGCAAAGTAAGTTTGGAGTGAAACCCTTGTTAATCATGTTAGAATTGAAGGCATATATTCGAACTAGAATATACATTTTAAGAAGTCAAAAATACGTTTTACTTCCTGTATTTTGGGTTTTTGTTTTCTTTTTTCCCCAGTTCTTTTCTGTTTGTTTGTTTGTTTGTTTTTTCTTCTTCAGTACTTTCCCATTTCCAAGTTAACTGTGTTAGTGCTTGGAATAATTTGTATACATGATTACCTTCCAAGTGCTCAGAAGATTAAAAATGGGGCATATTCTGAAAGGATGACTAGGTTCTCAGGTTTTCATAACTTAGTTGATGTTTGTGCATTTATGTACTCAGTTATGTGTATTTGCAGTAACATTTTGAATTATTTATTAGTGATGTGCTAAGGAAATGCTTGTAATCTGAATCTTATGTAATCATTTTATTTTGAGCCAGTACTAGAATAACATTTTAAGATAAAAAATTTTCTTTATGGTTGACACATGCATCTAAAATACTGCATCTATTGCATTTATTCCTCTGATATGCTGTACATCAATTATAGCAGAAAATATTTTGGCTAAGTGATGCCTTGTGGTATGCTGTCTATTATAGGGATATTTGTTACATAGAGTATTTCAGCCTAGGAGCAACCATCCCTATCTGGGTGTCTTAGGGGTGAACCCTTTTAATCCTATGGCCATTGCTGTGAAGATGCTTAGCTGTGAAATCACCCCCTATCCTCCCCAGGATGGGTTATATAGGAGTACTAGAAGCATTTTTAGGAAGTTTGTTAAGGTAAAGCAACCCTAAATTGATTCCTGATGTATATATATAATAAGCATTGAGGATCTTCCCAGGTTATCTGCTGTCATATTTGTAGCTGTCCTAGTAGTTAGTCCAGTAAGGTACTTAATAAACTATTAGATTGTCTATGTAGTAATTTTGTTTTCCACTTTATTTATAATACTTTTGTTAAGAAAGGGTGGTGATGAACAGTTCTGCCACTGCCATAGAAATCTTTTCTATGTGGAATTCTGTTACTGTAATTTCTGATTGATTAGGCTTTTACTTGGTCCCTACTTTTCCTCCAGAAGTATTTATTGTATGTAAGTGATGTGCTAGACACTGTACAGGACACTAGGAGATCATTATTGAGTGAGTTTTAATATTCCCTTCCCTTGTGGAACTTACATTGTAGTTAGGGGACACAGGCAATAAACGAAACAGCTAAAGATATGGTATGTCACCTATTGATAAGGGATATGAAGAAAAATGAAGCTGGCAAGGAGGACAGGAAGTTGAAGGACAGGACTGTGTTATTTTAAGTAGGGTGATTAGAGAAGAACTTAATTCCTTATGTAGTGGTCATACAGACCTGAAAGTAAACTGAAAGAGGTATGGGAACAGATATTTAGGGAAGGGTATCAGAGGCAAAGGAAATGGCGTGCAGAGGTATGCCTAGGGAACAACATGGAAGCTGAGGGCTTAAGGGGAGTATAGCAGGAGGTAAGGTCAGAGGTGTCAGGAAAAGATCACTTGGCAATTGTGGGCATTGTGAGGACTTGGCTTTTACTCTGAGTATGTTTGGAAGCAATTGGAAGGTTTTGAGTATGAGACTGACATGGTTTGACTTTAATTTTAAATGCATCAGTTCTGGCTGCTCTTTTGAGAATAGATCAAGAAGTGGTAAGGGCAGAAGCAGGGAGACCAGTTAGGAAATTATTGCAATAATTCATTGACAAGATAATGGTAGCTTGGACCAGGACAAAGGCAGCAGGAGGTGGTAAGAAGTAATCAGATTCTAGATAAATTCTGAAGGCTAGACTCTGAGGATTTTGTGATAGGAGGTGATGTGTGTGTGTGTGTGTGTAAGAGAGAGAGAAGGGGAGAGTTCTGAGGACTAAACACTGAGGCATTCCTGTGTTTAGAAGTCAGTAAGATAAGGAGGAAACAGGGAGACTGAAAGGAAATGGACAGTAAAGTAGGGGGAAACTAAGAACATGGTAGTCTAGAAATTTACTTAAGCAAGCACTTGAGGGAGGAGGAATGATCATGTGTGTGGAGTACTCCAGAGAGGTCATGTAAAATGAGGACTGACTGTTGACATTGGAGATGGGGGGAGGGTTTTGGGAGATAGGTGCTCTTTGGAGAAACTTGTTAGGGGTGCATAAGAATGGGAGGTGATTGGAATGGGCTACTGGGGTGAGAGATCTTTTTTAAGTTGGGGAAAATTGTAACATACTTGTATTGAGATGGGATAATCCACAATTGAGAGACTCATTGAAGATATATGAAAGAAGGGACAATTGGTTGAGTGATATCCTTGAGTCAGGTTGTAGGGAATGGGATCTAATTGATCTTATAAGTGGAGAAAGAGGATAGAGCCATGGGTGTGCATAAATTGGAAGATGTGCTGGGAGTATGTGGGATGTGTCAATTTGATTCTCTTTGTAAAATAAGAAGTACGGTCATCATAGAGAGTAAGGATGGGAGAGTATTAGAGGTTTGACGGGAGAGGGGAAGATGTGAAATAGTCGTCCAGGTCCTTGGTTCCCTGCTACCCCACAGACGGGCAGCATTTGATCACCTGAGAATGGGTCACAAATGTAGAAAATCTTGGCCCTGCCCCAGCTCTACTGGATCAGAATATGCTTTTTTTTTTTTTTTTTTTTTACAAGATCTTAGTTACTCTGTATGCACATTCAAGTTTGAAGAGTACTGGACTAAACACCTAGTAAGATTTCTGGTCAGCATGATGGGTGCACTTGAGGCTAGTGAGTCCAGTCAGCATGGTCAGCTTGACAGGTGGTGGTAGAGAGTAGGCATATTTGTATTAACTTGGTTGGGGGTTTATCAGATTAATAAAGGGAGAGAAGGGCAAGAGAACTGAGACGTGCAAGGGAGGAATTACAGTGTTGGACCCTGGAGGAGAAGGCACGTGAGGACAGGAAGGGCACAGAGACAGTGAGTGAAAAGGTGGCAGGATCAGTGCTCTGTCGAGCCCAGTGAGATAGCAGAGTTGTCCGTGTTGGGTTACAGAGGCCTCAGGTGGGATGATAGGAGGCAGCTTCTGGAGAGTGAGACGCTTGACACTGAGACGTTACACTGACATAGCACGGCTTTCTCTAGATTAACCGTGATGATGATTTTAAAGAAGAGTTTTTTCTCTTCTCAAAGTTTAAGAAAATGAAAATCATAGTTAATAAAGGGCCTAGCAAGGAATGAGTTTTATAGTGTAATTCTGTAATCTGAAGTAAGTACTCATCCGTTTTGCCATTTATTTTTTTTAGGAGTTACTATGAAGCCAATGATGTTACTTCAGCTATTAACATAATTGAAGAAGCTTTCTCAAAACACCAGGCCCTTGTCTCCATGGAGGATGTTAACATAGCAGCTGAACTATACATTTCTAACAAACAATATGACAGAGCTTTGGAGGTAGGAACACGTAATGAGTTTCTTCACTAGATTTTGATGTGTTTCTGTATTCTAGAAATTCCTACAAATTGACTATTCTTTATTTTAGTTATATATGTTAAATAACTTGTACACTAAATTATATATTGAAGTCTGTATGGAAACAGATTTCTAGATTCTATAGTAATTCCATATGCAGTATAAAGTGTAGTTATCATATGGTAAAGGCTTTTGCCATTATCGCAGTGCCAGATGTATCTGTATTTCAGGGTAGCAGGACTTGGCAGCCGGACTAATTGCTATGATTCAGTTCCTAAGCTGTTGGGAAAAGTAGGTTGGTTTGGTGCACAGGAATTATATCCTTAAGCATTAATGTGATATAAGATATATAAAAATGTTAACTGTATCACAGCGGTTCCTTATTGTAGAGAGATGTACTGTTGCTTTTTATTGTCCACTTATCTGTTTTATATGTTATAATGATTATTTGGATTAACTGTACAAATTTTTGCACTGTGAAAAGGTTTTTTAAACATACCTATTGTGTCATTTCCTTTTTCCCCTTCTTTTAGGTAATTACGATTTTTCTGGAATTGTGCTGGAAAAGAAAACTACAGAAGAAGGCGCTCCAGAAGAGAGTAAAGGTTGTAGTATGATTATGTCTGCATTTTCTGCCATATTCTGCATATTGAAGTGTATGTAATCCTCTCTTGTTCATAATGTGGCATTTGGAAATCTATAATGTTCTTATAACATTTTCCCAAGAAGCGTTTTTTCCTCACAAAGATTTCATTACATTTTCCATGATTATTACATTTTCTCATAGGAAAGTAATTTTTAAAAATTTGTTTTCAGTCCTCAATTTCTCAGTACATCCATTTGAATGCAGTATTTCTCACTGACCCAGGCTCTCTTAGTGATATGTGCAAAAGGAATGGATTAGTGAAGAGCTTATCAGAAACCTTTAAATGTAAAGCAATTTACTTTTCAAAATGGTCTTAAAATGCTGTCATTGAAAAAAATTCTACTTTGAAGTTAAACATTCACATAAAAAGTAGAAATCAATATTATCCTACATTGTTTGAACACTTAAATGTATAATTAGGCAGCTGGTTAGAAAGTCACACCTGAAGTGTAGCTTGCAGTGTTTCAGCTCATTCCCCCATCCCAGCTTTTTGCTTGCCCATTAACCTGTTGTATGAAAATACTAACAGGCAAGACCCTAAGTGAGGTTCAACAAATTGATCTTCTTTATGAGCAGAGTAGATATCCCTGGTCATGCAAGGAGGTTCCTGTGTTGTACCCTCCACCTAGACCCAATGAGGCTTTGGTGGTGCTGGGGAAGCAGGGGAGGCCCTTGGTACTGAGCCCTGCCTGCTTCACAATAGCTGCCTCCCTACCCTGTCATAAGACCTAAAGATTCCATCATCATATAATCCTTTGGGTTAAGGCATGATTATTTGAAAACAGAACCCTTTTATTTACATGATGTGTCCTAATGGAAAGAAGTAACCATTTACATAAATCCATTTATGCTAATTTGTAGAGAATCAAGCCCATGATAAGGGACAAATCAATACTGAAGTGAAAACTTGTTGGGAAATAAAAAGACCAGTTATGTCAAAGTTTCTTGTAAGTGCCTCCGGTAGGTGTGTGTGGAATATACAGATGAGTATGACATTTTCTGTCCTCAAGGAAGTGAGGAGAATATGGGTTCAAATGAAATGTATACAATAAGGAACTGTGTGATAATTTCCATAGTAAAACTGGCATTTTGGGAAACTAGAGGAGGGTGATATAAAAGATCAGAGGCTGTTTCTAGAAGTATATTTTAAGCGGACACCCATGGGGAAGTGCCTTTCCGACTGAGGTCACAGGGTGTGGGATCACTGCTTGGTATGGACAGGACCAGATAGGGTGCTTTCTCCGAGTGATTCAGATAGTAGAGTGACTAGAGTAAGGAGCAGGGATTGTAATGCTGTCAGGAATAGGAATTGTAATGCTATCACAGCATGAATGAGGGCATCTGAAGGGCTCTGCCAGTTTTGATACTTTTATTGTACATGGCCTAGCCTAGAGCCAAGTTCCAGTTAAGTTGTTATTTTGCAGCCATAATTTCTGTTTAAGATCTTTCTTCAAAAAAATTATATTCATGTTGAAAATTGTTCTTTCCATTGTTTTGGAAAATATGAAAGAAATACAGAGCTGTGTTCAAGTTTTAATTGTACATATAGATTATTCATTTTGTTTAATACATTTTTCTATATTTCATTGATCCATCCTTCCTTCTTCCCTCTTTTTTTTACTTTTTTAATGAGTTAGCATACCTGAAATCAGGAAACATCTTCAATCAATGACATGTCATAGTTGAACTAGTGGTGTTTTTCTTTCTTAGTATATAAAATAATGGTGCATCTGAAATCTGTGGCATCTTAGAGTTGGTGAAATAACTTCAAAGAAAAAGATATGTCCAGAAGACTAGGAGATTAAAACACTTCCAAAGTGAGCAAAGATGATTGTTTTTCATATGCATTTAAAAAAATAACATTTATTGATGGATTAATTGAGGTTCACATTTTTTGATTCTTGTAAATGTGAATGACCTAATGAGAGTTCAGGAGAATAAAGTGTCAGTGACAAAATATAAGCTTTTTAAAAGAAACTGCTGTTAAATGTTAGTACAGTATTATTTCAGCTGTTAGGGCTGTAAATAATATATACTGTATTTTTTAGCATTGTCAAGTTGGCATTAAAGTGCCTGAATACTTGGTCTCAATCTCTTACACCTATCTGATTAAACTGGTAATAGTTTGTGGATTGCCACAGGTCCCAGACTATACCCTTTGAGTAGCACTGCCCTGTAGGATTTATAAAGTGCCTTCTTGACCTGAGTTCTACCTAGTGTGATAATGCGAGTGTGACCTCCAGTTTCTTTTTGTTTGAATTTGTCTGCTCTATCTTTGTCCTTTTATTTTCAGCCTTCCTGACTTAGATGATTTTAGGCATGTGTCTTATTTTCAACATAAAGTTGAGTTTTACTTTGTGATTATTTCTGAAATCAAACTTTTGATTTACACATTGTACACACTATATCTCTAATTGGTATACCATAGCTACTGGCTACAGAAGAAATATGCTATGGATATAGCCTTAAGTCACTTAGACTAGGCCTTATCCCCATGGAACTTACGTTCTAGTGTGAGTAAATTTACGTATTGGGACTCTCATTGAGCAGAATAAGTTTCTTAAGCTGGTTTTCTGGTACTAGGTATTGTTTTGGAGTAAGTGATACAAAGTCGCTTAAGTAAGCTTGTCCATATCTTATTCTTGGTAATTTTATTCAGTACTATAATTTATATGACAAGTTCTAGAAAACAGATCAAACTTACTTCATTTTAACATAATTTAAAATTTATTCTACCATTTCAGATGAATCTCTGATAACCCTCTATGCTTCAGCTTTTTCTGATATGGAAGCTTATTTGGAATTTATTAGACTTTTCAAAATATAAAATACTTTAAATGCAGATAAAAATCCCTTTGATTAACTTCCCAGTGCTTTAAAAATTGTTTTGCTGTAATTGTTTTAGAAGACAACACAGTATTGTTTTATCCCTTTCTCATCCTCTTTGTAGTGAAGACGAAAAAGATGCTTTTGAATTCAAGAAGGGAAAAAGAGAGCTCAGATATCCTTATTTGTCATTTTTGGCTTTTTAGTTCTCTGTAGTTTTGATAAGAGGTGTGGGAGTTCATGTAGGTTTCGGGTAAGTGCATAAGATATTCAGAAAGGATTAGGAAGGGTAATTGCTACCAAAGGACAGACTGAAGGAGGGATAAGAATCTAGTAGCAGAGTTGGCCAAACTTTGAATTGATTATAGAATCACTTGCTTTGAATGAAGTAAATGTGCTCTCACATAGAAGGTAGTTTGCTTCATTTGCCCCACATTCTAAGCTCTCACACGTGGGAACTGCCTTTTATCTGTCTAACCCATAGCTAATGAGAATGTTACCTGCACTATCCCTGAGGGCATACCAATAGACATCACAGTGAAGCTGATGGTCTGCCTTGTACATCTCAATATCCTCGAACCACTTAATGTAAGTAACATTCAGATCAAATCCACGTTATTTTTTGTAGATGACAAGAAATTATAAATTGACCCTGACTTCACATTTCTTAATAATCAGGAAGTCGCCATAAGCATCAAATTATTTTTGTGTGAATAAAAGTGTTTTGGAACTTTTAATTATAGTAATTTGTTTTTCTTTCAAAATGAGAAAAATAAGAATATATGATTAGGCCTTTTAAACAATTGGTAATTTGTTACAGCTATTCTCTTTTGCTGACTTTTTGCTAAGTATTTCATTGAATAAAAAATGTATTGAGCATTCACTTTGCAGACCTTAGGAGGAGGTATTGAATAAATAGAGAAATCCCTGCTCTAATTATTCTTTTGTTCTAGTGGGATTAATAGGTAATAAATAAAATAAATACATTAAATATAGGCTGTTAGTTGGTGATAAGTGCTCTGAGAAAAATCAAACGGGAAAAGAATAGAAAACATTGGGGATGGGAGGAGTTGGCAATTTTAAATAGGTTGGGTCAAGAAAGGCCTCCTTGAGAATGTGACATTTAAATAATGACATAAAGGAAGTGAGGAAGTAAGCCATGTAGATACAGGAAAGAACAGCTTCCCTGAAACATGGGCAAGCACAGAGGCCCTGGAGCCTGGGTATGTTTGACCTGCTAGAGGAGGAGCCCAACAAATCAGTGGCCTTAGTTGCTGCTATACCTGCCTTCTAACTGGCTTTCAAAAGTTGAATGAGTGGATGATAGCAGTATGAGTTCTTTTTAATAAAGATACAGAAATGAGTAGAAAAAAGTGACAGTTTAAAGCTATTTTTATTAAGCTTTGCTCCTTTTATGCTTGCCTCAGATGACCAATATTTAAGTTAAAAAGAAAAATATATATAGCTGTGCATAGTTGTAATGAATGTTTGACTTCTGGCTTTTGTTTTGCATCCTAGCCTCTCCTGACAGCACTAGTGGAACAGAATCCTGAAGATATGGGAGACCTGTATCTAGATGTTGCTGAGGCTTTTCTGGATGTTGGTGAATATAATTCTGCACTTCCTCTCCTTAGTGCATTGGTTTGCTCTGAAAGATACAACCTTGCAGTAGTTTGGCTTCGGCATGCAGGTAATACCTTTTTGTGGAAGGAAGAAGTTTTAATAACATAAGCAGGCAAGAACTTACTTTCCAAAGATGCAGTGATTGTTAGAGAATATTAATGTCTTGGTGAAAGTATTTCTGATTGCGGAGCAGTTTTTTGAAAGTCAGTGTTTTCACTTGTCATGCCACCGAGTGATGCCCCCCTCACTAGTGGTTTGGAGGAATGATTCACTTAATGGTACCAACTGAAGTAGAGGCATTAACATGTCCCTGTTAAAAATACCTTAAATACCTGTCTTTTACCTGTGTTAACTAAAGGGTTTGGTTCCTAGTAATAGATTGTCAGACTTGGAGTGCAATCTGATATTTGAAGAGTTTTACAGGTTTATATTTAATATGTCATTTTTGGGAAAAATTTGATGGATTCTCAATGTTCTTTGAGCTGAAAATATGCTCAGGATTGGGTTTTATGTACCATTTTATTGGAAATCCACATTAATCTGCAATAAATCATTTAGAATAGAAATATAGCTTAAGAAAAAGAACCGAATTTCTTAATGAAATGTATGAAAGCCAAAAATATTCTAATAGTATTTCATATAGCATTAACATAAAAGATACATTGAAATTTGAACAGTCTTTGTTTAAAATACTGCATTATGGCAGAAAGTTCTTATTGTTCTTAAAATGTTACATCATGGCAAAAAGTTCTATAACTAGAAAAGCATTGGTTGACATTTTAGGGTATTTTGAAACATATCACAGATATGAAATAGCAAAGAGCACTTAATGATTAAAATGACACTTCTGTTTAGGTGGGTGAATATGAATGCAAATGTAACACCATCATTAAAAGTTTTTTATTATTTGTGTATTTGAATTTTAAGACATGAGCAGGGAGTTGAGTTTTTATCACCTTCCTAAGTCTGTGATAATTGAAACTGCTCCTGTTGCTAATAGTAGATACTTGACACATCCTCCTTAATTATGATTATGATTCTGGTAAGTGAGTTTCCATTGTGAGCCTGTGTAGCTTTGCAGTGATTGGAAGGTTAAAACTTCAGAGTCATCTAAAAATCATAAATTTGGGATTGGTACATTAGAGAGATAATTAAAGGAATTAATGCCTGTGGCATAATAACAAAATATCTTTAAAAGTGAAAAATGAAAACTGCAGTCATGATGATCCATCCATATTTAGTAGTCTTGCTTTATTATCAAAGTTTAACTGAAAGATAATTTAGTAGAAGTCTGAAAAATTTGAGGTTTAAGAAAGCAAAAGTCCCATTTTAGGAGATAATCACGGTGAAAAAGGAAAGAGGTGAAAGGGCTTCGGTTACTGTTGTGGCCATCAGGGTGAGAAGAAGAAATGCTGACAGGAATTCTTTTTTAAGTTCTAAGGATAGGACTTAATAATTGATTGGCATAAGATTTGAGGAATAGGGCCCAGTAACTTTGCTTCTGAGCACTTGTCCTGAGAAAATCATTGAGTGAGGTGAGAGGTGGTAGTTTATATTGGTGATCACAAAACTCTGGAGCCTGGCAGGTAACAAAAATGAGTAAAATGCACGAGTGGGAAGGCTCTAGGGCAGGGAGCTGGGGAACCCCGTCTAAAGGATACTGCTGTTCCTCAGGTTAGGCTGATGTGCCGTGTGGGAATGGGGCACCCACTGCACCAACCCCAGAGTTTTCAAAAGAATCCAGAAACTCAGATTTCATAAACATGCTGATTTTTAAAAATGTAGACAACTCAGTGTTTTTTATAGCGCTATGGCCTAACAAAACACATCTGAGGGTTAAACTGGTCTGCCAATTTTTAAACCTGAAGATGTTTACTGTGGTGTTATTTATTAGAGTAAAAGTTTAGAAATAACTTAAATGTCAAGTAATATGGTTCAGTAAATAATCAATTTGATTGAATATTATAACCATTCAAAAGGCCGATGAAGACATGGGAAAATGTTGAAAGCATAATGCCAAGTGAATAAAGCAGAACCCCAAATTGTATGTGTATACTGATTAATCCTTGTAAGCAGTTTGGGTTTAGAGAAATCAATAGATTGATTAATCAGTGGAGATTAGAAGGGATAGTTGTTTTGAGGTACTAGAAATATGCATATATTTAGTTCTTGTTATAACTTTTTTATATTGCTATACTGTATTTCTTTAAAAATGGAGAAATGATTTTTTGGCCTGCTTCCAAATCTGTAGTTCATATTTATGCTTTAACACATTTTAGAATGTTTAAAGGCCTTAGGCTATATGGAGCGAGCTGCCGAAAGCTATGAGAAAGTGGTTGATGTGGCCCCCCTCCATTTGGATGCAAGAATTTCACTTTCCACACTTCAGCAGCAGCTGGGCCGCCCTGAGAAAGCCCTGGAGGCTCTGGAACCAATGTATGATCCAGACACGTTAGCACAAGATGCAAATGCTGCACAGCAGGTAGGCCATGTAACAGAAAGAAGTTTTCATTGGTGGGCTGCATTTTAGAACTTTCTTCTCAGGACATGTTGTATCCAAAAGTTTTGTTTTAGTTTATTAAATGGTTTTGAAAATGGTTTTGAATCATTTTAGTCACTTATTAGACATTGTAAATTACAGTTTCTAGAATATCGGGTCTTAATTCTTGTGAAAGATCATGAAACAAATATCCTTAAGGTTTGATTTCTAAGACAGAACTTCTCTATGCAAACAAAACAACCTGCAGCAAAGGCATCTTGTCACACTCATTGTCATGTGCTTATTTATTTAGGAACTGAAGTTACTGCTTCATCGTTCTACTCTGTTGTTTTCACAAGGCAAAATGTATGGTTATGTGGATACCTTACTTACCATGTTGGCCATGCTTTTAAAGGTGGGTAATGATCTTTCTTTATATTAACATTATTGGCTTTTTAAATGTTTAGAATTTGTTTAAATATAGATTATAGCTATTTTATAACCATTTTATTCTACTAAATAAACTTTTTAAAGTGAAAGTCAGATATAGACAAAAGACTTAAAGATTTATGGTATGTAATTGAAAGTTCTAATGAAAATGTAAACTTGACTGTAGATTAACTGAAATAAAATCTATGCTAGTACGTATTTAGAAAGGTGAGAGCCATGATTTTATCAGTCATTAGCCCTGTAGACACTACTATGTGCCAAAATTGTTCACCTTGCAGAAATGTTTTCCAGATATGATATCCTTTTTAAGTCTAGCTTTTTTCAGGTAAGTTGTTGTGTGTGTGTGCATGTGTTATAAAGTTAAAGTGAATTTGCCTTCTTCTTCTCTGCTAAGGTAAGTAGTGTGACCCGAATTTCTTTGGTAAGAAGAAAACAGTCTCTTCATTTTCTTTTAGGTATTTAAATACACAGTAATTTGGCCTTTTTATTCCTTATTAAAGAAGCTTTCAGGCATACCTGTGGAACTTATGGCATATAGATTTTCTTTAAAAAATTGTGTGACTAAAAAATATCTCAAGTTTATCATCTTTAATGCAGGTAGCAATGAATAGAGCCCAAGTCTGTTTGATATCCAGTTCCAAATCTGGAGAGAGGCATCTCTACCTTATTAAAGTGTCAAGAGACAAAATATCAGACAACAATGACCAAGAGACAGCAAATTGTGATGCCAAAGGTAATTACTTTCATTTGCTTAATTACATAGAAGTGGCTGAGTTGAAAAAGACTCCTGAGGTTACACCTGACAGTAATCTAATTGAAAATATACCCTTTTCAAATTAAATGAAGTTTTCTAATCTAAATCCCTCAAGTATAATAAACTCATTTGGTGTTTAAAAAAAAGGCTACATGTAAATCATTTAATTTTTATAAGTTGAAAAACATCTGCTTTTATCTTTCTGTGAAAAAAACTAAACATGACTTTTAATTTGGCTTTTCAGGAAGAAAATATATCTTAAATTTATGAAGATTAGATGACTGTACAAATCACTCTACTTGTCCAGTTATTTCAATTACATATATTTCATTCTTTGTCATATTAATTTTTGACAGTGTAGCAATGGTCATATAAACTCTGAAAATAAGTTGCTTTGGCCCAGTCTCAAGTAATGTGAGTTTAAAAGGCATCTATTTTTAGGCTGGAGAAAACATTAAGTATGTTAGTGTGAGGTTATTACTCAGAGAACTGGAAAACATCTAGGTTATAAACTGGAGATACCAAAGATTATTTCATTGTTAATTAATTCAGCAGACATTTATTAAGTCATTGTTACAAGCATGGCAGTGTGCAGTGGGCAGGGCTTTAGAATCCAGAAGAGCTGAATCTCTATAAGCACAATGTTAAAACATAAGTAAGGTGTTTCAGGGAGAAGACTCAGGAAAGGAATGCGCTTTGGCCCCCCATAACCTAGCTCTGATTGCCGCAGAGCCCTGCCGTCTGTCCAGTTCACTGTTTCTGGGCTTATCCTAATAGCTTCTTCCTCGATGGCATGTATTTGGGACTATGTTTCTGTAAGTTTTATTATTCTTTACATTTGATCCTGTTTTCTCTTTCAGTATTTTCTCTTCTCAGGTCCGTTGTTGGTTTTTCTCAGGCTCACAGGGTTTTGTTTTGTTAAGGTGGGTGTCCCCTCATACTCATGTACTAGCATAGGATAAGCAAAGCCTCCTTAGGTTACATACATTTTTGTACTCTGATTTTTTCAGTTATTTTTTCACAGACATTTTCTCATCTTGCTCTATTCTCCTTATAGCTATTCTATGTAAGGAACGTGAATATTCCATTGGATAGCAGTTCCATAATTTATTTAATCATACCCTTCTTTTTTGATGTATGGTTGATTGTGATAATTTTATAAGTAATATGGTAGTGAGCATCTTCATGCCTTTAGATTTATACATACTTTTGATGAATTGTTTAGGATAGGTTCTCAGAAGGAGAATACTGGGTCAGAAATGTTTTATGGCTTTTGATATTTCTCAAGGGTATGAAAGGGAGGCTTCTTACAGATAAATAAGGAAGAGAAGATAGTTAAAGGAAAAGAGAAATTTTGAAGCAGATAAAAGAAAATGAAGATTATAAAAAGATGAAGAACAATCTGAATTTCAAAGTATGAATTTGAAATCTTTGCTGAGCAAGCACTTGAATGCCTTTTATGTGCAGACTCCTGTATTTGACGTCAGTCATGAAGTGCACACTCATTCTGCCCTGAAGGACCATATGTCTTAGCTTGCACTGAGAAACACCAGTGAGGTAACTGGACTTTGTAGAGAACAGATTAGAAGTGAGAGTTACCTGGAATTGCAGATTGGCAGAGCGTATGGAGGTGGTGTTGATGGAGTGGAAACAAGCAACTTCCCCTTCTGGTCATTGTCAGAAGAGTGTTGGCAAAAATTCCGGTCTATAGGACCATGGTTATTCAATTTAACCTTAGAACCAATCATGTGAATTCTTCCTTTTAATACTATAGTATTTGGAAATACAGTGACCTAACTGATTTTCACTGGTCTCATTTTAGCAATACTTGCCGTACTCACGAGTGTCTTGACAAAAGATGACTGGTGGAACCTTCTGTTGAAGGCTATATACTCCTTATGTGACCTATCCCGATTTCAGGAGGCTGAGTTACTTGTGGATTCTTCTTTGGAATATTACTCGTTTTATGATGACAGGCAAAAACGCAAAGAGCTGGAATACTTTGGTCTCTCTGCAGCAATTCTGGACAAAAATTTCAGAAAGGCATACAACTATATCAGGTGATTTTTCCAATAACTAAGTTTAATTCATTCTGTGATAGAGTATGTATATTTATTTTTACTTCGTCTCTCATGCTCCAGACCTAGTAACCTATTGTATTTTAACTGCTCTTGCTTACTGGTTAGTTCAGGCCATTGTTGCATGCCCTCTCATATGCTTAACCTCTTGTGTCTCAGTCTACCCATTTAAAATGGCCATCATAACACCACCACCTCATGGGATTATTATGAGGCTTTTAACAATGCCTGGCATGCATTATTGTTAGTTATTACTCAGTATTCATTGTACTGCAGTTACAGTGGGTCAGCAGAGAACATATGAAACTTAAACCACCTGATTCTGTTTTCTGGCTTAAAAGTTTTGTTGAAAAGTAGAAATAAGATGTAGAAATAATGAACTAAAGTAGTATTTTCTGGAAAAAATCATTCACCATGTAAGTGGTTTTGCTTAAATACATTGAAACAATCTGCTTTTCCTTGTTGGGGGATGCTACATTTCAGTGTTGGTAGGACAGCCCCGAAAGGGTTTCATTCTTAGAAATCAGGAAGTTCTTTTCCATCATATTTTTACCATCATCCTCTTTCTGCAATCTTAGGATAATGGTCATGGAAAATGTCAATAAACCCCAGCTCTGGAACATTTTCAATCAAGTTACCATGCACTCCCAAGATGTACGCCATCATCGCTTCTGTCTCCGTTTAATGCTGAAAAACCCAGATAATCATGCCCTGTGTGTCTTAAATGGACATAATGCATTCGTATCTGGTAGTTTTAAGCATGCGCTTGGTAAGTGCCCTGGCACATGACTTTGTCAAGTGTGGGAAGCCTAGTGGTTAAGAGCCAGGCCTCTGTCGTGGAACTGCCTGGACGTAAATAGCAGCTCCTTCATGGCAAGTTCCTCTACTTCCTTTTGGCTCAGTTTCTTTATCTCTGAAGTAGAGATAATAATTGGACCTACCTTGTGGATTTTTTGAAGATTAAATGATAAGTACTTAAAACAATGCGTGGCACATATAGTAAGTGGCTGTAAGTATTGGCAATAATGATAATTTATGTTAGTATTTGTTTTTCTTACGAAGCTTTGGTTTCAAAAGGCTGAAGTGGTCTTATAATTCATTGTAAAGGTCAACAATACTTCCTACTTAGGCATGTTTGTTTTAAAAATAATTTTCATTAATTATGGATTCTTTGCTACCTGATTTTAATTTGCTGTAGTACAAAAAAGGATTTAAGATTTGTTGATAGTTCATCCCCTACTAGACAAGTCTCTATATCAGCATTTATTTACATGATAATTACTTATTCTAATTAAACTCAGGCAAAATTAATCACATAAAAGAATTTTCTGTAATAAGGAATCAGAAGCAAATAAATAGAAAAATACCTAACCAAATGTTTAAACTTATAATGAAGCACGTTTCTCCTGCCTAAAAGCTAGTTGACTTATGAATAAACTGGGATTTTGGCTACTGAATACTTTAATGTTTCTGTATGGCTGGTGTTTTTGTAATTGTTGAACCAGTAACCTTGAGTATCCAATGTGGAAACTTGCCTCCACTGTGTGTACTTTCTGGAGTTGCTGATTTAATAAGAAAATATAGAATAGAGATTTATTTTATTTTCCTACGTTTAGAAACTCTTACAGAAGGTAAAAATAGAAAGTCCAAATGGCAGTCTAGCATCTGTGCTGCTAAAGATATTCTGTGGTGCTGTTCTTCTGGCATTAGGAGCTGGAAGAAATACAAGTTTTTATCTGTGTGTGATAAATTGTGGATTATTCCTTGAAAAGAAAAATTTGCTTAAAATTCCCTTCATATGGTGAGGCTTTTAACATGAGACAGTTGTGTAGAATAGCATACATGGAATTCTACCCACGAAGCCATAGAATACAGGGAATTCACAGAACCCCAAGTTCTTAATTTGTTATTGGATACATTTATCTTTTTTCAGGAAAAACAAAGTAGTTGCTACATTGAGGAAAACAAATCCCAATCTATAAAACCAAACCTGAACTATTAAAATCTTTTTCTCACCTCCAGGACCTATCACATTTGAATTTATAAGACAAATTAAGTAATTTTACAAAAGAATTCACCAAAAGAAACCTTCCCTTACTGATTTTCAACTAGATTTATGATTGCAGTTCATAAATTTTTTATTTTTTAAGTATTACACTACGTGGAAATGTCTAGCTGTGCCTAAAAAAGCGTTGATTTTAGTTTCTCTTGATCTTCATGGTCAGGATACATTTATGAGTAAATCCTTCTAATTTGTTACATGTTATACGTTATTTTAAAATTCAAAGTAATGTGCCTTTGGTTGATATTTTAGAATGTACACCTTGCAGATGTTAAAAACAGTAATCTTTGTCTAGCCTTAAAATATATTTGAATACGTGTTTGAAGAAATAAAGAACTATGTTCTTGTCATTAACAGCTGACATCATTTTTCATTTTTCAGGACAGTATGTGCAAGCCTTTCGCACCCATCCCCACGAACCTCTCTATAGCCTCTGTATAGGCCTAACCTTTATTCACATGGCATCTCAGAAGTATGTGTTAAGAAGACATGCTCTAATTGTGCAGGTAATTAGTTTGGATTTCTCATTACTTAATTTTATATTTTCAAAAAATGAATATTCTTTGTGCTTTTATTACTCTGCTTCAAAAGGAATACTTACTTAGTACATGTGTTGGGATTCCCCATACCTATCCCTGTGTTCAGCGGTCATGGACTCAACATCTAGTGGTACTCCTGTCTAAGACTTAGACATAGACATATAGAAGGATGCACTGCCAGATCATATGGGGAGAAGACACAGGCAGAATCTGGAGAAATTCAGTGAGGCTTCCTCATACTCTGGAGCCCCTAAGACATCCAGCCTGATAGGTCCTGAAAATTGATTTAAATTATTTAAAAAATATATAGTAATATGTATCTACAATAATGTGTGAATATGTGACTATGTGCCTGTTTCCTTACCTCATCACTAACACATTGCTCTTTTAAAGTTTTCTTGATTCTTATAGAAATTTGAAAATTAGCTTTTTTGTTTTCTTATTTACCTTTGTATAGCTGGTTTCCTCTCCATTAAGAGTATAAACTGAGAGACCAGAGATCAGACACCTTGTCTGCCTTGTTCACTACTGTATCTTCAACACTTTTGTTTTTGGGATTTCAGTTTTTATGTTCATATGTTTGATGCATGTATAGATAGGTTTTTTTTTTTAAGTAGTTTGGAATGAAGTAGGAGATTTAGTAAAGGATTTTTTTTGTTTGCTTTTTAATGTAACATGGTTAAAAGAAAGCCTAAATTTAAATGCCCATTATAGTTAAAACTGGGTATTTGAGTTCATTATAATATTCTCTTTTGTGTATTCAAAAATTTCCAACATAAAAAGTAAAAAACAATTTTCCTTTACTTGGGTATTTATTTATAATATTTGTCCACCTCTTCCTCTAAGCTTTTTAATGGGTCCTTTTGCTATATACAGTTTATAGGTTTATTTTTAAATTAAGCTACGTATTGAGTACCCACTGTGCCAGGACCTGGGGATATAGCAGTGAGTGAGTACACAGACAGAACTACTTACCCTTGTGAAGCTTATATTCTGATAAATATTAATAGGACGTTTTTATGGCTTAACTCCTATTAATTAGTTAAAATATGTAGTTTTTTCAGCCTGATAGGACAAAAATTTATTGTACTTCAAAGTAATTTGAAAGCTGGATTTCAAATTACTTTTATGGTTAAAGAGCAGTTTTTAAATGGTTGGGGCAGAGATGAAACCCTAAGTGATGGGTAGATGGAAATTTGCTGTACCAATCTTTCTATTTTTGTGGATGTTAAACATTTTCCATTAAAAAAACTTCTGAAAAGCAAGTTTTGTTGTAAATATCATGATTCTTAAATTGTTTTAATTGTTCATCAGTTTATTCATGCTACAGGACTATAATTAGTGTTCCTTCTCTTTACTTTTAGAAAAAAGTAATTCCATAAGTTTTACTGTCTTTCCTACCTTTATGTCATATTGTAAGAGTAAAAGCTTTCATGTTGTCTTCTATCTCTATTTAACATTTATAAAAAGTGTACTCAGGCCCATCAGTGATTAATGTGATAAAAAATGTTTGAAATTTAACATAGTTACATAGTGCATAGTAAAAAGCACCCTTTTCTTATCCATTAAAATTTTGGTTTTTGTGGTCATATTTTTATAGTTTGTCTATTTGATGATTCACATTACCTAAAATGTAAAGTAAAAAGTAAAGTGGCTGCCCATAGTACCTAGCTTTTTAATCACTAAATAGTTGAATAGTCTTTCAGTTGTCAAGGAGATTACCCTCCTAAATTTGTTAAAAACTTCTTAAAATGCAGCCGGCAGCTCCTACAAGTTCTTTTGGGTTGCAACAGTTCAACTAGGATTACTCTTCCCTCTTTCTGAGAATTTGATTTGTAGATTTGTCATTTTTAAGTATGATGATTTCATATTTCTCTCAGGTTAATAGTTTATCTGCTTTATTTAATAGAACCATGGTTTTCAGTGGAATAGCATATTCACATATACACAAATGGGTTCTTTTATTATGCAGAAAGTATGATTTATTGAACATAATTATTTTATCCATAAATGTATTAATTCTAAAGAATTCATTAATTTTTATTTATTTATGAGGGAAAATTTATGACCATTATACATAGATCATGCAGGGAATAATTGCAGTTTATATTCTATACTCAAAAATTAGCTGGTTTACTCTCAATTCTCAGATAATATATTTACTTAATTACATAGGACACTTGCACCTTTGCAGTCTGTAACTTTCTGTGGATGATAAAAACTGAAGCTGCATTAAAGGGGAACGTGAATACAGAAGGAGTTAAGAAGCAGGCTTTTTGGATGCTGTGACACAGGGAGCAGCGTTGTTACAGCTGTGCTCTATACTAATCCATAAAGGAGTCAGAAGCTTTCAGGGGAAAAAAATCAAGTGTTTTGGACTACGACATTATTAAGGTCCTTAGAGGTAAATTATAAAATAAATTATAAAAGATACTATTCACCCAGAAAGATTAGGTATTATTCAAGTGTGTTTGCTCCTGAGAATAAACCTTTCTAAATTAACCTTATAAGGGCTTGAACTTTATACTTTGGTCAAGCTTTTAGACACCAAAACATTTACTGGCCTCTAATGCCACAAAAGCCAGCTTGAAACCATAAAAAACCAATCCTGAGGCTTATACATTATGGATCTTTGACAGCTACTTGTAACATTTGGCCTTCATTTCCGTGAATATTTTTGTCCTTAGCTTTAAAAACATCTTACCTTACACTTTCAGAAGAGCTCTTGACTACACTGTGATTTGACACTGTAATCCTGACCTGTGTTCTTTAGGGTGGGATTGTGTCTCTTTTTCTAATAGTTGTGTCCTGCACAGAGTGCATCTCGCACATACTGTGGTCCAATACATACTTGTCAAATGAGTGAAATACTGAATTAGCTTTTTCTTTTTGGTAGGGCTTTTCCTTTCTTAATCGTTACCTCAGTCTGCGTGGGCCTTGTCAGGAATCATTCTACAATTTGGGCCGTGGCCTTCACCAACTAGGGCTGATCCATCTTGCAGTCCACTATTATCAGAAAGCCCTGGAGCTACCTCCACTTGCGGCAGAGGTATGGTATGATTTACTTTAAAAACCAAGGAGTCACTGCATTCCATCAATAGATAAGTGCAGTTAGCTCAGTGTTGTGGTCCAATGTAATAAATTACATAATAAAATAGATTTTTCCTTTATTGAATGCATTTATGTTCAGCAACAAGTAGATCTTTGACATCTTGGCCTTGTGACCTAGTCAGCAACCATGTGGACATATATGACTTGTGGTTAGTAATGTTTCGGCTTTCCCAAGATAGACCCGGTGGTTCTGCAGGTTTCAGCTGGTAGACACGGGGCCTCTATTACTCATAAATGAGTAAGAGAGTCATTGCTCATTTCCAAGCCAAAACTAGCTAACATATTTCTCTGTAAAAATGAAAGACCAATATTAATGTAGTTTTCTTTGTTTTAAGATAAGATAGGGTAAAGTGTTGCCAATACTGTGATAATTTCTGTCTAAAATCTAATTTTTAATTTCTGAAGAAAAGTACTATCTTCACTGTTAATTTCTTTACATTGCACTCATAATCCCCACATTCCCTCACAACTGTTTTCTAATTGCCCTTGTTCAACTTTGGTTAATAAGGAAATGAATACATACTTTTAGTTATGCTGATGAAATATATACACTTCTGTGTTCTTTTCTTCATAAGTAGCTTTATGTATTGCTCCTTAAGCTTCCTAGGTAGCAATTTTTCACTGTTGGCAGATGTTTTCAGGTGACTTCAAAATTTTGTATTGGCCATATTAGAAACATAGATCTAATGTACTCCATTGAGTCCATGCTTTGTTATTTAAGTAGAAATAAAGGTAATAACACCCGTAAGGTAATCAGTATAATCAATTTGCTGTATGCCCACCTAGACCTATCCTTTATATGCCTTTCCGTTATATAGTACAGTATTTTCCCCATCTTGTTGTTCATGTGTATTTGTGTTTTTATTTACTTACAATTAATTTTATTTTACCTTCAGAAGTTTCACATTTTTTATGAAGTCAAATCTATTAATCTTTCCCTTTGTGTTTTCTCCTTTTGCTATTACACTTAGAAGGGCCTTTCCTACCCAAGATTTTATTATTATTTTATTCAACCATATTTTTTTCTTTTAAATGGTTTCATTTTTTTTACTGTTAATCCTTAATTCATCTGAAGTTTATTCTGCTATGGCTTGTGGGTGAGACTTTTTCTTTAATTTATTGGTTAGACATTTTAACATATTTGATGATACAGTTCTATAATGATTAACTGAATGAGCATTATCTGATAATTTAGATCTGAGGTATATACATAGTTTTATACTTTTTTTTTAGTATTGTGGATTTTAATAGTTTTTTGAACACTTACACTTACAAAATTGTTCTGGATGTCAGTTTAAATAGAACTCATTTGTGTATTTTTCCCCCTAGGGTATAGAAGTTGACCAGTTAGACTTACGAAGAGATATTGCCTACAATTTATCTCTCATTTATCAGAGCAGCGGGAATATTGGAATGGCTCAAAAACTTTTGTATACCTATTGCTCTATATAATGCACCTCAACTGAGAAAGGAGTACTAGGTAGCTGCTGTGCATGGACCAATATTTTATGTCGCAGGGCTTATTAACCCTAAAATGGAAATGAAAATTTCAGAATTTCTAATTGTATATTTCATTTTTAATGTGTAATTATGATCTTTTGGTAGATATGTAAAATTATCATTCCTACAAGAATTTGTATATTGTTCTGTCATTTTCCTTTAGCATTTTTTTAGTGAAATTGTCCTCAGAGAGGTGAAATGGATAATATTAGCCTTTAAGGCAGCTTACGTTGAAGACACTTAATTTTTACTGTATGAATAAAAAAATTTATTCATCTGTGTTGGCAGCCGTGCTCAGAAAATAGCGCCCCATGCAGGGCAGCCGGAAGGCCCCGAACTTCCTAATGACAAATCATCCCACACCACTAAACTACATGCTAATTGCGCCTTGGCATAAGGACCAATGAGACCCACCAAATGGTTATGCTAAATGCTAATAAGGCATATGGAGCCGCACCAACCAGGTCAGAGCATGAGAACTATATAAGCAAGCCTCTCCTTCCCCTCTGGGTCCTGCCCAACTCATTTGTTTCACAAAGAGCTGAAGAATAAAGCTTTCTGCAGAAGAATCCTGCTGTTGTTGCGTGCTGTTCTTGCCGGCGAGGACGGGGCGCGCGACAAGTGGTGCCGAATCCCGGGAACCAGAACATCACCGGCACAGGGAGGACCCTTCAGACATCTG
This sequence comes from Manis javanica, assembly GCF_040802235.1. Taxonomy (NCBI): domain Eukaryota; kingdom Metazoa; phylum Chordata; class Mammalia; order Pholidota; family Manidae; genus Manis; species Manis javanica. The sequence goes on along the minus strand of NC_133167.1, from coordinate 39,953,848 downwards.
GAGAGGATTCAGAACTGCAGGTCAGAAGAAAGCCCGGAGGGGTAAGTTCCGAGAGGCCCCTGCTTTTTAGGATAATGGTTGATGGTTCTCTGTAAATAAGGAGGCACCATGGGGAATGCACCGTCATTAGTCACGGCGCTGCAGACAGCTCTCAAAGAGCGAAACTTGAAGGTCTCCAGCAAAGTCTTAGGATCTTTTGTGAAGGAGATAGACCGTGTGGCCCCCTGGTTCATTTGTTCAGGGTCCCTCTCAATCCCGAGCTGGGACAAACTGGGGAAAGATCTTGATAGAGAGGAGGAGGAGGGTAGCCTGAGGGGAGGCACCAGGCCCCTCTGGAAACTGATTAGAGCTTGTCTGCAAGATGAGAGATGTGAAAAGGTAATAAAAGAAGGTCAGAGAGCATTGACAGATATCCAAGAGAGCATGTCAGAAACGGAACGGGAAACAGAGAGCGCGCGCGGCCGAAAAAAGGCCACAAAAACGAAGGTAAAGAAACCTCAGAGTGAGGGAGAAAGCCCGCCTAGGGCAAAAGCAAAAGAGCCCCGAGAAGTGAGTGACGATCGCCTCGGAGAAAATAGTAAATACCCCTGGAAAGAGTTGAGGGACCTCCAACTCTCCAATAGGGAATCTGAAGAGGAATTAACGTCCGCAGAGGAAGGGGAAGAGAATAAAACCGCAGAGTGCAGAAGTAAGGGAACCAGCAAAGTTGAAAAGCGGACCAAGGAAAAAATGAAAGCAGGGTGTCCCCTGACGCCCGTTGCCCCGCCACCTTACGTGAGTGGCGCACTCTCCTTTTGCCACCCAGATACTCTTCAGGCAATTAGACAAATGTTTCCTGTATTTGAGGATAATGGCATACGCTCTCACCAGCCCCTGAGCCATAAACAAGTTAAGGAGTTAGCAGAATCTGTTCGGGCTTATGGAGTCAGTGCTAACTATACCATAGCACAAGTTGAGAGATTAACAGAGACAGCCATGACACCCGCAGACTGGCAATATGTAACTAAGGCATGCCTTTCTAGTATGGGGCAATACATAGAATGGAAGGCATTGTGGCATGATATCAGCATGACCCAGGCACACGCAAACGCGGCCGAAGGACAGCCTGCGTGGTCATATGATATGCTGACGGGCCAAGGACAGTGGGTAGCCAACCAGACCGCCTTCCCCTTATAGGTATACGCACAAATAAACACGTGCGCCGCCAAGGCATGGAAAGCCCTCACCAACAAAGGAGAAGTATCAGGCAATTTGACAAAAATTATTCAGGGGCTGAGCGAGCCATTTTCTGACTTTGTCGCTCGTATGATGGAGGCCGCAGGCAGAATATTTGGAGATCAGGAACAAGCGATGCCCCTGGTAGAGCAATTAGTATTTGAACAATGTACCAAGGAATGCAGACAGGCGATAACACCCTGGAAACAGAAAGGGATACACGCTTGGTTGAAAGCCTGTAGAGAAATAGGAGGGCCACTCACCAACGCGGGCCTAGCCGCAGCCATATTACAGAGCCACAAACAAGCCAGGATCACTAACAGAAGTATTAAATGCTTTCACTAATCTGTCACGAGGCCTGTCCCAGTATCTTTCAGGAAACTGGTCCCAGGACTTTGATGGAGCACTAGAAGAACTGCGGCGAGAAATAATCCACATCAACTCCACCCGTCTAGATATCTCCGTAGCAGAAGGACTCTCTTCCTGGTTCCTCAGAGCTCTCTCCCACGTCAAGGAGTGGGCGGGCATGGCTGGGATTGGCGTGTTCCTGCTTGGAGGTCTCATGCTCTTACTCTGGTTGTTATGCAGACTCCGCAATCAACATAAGAAGGACAAGGTGATCCTTGCTCAAGCCCTAATGGCGATAGACATTGGCGCCTCTTCCCAAGTGTGGCTCAATATGCTTAAGAAGGAAGCTCAGCTTTAGCTTGAGGTAGCTCTTGCACCCTGAGCCCATGTGGCACTGCACCAGGCCCGAGTACCTCAATGCTTAATCACAGCTTTCTTTAAGAAGCTCATGGTGCAAGAGGGTTGAGAAAAAGGGTCCAAACCCTTTGTACCAAGCGGTCCCAACGCCAGCCAGAGGATGCGAGGCAAAGCACTGCAAGAGGTCTTGGACCCCTCTGAGAGGCATGCCTGACTGCATAGGGGTAGATGCCCAGAACCCCTCTCCAAAAAGGGGGCATCAGGAAGTATGATGGAGGTCAGGCCTCTGTCTCCGCCTCTGCTGGCAAGTTCCGCCTTGAGCTTCTGTTAGACAAAAAAGGGGGAGATGTTGGCAGCCGTGCTCAGAAAATAGCGCCCCATGCAGGGCAGCCGGAAGGCCCCGAACTTCCTAATGACAAATCATCCCACACCACTAAACTACATGCTAATTGCGCCTTGGCATAAGGACCAATGAGACCCACCAAATGGTTATGCTAAATGCTAATAAGGCATATGGAGCCGCACCAACCAGGTCAGAGCATGAGAACTATATAAGCAAGCCTCTCCTTCCCCTCTGGGTCCTGCCCAACTCATTTGTTTCACAAAGAGCTGAAGAATAAAGCTTTCTGCAGAAGAATCCTGCTGTTGTTGCGTGCTGTTCTTGCCGGCGAGGACGGGGCGCGCGACACATCTGTGCATTTCATACCATGTATTAAACACCTACTATGTACCAGGCACTGTAATAGGTGTTTAGAATACGGTAGTAAGACAGGTGTGGCTTCTAATACAATTTTTTAAGCACAGAACTCGAGCATATATTCTTTTGAAAGGCATGTTTGTTACATTGTCACTGCCGAGAGTTGTCCATCTCTTAGTGCCCTGTGACTTTTGCACGGGCAGGTTTTCAAATACATCGTAAAGGTTGTTTGGTAGAGGAGAAACAAATTGGGACTCTTTCTGATGTCAACGATTATGTAATTCACTTAGTTACTAACAAAATTATTTAAAATGGTTATGTGTTAGGAAGGCCAATAATTGGCTGATCTTTCAGTTTTCACCTGCATGTGTCTCAGCTACATAGATTGAGATCTGAGAGGCTGGGCTTAATTCAAAGCATCCTGCTCTGAGGCAAATTTTAAAAATGCATTATCTGATGGCTTTCTGACCAAAACATGGAAAAATGAGGCCTATGTTCAATAATGTGACCTGGTTTCCATTTCAAGATCACTAGGAATGTAGGAAGACTAGGGAGTTATATATATGGAACAGAGTGTTGCTGATAAAGTAAAAATACAGTTAAAAACCTTGTACTTGTCTCAAATAGTGTATATTCTTGAATCTAAGGTAATAGTACTTTTTAGTTTGATAGCAGGTTTTCAGAGTTTCTTTTCAATGGGAAAATAATTGCTATAAGTGCAAGCATAATGTGAATTGCAAGACCCAGTCCTCTTGTGGGAGGAAAACAAGTGTGAGACTTCAGATTAAAGAGGTACAATGAGGGCTCTTTACAAGTTCTTACTACTGTTTATACTGTACATATAACTTTGTAGTTGAAAAGCAAAATTTATATATACTAAGTAAATGTGTCATGTACTCTGTGTATATGTATATCTATAATTTAAGTACATTTTATTTTTATAATTGAAGTTGATTGTCCACTTGCTTATAAGTGTTTTATTTCATGCCATTTGCAGGTAATGATAAAGCTAACCAGAGAGTGATAAGATGTATTCGTATATTAGAATCCTGTGGAACCGAGTGTTCTGTGTTCAAATATTCTCTCTTGAATTAAATTCACTGGGCTGCCTCCAGTGTCTGCTCAATCTTGGAGGAAACAATACATCTCTCTAGCAAGCATCTAAGAAAAAAAGGTTTATATTCCATGAATTTGTTTAGTATTTAAAATCATAGCTACCATTTGTTGAGTGTTTACTGTACAGTGCCAGATACTTTAAATATATTATCTCTGATTCTCTCAGAGAATCACCTGCAAGATAGGTGGTGGTGTTCTTATCATCCCCATTTTATATATGAGAGATTAAATAGCATGTTCAAGATGATTAGCAAGATCCTTCTTGCTCAGATATCTTCCTTCATAGGAACATACTTGCTCCAGCTCAGAGTAACAGCATCAAATTTGTGCATAAGTTTATTTTAGAAAGAAAAAGGAGACTGGCAGTTATTTTTTCTATCCTCCAGGACTTCAGCCTATTAAAAGCACCTGTGGAAAACATATTTGGGGATGTCTTTTCAAAAGCTGAAATCACTTTCTTATCTACCATACTCACTCCAGCCATGGGATCCTGACAGCCACTTTATACAGTGAGGTTTTTTTCTACTGGTCTTAGTTGATTCAGCAGGGAGTCTGCTCCTGAACCAAACTGGGCCAATCAGGAGTTTCATCTCCCTCTTTCCCTGGGAATTTAAAATTGAAAAAGAGCTTTTTGTGGTGCTGGAACTTGAGAGCTGTAAGAACATTTTTTGCTGTCCCCTTGGGCCAACTAGCAGTTAACCCATTCCTTTGAGAAAGAAAAATAAAGCCTATGCATTAAGAGAAGCAGAGATGAGAGATGGAGAGAGTCCCTGCGGCCCCAAAGATTTCCCAGTTTTCTAGTCCCGTCTTTCTAAATCTGTGCTCTTACTCTTACCCTAAAGCTGGGTTCTTTCTATAAGATATTCCTGATTCTACAATAAATTTCACTATACTAGCTTGACCTTTTTCTGTTATTTGCACTCAAAAAAAGTTCTGAGCCATTATCATTCCACCTTAACTTTCATTTTATTATTCATGCTTTTTAGCTATTTTCACAAGAAGAAATGTGACAGCAGATGATGTCCCAGAATTATAAGTAGTGTCATGAAGTCTAATCCACAATAAAAGGATTTTGAAAACTTCAGAGCAGTAGACTGTGCCTACTGTCTGGTGGTATAAAGTTAACAGTAAGACCGTAAAATTGATACCTGTGCTTCTGATGGCTGTTCACATGTAAGAAGCATAATATCCTGACCAAGGTAAAACATGGAAAAGGAGGAGTTAATGCCCAAGGTAGGTGAGGATATTCTAAGGGGGAGCTATAAATAAGTTCTACCTCATATAAATGAGGGTCTGTAGTCCCCAAACCAGTTGCTGTTTTGTTAAGAAACTGCAAATTATACTTTTTGAGGTATTCTAAAGAAGCAAATGATCAAATGAACTGAAGTTTTTAAGTGGTGAAAAGGTGGGTTCTATAAATCACTTGGGCATGATGTTGATCCTGACATGATTCTAGTCAATTTGTGTGCCTGTAGGAAAAATGATGTTCTTTAGGAGATATCCTTTTCTTTGGAAAGGGACTTGGTGGCCCCGGGGAGTACTATAGTTTCAGTGTGTCTGGATCTCAGCAAAGTATCAGGACGCCTGTTGTGGTAAACTTGTGGACTGAATGGAGAAAAGTGGTTGGTTGATCATCAACTGGTAGATGGACTAAACCCGAAGAACGCCATGTTGTTAGACTGATGCCAACTGGAAAGAAATCACAAATGGTAAACTACCAAATGATATTCTTTAACATCAGCATCTTAACTGAAGATAGTAAGAGGCTGTCAAACTTAAAAGTGAGAAAACTAGAAATTATGTTTAAGAGTCAAGAATGAAAACCAAATGAATTGCAAGTAACAGTTTTGGGGGGAAAATGCTCTTAGGTTCAAGGACACCATTTAAAACATACAGATTGTGAATACCAGTGGCTCACTGAAAATTCTTTGGAGATTATAGCTAACAACAAGCTCAATATGAATTGACGGTTATGTTTTTATTAAATGAAATGTAATATTAGGTAACTAATGAAAACAGTGGAGTTTCCTTCACTCTGATCAGAACCCATGGAGATAAATTCCAGAAAATGACAAATAAGAAAGTGACTGCTCTTAAAAAATACAGAGTCCTTTAAAAAGAAATCAAGATGCTCAGCCTAAAATACAGACGACTTGAATATAGTTTTTTTCAATGGAGGATCTGACAGAGTGATTATTATTAACAATGCCTAGCCCAAAATAAATGACATCTTTTTTTTTCTAATCTAGCTCAAGAGATGTATTCTGATTTTGTCCCTTGTTTATCATCTGAACAATCATTGGCAGTTGGCATTTTCTGCCTAGCATTAACATCTTTTGGGATGGTGTCTAGTTCAAATTTCCTCTTTTTTCTGGAGATAGCTACCAATAAAGACCAAGCCCTGCTAATTGAAGTAGACCCAAGCAGGGCCAGTCATATTCTTTATCTTCCTGGTGTTTTGAAGCTTAGCCTGGAGAGAGGATGAAATTTCGTATGAAATTCTTTGGAACTAAATTACCTGGAGCGTACCTCGGGGTACTTGGAACACTCCTTCCTTCACAAAGGAGGTCACTATCCTTCTAGTAGATTCTCTTTCTTAAATAAGCTAGCATGCCATTGGGTTTTCCAGGAAGCAGGTGTTGAGTACAATAAGCTTTTTGTTGAGAAACACTTACGAGGAAAAGAGCAGAGCAGAGCAGCCTTGGCAGGCAGAGCCATCAGACTGATGCAGACATGACACGGTCCGCCAGCCCAGCGGGAAGCAATGGAGCAAAGGATGCCCGTTGGAGGAGGCCCGTGACAGCAGGCATGGGTAGGCCCTTGTATTCCGACCTTGCTCAATCGCTGCATAGATGTCGCCAGAGAAGAGCATGACACTGGTTATCCCCACTGCAGTGGCTGGCCGAGGGCCTCCCCAAGAAGAGTCTGACCTGGTGCACATGCTGCGACACGGCTTGAAGGTGCAAAAGGCTGAAGACAGTCAACTAACCACACCTGTGGGCAGCAGGGATGCCAGGAAGGGTTCCAGACCAAAGAAGCCAAAACCCAGAAACAAGCTAAATGAAAAATATAAACTCAAGACCAAAGAGAATAGGAGAGGAGATACAGGCAGATCCAAACAACATTAGAAACTGAAAAGCAAACAGGAAATTGGTAACTGACTTAATAAACCACAGAAAAATGAAAGGAGAGTGCCTACAGGAGGTGGTGAGGAAGCAGCCAGAAGTCAGCTGATTCAAGTCGTGAGAGCCTTGTGCATTAGAGACATTAGGTATCTCCAAAGGCAGGTGACACGGGGCTAAAAGGTGGAGCAGTTGCTAGTCTGTTAAGAAGCAGTGAGCTCCTCTTAGTTACCCTTGGAGCAGGTTACCACTTCCCCCCAACCCCACAGGACACTGGTGGGCTCTCCCCTGGAGCTGTTGTTTCATGATCTCTGGAGTCAGTAATGCCAGGTGTAGCTGAAGGCAGAGCGTTACACTGAAAGCAGGGGATTAAATGAAAGTCTTTGCAGTGAACAGTGATCTCAGCCTCTTCAATGTATCTCCCAGAAAACTGGCAGCCAAGTTAATGTCCTCCAAGCAGGGGATTAGAAGGCTCCTCTCTGCCTTTCTTCTTCCTGCCCAAGAAAAAAGACTATAGATACTAAGAGTTGGGGGTCCCCGAGAAAACAGACTGACCTGGCTAGTGAAAGGTTTGATTGATTATAAATAACCCAGGGGGGAGGATCAAACTCCTGCAATGATGATCTTACCTGGAGTAGATGTCAGTACATTTCTGTAAGAATTGTACTTCATCGTTTCATTGTTTTACTACAGTTATGCCAGCTTTCAACATTTGCAATATAAGCTTACTTTTATCATTTGGGCAGAAAAAATTTCTGAACCCCCCTCCGTGCTTGTGCAATCATACCCAAAAGCTCTGTCCTTTGCACTGCTCCCCATCACCACGGGTAAGACAGCTGGAGCCCTCATGCGTTTGTCCCGTCCATTTTTCAGCCTTGACCAAAAAAACTGTCTTACAGACATCAAGGTAACCACATTCTGCACAGAAAATCTCTAATCATAGCTAAGATCATAACCAAAATGTAACTTGTTTGTGGACTCAAGGTAAACAAACTTAGAGTGATAATTAGCAGGGTCAGTTGGCACTGTAGTAAAGACAGGTGTTTATTCTGAGAAAAGAGGGTTCAGGCAGGTGAAGAGAGGAAATAGAAAGCCAATAAACACATACATCTGACTCTGACCCACAGTAGCATTAAGAGGACAGGGGGACGTCCATCCTGATGCAGCCAATTCTAAGGATGTCAGTTCTGTTTCCTCTTTCTAAAGCTAGTGTTTTGGACTTCTAATTTCATATGCTAGTTTCAGAGGTTTGAATGCTGTAAGACAAGTATGTCTTATTTAAGCATACTTTATACTTACAGACGGTGAAAGAAGTATTATTCTAATAATATGCTTTACAGAGTTACTCCTGTCTTGTTTGGACAGAGATTTTAGATAAGTCTGTGCTGTAGGTGAGGCTCCACGTGGCATCCTTATTTCAGGCACTCCTCCTGTCTGAGCAAAGGACGAGAAAGACGGTGATGGTGAACACAAGAGGGCGCATGATACACACAGAACTTCCCAACGGGGGCGCTGCCAGCGGGGAGCTCTCCGCGACCGCCTCGGCCTCAGGGAGGACAGCCAATCACGATGCCGCCTGTGTGCCCTACTAAGAATACCTTTTTGTCTATCAGCCGCAGCTGCGAAATCGGCCGAAAGTTTCTCAAGATGCGGATTAAAAGCAGCTTTGGGGTGAGTGAGCAAATCATATTGACCCTATTTCCAGGAGATCACCAAAGCCTAAACATATATTGATACTTTCAGCAGTGTCAAATAAGAGGGTGGGTATTCCCCCTCTCCATAATCTCGTCTTTTCTCTTCCCTTCCCCACTCTTTTTCTAGGGAGTCTCTCGTAAGCCTGAGAGATTCACCCAGTTAGCATGGTAGCACATTGAAGTTCTGCTGTGTTAGTCATCAGTAACAACACACAGGTCTGTTTAGATGATTTGTGTGGAAAGACCTAAAGTTTTCTTCCAAAGATGCATAGGCCTTGTAGGAACTGATTTAACCCTTCCAAGGGAAAAATCAAAGAATTGTGCGTGTCTCTTTGTGTATAGTCAGAATTAGTGGATTGTAGGGCATGGATTTCAGTATGTACTGCCAAGTTGCTCTCCCAGAGGGCTGTGCCAATTCTATGAGCATGTCTGTTTACCTATGCCCACTTCAAAAGTGATGTTTTTTCCCCCAGTTGATGGGTGAGAAATGGTTGTTGCCTTTGCATATTAGTAAGGTAGAAATCCAAGTTCTCACACGTTTATAAACCTTTCGAATTTTTTTCTTCTCCAAATTGCTTTTGCCATATCCTTTGCCCATTAAAAATAATATTAGGTCCTATTTTTCGTATTGAATTGTAGGCATTCTTAATCTGGAATTAAGTCTTAGTCACTTGTTTTTGCTTTATTTATTGTGTCTTTTCGTAAAATTTTAGTTTTAAATTTTGGTGTCTCAAGCTTATCCATCTCCCCTCCTGCCCCCTTTTATGGCCTTCATGAAACTTCAAAACTTGAAAAGAAAGTTGGACTGTATTTTAGTAAAATAGGGAAGATCCCGGCAAGTCGAGTGGAGTTCTTAGGAAGATTGAAGGCAGACCAGCCTCATCTTCATTTGGTCCGACAGAAAGTAGGAAACAAACAGTAGGATCACTGAAACTGCCTGGGTGGTGAGGTAACAGGTGCTAGAAGCAGAGAGTGAGTGTGGAGGAAAGGGAAGGCATCTACAGAGAGAAGTTTACACTTTCCAGAAACTCAGAGGTTTAGGTGGAACGTGAAGGATTTAAAAGGCTCTTCTTTGAGATTGTGTAAGGATAAAAAAATGACAGACAGGGTACATGGCCTGTGTGCTTGACTGCCTACGGGCTTCATAGCAGGCTTTTGGCTTTACCTTAGCAAATGAATCTAGTCTCATCATGAAGCCAGAAGTCTTCTCTAGGACGACCAAGAACTTATCACATATGTTTTTAAACGCAGTGGAGATGGGTAGGAGTCAAGTAGGTGCTGGTGTCTGTGGGCCAACTTCAGGTATCTCAAGAGGCAAAATAAACTTCTGAGATTCTTTTTTTTTTTTTTTAATTGAATCTATCATTTCAAATACCAGTGTTTTCTTTTATGCTTAGTGTCTTATATCATGTTTATGTAGTCTCTGTTGACCTCCAAATCATGAAGGTATTCTCCTACTTATTTTTGGTTTTGGTCTTTTTAAAAAATTCAAAGTATTTAAACTAAAACAATAGAAAACAGTTCACCCACTTCTCCCACTCTCCTACTCCCCACCACCTCTGGTAACAGCCAATCTAGTCTCTGTATCTTTCTATTTTTAAAAAAATGTGACATGTAAGTGAGATTATATGGTGTTCGTCTTTCTCTGACTTATTTAGCATAATGTCCTTACTTCATTTAGCATGAAGTCTATCCATGTTGTTCCAAATGGCGAGATTTCAAACTATATTACAAAGCTATAGTAATTCTTTTTTATGGCTGAATAAAATTCTCTTGTGTGCATATGTATCACATCTTTCTGCATTCATCCATCAGTAGACACAAAGGCTATTTCCATGTCTTGGCTTTTGTTAAATAATGCTAGAGAGACTATGGGGGTGCATATGTCTTTTCCAGTTAGTGTTTTCTTTTTCTTCTGGATAATTCTGTAAGTGGAATTGCTGGATCAAATATAGTTATACTTTTAATTTTTTGATACTGTTCTCCATAGAGGTTATACCAATTTGTATTCCCACCAGCAGTGCACAAGGGTTTCCTTTTCTCCACACCCTTACCAGTATTTATTTCTTGTCTTTTGGACAGTGGCCATTCTGACTGGTATGAGGTGGTATCTCACTGTGGTTTTGATTTGCATTTTCCTGATGATTAGTGATGTTGAGCATCTTTTCATGTCCTTGTTGGCCATCTGTATGTCTTCTTTGAAAGAATTTCTATTTGGATCCTCTGCCTCTTAATGATCAATCACTTGTGGGTTTTTTGTTGGCTTTTGCTCTTGAAGTATATGAGTAATTTATATATTTTGGATATTAGCACCTTATCAGATGTATGATTTGCAAAAATCTTCTACCAGTAGGTTGTCATTTCATTTTGCTGATGTTTTCTTTTGCAGTCCAAAAGTTTTCTAGTTCATATGGTCCCACTTGTTTATTTTGGGTTGCTTTTGGTGTCAGAATTAAGAAATCACCACCAAAATCTATGTCAAGGAGTTTACTGCCTATGTTTTATTCTAGGAATTTTATGGTTTCAGGTCTTAAATTCATCCTTAATCCATTTTGAGTTAATTTTTATGTGTAATGTAAGCTAGTCCAGTTTCATTCTTTTGCATGTAGCTGCTCAATGTTCCCAGCACCATTTGTAGAAGAGATTATCCCTTCCCCATCATATATTCTTGGTTTGTCTGTCATAAAATAATTGGTTACACATGCCTGGGTCTATTTCTGGACTCTGTTTCATTGACCTATGTGTCTGTTTTTATGAAAATACCATACTGTTTTGATGACTATAGCTTTGTAATACAGTTTGAAATCAGGGCATGTGATGATTACAGCTTTGTTCTTCTTTCTCAAGATAACTTTGGTTATTTGAGGTCTTCTCTGGTTCAGTACAAACTTTAGGATTGTTTTATTTCTGTGAAAGGTGCCGGTAGAATTGTGATAGGGATTGCACTGAATCTATAGATTGCTTTGGGTAGTATGGGCATTTCAACACTATTAATTCTTCCAGTCCGTGAGCACAAAATATTTTTACATTGTCTTCAATTTCTTTCATCATTAATGTATTATAGTTTTCAATACATGGCTCTTTCAACTCCTTGTTTAGACTTATTCCTAGGTATTTTATTCTTTTTGATGCAATTGTAAATAGGGTTGTTTTCTTAATTTCTTTTTCTGCTAGTTCATAGTAACTGTAGAATTGCAACATGTATTTGGGTATTGATTTTGTACCTTGCAACTTTACTGAATTCATTTATTCTAACAGTTTTCTAATGGACTCTTCAGCATGTTCTATATATAATATCGTTGCCATATACAAATAATAACAGTTTTACTTTTCAATTTGGATGGCTTTATTTCTTTTTCTTCATTGCTCTGGCTTGGAATTCTAATATTCTGTTGAATAAAAGTGTCAAGAGTGGACATCCTTGTCTTCTTTCTTAGAGGGAAAACTTTTCAGCTTTTTACTTTTAAGTATGAGGTTAGGTATGGGCTTGTTATACATGGCTTTTATTATGTTGAGGTATGTTCCCTCTATGCCCACTTTGTGGAGAGTTTTTATAATAAATGGATGTTGAATTTTAAATGATTTTCTTTTTACATCTACTGAGATGATCATATGATTTTATCCTTTATTTCTGCTTTCATAACCACTGTGGTAGTAAAAGATGCTTGATATGATTTCAGTTTTCTTTTATTATATTAAGACTTATTTTGTGGCCTAACATACGGTCTACCTTGGAAAATGTTCCATGTGCACTTGACAAGAATGTATATTGTGTTGTTTTTGATGGAATGTTCAGTAAATATCTGGTAAGTCTATCTGGTTTAATGTCGTGTTTAAGGTCAGGGTTTCCCTATTCATTTTCCATCTGGATGATACAGGCATTGATGAAAGTGGGGTATCGATGTCTCCTACTATTGCTGTTAGTTTCTCTCTTTAGGGCTGATAATACTTGCTTTACATATTTAGGTGCTTCTACATTAAGTACATAAATATTTGCAAATGTTATATATCCTCTTGTGTTGACTCCTTTATCATTATGTAATACACACATCTCTTATTATAATCTTTGTTTTAAAGTCTATTTTGTCTGGTATAAGTATAGCTACTCCAAATATTAGTTTTTATTTTCATGGAATATCTTTTTCCATTCCTTCTTTCTCAGTCTGTGTATGTCCTTACATCTAAAGTGAGTCTCTTGTAGGCAGTGTATAGATGGCTTAGATGGCTACTTTTTCTTTTTAAATCCATTCAGCCACTGTATGTATTTTGACTGAAGAATTTAGTTCATTTACACTTAAAGTAATTATTGACATGTGCTTATTGACATTTTGTTAATTGTTTTCTGGCTGTTCTTGTAGTTCTTTTTCTCTTGCTCTCTTTTGTGGTTTGTTAGCTTTCTTTAGTGGCATGTTTATATTATTTTATCTTTTTTGAATTTATTATAGGTTTTTTGCTTGCTTTCTGGTTTCCATGAGGCTTACATATAACAACTTATATCTATACTAGTCTAGTTTAAGTTGATAAAAACTTAAGTTTGACCCCATTCTAAAGCTCAACACTTACTCTCCCCACCACATTTTGTTTGTGATGTCACCATTTCCATCTTTTTGTCTCATGTATCCCTTAGCTAATTATATAATCATAGTTATTTTTACTGCTTTTGCCTTTTAACCTTCATACTAGCTTAATAATTGATTAATCCACAACTTTTGTAACTTTTCAGTGAGATTCTTTCATATATGTTGTTACTAATTAGTGCCCTTTCTTTCCAGCTTCAAGAAGTCCCTTTAAATTTCTTATAAATCTGGTTTAGTGTGAAAAGCTCCTTTAGCTTTTGTTTATCCGGAAAACTCTTTATGAGTTGTGAATGATAACTTTGTGGCTGTTGAGCTCTTGAAATGTGGCTAGTGCAACTGAGGAACTGAACTTGAAGTTATATTTAATTTTAATTAAATTTGAAATGGCCGTATTGGCTGCCTACTGGACTATACAGATTTGAATGACCATATTAAGGAATTCTTAATTAATGGCATTATATCTGAATTGTAAAGTTCTTATGCATTTCCAATAGTCCTTAAGGGTCAGAAGCTTTATGAATTACACGTCACTGAACAAATGGGCTTAGATGCATCAGTTCACTGTGCCCTGAGTCAGGATACCTTGGACTGTCTAATAGAAACTAGTGTGTTAGGAATAGGTGCTACCAGATGCTCATGTGGAGAAGAGAAGACGGCTTACATTTGCCAGTATGGGGCATCACTGGAAACTTGGTTGCTTTTTGACTGTTGAGTGCTTGGGATATGAACCAATTGGTGGCGCTACTGTAGGATAATTCAGTGATGTTGAAAGGGCTTTGAAAGAGCAGAAACCAATCTCTGAAGTGGTGGCTCTTAGGAAATGAAGGAAGAAATCTGTCACTTGACATGTGTCATTCCTGTTGCACTTCAGAGAAGTGTGTGGAACACATGAGTTTTAATAAGCATTGAATTGGAATAGATTTCTTCCCTGGTCCACCAACTTCTGAGAATGAAGGATATGTTTTGAGTTCAATGGGTATTAAAGGTGGTTTGCTGGAGATTGTCCTAAAATCACCACCATTCACCAGTTTGACTCAAGAGTAGCCGGGCAACAGGAGGACCACTCCTGGAACTGGAAGTAAACAGAGCACCTGCCCTATGGATGAGGAGCAGCCCAAATGTTACTGGAGGCTTTGCAAACTCCCAAAAGTCTTGCTGTTTTATTTCAGGAGGGTTTTTGGAAAAGGAACCTGTGGTACTTGCTAATGATGGCTTATCTGACAGTGAGGCCTTATGGATCCTTTGTGGGGTTAGACTGAATTGGTCTCTCACAGCTGTGTGCTGGGATCTGCGTAGGTGCCATGCTGATGGCCCAGAGGCTGGCCTCGTGTCTCTCCCTTACCAGGTGCCACAGGGGCGAGGCACAGGAAGGCAGAAGAGGAAGAACCTCAGTAGATTTGTTGTTTATTAATTTTGTTTATAAGATAAAGGACTCTTTTTTCTTTAGATTTTCTGCCTTTGGTGTCAAAAATGTCATTCTTGCCCAATGTGACAAAACTTTCCATTCATACAAGCTAGTTCCTTTATGGTTTTGTTCCTTTCCTTTTAAAAAATTGTGGCTAAATAGGCATCAGATAAAATTTACCATTTTAGCCGTTTTTAAGCATACAGTTCTGTGGCATTAAATATATTCACTTTTTTTTGGTATCATTAATCTATAATTACATGAGGAACATTATGTTTACTGGACTCCCCCCATCACCAAGTACCTTCACATTTTTATACAACCATCACCACCATCATTTCCAGAACCTTTTCATCTTCCTCAAATGAAACTGTACTCACTGAACAATAACTTTCTATTCCCTCTCCCTCAAACCCAGGAGCCCACTGTCCTACTTTGCTTCCGTGAATCCCTGCTTTCGGACCTGAGGCAAGTGGTATTTGTGCTTTTGTGACCAGCTCATTCTGCTTGGCTTGATGTCTTCAAGGTTCATCCATGTAGCATGTGTCAGAATTTCCTTCCGTTCAAAGGCTGAGTATTCAATATCGCATTTTCCATATATACCAAATTCTATTTTTTCATTCATTGGCAGACGTGTGGGTTGTTTCCACTTTTGGCTCTTGTGAATAATGCAGTGAACATTGGTGTACAAATATCTGTTCAAATCCCTGCTTTTAATTCTTTTCAGTGTGTACCCAGAAGTAGTGTTTTTCCCTTAAAATGTGTGATCCATCTAAATATAAAGGCTTGTGTTGTGAGGTAGAATGAGGTGGAAAGCCACCTTCGTTGAACTAAAAGATGACCAGCTAGCCTGACTACAATCTTTTTTTCTAAAAAAGAATAATACAGCTAATTTATTTCATATGAAATTTTAATTTTTGTTGCACTTTTATATTTGAAACTGTGTTGGTGTTAGAAGTTGTTGAAAGTATCACAATTGAAGAAGGAACAGTATTATAATGAAAGGATCCTGATTTATAAAACCAAGTTGTTGCTATCAGCTCTGAAAATAACTAGGTCTTTAAAATTTGGCAAGTTATTTAACTTCTTGGAGCCTTAGCCTTCATAAATTGTAATCACTGATCTGTAACCATGTCCAATGAAAAAGAGTCAGAAATAATTGGTACAAAAAAGGTAATACAAATTCAGAGCCTGATGTAGTGACAAGAAGCAGTATGTTCTTTAGCTTGTTATCTTTCTGTGGCCGATGGAAAACCTCTTACCATTCAAAAGGTCAAGCTTTCAGTCAGAAGTGTGTATAGGCTTTTTTAAAATTAATGTATCATTGATATACAGTCTTATAAAGATAGTAGTAACCAACGTTGTGTTTACTACATTCCCCCCTATTATCAAGTCCCCACCACATACCCCATTACAGTCACTGTCCGTCAGCATAGTAAGATGCTATAGAATCTTGTCTTCCCTGTGCTATACCGCCTTCTCCATGCTCCCCCTACATTATGTGTGCTAATCATAATAACCCTTAATCCCCTTCTCCCTCTCTTCCTGCCTGCTGTCCCCCACCCCCTTTCCCTTTCTGCTACTCTCTTCTTGGGTCCTGTGAGTCTGCTGCTGTTTTGTTCCTTCAGTTTATGCTTTCTTGTTGTATTCTAAAAGTGAGTGAAACCATTTGGTACTTGTCTTTCTCTGCCTGGCTTATTTCAGTGAGCATAATACCCTTTAGCTCCAGCCATGTTGTTGCAAATGGTAGGATTTGTTTTCTTCTTACGGCTGAATAATATTCCATTGTATATATGTACCACATCTTCTTTATCCATTCATCTACTGATGGACACTTAGGTTGCTTCCATGTCTTGACTATTATAAATAGTGCTGTGATAAGCATAGGGGTGCATATGTCTTTTTGAATCTGTGATCTTGTTTTCTTCAGGTAAATTCCTAGGAGTGGAATTCCTGGGTCAAATGGTATTTCTATTTTGAGTTTTTTGAGGAACCTCCATACTGCTTTCCAGAATGGTTGAACTAATTTACATTCTCACCAGCAATGTAGGAGGGTTCCCCTTTCTCCACATCCTCACCAGCATTTGTTGTTGCAATGTTGGGCCATCCTAACTGGTCTGAGGTGATATCTCATTGTGGTTTTAATTTGCATTTCCCTGATGATTAGTGATGTGGAGCATCTTTTCATGTGCCTGTTGGCTATCTGAATTTCTTCTTTGGAGAAGTGTCTGTTCAGATCCTCTGCCCATTTTTAATTGGGTTATTTGCCTTTTGGGTGTTGAGGCATGTGAGCTCTTTATATATTTTGGATGTCAACCCCTTGTTGCATATGTCATTTGTGAATATATTCTCTCAACTGTAGGATGCCTTTTTGTTCTGCTGATGGAACAATCTTTGTTGAACTTTTATATTTGAAAAGTTCTTTGCTGTACAGAAGCTTTTTCGCTTGATGTCCCATTTGTGCATTTTTGCTTTTGTTTCCCTTGCCCAAGGAGATGTGCTCAGGAAAAAGTTGCTCAAGTTTGTATTCAAGAGATTTTTGCCTATGTTTTCTTCTCTTGAGTTTTATGGTTTTATGACTTACATTCAGGTCTTCTATCCATTTCAAGTTTACTTTTGTGTATGGAGTTAGACAGTATTCCAATTTCATTCTCTTACATGTAGCTGTCCAGTTTTGCCAACATCAGTTGTTGAAGAAGCTGTCGTTTCCCCAATTGTATAACCATGGCTCTTTTATTGTATATTAAGTGGCCATGTATGTGTGGATTTATACCTGGGCTCTCTGTGCTATTCCAGATATATGGATCTATTCTTGTGCCAGTACCAAATTGTCTTGATTACCGTGGCTTTGTAGTAGAGCTTAAAGTTGGGGAGCATAATCCCCCCAGCTTTATTCTTCCTTCTCAGGATTGCTTTGGCTATTCAAGGTCTTTTGTGGTTCCATATGAATTTTAGAACTATTTGTTCTAGTTCGTTGAAGAATGCTGTTGGTATTTTGATAGGGGTCGCATTGAATCTGTAGATTGCTTTAGGCAAGATGGCCACTTTATTAATGCCACAATATTAATTCTTCCTACCCATGAGCATGGGATGCATGTCCATTTATTGGTGTCTTCTTTAATTTCTCTCAAGACTGTCTTGTAGTTTTCAGAGGTCTTTCATCTCCTTGAGTAGGCTTATTCCTAGTTATTTTATTCTTTTAGATGCAGTTGTCAGTGGAATTGTTTTCCTGATATCTCTTTCTGCTAGTTCATCATTAGTATTTCTGTGTATTAATTTTGTATCCTGCAAGTTTGTTGAATTTAGTTATTAGTTCTAGAAGTTTTGGGTTGGATTCTTTAGGGCTTTTTATGTGCAGTATCATGTGATCTGCAAACAGTGACAGTTTAACTTCTTCCTCACCAATATGGATGCCTTTTATTTCTTTGTGCTGTCTGATTGCTGTGGCTAGGACTTCCAGTACTATGTTGAATATAGGTGGGGAGAATGGGCATCCTTGTCTTGTTCCCAATCTTAGAGGAAAAGCTTTTAGCTTCTCACTGTTAAGCATGATGTTGGCTGTGGGTTTGTCATATATGGCCTTTATTATGTTGAGGTACTTGTCCTTTATACCCATTTTGTTGAGAGTTTTTATCATGAATGGATGTTGAATTTTGTCAAATGCTTTTTCAGCATCTATGGAGGTGATCATGTGGTTTCTGTCCTTTTTCTTGATGTAGTGGATGATGCTGATGGATTTTCTAATATTGTACCATCCCTGCATCCCTGGGATAAATCCCAGTTGACCAAGATCGATGATCGTTTTGATGTGTTTTTGAATTTGGTTTGCTAATGTTTAGTATTTTTGCATCCATGTTCTTCAGGGATATTGGTCTGTAATTTTCTTTTTTTGTGGTGTCTTTGCCTGGTTTTGGTATTAGGGTGATGCTGGCCTCATAGGATGAGTTTGGAAGTATTCCCTCCTCTTCTACTTTTTAGAAACTTTAAGTGGGATGGGTATTAGGTCTTCACTAAATGTTTGATAAAATTCAGCAGTGAAGTCATCTGATCCAGAGATTTTGTCTTTGAGTAGTCTTTTGATTACCTATTCAATTTCATTGCTGGTAATTTGTCTGTTCAGATTTTCTGTTTCTTCCTGGGTAAGTCTTGGAAGGTTGTATTTTTTTAGAAAGTTGTCTATTTCTCCTAGGATCCAATTTGTTAGCATATTACTTTTCAGAGTATTCTCTAATCATTCTTTGTATTACTGTGGTGTCCGTAGTGACTTTTCCTTTCTCATTTCTGATTTTGTTTATTTGTGTAGACTCTCCTTTTTTTCTTGATAAGTCTAGTTAGGGGTTTATCTCTTTTGTTTGTTTTCTCAAAGAACCAGCTCTTGGTGTCAGTGATTCTTTCTATTGTTTTATTCTTCTTGATTTTATATATTTCTGCTCTGATCTTTATTATGTCCCTACTTCTACTGACTTTGGGACTCAATTGTTCTTCCTTTTCTAGTTCCATTAATTATGAGTTTAGACTTTTCATTTGGGATTGTTCTTCTTTCTTGAGGTAAGCCTGTATTGCTATATACTTTCTTCTTAGAACTGCCTTTGCTGCATCCTAAAGGTTTTGGGCTGTTGAATTGTTTTCATTTTTCTCCATGTATTCCTTGATCTGTTTTAGTTTTGTCATCGGTCCACTGATTATTCAGAAACATGTTGTTTAGCCTCCATGTGTTTGTGGGCTTTTTTGTTTTCTTTACATAATTTATTTCTAGTTTCATACCTTTGTGGTCTGAGAAGCTGGTTGTTACATTTTCAATCTTTTTGAATTTTTGTGGCCTAGTATGTGACTTATTTTGGAAAATGTTCCACGTGCCCTTGAGAAGAATGTGTATCCTGCTACTTCTGGGTGTAGTGTTCTGGAGATGTCAGTTAAGTCCATCTGTTCCTATCTGCTGTTCAGTGCCTCTATCTCCATTCATATTTTCTGACTGGTTTATCTATCCTTTGGAGTGACTGGTGTGTTGAAGTTTCCTAAAATGAATACTTTGCATACTATTTCCCCCTTTAATTCTGTAAGTATTTGTTTTACGTAATTAAGTGCTCCTATATTGGGTACATAGATACTTACAATGGTCATATCCTCCTGTTGGACTGACTCCTTTATCATTATGGAATGTCCTTCTTTGTCTCTTGTTACTTCTTGGCTTTCAAGTCTGTTTTCACTGATAAGAGATACTGTAACTCCTGCTTTTTTCTCCCTATTATTTGCATGAAATATCTTTTCCCATTCCTTCACTTTTAGTCTTTGTATTTCTTTGGGTTTGAAGTGAGTCTCTTGCAGCAGCCTATAGATGGGTCTTGTTTTTTTTATCCATTCTGTAACTCTATGTCTTTTCATTGGTGCATTCAGTCCATTTACATTTAGGGAGATTATAGATAGATTTGTACTTATTGCCATTGCAGGCTTTGGATTTGTGATTACCAAAGGCTCAAGGGAAGCTTCTTTACTAACAGTCTAAGTCAACTCACTTATGCTATTCCAAAGACAATCTAAAGGTTATTTTTTCTCCCTCCTTTTTCTTCCTCCTCCACTCTTTATATATTAGGTGTCATATTCTGTACTCTTTGTATATCCCTTGACTGACTTTGTATGTAGTTGATTTAATTTTGCATTTGGTTAGTAATTAATTAGTCTTCTTCCTTTACTGTGGTTTTATTTTCTCTGGTGACAGCTATTTAGCTTTAGGAGCACTTCCATCCAAAGCTGTCCCTCTAAAATAAACTGTAGAGATGATTTGTGGGAAATAAATTCCCTCAAGTGTTGCTTACCTAGAAATTGTTTAATCCCTGCCTCAAATTTAAATGATAATTTTGTTGGGTAGAGTATTCTTGGTTTGAAGCCCTTCTGTTTCATTGCACTAAATATATAATGCCAGTGCCTTCGGGCCTGTAAGGTTTCTGCTGAGAAGGCTGATGATAGCCTGATGGTTTTTCCTCTGTATGTGGTCTTTTTTTCTCCCTCTGGTTGGTTTTAATACTCTGTCATTTTCCTTGATCTTTGCCATTTTAATTATTATGTGTCTTGGTGTTGTCTTCCTTGGGTCCCTTGTGTTAGGAGAACTGTGCACTTCCATGACTTGAAAGACTATCTCCTTCCCCAGATTGGGGAGGTGTTCAGCCATTATTTCCTCAAAGAGACTTTTTATCCTTCTTTCTTTCTCTTCTTCTGGTACCCCTATAATGTGAATATTGTTCCATTTGGATTAGTCACACAGTTCTCTTTATATTCTTTCATTCCTAGAGATCCATTTTTCTCTCTGAGCCTCAGAATTTTTTGTATTCCTGTTCTGTAATTTCTATTCCATTTACTGTCTCCTCTACCTCATCTAATATGCTCTTAAATCCTTCTGTTGTATGTTTCATTTCAGATACTGTAATTTCAGTTTCCATCTCATTCTGAGGTCTTGAATATTTTTCTGTAGCTCTGTATGTTTCTGATTTTTATTTTGAAATCTTTATCAGGAAGATTGGTGATTTCTCTTAGTTTCACTTAGCCCTCTTTCTGATGTCTGTGGGACTAGGTTTGTACCAGATTCTTTTGCTGTTCCATATTCCTAATGATTACTATGGAAAAATATTTTTGTGTCGGCGGTGACCTTTAGTGCCCAGAAGTTCTCCTATGGAGCTGCCCAGCACCTGGAGTGATGATGGGGGTAGCAGTCGAGAGGCACCAGTGCCTGTCTGGAGGAAAGTGCTCTTTCCTGCTTCCTGGCTGTATTGCCTGTCTCTCTTGCGAGGGCCAGTGGGCCCAGTGCACAGGGAGGAGCTCCTGTGTTACTCCTCTTTAGCTGCCATAGGTGGGACTGCCTTCTGGTTGGCCTTGCACA
This sequence comes from Manis javanica, assembly GCF_040802235.1. Taxonomy (NCBI): domain Eukaryota; kingdom Metazoa; phylum Chordata; class Mammalia; order Pholidota; family Manidae; genus Manis; species Manis javanica. The sequence goes on along the minus strand of NC_133167.1, from coordinate 39,932,446 downwards.
GTGGCGGGGACAGCAGGTTTGTGAACTTGTGCTGGTTGGGAGGAAGGAGCGGCAGGCTCCGTATTGTGGTGGGGGGCCTTGGTGCAGTTGTCAGCCAAAGGGGATGGAGTGCCTGAAGCTTCTGAAAGTTCCCAACCTGTTGGGCTGAGTGTGCCAGGATGATTTTGTTCCACCTGTCCTTTTACCAGAGCAGCAAGCTCTGTGCAATCCTTGCCTCTTTAGCAGCCCTCTCGCTGTTGGGAAGTCTTTCAAAGTGCCAGTCTTTATTTTGTCCTGGACTGGCTGGCTTTGGGTACCTGCTGTCCACAAGCAGCTGGAATCTCAGTCTCTCTGAGTATTCTGCCTGTCTTTGTTTCCCAACCCCACTAATCTCCAGAGTACCATTTAATGTGGGTTCATGCTCCCAGAGCAGATCTCCGGGGCTGGGTGTTCAGCAGTCCTAGGCTTCTACCCCCTCCCCGCTCCTTTTCCTCCTGTCAGTGAGCCTGGGTGGGGGAAGGGCTTGGGTCTCACCAGGTGGCAGCTTTGCTACTTTACCCTTTTCTGTGAGGTCTTCTCTTTCTCCAGATGTAGGTGGTCTGTCGCAGTCTTCTTTCTGGTCCCAACCCCACTAATCTCCAGAGTACCATTTAATGTGGGTTCATGCTCCCAGAGCAGATCTCCGGGGCTGGGTGTTCAGCAGTCCTAGGCTTCTACCCCATCCCCGCTCCTTTTCCTCCTGTCAGTGAGCCTGGGTAGGGGAAGGGCTTGGATCTCACCAGGTGGCAGCTTTGCTACTTTACCCTTTTCTGTGAGGTCTTCTCTTTCTCCAGATGTAGGTGGTCTGTCGCAGTCTTCTTTCTGGTTGCTCTTTCAGGATTAGTTGTATTTGCTGTATTTTTGTATTATATATGATTTTGGGAAGGTTTCTGTCTTACTTCTCACACCACCATCTTTAAGCCTCTCCCTCTGCTTAGACACTTTTTTAGTGTTTCCAGATCTAGTCTTGCATTTAAGTCATTGTGGTGGTGATTTCTGATCATCCTTAGACCCCTTCAGTGGCTTCCTCTTTCTGTCTGTCCTACATTTTTTACATTTTTTATTGGTCTGCCTTTGCTACAGAACAGTAGAGCAGAAGTGTGAGACAGCACACATTGTGATTTGGTGTTTCCCAAATTTTATTTAGTTATTTGATAGATTTGACATTGCCTGCCTTCAGTTTGTGCGGACAGTTTGGTTTTATGTAGAATTTACTTTCCCTTTTGTGTTTCAGATTGCTTAGAAAGGAAATATTAGTAGGTAGATAGTTAAGCAGCTGCCATTGCCTCTAGCTACCGCAAATTCCCTATATAAAAGTGATTGAGGAATCAGTTTTTAAAGTTTCAGGAAGAACGTGGCAGCTCATAGCTGTCTTATATAAATGCTCTGGAGGAAAAGAAGTGTCATTATAAACGAGGCACCTAGCACCGCTTCAGAGCTCGCTGGCTGCAGTGTTAGTAAAGTTCAGCAGTGATCATCTTGGTGAGTTTTCTCTACTTAACAGTCATGACTATGATGGACATCTATGGTTTTGATCTGACTTCAAATCCCCTTTTTTTCTGGAAACATCACTTCAGTTTCCTCTGGGGAACTAGCCTCAGTTTCAGAGATGGACACATCTCACACCCAGACCTAGCCAACCAGTGTATAATCCATCTTTCAAGTCACAGTGGTTGGTTAAGGGAGGGCATGTGACCAGTCCATTCAGTGGAGACTTAATCCTCTATCACTTATTAGAACTTCAAGGAAAGCCCTCTTCTGGGGCTGTTAAGTAGAAAATATTCCAGTCTGTTCTAGTCTTTCATATTTATACACTGTTTGTGGCCATTTATAACAGGCTTACGTTAACAAATGGTTTACAGAGTCCCTATTGCCCAAAGAAGTCCAAGGTATAGAGTATATGATATAGGGCAGTGCCAGCATAAAGCCATCTTGCTCAAAGAACTGAGATTGATCACCAGAAATAAGAGGCCCAAATAAATGCTCTAGAGAGATACCAAATATTATCAAATAGTCGTGTTTCTTAGAAATTTTGCTTTTTTTTCGAAGAGTGTTCTTCGAAACACCATTTCAAAAAATGAGAATTTATAACAATTCCCAGTCCTTTGTTAAGTCTCCACCCATATATGGTACTTTGGGATCACTGTCAGAGGAATTCCTTTATTCTTTGTGACAACTACAGATTTAATAGGTATGATTTACTTTACTTCCAGATAAAGTACACTGCAGTCCTTCAGTATGATCAAATTATAGCTGTGTAACATTAGAATATTGAAGAAATTACCGGAGACACTTATATGTGGAATCTTAAAAAAATAAAATTCAGACTCATAGAAACATGGAGTTAGAAGAGTGATTGCCAGAGGCTGGGGGGTTGCGGAACTATTGAGAGGCTGGTAAAGGGTTACAGACTTCAGGTTCTGAGAATGAATAAGGTCTGAGGATCTAAGGTATGCCATGGTAACTATAGTTTAAAAAGACTGATATATAATTGAACTCTGCTAAGAGAATTGAAACTAAATATTCTCACCAAAAAAAAAAAAAAGTTAAGTGATGGATGTTAATTAACCAGATAGATGGAAGGAGTCCTTTCACAATGTATATCAAGTTATCATGATGTATACTTTAAACATCATACAGTTTTGTCAATTACACCTCAATAAAGCTCAGTAAAGGCCAAAAAAGGGAAATTACCAGAGAAGTAGCTATGGTCTCAGAATCCCCAAGGGCAAAACACTCGACAGGTTACCTGGAGCAAAGTTAGTAAGAGTCCAGATTCTAGATTTTCATACATCTTTTTGTAATGTTTTAATGCCCTTGTCTGCCAATTATGATGTGTTAGTTCTGGGTCAGTTTTTATTTCTCTTTATGGGTCATATTTTCCTACCTCTTTGCATGTTTGATAAGCTTGGATTGGGTGCCAGAAACTGATTTTACCTTAATGAATGCCATATATTGTCATATTCCTCTAAATATTCTGAAGCTGTGTCTTGTAAGGCAGTTAGTTACTTGGAAGTGGAATGTCCGGGGTCTTGCTCTGATGTGTCAGGACCAGACCCGTGTTTGCTGGGGGCTAACTGCGCTCTGCTGCAGCAGGTCTCCCTGGGTGCAGTCAGCGCCCTGCACAGCATGTGGCCTCCAGTGCCGCCGGAGGGGGCTGTCCCTGTGTATGTGGACTGGGCCCTCTTACTGCTACCCTTCTGGACAGTTCCAATCCCAGCCTCGGGTTGTTTCCTTCCATGCACATGACCAGTGCTCAGCTGAATACTTGAATACTCAGAGGACCCTCTGGTCACCTCTGAAAGTCTCTCTGGGCAGCTCTCTCCTGTCTGGAACTTGAGCAGCTTTGTCTCCCTGGCCTCTCCGTTCTGGCTCCTCAGCTCGGGAAACCAGCCCCCCTGTGGGCTGCCTTGCAGCTGGCGCTCTCTCAGCCTGGCAGCCGGGGCGGTAGTGGGGCTCACCTCACTCGCTCCCTTTCTCTCAGGGATTGCTGTTCTGTGTTGCATCGTGGCCAGTCTCTTAAAAACCATTGTTTCATATTTTGCTTGTTTTGGGGTTGTTTTAGATGAAGGTGGACTCACAATAGCAGCTAGTGTACTATATGATAGACACTGTAGAAACACTTAAAAAATATTATAGAAATACTTTAGTAAATCATCACACTAAATAGGCTGTTCTAACATAAGGTTTACTAGAAATGATCACCAGTGTAACTATAACTCATTCTCCCTAGCTAATGTTTTGTATAGCCAACCTAAAAAATGATATAAAGGTATGTTACCCAACTTTATCAATAATGGTGCCCCTTGAGGACAATACATTGGTGAAGAAAAATGTCCTTGTTCTGGATGAGGAAGATAAAAATATTCTTGGTATGTGACTGTGACTGTCATGACAATACTCAGGGACAACATAGTTACAACCTGTTAAGATTGCTCATTTCTCCTGTGCAGTAACTGGCATCTTTTTTGCTATGCAGAATTCAGGACCAAGATTGTCAGTGCCAACCCAGGACTAAGGTGAATTGTTCTGTGGGGCTCTTTGTTAGGCTGTTTCAAGGTTATGACTCTCTAATACCCTCAAAGATCTGTGTCCTTATAAAGAGGCCAAAGGGATAAGTCCCACAGGAATTATAGACAACCTGCTGGGGCTTTTACCAGCCTGCCGATCAGTTAAGCCCCAAACTTCTGAGTCACAAACACAGTATGGATGTGTTAAAAGGCTGCACTCCAGTAAACTTGCCTCTGAATGCCGATTAACAAGTCTCACCCAAGTAACTACACTGCTACAGATGATGGCAACCTACTTAAGCCTCTGAAAGGCTCCCAGTCCTTGAGTTAACTCCATGGTTTCCCAAAACCCTGTGTAAATTACTCTGCTCTGATCAGGGAGGACTCTGCCTGACCAACATAGCTCTCCCTGACCACAGCAAGCAGGAAATTCAACTCTATTTTTTTATATCAGATGAGCTCACCACTCAGTATGTCTCTGATGGTCATATTTGATATTCTCTCCAATTTTAGAATTGTTCAGTTGGTTTAGGTCTTGATAGTATCATCATCTACTGTTTTGGGGTATCAATTAGGCCAGATATTATGCCAGCTGTTTACATATATTGTCTGGATTACCTAATTCACCACTCAGTGTTTGAAATACATAATAAAGCTAAATTTATCGGTACATTTAACGTAGCGACACCTGCATTGGTCAGCCAAGTCTCCTGGAGCAGAGCAGACTGCCGTTCTCAATAAACTTCTTTGTATTTACAGCTCCCTTTGACATTTACAGTCTGAGCTACCTTCTATAAGATGTGCTGGTAATCACCCAGCACAGAAGGGTATATGTTTACAAGACAGTAGAAGAGTTTTTACCATTTTCCAGGTGATTTTATTTCCAGGAATAGCCTACCAGATGTTAGATTGGTAACAAGATAACAGGATAGATTGGTAACAGGATAGATTGGTAACATGGAAACAGGATATCATATCTTTTAGTTGCCATATCAACTAGTTCATCCCTAAATGTTTTCATAAAGTATAACTACAAAAATAGGAGATCTGTTGCATGATACTTAGCTACCATAAAACAAATCAATATAAGTTTATTGGGTGGAAAAAGGGGAAAGGGACAAAAAGATGGGGTAGTTCTGTATTGAAAACAAAGAGTCCATAAAAGGATAAACTCAGGTCCAAAATGTTCAGCCCGCATCAAAGATTTCATGTCCTGATGACTCTGGAAACAGGCCAGCCCTAGTCGCTGGGCTCAAGGCATCAGTGTGGTGTAACTGCACATGAATAAGCTTCTCTGTCACGGGCGTCACTTTCTCTGTAGTTCAGAATGATACTTTTTGGGCACATGTCTAAGATTCTGTTATTTTCCCATTGATGTAAAACAGACTGGCTGGACATGATGTCTTGCCTTTTATCTGGGTTCTGTTGGAAAGAAAATATAACAGTGCTCAAACTGTCTGCAGAGCAGAGGACTTATTGTGTCTTAATGAGTATCACCTGTTTATCAAGGTGGGTGGATCTAAACCAGACAGTTTGGGAGAGGTGGAACTTTCAAGAAGGAAATTTAGTTCACTGGTTTTCCTAGGAGAAGTGAAAAGAAACCTAAAGATAAGTGGAGAGAAGCTAGATGAAAGAAGAACTTCCGTAGTTAGAAATATGAGAAGGAACAAATCCAAACACGGCTTAAGCCAGCCAGGCCTCCGTGCGCACCTCTCCCAGCCACCTGTCCTCCCGGGGCAGCCTCTGCAGCCGGTTTTCTGTCAGCTCGTGTTGTAGGCCGTGGAACCTGCACTTAAACCAGCGGTGAGCTTGTTCCAGGTTTGCTGTGATCTGAACATATAAACGTTATCATTAAAAATTACAACAAACAAACACTTGAAAGTTTTTTGTGTAGCTGTTAGATATGTAAAAGACCCAAATTCTGACTGCAAGGTCTTTGCAGCTTACTTGTGTAATACACATCCTAACAGATGAGGGAGCGAGTTCTGAGTGTGAAGTTAAGAATGCATGCAAGCTTGGCGTTTTTCACGCATTTGTTACTATTTCCTGGATGGGAGGTAAGGAAGGACGGGACCCAGGAGAAAAATAAGAATGGAAGTGTAAGATGGCATTGAAAATCAATGTGGCAGTTCAAGCTGTATTTTGAATTTTGAGTTCTGTTCTCTAAGACTAAATATGTCTCCAAAGTCCCTAAACTGTAGAGGCTAGATTTTTCTCTTGTGCTTTATGAAAGCAAGAGAATGATCTAGTGAAACTGGGCCAGGTGACTAAAAGTAGTATTCTTTTTATATCCTTTATCATTAAAATATTTTACATTTTTTGCTTAGGAGCTAAACTTCCCAGTTATCTTTTTTAGATTTGAAAATACTCCCTCTGTTATTCGACCTTTGAAGGTGATCTGGAATCAGTATTCATTAATTTGACAAATATTTATTAAGGGCCTTTTTCTGCCTGCCACTTTTCTAAGTACTTGGGATACTCTGGTATTCTGAAGGTAGAGCCTACAGGATTTTATTTTATACAAATGTTGCTTAAAAACATCTCCAGAACATATCCTTTAGAATAAAAAGTAAAATGACTGGTTTTCCCCCTTTGACTATTTGTTTCGTGGATAGCATTTTCACTTTCTGATTCTGAATTCTGAGAGAGCGACATATTTCTTTCTTTCCTGGGAGAAGGCAAGTACCCTGCAGAGAGCAGGGACATCCTCTGGCTTCTTTACTCTATGTCTTCAACACCTACTGTGGTGTCTGCCATAAAATAGTCCTCAATAAATATGTACCACTGTGTATTTATATTAGCCAGGTCACAGTGTGGGTACAAAATAGCAAGGTAAGAAAACAGAGCTGCACTTGTCATCTGCCTCAGAAAGCCAGAAAGCTAAAATATTTACCAGATATGTCTGTGCATCCTGATGACAGTGACGCTCCCACCCCCTCAGTCACACCCTCTCTTTCTCCAGCACTCTACCAGGGGTGGCAGGAAAGATGCTTGGAACGGCATTGTATACCACGTCCCCTCTCGTATGGTGAATGAGAGGGGAGGTAACATTTATTGAAACTTATTCTGAGCCACTATGCAGAATAACAGTAATAGGTATTAATTTCCTGACTTCTATGGATATGGAAACTGGTTAAAGTAAATATAACTTAAGGACACAGTAAGTGTCACAGTTGGCATTCACGTTCATGTTTGTCAGAGTCCATATTCCTTTTCACATACCATCCTGACAGTCACATTGTCATGTGATTTAATGGCTATAAAAGGGCTGAATCATGATCGACTGACAGCAAAGGCAATGTGACACTTTAAGCTTAAGAACCTGTTTTCTAATCTGGAAAATGAGGGGTGGTTGTGGTAGACTAGTGATTTCAAATATTCTTTCCAGCTCTAATCTATGATTTTAAACAGAACAGAGAAAGCAAATTCAGAAATTAATAGGGCCTACTTTACACTTCTAGTTATTGATTGAACAAAGAGCTTCCACTTTTATTTTTCATATCAAATGATGCACTGAAATCCACAAACATGGTGGTCTTCCCTTCTTATATTTAGTGGTAGGAATTTGGGCTTCAGGGTTAACCTTTCAGCATTCTCATCAGGACACGGAATCTTAATCTAAAAATTACTTGTTCTTTATAACAGATTATACTTGGTATGTTACTGGTGCTTGTATTCCTGGCAACTATATTAATGATGGATTCTACACTGACCTGTGTATTTCAAGGTCATTGTGGCTGAGGAAGTTCATCTAAGTCTTTATGCCCCTGGGTCTGGCTTACCTGTTCTGATTCCATACTGGCCTCTTTCAGTTTATTCTCTGTTGCCTCTTTATATTTCTTCAGGTATCTGACAGTTTGTTCCAATTCCTGAAAACATGACACAAAAATCTTTACAACCTCCCAATGTAACATATGCAACAAAAAGCTTCCATATTGTATAAGTGGGAAGAGAAATTGTGAAAGTATGATGGGGTACTTTCTTACTTCAGGCGCTACCAGAATACAAGATAAAACCTATTATCAGTTTAACCTACCATATACATAGGTGCATGACTACAGATTTTGATCTATGGATTCTCCTGAGAAAAAGTGACTAACATCTCCTTCCAGAATTGGAGGGATAGTTTTCATTGAAGACATTCTCTGGTGGAAGGCAGGAAAGAGCTTGGTCTCTTTAATTCCCTTTTCAGTGATTTAATGTCATGCTTTGCATTAGATTGGGAATAGCTAAAAACCCTAGCAGCAGCAGGATCTGACCCACAGGGAAGGGCCAAGGAGGACGAAATTCCTGAAAGACAACGACGGTCAGTGCAGAAGTCTTGCTTAGTAACAAGTATTTTGCATATGTGCATTTAAAATGAATATTTTTAAGTCGACAACAGAGAGCTTGTGTGCTCTTCAAAGCTATAGGCTTCTTCCTAGATAACTATGATTCTAAGGACTTAGCTAAGATGAAAGTTCACATTTGTTTTGTTCCACAGAATCTAGAAAATGTAGGTGCTCTAACGCTGAGCTCGGGCTCATACATTGCATGATAATCTTCAGGCTGAAACGTCGGAAGCCTTTACCTGGCACCGATTCTCCAGTTCTTGCCTTATGTTCCGCTCTGCCTCAAGGCGCAGCTCTTGCTGTTTATTCTCTGTTGACATATTATACTGGCTCCTGGCCAACAGCTGCACCTCTTTCTGTAGGCTAGCCATTTCAGATACAAATTTCTGGATACTCAGTGACTGGTAGGGCACAAAGGAGGAGGTAGTTGTTAAACCTGTCCACGTTTGGGATTTTATGTGAATGGTAAATAGTTTGTGGAAATCATCTACCTGTTCATAGTTTTTTTTCTGATATTGATCCTTAATTAGCTCCATTTGCCTCAATTCTGTTTCTATTTGCTGAAAGTAAATATGGAAACAACAAAGACAGATGATCAGTGGAAAGACTGGCTTGCTCTTTTCACCTACAGGCTGACAGAGAACCTCGGAAGGCCCAGACATCAGCTCCTGCTGGGCTCTCCCTCCTGTCTGCCCTCTGACCCCAAAAGAGCAGGTTCCTGCGCAGTCCTGGGGAGACACAGATGGGCAGCCAGAATGCGACTCAGGCAGCTAATACGGAACCAAACGTGGGCGTGGCCGGTGCCTCTGCTGGGGAGAGAGGGTGCCCCAAGGCAAGCCGCTCCGTCCGTCCCGGTGCAGCCAAGGCTCCCAGGGAACACGTGGCGCCGGCAGTGCTCTGGGCCGACTTCCCCGGGGCACCACCCCCTGGCTGCCTCCCTGTCAGATCCTAGGGAAGTGTGGGGAGATTTTGCGTTTCTCATACAACCTTCATTCTCTCAATATTCTGAGCATTATTCGCCCTAGCCGACAAGTGGAGCTGAATTTGGTCCTTTTGATTCTTTATTTTCTCGTTGTTGCTGTTCAGTGTCTTTTCCAGCTCAGTAAGTTTCTGCCGCAGCTCTCGGTTGGTCCGGGATATTTCCGCTGATCTGATGTTGGCTTCGTCGAGGGCTTTCTTGAGCTGTAGAACCAGAAGGAAAGTTAGAACATTTTGATCTTCCATTCAGCGAGAGAAGTTTATGTATGTTTAGCTTTATCCTTGTATTTTGTTGCCTTTGGACATTTTAAAAAGGAGGGTAAATACAGCACAGTAACAATGATGTCTGATAAAGTATATTTGTGGAATAACAAAGTGATTTTTGCAATTTTTCACATTAAAAAACACAACCTTTCTCAGAACAGATAAACAATGTAAATATATGTTCATCATCTGGTTTTTAAGAGTGTGGCTGCAGAGTCAGACCAGAGTTCAAATCTCAGCTTCCCCTACTAGCCAAGCAATTTTGGATAATCAGCTTCCCTAAGGCTCAGGCTCATCCCTGGAAAAGTGAGGGCAGAGCCGCCCTCAGAAAAGTGAGGGCAGAGCCTCCCTCATGAGGTTCAGGTACCAGGTATATGAGATGAAGCAGAGAAGCATGCGGGGCCTGGGACACGGTCCCTGCTCAGTGCTCGTCACTGTGCCTTAAGCCTCTCTCTCTGTCATTTGTGACCTCCCGTGTGCAGAAGTGAAAATAAGTCATGTGGTAGTTTATAATACTTGCCGGTTATTGACTATCATTACATGTATTTTTATGTTTTTGTTTTAAAGATTTTAATAACTTACCTAGTGAAAAAATAGCATAGTAATTGCTATTAAAAAAAACAAGACAGCAGGCCCCTAATGGAGTCACCTATGCGAAGCCCTACATCACCAAACTGACCTGCCTTAGGGTTCCGGTTTTCCCAGACATGTAATCCTAAACCACTCCATCAGGAGGTGCCCGAGGAGCACGGGCTGCGCGAAGGAAGGTAACCCTGTGTAACCAACCTGCTTTTGTCTAGTCTAGCTTCCTTGTTCCCACCACTCCTTTCTACCTGTAACAGCCTTTCACTTTGTACACCTCCTCAGAGTTCATTTCTATCTGCTAGATTGGCAAATTTGAATGAACTTTCACTCAAACAACTCTTAATAGATAAACTGAGGCATATTAAAACTTTTAAGTCTGGTGTCAGGAGGGAACTAAAGGCGGCTCCTGATGGCCCTCGCCTGGCAAAGAACCCACTGGCCCCTGAGCGCCCTGCTTCCTCCATTCCGCTAGAGGTCATGGCGTGTGTCCCTCGAGAATCTGTGGCTTTGTGTTATGAACTTTCAGTTGGAGCATTTCTTTCTCCAGATTGGGTCTAGAAACTAGCTGGAGTTGGACTGGTTCCTGGGACAGACTGGGTCTCTCTTAGGCTGGACTGGGTCCCCTATGAGGCCTTAGGTGAAGAGATGTTTGCTTGTTCACCTTAAAACAGAGATAATTTCGAATTACAGTGGCCACAGTGGGGAACTTTTAACCTTGATAAGCTTATCCATTTATGAGGTGCTCTAGAGAAAAAAGGGTCTCAGCTGAGCACTCGCTGTAAGGAGTAGAGGGAAACCTATTTTTCCTCCTCTAGTTTCTGGTGTCCAGGATGAGACTTGCTTGGATATCCCACTGGCTCCAGAGCCTACAGATAGGATCCTGAGAAAACCGGCAGAAGCCAGCAAAGGGCTCACTAGAATCAGCTCTCCCAGGCCTCTGTCTGTGGCGGCTGGTGAAGGGAGGGATGTGAGATTTCATGTCGTTTCTTCCTTTCCAAATTCTTACAGAACTGTCAGAAACACCTGTAAGAATTAGATCTTGGAACTGTGACTCGGGAATTTGCTTTTGGGGACCTGCTGGTGGTTGATCCTCTCCCTCCCGGGAAAAGCGACTGCCTTCATGTTTGTCTCATTTTGTGTCCTGAGAAGTGTGTGAGGTCTGCGGCCCCACTACCATGGCTGAAGAGAACACAGGCTGTAGTGCACTTGTGGCTAGCGCTCTACTCGCTGTTCTCAGCTCTCGGGGGAATTGTCTTTGTTTTCTTTTGGAGTAGCTCTGGATCTTGGGAGGAAAGGATTTTTGGCACCCTCTTTGGGGGTATCTCTTGTGTCCATAGGGTTTTCAGTACTGCCCAGGAATATTTACTGTTTGTCCCAGCTGAATCCTGGCAAGACACTTGACAGGATTTTTTTGTTTTTTTAAGTAGCTGTGTGGTCAAACTGGTAGGGTCAGAAGTTAGGGAAATTGGACCCTGATATTCAGAACCTGATAAGAACTTTGCAAAGACCTTTTGCTCTAAGCTAAAATGAAACTATGTATCAAGAGGGAAAGAAAAACATTCTGAAGCTTTTGTGGGAGGATGCACTAAACATCCCCAAGACACACAGCTCTCAATCTAGAACATAGGAATTTTTTTATTTCTATCTTAGTTGAAGATCTTCTTCCTGCTATAAAGAGGCAAATTGAAAATAGTGTAGTTGGATGGGTGGGTCAGACTCAAACAAGAATTACCAGGAGGCACAAACAGATCTTAGAGGTTTTGTTTTAAAATTTTAGCCATGAGACAGATAACAGCACTAAGAAATTCATAGTTTAAAAGGAATTGGTTTACCTGCTTAGATGGCTTCCCTTGGCAGACCCCTGCTGCTCTGGCTAGGAGTAAGTGCAAAGGACGCTACAATCAGGAACCTTTCCTTAACATTTGAAGATATTGCAGAATCTGCTGCTAAAGCAATAGCTGCCCAAGAAAAATCCCTAGATGCTCTGGCCAAAATTTCTTGATAATAGACTAGCCCTTGGTCCTCTTTTAGCTGAGCAAGGAGGTTACATTATGGCCAACACCACTTACTGTACTTGGGTTGATACTTTTGGGGGAGATTGAGACTCAGCTATATAAGCCAACTGGCTCATTCAGTGATCTTAACAAAGTAATTCCTTCCAAGAGGTCTTTCTTTCAGTTACTTGATTTTGATAGATTTGGGCCTTGAGGATCATGACTCTGAAGTACACTCCAGACACGGGGAATTATCCTGCTTACGATAATCATAGGAGTCTCCCTAGTGAGCTATTATATTCTCTTAGCAGCTTTAAATGCACATTCACAGCTGTTAAGCGGCAAGCAAATTTTTAATACGTCTCAGTTTATCTTTTGACATTACTTGGTTCACTTTACAGTTTCCCTCTTCCTCATGTGTACCCACTTAGTTTTAGGAAGAAGCAGCAGTTGAGAAGGGGGAAGATGAGAAGGTGGTATTCTCTAGGGCTGGTAGTGTTTAACATATCAAAGAAGTAAAAATTATGTGTACCTTTTCTCTCTATAGTTCATTCCTGTCACATATTTCCTAATTTAACCCTCAAAACAAACCTGTAAAAAAGGTGTGACTATTACAATTTTTTGATTGGGGAAACTGACACGCAGAAGTCCTGCCATCTGCACAGATAATGATCGCACAGCTAACAGGAGGCAAGCTGGGACCCTTGAGCAGGGTACTGAGCACTGGCCCCTGCTGCTGAGTCCTCTCCGATGTCACGTTCTTAGTCTTCACTGGGCCTTGCTAGAAGGGTTTAAGTATTCGAAGTATTCTGAACAGCTGTCTGATTAAAGGTACCTTTATTTTCAGTGCACCTTTTTGTTTCCCACAGAATTTGCTTTTTATAACACTTTAAATATTTACATACTGCTTTGCAATTCACAAAGCACTATACAAATAGTTGAATTTGACTTGGTGAATGGTCTCTGTAAACTGCATTGCTAAATGCCATCAACTTTGGCAAAATACAGATCAGCCACCCCAACCAATATCTGGAATTATTTTAATTCCTTCTTCCCCTTTGTTCATGATACATTTAGTGTCTGATGATTTTTCTACTGGCTGTTTTAATTTAGTTCTTTATTTTCAACAGAATGGCTTTGACTGGCCCTAATCATCTAAAACCTAACTGGTCTAGTTTTCTTGAGCCATGCCTTCAGTTTCTGTCTGTTCTTGCCTACTCTCCAATGCTATCAGACTCACCTTCCTAAGGACTTACACCACACCACCCCTTTCCCAGGCACTTACAGAGCTCCAGTTTTACCTAACAGTTCATACCCAACATTCTGGTAGTCAAGGCCATCTACCAGCTTGTCCCGTCTAAGCCGACCACTCTTTCTCAGATATTTCCTAAAGTCTCTGCTCTGATAGAGACAAGCCCTTCTCGTTTGCTTGCATGTCTTGTTCATATTTGTACTGAAGCTTTGTCCTTTCACACACAGTGTCCCAGCCCTGTCAGTTCTGCTAGTGTCATCCAGTACTTTGGTTCGGCTTCCCTTCTCCTTCTATCACCCAACCAGCCTAAAACAAACCTTCCCTTACTTCAAATTCCTACAAAATTGTACACAGCCTCTAACTACCCAACAAAGGTCCTCTGATGTTTTCCCTATTTGTCTTATGTTGAGTAGAGATCACAATTAAACAAAGGTCATTTAGCACACACGAGAGCGTGGACCATATCTTCTGCTGCTTTGCATGTGAAGGCAGATGCATGATGGATGTTAAGTGACTTGAGGAAACGGGTGATTTGGTATCTATCAGATGGCAGTCTCCTTATTCCTCTATCTCCACTCAGTTGTCCCTCTCTGATGGAAAAGCTCTCATCGGAACAGTCCCAGTCTGGGCAGAGAATTGTATATCAGAAATTGGTTTCTTTTGTGTGTTGATTTACAAACGACACTGAGATGACTTGATTGCAACTGGCTTGCCGGTCAAAGGGGGATTAGAAGACCGAAAGAACAACTCTGGCCATTCTTGGAAACCTTACGTAAGAATGAATTAGCATGAGAATGGCCATCTTCAAGGCCGAAAAGCCATTTTCTGAGTAGGTGACTCAGGAAAGGAGGAACTGGTTAAGGCTTGATAAACGGGTGTTGAAGAACTAGGTTATCATATACACCGGGTTGTGGGCGGCTGCGACCCTTGGTCAGCTAATCATGCATACCGAGTTGTGGGCGGTTGCCACTCTGGTCAGCTTATCTTGCTGAAGCTCCCTAACATTTGAGGAGTGGTCTTATCTTGCTTTTGCTTAACCCCCAGGATGTGGCACAAGCCAGAAATTATGGAAAATTACTATGAGTAAATGCTTTTTGAAAATGCCATATAAACCCCTGGCTTTGAGTGCTCTGGGTCCTTGTTGAAACCCGCTGCACCGGGCGGACACTTGGACCCCAACTAGCTGGAAATAAACCTCGCTGCGTGACTTGCATTATCGTGAGTGTCTTCTGTCTATTTGAGAGGTGGTCGACTCCGGACCCTAACATTTTGAGGGCTCGTCCAGAATTGCTAGATCCCTCCTCAGGGAGACAGACGATCCCCCGATACCGAGGTGTACTCAGAAGCCGTGGCAGGAGGTTTGGCCACCTCCAAGAGGGGAGGACTGAAACAGGTTCTCGACCGGAGAGACTGAAACAGGCCTCTGCCCTGTCTCAATTGAGAAATCTCACGGAAAGGAAGGAGCGGGTAACGACCCTGGAGGCTCCACTACTGGAAGTCGCGGGAGACGTCCCCGACGAGGCGGTGCCTGAACGACGTCCTTAGTGGACGCCGTTTGGACAGCTAGGTAAGGATCCTGAGGGTTGTGTGATTGAGACGGCGCCTGTGGATGTGGTGTGGCTGACCGGCCGGTGGGTGTTAGAAAACTCGGTTTGAATTTGTATGTTTGCTGGCTTTGTGTCCCTTGTCTTTTTCTGGCTTCTTTTTGTAATAATAATGTGACAGGCTCAAGTAACACCTAAAACCCTGCTCCTGAGCCACTTCCCTGAGATCCGCACCAAGGCTCACAATTATGGCATGGAAATAAAGAAAGGTAAGTTTGATACCCTCTGCTCTAAAGAATGGCCTACTTTGAAGGTGGGCTGGCCACCCCAGGGGACCTTTTCCCTGGACATTATTAAGAGAGTCTGAGGTGTTATCAGCCGGCCCGAATTACAGGGCCACCCAGACCAATACCCCTATATTTTGTTGTGGCAGGCTTTGGTGGAAAGTCCTCCCTCCTGGCTAAAGCCATTTGTCTCCGAGAAGCCGGAGGAACCCCCCTCGAGTACTGGCCATCTCTCAGGCTCCCAACCACCTGACTGCACCCACTCTTATGGCCCGTTCGAAACTCCCGGGGGACCCATCCAAGAAACCCATCTTACAGGCAGGGTCAGACCTGTACCCCTCCCTGATAGACCTAGATCTTGAAGAAAACCAGAGACCCCCCTCCATACGTGCCTGTGGCGCCGCTCCAACCTGAGGCGGCCACCCCTCCTTAGCCCCCTCACTCGCTCGCCTCCCTGTCAGCCCTCCCACCCCCAACCCAGGGACCACTGTGGGGATTAAGGCCCCGCAGGCACAGGGAAGAGACCTCAGAAGAGGAACCGTCCTCCTCCACCTCAGCCAGGGCCCCCGTTCTCCCCGTACGGGCCCTGGGAGGTACTGGCCCAGGTGGGGAATGATCTTTCCAGTATTGGCCCTTTTCAAGTAGTGATCTGTATAACTGGAAGGCTCATAACCCCCCTTTTTCTGAAGATCCAAGGGGTCTAATGGACTTATTTGCGTCTGTCATGCATACACATAACCCCACCTGGGACGATTGTCAGCAGCTGCTTAAGACCTTGTTCACTACTGAAGAACGTGAGCGAATCCTCACGGAGACCAGAAAGAATGTCCCCGGCGACAATGGACAGCCGACAACCTTGCCGGACCTGATGGACGAGCGCTTCCCCCTGAATAGACCGGATTGGGACTTTGGGAACGCAGAAGGTAGGGAGCGTCGCCGAGTCTACCGCCAGACTCTTATGGCAGGTCTCTGAGCGGCGGCACGCTGCCCCACCAATTTGGCTAAGGTAACAGCTGTAATGCCAGGGAAAAGTGAAAGCCCGGCCGTATTTTTAGAATGCCTCTATGATGCTTATAGACAGTACACCCCTCTAGACCCCCTGGCAGAGGAGAATCAGTCAGCTATAATTATGTCCTTTATAAACCAAGCTGCCCCAGATATTAGGAAAAAATTATATAAGCAAGAAGGATTGGGGGAAATGACCATTCGAGATCTGATGGAAGTGGCAGAGAGGGTTTTCAACACTTGAGAGGCCCCGGAAGAAAGAGAGGATAGGATCAGAAAAGACAATCAGGAGTAGAAGGAAAGAATTAGGAAAGAAGAGAGCACCTGGGTAGGGAAAGCAGGAGGCAGCATAAGGAGATGGCAGGAATCCTGCTGGCAGGGGTACAAGGCACAGCCTGGGGAAGACCAGGTCCAACCGGACCGGCCCGACCTTGGAAACCGCAGCGCAGGCTAGATAGGGGACAATGTGCATTCTGCAAAGAATATGGACATTGGAAGAGGGAATGCCCCAAGTGCCAGGCCAGACCAGACAAGACGCTCAGGTTTTGCTGGCAGGAATGGACAGTGACTAGGGGAGATGGGACTCGGGTCCCCTCCCCAAGTCTTGGGTAACTGTGTATGTAGAGGGGAAACCAATGGGATTCATGGTAGACACAGGAGCCCAGTACTCAGTTTTAAACAAGCCTACAGAGATCCTGTCTCAGAAAACCAGCCTGGTGCAAGGGGCAACTGGGTCCAAAGTTTATTGATGGACCAGTAAGCGCCAGGTGGACTTGGGCCACAATCAAATGACCCACTCCTTCCCGGTTATCCCTAAATGCCTGGCCCCCTTGTTAGGGCGTGATCTCCTAACCAAGGTCCGGGCCTGTATCCACTTTGAGCCGGACAGCATCAAAGTGATGGACGGCCAAGGACAGCCCCTTCATGTCCTGACCCTGTCCCTCGCGGATGAGCGTCACCTGTTTGCCATGCATGGCACCTCTCCCCCTACAGAGTGGCCCCATGAGTTGGATTACTGGCTTAGAATGTACCGTCAGGCATGGGCAGAAATAGCGGGTGTGGGTCTGGCAGCCCACCGAGCACCAGCAGTGGTCGAAAGTCAAAGCCTCGGCCCAGCCTATTTGGGTCCGACAATACCCCATGTCCACTGAGGCGCGAAAGGGGATTGCCCCACACATTAACTGCCTCTTAGAAGCTGGGATACTGAAACCCTGCCACTCCGCCTGAAACACCCCACTTCTTCCCGTTAAGAAACCAGGGGGAAAAGATTACAGGCCAGTCCAGGACTTGAGGGAAGTAAATAAGAGAACCGAGGACATCCACCCCACAGTCCCCAACCCTTACACCTTACTAAGTCACTTGCCCCCTTCACATGTTTGGTACACCACCCTAGACCTAAAGGATGTTTTTTTTAGCATAGCCCTGGCACCCAGCAGCCAAAACATTTTTGCCTTTGAATGGCATGATGACAACACGGGAACCCATGGACAGTTGACTTGGACTAGACTGCCACAAGGCTTCAAAAACTCTCCAACCCTGTTTAATGAAGCCTTAAATCAGGACCTGGACTCGTTTCGCCAGAGCCATGATTCAGTTACACTCCTGCAATACGTAGATGACTTGCTTCTGGCAGCCCCCACCGAGGCTAAATGCCGACAGGCCACTGGAGACCTCCTCCAGGAACTAGGACAATTGGGCTATCGAGCCAGTGCAAAGAAGGCTCAAATATGCAGGCAGACAGTCACTTACCTAGGATATGAATTAAGCGAAGGAACCAGATGGCTAATAAAGGCCATGAAAGAGACTATTCTTAGGCTTCCAGTCCCGACCTCAGTCCGAGAGGTCTGCGAGTTTCTAGGGACGGCAGGCTACTGCCGACTATGGATTTTGGGGTATGCTGAGAAAGCAGGGCCCCTGTATGAAGCAATCAAAGATAAGGCCCCCTGGGCCTGGGGGCCAAATCAACGAAAGCCCTTTGACGAACTCAAGGCTGCCCTCTTAAAGGCACCAGCCCTGGCGTTACCAGACCCCCTAAAATCCTTCACCCTCTTTGTCGATGAGAGGAAGGGGATAGCAAAAGGAGTGCTAATGCAGCACCTGGGGCCATGGAAGCGTCCGGTTGCCTATTTATCCAAAAAACTTGATCCAGTTGCAGGAGGATGGCCCCCATGTCTAAGGATCATCGCCGCAGTGGCCCTAATGGTAAAAGACGCAGACAAACTCACCTTTGGGCAGCATCTAAAGGTGGTAACTCCTCATGCAATAGAGGGAGTCCTGAAGCAACCCCCTGGTAAGTGGATGACTAATACCCGCCTGACCCATTACCAGGGACTCCTGTTGGATGCACCCCAGATCATCTATGCCAAACCTGCTGTTCTAAATCCAGCCACCCTTCTGCTGACCCCAGATCTAGAGGTCCCCCTGCATGAATGCCAAGAAATCCTGGCAGAGATCACTCAGGTGCGCCCTGACCTTCAGGACGTTGCCCTCCACAACAGTGAGTTGGTATGGTACACTGGCAGAAGCAGCTTCATCATGGACGGGATGCGAAGGGCAGGTGTGGCAGTAGTAGACCAAGATGGGAATGTCATCTGGAGTGCCGCGCTTCCCCCGGGGACCTCAGCCCAAAAAGTTGAACTGATTTCGCAGGCAGAGGTGCTAGAATGAGCTGAAGAGAGATGGGTGGCTGTCTACACCGATAGCCGCTATGCTTTCGGCACTGTCCATGTGCATGAAGCCATCTACCGGGAGAGGGGCTTTGTTACAGCAGAAGGAAAGAACTACACAATCTCCCAGAGGTACAGAGGTTGCTAGCAGCTGTGCAAAAGCCCTGGGCAGTTGCAGTGGTTCACATCCCTGGACACCAGTCTGCCCGAACCTCGGAAGCTGAGGGAAACTGGTGAGTAGATGAGGCCGCAAAAAAGGCGGCAATAGCTTCACCAGCTTTGGCACTCGCCCTGCCAGCACTCGAGCTTCCGCGCCTGCCCCTGCGACCTGATTACACCCCAGAAGATCTCCAGTGGATCCAAAACCACCACTGCCCAGAGCTTGATCAACATGGGTGGCATCGAGACCCAGAAGGAAGACTAATACTGCCAGCAAAACTAGGACTGTTCCTCCTTTCCAACCTGCACCAAGCCACCCATTTAGGAAAGAGAAAGTTGCTGACAGTTCTCAAGTCCACCCGCCTTAAGCTCCAACAACAAGCCGTCCAGATCCAGGAAATCGTGGACCGATGTGTTGGGTGCCAGGCTATGAGACCCAGTAGGAAGGGACCCCTACACACAGGAACAAGGGTATGGGGGAGGGGGCCGGGACGGAGCTGGGAGGTAGATTTTACTGAAGTAAAGCCTGGGAAGTATGGGTATAAGTACTTGCTAGTATTTGTTGATATTTTGTCAGGCTGGGTAGAAGCCTTCCCCATGAAACGAGAGACTGCCCAGGTTGTTGCTAAGGCATTACTAGAAGAAATCATACCCCAATATGGGGTCCCTGAGGTTTTAGGGTCTGATAATGGTCCGGCTTTCATCAGTAAAATCCTAAAAGGACTGGCCCAAGCGGTGGGGACTAATTGGAATTTACATTGTGAATATAATCCCCAGAGCTCAGGGCAAGTAGAAAGAATGAATTGGGCCCTGAAAGAGACCTTATCTAAATTAGCCATTGAGACTGGTGGGGACTGGGTGACCCTCCTACCCTGTGCTATCTTCTGGGTTCGGAACTCCTCTTATGTGCACAGATTGACTCTCTTCGAAATTCTATATGGGAGACCACCCCCCATTATTGTCCGTGCCTTGCCGGACCAAGACCCTAATGTAACCCCAAATTATCTAGCCAGTTTGAAGGCCCTGCAGAAAGTCTAACATGAGATTTGGCCCTTGGTGCGCTCTTTGTATGAGACAAGAGACACACCGAACCCAGAACATGGCATCGCCCCAGGGGATTGGGTATGGGTAAAGAGGCACAGGACCCAAACCTTAGAAAAAAGATGGAAAGGTCCTTACGTAGTTGTTCTGGTTACCCCAACTGCCTTAAAGGTTGATGGCGTTGGACCTTGGGTCCACCACTCCCACGTGCGCTGAGCCACCCAGCCAGAGCAAAGACAAGCCAGAGAGTGGACCGTGCGGTGGCACCATGATAACCCCCTGAAACTACAGATCTCGAGACCTCGAGAACACCCCGAACCTCCCGCCCAGCCTGATGATGAAGTGGCTACTAGTCCTGACCCCACTCAACAACTGGAAAGAAAACCATGCAGAGACCAACCCTCATCGACCTTATAAGCAGACATGGATCCCGATGGATGGAAAAACTGGTAAAACCCTCAATGAAACCTCCAGCACGGCCCCACTAAACACCTGGTTCCCTGACTTGTACTTGAACGTAGACAAGGTAGCAGACATTGAAGGAATGAAAGGGGGAAGCTGGCGTAAAGTGCGCAGCGCCGGATCTCTGTAAGTCGAAATGGGTTTTATGCATGTCTTGGGTTTCGGGAAGGACCAGAGGGGCTTCAGTGTGGAGGAGCTGAGTCCCTTTACTGTGCACAATGGAGTTGTGTTACCACCAATGATGGAGAGCAAAAATGGCAAGTAACCCCGCTCCTCAGCACTCTCTCATTTATTAAGCCATGCACCCGAACTCGGTACAATTCTAACTGCAATCTAGTAAAGCTCCAGTTTACAGAAGAAGGGAAAAGAGACAAGCGATGGCTATCAGGGTTAACTTGGGGCCTACTTCTCTATCAGAAACCTATGTTTGGAACTCTTCTCCAGATCAAATTGAGAACCAAGGTGATAGTCACAGCTCCTGTGGGTCCAAATCTAGTGTTAGCTTCTCCCGCCCTCCGCCCAAATCAGGTATTGGTAATGAGTCCAATAAGTCCAAATCAGGCCTCCTCCCGCCCCTACTAAAAGCCCAGATAACAAGAACACCCCAAAAAAGGTAACAAAACCCCAGACTCTTATCCACAATACAGTGCTGGTGGGAGGTGTGGTTGTGAGCACCTCTAATCACCTAATCACTTCTCCTTTGCTCGCCATGCTGGGCCTTATGGCTGGGCTCATCTCCATAGGAGGTACCTCTGTGACCCCCCTGGCACCTGCTGTGCAGGCTGCCGAGGACCCCCTATGGAAACTGATGCACGCTATGTATGAGACCCTTAATGCTACCAGCCGTGACTTCACAGCCTCCTGCTGGCTGTGTTATGATATAAAGCCTCCATTTTATGAAGCCATAGGTCTAACTGCCACTTATAATGTATTAACTAGTGTGAATCCCTCTCAGTGTTCATGGGGAGACCGTAAAATAGGCTTAACTCTACAGCATATAAGCGGTAAAGGGACCTGCCTGGGGAAAGTGCCACAGGATAAACAAAGTTTATGCACTTCCATAAATGCCGCCCCTAGTTGGAATAACATAAAGTGGCTAACCCCAGGAAGTGATGGATGGTGGATATGTTCCATGACTGGCCTCACCCCGTGCCTCTCATCCTCAGTCCTTAATGCTTCTAAAGAGTTCTGTATCCTAGTGACTGTGATACCCCGCATCCTCTACCACTCCAAGAAAGCATATATTCACATTGGAGTAAAGACACACGAGCCTAAGAGATAAGAGAGAGCCCATCACTGCTGTAACCATTGCTACTCTATTCAGTTTAGGACTAGCTGGGGCCGGAACTGGCATAGCCTCTCTGGCCACTCAACAAGCAGGTATGACATCCCCAAGAGCAGCCATAGATGAAGATATAGAGAGAGAATAGAGACCTCCATTAGTCATTTAGAAAAATCTCTCACCTCCCTATCCGAAGTCGTACTCTAAAATAGAAGAGGGCTTGATTTATTGTTCCTCCAACAAGGGGGAATATGTGCTGCGCTAGGAGAAGAATGCTGTTTTTACGCTGATCATACAGGAGTAGTAAAAAAATCCATGGCTAAAGTAAGAGAAGGATTAACCAAAAGAAAGAGAGAAAGAGAAGCACAACAAAACTGGCTTGAAGCATGGCTTAATAGGTCTCCCTGGTTTATCACCCTAGTTTCTACCCTAGTTGGCCCATTAATTTTACTTATATTCATTTTAACTTTTGGCCCCTGCATTCTAAACAAACTTATTAATTCTGTAAAAGACCGTGTTAATACCGTCCAACTCCTGTTCTTGAGACAACAATACGAAAAGTTGCCCGCTCCTGTGGGCCCCTACGACTGCCCTGCCCTACAAATGAGCAGGATTCCTCATTGTAACAACAGAAAGGGGGGAATGTAAGAATGAATTAGCATGAGAATGGCCATCTTCAAGGCCGAAAAGCCATTTTCTGAGTATGTGACTCAGGAAAGGAGGAACTGGGTAAGGCTTGCTTGATAAACAGGTGTTGAAAAACAAATTAATCATAGACACAGGGTTGTGGGCGGCTGCGACCCTGGTCAGCTAATCGTGCATAGCGAGTTGTGGGCAGTTGCCACTCTGGTCAGCTTCTCTTGCTGAACCACCCTAACATTTGAGGAGTGGTCTTATCTTGCTTTTGCTTAACCCCCAGGATGTGGCACTAGCCCAAAATTATGGAAAATTACTGTGAGTAAGTACTTTTTGAAAAAGCCATATAAACCCCTGGCTTTGAGTGCTCTGGGTCCTTGTTGAAACCCGCTGCGCCGGGCAGACACTTGGACCCCAGCTAGCTGGAAATAAACCTCGCTGTGTGACTTGCATTATCGTGAGTGTCTTCTGTCTATTTGAGAGGTGGTCGACTCCGGACCCTAACACTTAGAGCCGATTCTCCTCTTAAAGGCCTTGACCTAAGAAGAAACCTTTTTGTCCCCTGACGCCATACCTCACTTGTCTCCCGCTGCACTGCTTTCTTTGCAGTTTCTCTCTCTGTTTGAAATTGCTTTTTTAGAGCTTCTATGCATTCAGCGTGAAATTCTGCTTCCATTTTGGACTCTTCTGTCATCCGTTCTCTGTTTTGAAAAAGACAGATGATAGATCACTTTAGAAATCATCTTAGGAGGTAAGAAATACCTGGAGGGGAATTTGCAACTGTCCAAAGGTGTGTGATTTACAAATGAGATCAATTACCAGGTAAACCACACTGATCTGGAGCTCATAACAAAAGGAAAAAAAAAAACATTTACCTGTAGCATTAAAAACAAAAAGTCATTCAATATAAAAGGATCCAACCAAACCAGTGAAATACATACTCTTGTACTCTTGTCTTAAACCAATATTGAATAGTCTTGAGCAACATCTGGCCAGATCTCAAATATGAAAAATACCTTCTGTGCTTTAGCTTACACTTGTCTCCCATATCAATAATGTTCACTACCTGAAAGGAATAAAGATCTATGTGCACAGTGCATTTCCCTTGGTTTTAATTAATAACATTTTCATGGAAAGTTATTAATATCTAAGTCATATTTACCTAGACACAGTTTAAGACAAGGCTTTGGTAGCTGGACCTGAACTTGATGGGTTTGCTCTAACTAACCTCAGGCCAAAACTGAAAACAATTACTGTTTTAGCATTTGCTTAGATGGAGTCACCCACTCCTGGACAAGTTATTGTGCTGTTATTCCTTTTCCAAATCATACTTTTAAAGGACGCATAAGGATTTGACGGAGGAGGCTTGGCAGGAACAGTCCTTCCTGTCAAAAGCAGCGAGCTGAGGGGAGGGCTGACGAGGGGATCCATTTGACCACACGCCAGCCAGCCGGCGTCTGCTGTGCTCGGTCCTGCCTGTTCTTACCATGGCTCTTTGCTGGGGTATCATCTCAAAGTAGGAGACAAGGGTTTTCTGGTTTATGTGAATGAGCCAAACTTACTCCCCCTGAGGCTCTTCCCTACTTTCTCTGTGACTACACTGCCCTTACTTGAACGTTTCCAAACTGCGTCGCTCCAGTTCTTTGTTTTCCAGTTTCTGTTGAACATTGTCAAGCTTTGTCTGCAGGTGATTATTTGTCTGGAGAGCTTGCCCCAGGCTCATCGCCAGTTTCCTGTTGTCTTCTGTAGCTACATCTAGAGCTTTCTGTAGAGTCTTCATCTGAAAGAAGTGTTTTTAATTCCACAATAATAGATGCAAGAAGTTCATAACATCATATATTCACTCCTTACACTTTATTATCAGGTGGAAACAATAATTGGAACAGGAACCAGAGGTTCCAGATGCCTAGAATATGTATGTGGGAACTTATTACAGACATTGCTTAGGAAACTCTTAGAACGAATGGGAAGGGTAATGTTCCATTAGATCACTAGAGAGCTTTGGAAAATAGTCAACTTAATTTATCCTAAGTTTAAAATTTTAGACTAGTTGAATCCCCCCCTCCTGATCCTATGACCTTCTGGTCTTGCTGCCTAGAGAGATAAGAACTGACAACTTGTATATCCTTGTATATCCTTCCAGAAAAAGCTTATTTATATGAACTACCCATGTTTTGTATATGTGCCTATATACAGCTGTATATTCATGTGTGTGTGTGTGTGTATACATGTGAGCACACACAGGTGTGTGTCTTATTAATAGTGGGATCACTCTAGCTACTACTGCCTGAGATAAAAGTTAATCTCTAAGCCCTTTACCTTCTACAATCATTTATGCATTAATAAATGAAAATAATGTGGACCATATAAGACACAGAGAACTAGGCATAACTGTGAAACTCACTATAAGACCGCAGGTGCATTTCCCACTTGTAATTATGTCACTGTCCAAAGCACAGATTTGAATAGGAAGGAAATTTACCAATTGTTTTTTTCCATTTTTCTAAAATACAAGAGGACAATTAAATAAATAAATAAATAAAAATTATCTATAAAACCCTGACCCATACCTCACTGTTGTGCTGGGCATCCACAACAAGCATTCTCGCCTGCCACTGGTCCACTTCTGCTTCTAGTTTTTGCACCCTCTGTTGATTTAGAGCCCTAAAATTGGAAAACACAGAATAGGTAACTATAGAAAAGAACCACCCGGGAATAATACTGTTGGGACCTACAGGGCACTCTTCTTACAAGAAGCCCGCGTAGCATATGGAGTAGGCTACAGATGCTCAGAGTATCTGAGAGTTGACAGGTGACAATCAGCAGCCTCGGCTTCATATTAAGAAACTGAGGCTTCTGTGGATTAAAATTTGTCCCATCTGTAATTTAATTTGCCTTGGTACATTAAACTATCAATATGTGTTAACAACTAACCCATGGGCTGGTAATTTTATTGTGCTGTGTGTGTGTGTGTGTGTATCCCTAGTACAAAAATGTATCACCTCTGGATGGATTGTCTTGCTGTCTTTGCTTCTAGAAACAACAGCTACCGAGAATTTTACTATGAATGGTAAATCTTTTTAATAACCATCACTTTGTTTTTTTAAGCTCAGATACACACAATATGTAAAAAATAAAGCAGCACAATGAAGTATATAAAACTCACTTGTACGCCCATAGCATAGAGGTAACATGTACCACTAAGACACTACAATTTATTTTAGAGGTTTTCCTAAATTCAGACCATTTGTTCATTAACCTAAAAGGGAAACTTTTATGTAACTTTGAAACATTCCAAGTAGTCTACCTATAAAACATGGCTAGCAGTTGTTCTCAGCATGTTCTAAAATAATTATTAATCTTTAAATAGGACACTGATAAATGGATAATTAATTCAAACCTAAGTAGGCACTTAGCTTCAATTATCCTGACAATTACTATTCTGTAGCCCTAAAGGGAGGTTTAAATGGTATAGAATACAGCAAGGGTATTACAGCAACGTATCACATGAATTTCTAGAATACATACTCTTTTATATCACTACAAAATATGAGAATTTTGAATTTCAGAAATCAGGGTTATTTCTAGTTCTGTATTTTCCCTAATTTGCTAGTTCTTTTAACACCATGAGTTTTTCACAAAGGAAGCTCTATAAAGTGACTTTGTTTCTTGATGGCACCGTGCTCCTTCCTATGCACTAGAAAATCACAAGTACAAAGACAGAAAAATAATCTCCCGTACCTTTCTTTCTTGAGGCCTGCAATCTCTGAGTCCCTCAGCCCAAGCTCTATTTGTACTTTTTCCAGAGCAGCTTGCATCTTACTGTGAGAAGTCAGCATGGTCTCCAACATGAGTGCAACTTTGCAGTTGTCTTCTTTAGCCTCTGCCAATTGCTGCTGAAAGTTTCCCACCTAACAGATAATGAGACAAGACAAAAATATTTGATGCTTTCTGGTTACTCTGCTGCTGCTCAGTCCCCTTACTTCCAGGGAAGAGCATGGAAACCAGCCATATTAGAATGCTCCAAGGAATAAAGTACATTTTTATTTTGTTTATGTTATTGTGTCTTTGAGAAAAAGACAACTAGACCCCTTATCCTATGGATCCTATGGAGACTGAGCAGGGCTTTCCAACAACTGTCAGAGTCCCAGCACATATTGGAACTGGAGACTTCAGGATCGACAACTTCTGGGGTCTAACGGTGGTCCCATGTTGGCCTGCGCTGGGCCTGCTCAGCTCTCTTATGACAGGGGGCAAGAACAAATCACATGTGGAACTCATCAATTCTTTTAGAAAAAAATAAAGTAGAAGCTGCTGAAGAATGATGTAACTCACAACCCTCTTCAGAGATGGAAAATATAGTAGCTGCTGTCAAGGACAAGTTGGGCTGTGACCTCTGTTCCCATCAAGCAAATACACTGTTAACTAGAAAGCATTTAGTGATTTAACAATATGAAATCATAGCAGTTTTATATCATGTTAATAAGACATAAGTAGGCAGAAGTTGTTATTACCTAGGTCAGATGTGTTTCAACAGAAAAATTTGGACTTTTGATGATTTTGAGACAGGAATTTAAAAAATTGGAATTAAGTTATATATTTTTAAGGGAAGTATTTTAAAGGTCTTCTAAAGTTTCCTTTACCAATCCTCATTTTTTTCTTAGTAAAGTAACAAGAAATGATTATGTCTTGCAAAAGATTTCATAAGAGCCTCATCTCAGTAAGAGACTTCAAAGAGGATTGATGCCTTGCCTTCTTATTCTCCCCGTCCTCCAAAGCCTCGAGGTCTCCTTTCAACTTCTGAGTCTCTCTCGGGGCTATAACACGACACTTCATTGTTTGTGAGAGCTCCTCCTCATTCTTTTCAAGAATGGATTTCTCCTTGGTAGAAAAAAAGGAATGGTAACTTTTCCAAAAGCATAATAAGATGCAGCAATTTAGAAATCAAACTTAAAATGTTTAAATATTCTTACTATAAATAAGAACCAGCATTATTCATTGTTTTCCCTTTAAAGAAAACTACAAAGCAAAAAAAAACCTGAATAAACATGGACAAGCCTTATATATGGTTTGTGATGATCCAAGTACAGAATAAGGGGTAAAGGAGATAAGACTATGAAGCTAAGATGTAAAATTACAGAGAAATATGATCATGGAATTTGAAAAATTTAATGTAAGTGCATGAATAGAATAAAAGCAAAGATGATTAAGTACTAAATAGTATCACAGAAGAATGAACCCTTATTAGAAGAATTAGATATTTATATCTCAAAACACTTGCTGTATCTACACAATCATTTCAGGTGATCTTCATACTAAACATCACTCTTTTAAAAAATTTTATTTTGAAATAATTATAGACCTACAGGATGTTGCAAAAAAAAGTGCAGACTCCCATGTACTCTTTGCCCTGCCTCTGATGAGTGATGTTTTATATTGCTGTAGTTCAACACCAAAACCAGGAAATTGACTTTGGTTCATTATTGTTAGTTAGATTAGTGGACTATAGACCTTACTCAGTTTTCACCATTTTTTAACCTCTGTTCATCTGTGTGTGTGCCCATGTGCATAGCTTTATGAACATTATTATGTGAATGCCACCACAGTCAAGATACAGAACCATTCCATCACCACAAAAGATTTCACTTGTGGTATTTCTTTGTATTCACATCTCCCCAAACCCATCCCCTGGCCACCGTTTTCTATTTCTATATAGAATTTAATATAATGTTATTTAATACAACTGATTTTTGTATAGGTAATACATTCACATTATTCTGTAACAGCTTTACTGGGGTATAATTGACATAAAATAAGCTGTGTATAGTTACAGTGTATATTCCATGTGTATAAACTCTTGAAACCATCGTCAAAACACTGAACATCTCCATCATCCCAAAAGTTCCCTTATGCCTCCTTGTAATCTCTCCCTTCTCTCCTCCTGTTCCTACATCTCTACCCAAAGCAACAACCGATCTGTGTTTCCTATCACAATAAATTAGTTTTTGTTTTCTAGAATTTTATATAAATGTAATCGTATGTACTTTTTTGAGTGGCTTTTTTCATTCAGCATAATTATTTTGAGATTCATTCAATCTTCTGTGTTTATCAATAGTTCATTCCTTTCTGTTGCTGAATAGTATTTTATTATGGGGATATGCCACAATTTACTTATCCATTCATCTGCTGGACACTTGAATTATTTCCAGTTTTAAGCTATTACAAACAAATATGCTGTGAAAAGTTGTGTACAAGTTTCTGTGCAGGCGTATGCTTTCATTATCTTTGGTAGATACTTAGGAGTGGAATGGCTGGGTCATACTGTAGTGGTTATGTTTCACTTTTAAAGAAACTACCAACCTATTTCCCAAGTGTTTGCATTACATTACCTTCCTTTTAGCAGTGTATGAGGCTTCCAGTTGTTCTACATCCTCACTAACACTTGGTATGACCAGCTTTTCAATTTACACATTCTAATAGGTATGGAGGCATATCTCATTGTGGTTTTAATTTGCATTTCCCTAACGACTAGTGTTTAACATCTTTTCAAGTCCTTATTTACCGCCCAAATTTATCTTTTTGGTGGGATGCCTGTTCAAATATTTTGCCATTCTTTTTCTTGGATTTTCCTAGTGAGTTTTGAGAATTTTTCATATTTTGGAGGCAAGTCCTTTATCAGATAGGTGATTTGCAAACATTTTCTTCCAGTGTATAGTTTATCTTCTGATTATCTTACCAATATCTTTGAAAAGCGCAGCTGTTAATTTATCATCTTTTTCCTTTATGACATTATGCTTTTGATGTCAACGCTTAAGAAATCTGCACAATTTAAGGTCACAAAGATTTCCTCCTGTTTTCTTCTAAACATTTTACAGTTTTAGGTTTTACATGTAGGGCTCTGATCAATTTTGAGTTAATTTTTATATACAGTGTGAGGTATAGATCAAAGGATTTTTGTTTGCTTTTGCATATGCCTACCCAATTGCTCCAGCACTGTGTGCTGAAAAGGCCATCCTTTTTCTGCTTTCACTTTTGTTGAAAATGAAATGTTCATAAAGTTATTTTGAGTAGAAAGCACAGTTCACATTACACTTAAGGTACATAAGAGTGAAGTGTAAAATCTCCCAAACACTGAGTTTCCTTATGCAAAACTAAGTTTTTAAAAAAATGTAAATTGATTTTATATAAAATCAATGTATTGTGAATTAGGTATCTGCGCATTACAAGTGTATACATTCTTTCTCTTCTACCCCTTTGGAACACAAACAGTAAAATTCTACATGTACTCTTCTGCATCTTGTTTTAAACTATACATACACACATATGTATTGTATATATGTCTTTCAGCAGTATTCCAAACCATAGATACACAATGATTTATTTGGCCAGTGTCTTATTGATGGAATCTTGGTTGTTTCCAGTGTTTTGCTGCTACCGAACATGGTTACGAGTAACCTTGTAAACATGTCACATGTACAAGCTAGTGTATCTGTAGGTAAGAGTCCTAGAAGTACAATTGTGGGGGAAAGTAATAAATATTGCCAAATTGCCCTTCAGAGGAAGTTGTACCATTTTATACTCCCAACAGCAAAAAAGAATGTTTTCCCCACACTTTCCTCAAGGTTATTACACTTCTTTAAAACTTTTCACCTGTAACACTTAAAATACTTTTTCTGTGAGGATCCAAAAATAGTACACAAGCTGCCAATATGTAGGTTCTAAAAACCTATTTGATTTTGTTTTAGAAAGGTACAAAAAGCAGACTGTATTTTATAACCTTCTTATAAACACAATTTTACTAGTGTTTATAAGGCCACTAGCAAAAAATGTTCACAGAAATGTTCTAGTCAACTGTAGAAGACAAGCTATAGTACTTTCTATTTTTATGTATCAAACAAAGATGGATGCTCTAAAAAGTTTTCTTTGGAAAATACTGTCCATGTTCAAGTTTTTAGGGCTTTAAAGTATTTCTCTCTTAAAATCAGACTTTCTCTAAATATTTTACTGCAGATATTAAGGTTAGGTAGATACCTTTAAATTTAAAAAAAAATTAAAAACCTGAATGGTTACTGTTGAGGCAAATCTGGTATTTCTATGTCCAAAATAAAAATGAATTATGTGATAGCCAGAATACTGGTTTCAATCTACCTCGTCAGTTTTTCCTATTTGTGAAGAACCTGATTTCTTTATTGTTACTCATACCTCCAAACATTATCTTTCTGGGTTGTTATTGTTACTACTTTGCTTCATTGTGTTGTAAGTTGGAATTCCCTTACCATTTAATTTGTGGTCTTCACTTACCGAATTCACTTTAAGAAAATTTGGCGACTCATCATTTATTAATGGTCTTGAAGCAAGACTGTCTATTTTACCTTCCAGCCTTCCCTCCATAGTTTTAATAGCATTGAAAAGAGTCTTTAGAGAGATTCCAGAGTCTCCAATCTCCTGAGAAGATCTCCTCAAAGTCCGGGTCGGCGCACAGGTCACATGGCGTGTGGAGTTGGGAGTGACACTGGGCAGTGCAGCGGAGGCAGCTCCTTCCTTCCCAGTGTTCGCGTGGGGCTGATAGCTTTCAGGCGGCCTGGAAAGTGCAGGCCTCTCCGGAGACTTACTTCTTCTGGGCAGCATCACCAATTAGAAACAGTAAGATCAACTCAAGTAGAATTGTTTTCGAGTTCCCCTTTTACTAGGAGAAACAACACAATGTGCTAAATGAAACCGCAGTGGAAAATATGCTTGGAAATGTATTCCTTTGCTTTTAGAATGAAGAAATCGCACTGTAAAATATGTCCTAGTGAAGAAACACACTTTGAATCAAACTCCCTGTAGAAGAGCCTATCTCACAAAGGCCCGGTTTACCAGCATGCTCAGGGGTAGAACCCTAACAGGATTCTGTGTGAAGTCACAATATGGTTCCTTGGTTACCAGGGCTTTATGAGCACAGAGTTACAGATACAAAAGGCGCACATGCTTATGCTGAATGTTAAAGATTTAAAAAATGATGATTTCATACATGGTAAATTTATAAGACACTGAAGTGAATCTCTTTACATAACACATTCCTGGGTTATTTTCTTCACTAAATGTTGTGTATATGCGTTTTGTCTTTCTTTACTCATTTACTAAAATGCTACGTGACCTGCAGAAGGTTTTCAGCTTCCTTGGCCACATACTGACAAGTAATCACCTTCACTACTAACAGCTCTTTCAGGTGAGCTGTTGCAGGTGTGTCTTGGCGGCACTGAGTTCTGAGTTAGTCTTTTTATGTTGTTAAAATTTTAAAGATTAAGCAAAATTGGTTATTTACTTAATTAGGAATATTTCTCTCTTTCCAAAATATGGCTTGTTTGTATTGATTTTTTTTTAAGTATGGACAGTTATGTTCATTATATGAAAAATTACTTCATTTAAAATCACTTAGAACACTTTCACAAAACTGTATAAAAGATCAACATATTCTGTTTTTGCTCACCATGTATTTTACATAGTAATGTACATTTCTCTGTCTCTTAACAGTAAATTGCTGAAGATTACTTAACAATTTCCACTTCCACTGGCTGTTGGTGTGATCGCTTTTGGGTCAGCACATTTATACAGGGTTCCATGCTTTGTCTTCATTCCTCTTTTACTCCGTGCATTATGCAACTTCATGTAAATTGGATTTAAGGAATGCTAAAGATGATTTAAGCCTTTAGAGTCAGTAATAAGATGAACACATCATCAATGTGGACAGCAAGATCCTTTGGAGAAGACAAGTCTATTTTTACAGTATTGAAAATAGGAAATTAGTTTTGTAATGCTTGAGGAAAGTAGTTGAAGCATGGTTTTGTTTCGTGGTGTGTCATCTGTGTACTAGTCATTTTTGAAAAATTAGTAAAAGGATATAGTGGCCACTGTCTTTGAGGATTCCTCTTCACATCAACGAATCTGCTGACTGGCCATGGCAGTGATCTTCTACACAGTCAGTAAATGTGGCAGTTTGTAATCTCCCCTCAGGCATTCTGCTTATTTCATAAAAATTTCTTCTGAAAAGTGGTTACTTTGTATTTGCTATTTCAGTATACATACTGAGAAATCAGTCTTAAAGACTGATGAAATTTGCAACTTTTGGTTTCTCACAAATGAAATAGCCTGAAGAGTCTGGTCAACTTTTGGCAGCCACAATGAACTAAGTAGATCTTTTTCTCTTTTTTTACATCTCTAAAAATACAACTTTAAATTCTAAGGCGACATGTTTTCTTGGTAACTGAAGCAAGACTAATTAATGGGTGGAAACATAATTCAAATTCAAAACTTAATGAAATTTTCTAGTACTTTTTAAATGCAAATCTTATTTTATGGTCTTGGTGAATATCAGCAGACCATTGTAGAGATCTGTTGTTAAATGTAAAGAAACTTTTCATAGATATTTACTTACTTGCATTGGAGCAGTTCAGTTGTTCAATCTATGCCATTTTATTTAATTCATTGACACCATGGTTGCCAAAAGAGCCCCAGGTCATGATGGTTTGTTAACTGAATTCCAGTTGTCAGAAAAAACTCTAGGTTTGCATATTTTTGTCTAATGTGGAAAGTCAACATGATGAAGTGCAGTACCACATTTGATATTTAAAATTATACTATTAATGGAATAACAGTAGACAAATTGTTCCGTTAATAGCATAAATATAAACACCTGAATATATTGGAGGCTTTTCAGCTGTTAGGTGTAACAATGGAATCTTAATTTGCCAAAATGATTGCTGTTTGACAGAAAAAGTAATAATATTTCTATTTCATTTCCAATTTCCTCTCATTTTTAGCTACAGAAGAGTAGAAAGTAGGTAATGGAGTGAGGTATCTTTGCCTTAAGATCGAATAAACAAGCTGAGGTATACTTGGCTTATAGAGCTCTTCCTTTAGATGTGTATGCTGTAAATACCCAAACCTCTTGAGTTCTTAAGTTCTAGTAATTTCACAGTTGTACCTGTAAATTTTGTCCTTGTTAGTACCCAGGGATGTCCTAGAATACCAGGTTCATTTCATCTGCTGTTGCATATGGATTCCATTATAACCTCTCAGCTGTTTTGCCCATAGTGGGTTATCCCCACTTTACTGACCCCACTTATCAGTAGTTCCTCAAGTCCGTGTTGTTTTGGCATCAGTTGAAGAGGGTCTTGCTATCACCTAAAGGTAAATCCATTTGATTCCTTTTGCTATCTTTCCCAACTTCATACGTATTGTTCAGTATTCATATTTTCACTTACACTGAGACCATTAAAGGGAAGTGATAACCTCATAGTGGACATGGCAGGCATACCAGGCTCTTGTTTATTTGAGAGAAGTAGCAAAAGGAACAAATACAAAATGCTTGTGTGTTCAGTACCTGAAAAGAAAGCATATTTGTTAGATTATACACTTGTCCCATGGCATATCACATACATATTTAAATAAGGATGATGCATCTGCCTGTGATTAACTATACATGTACCCATAAACAATTTTTATACATGGGCTATCTTTTGTTTTTTCACTGATATTGTAATCGTATTTCAAGTTATAGGTTAAATGTGTCATTTATTTCTGAATTTGAACTTAGACCTTTATACAGCAAGAACTTGAAAAAACTCATTAATTTGGCTCTTCTGTTGACAGCCTTCTATTGACAGCATTGTGTTTATGTGATCTAAATTCTCCTGGTTAGTACTGCTAGTGAATAAAATGTAACAAGCTAAACTTTTTTCATTTGTGAGTAGTATATTAGCTTTTTAAAGCAGCAAACTAGGTACACTAATTCTTACTAGAATATTTTAATGTGAATGTGGTTATCAAGTCCTGAAGTCTTACTTATTCCAACAAAATACTTTATTTTAGGACTGCAAAAAAGATTCTAATTAAGTATTTTATAAACAACAGTAAGTTGAGTCTTTTGCCATTATATACATAAATGTACAGACATATAGACACACATTAGTGTATAGCACATATATATATATATGTGTGTGTTATGCACTAACATTTTCACAGGGTCTTCATCAAGTCCTGATGCACTTTAAACCCAAAAAACTACCAAAGAAGAAAAGTAGACTCTGTCTGAAGAATAGTGAGATGTTTCTATCACTTGAGAAAAGGAAAGTCCTTTTGTCTTTATAAATTGTTTCTATTATGTTTACAATCTACATTAGCTGGTAAAAGAACACAGCTTTATTAGTTAGCAATGTTACTAAAAAATGGAATTATTTTTTGGCAGTTATGTATTATCTAATTCAGAGTTTTGTTACATTTTTATTTAGAATTTGTTGAATTTTAAGTATGTTTTTTGCTTATGAAAATTATCCCTGGACCCTATTATTAGTAACTAGATCAAATATAGACTAGATAGGATAGGAAAAACACTCAGTACTTTTAGTGTTTTGAAAAGTTACTAGTATTTTTACTAGTTACTAGTATTATAATTTGGAGCTGATAGTATGGTGAAAATCATTAATGCTCTTTTTTTCTGGATATTTTTCATGCCAGAAATTAAGCAGGTTCTGCTCTTTTCTTGGTTGTCATCAGAATGAAAATATTTAAAGCAGTGGTTAAAAAAAAACACTTGTGCCTGTCTAACATTGATTTTGAGGCTGAATTGATGCATCTTTTTTTCACGTTTTGGGCAGATAAATTTATTTGTATATAATGGAACGCCTTTTCTTGATTGAGCTACGCTATTATATCTACATGACTACATGGTAGGGAAAAAAATGAAGAATTATGGTAGGCCTAGTAATGTTTGTTGTTGATTATCCTATCACTCATGCAGATGGCACACATTTCCACTGCAAACATATACTTAATATGAGGCAGATTATCTGATTTGTTCATTATCTAGTTCCTATACTTTTCTCAACTCTTAAGATTTTCACTTACATAAAGCATAGTATATTCATTGCACTTTACCACTCATGAACACTTGTTGCAGAAGATTATCAGGGAAAAAAAAAGGAGGTAAAACTTAATTTCCAGGTTAGTTCTTGAAAACTCTGGGGAAAATGGGGAAACACAAAGATTATGAGATGAAAACTAGGGCTCATTCCTGAATGTGCAGATAATTCAATTGCCCTGTATTTTCACTCGGCATTAGGCTTAAATTAGTGGAATGTCATGCTTTATTTTTGAGGCTTAATGAAAACTTTACTGCATTTGCAATTTGAGTAACTTGTTATTAAAATCATTTGGGAAAAATTTAATGTTTTGATACCTTCTATGAGTGGCCATTAGTTGATTATTTCTCATCAGCATTTTTTGTTTTTTCAGTGTTTAGATTTATAAGCTTACATACCATAGGAAACAAGATATCTTGTGAAGTTTTGTGGGGGAAGTCAATTTGGAGAACATGGCACACTCCTCAGGAAGCAATAAAAGTATCTTTGTATTGTGAAATTATACCTAGACAGAAAACTTCCTTGCAACACAAGGTAAATGTAGTTGATACTTTTTCAAAATAGTGAGATGATTGGGAACTGAAATTTTATCCCAGTCTTTTTGAACAAAGCATGCTATTTCACATTCTGTAATGAACTTTTATTTATATATATTATTCATGCACTTTTGTACAATACGTTTTAACAGAGTGAGAAAATAGAAAGTCTTTGAGGCTACTCCCGTTCTTTACTTTTAGTAAGATTGGTAATAAGGTAAGAAAAGATAGGTCAGTAATCAGATCTGAATAAATGTACTATAAATGCTCAAGAATTCACATTTTTGTGATATATTATGAATACAGAAGACTGAGTTTTATATTATTAATAACTTAGTTTTAAAATGGAATAAAGTTTTGAAAATAGACTGTTATTTCATTAATAGTATCAATGTAACAGTAAACTTGAATTGAAAACATGTCTTTCAAAAGTTAGTATTCTAAGCTATATCTTGATTACATTGTCTACGGTTGAAAATTTTTAAATCAAGTACTTTCTAAAAGTGCTTGGCATGTTATGCTCACAAAAATGACTATGTTTTGAATACCAAGTAACCAGTTAATTTTTGATGGCTTTGTATAGGACTTGATATATATGAATCATAAGTATTCTGTACTGATTCTGTATATTGTAACTTTGAACACTTATGAAAAGCTATCTGTTGATGTGTTTTGATTAGTGTAAATTTGTTTGCGTATTTGAATCCTAATCTTAGTTTAGGAAGTCAGAAAGTAGCCATTTTTGTAAAGTTCATATGCTATTTTTTTTAATTTTGGTTTTTGTATTTATATAATAGTAATGTTGTAGTAAAGGATTTATAGACAAAGCATAGAACTATTAACTCTTCCAAAACCTAAATGATAGGCATATTTTGTAATTCATGTTGCACTTGTTTTGTTTCATATTGAACTTTTTACATCCCTTTTTTAGGAAGAAAAAACACATTTGAATTGTTTTTAGCATAAAACTCTACATTGGAAAATATAACTCTTCATATGGTTAGCAAAGCATACTTTGCCACCAAAGCTAAATGAAACTAAAATACCTCCAGATATTTGTGCCAATGAACATTTCTTAGCATATTGGAATTAAAATAAAAATAATCTTTTCAGTATTTTTCATCTAGGAAATTAAATGTGTAATTCATCAAAATTTATATTCCACACCCAAATTTTTCTTTAAAAATATGTACAGTTTATACCATAGTATATCTGATTTCCTGAATAATGTTCTCTGATTTTATTATTAAAAAATTAGTTTATCTAATAATTATCTTTCCTTAATTAAAGTAATCATTTGAAGTAATGCTTCAGATTCTTTCTGATGTAAAATTTTAATTTTGTTGCACAGAACACTTTTAGTAATGGTGTCTGTCATTTATATAATGCAGTTTACTAATAAATGTTTAATTTTCTATATATTTCCTTTCAGTCCCTTTATACATCAGGTATTTCACGGGAAGATTATGCACTAGAACCTAACATATAGTACAACAAACTAAACATTTTTAAATGCATATCTTAAAGGAAAATATAAAGCAATCAAGATGTTAATGCTAAAGTGTTAACATTGATATTGTGGTATACTCATTAGAGAAAAGTAAAATTATGACAGACCCAGAAACTGTTTATCTGGTTGAAATTCTTTAATTTCTCCGTGTAGAAATTCTCAAAGGGAATTTCAGTCCTCATATTGTAGTTTTTCGTACCACTTAATGTCACTTAACTGCTTCTCTGACCAGCACTGTTAACGCAGTTTACATAAGTAAGCTTGGAAGTAAAGAGGCAGCAGAGAAAGCCAAATATTAAAATGTTTGGCCTTGAATTAAAGACAGTTTATCTATTTTCAGGTGAGGACTGCGTAATATTAGTAGAGATGATATACAGACTTAAAAATTCAGTGAACATTATTTTCTGAGCTGAGTTTGTTTTTGTGCTAAATAGTTTTATCCCAAGTAGGAGATGCTGTATTTAACATAACCATACTTTCTAAACATAGTCAAATATATATTTGTTGGAATATTGGTAGAAATAACCATCTTTTCCTCCACTGTGGAGGGGGAGGAAACTCCAGTGTTTAGTGTACATAAATTAGGAAATTGTATGGCTTACTTATTTACTTTAAAAAATATATAAGTGACTTAAATATGTTATTTTGAAGTGATCATATTACAGTTTCTTAAACTTATGACTAACTATATAAATGTAGCAGTGTACCCATGTGAAACCAGACCAAAATTGAATGCATATTATCACTGTGACCTTGAACTTACAGTTGTTTGGGCTAAAACAGACTGTGCCTTAAAATGAAGGAATGCCCTACAATTTTATAACTCTATGTTTTATTATGGGTGGTCTTCTCAAATTGGCCCCAAATCCTTTTCTCTGAAGTTGGTGAAGTAAAAGTTTAAAATATTTCTCTTAGTATTTATATGTATATACTCTGTATATGCTCTAAAGGCCTCCCTTAATTATAGAGTTCTCATTTTGAATTAAAATTGAATTATATTTCATGGATGTAGAAAATTAAGTTTGGCTAAAATTTCTGAAAACATAGTTAATTTTAGGAGAAGGTGGTGGCACTTCAGTTCTGAAATTATTATACATGGAAAAATGAATCTTCAAATGTAATTTTGTTTTCTTTCTAAGGAATAATCAAAGACATGAATTTATTTCTGTCTATAAGTACTGAGACCTATACTTATTTTTCCTCAGATCACTGAAGCTTGTATTACATATCAAATAAAGTTATTTACCCGATATGATTTTTCAGTAATAAACTGATTCATGTAGTATATTTTTAATGTTCACCTTCTCTCTCTCTCTTTTTTTTTCTTTCTAATTATTTTTAAGATCAAGAGAACTGACTCTAGGTATATTTTAATGTAAAGACTTGTATTTGTATTGTGCTTATTTGAAATAATGGATATAGTATCCATTAAAACAAATTATTCCATTCACAGGACATTCATGGTCTGTGCTAAAAGATGCCCATGTTTCTGTATACTCAGAATTTCTTGAATATTTTTCAATTGCAATTTTGAACATAAAAGCAACACATTTCTTATTTCTAATTTCACCTCCACTACCTCACCCAAAGACAAAAATAAAGGTTTCTCTAAAAATATGTAGAAAGAAAACATGTCTTTCTTTAAAGCATGGTCAAACTGAGATAGAAATAATTTGAGCAAAGGTATGTAATAATATGAAATATATGGCTGTCAACCTGTATCATCTTTTATATTATAGTTAAAAGTTTATAGAGGGCAAACTATGTGTTATGCTGAGATAGACTCAGTAATCATTTATTCGCAAATTGACCATTTTGTTCTCATCTAGAAAATGCAGTGCATAGTAGCAATACTTAACAGCGCAAAGGAACTTGTCGTATAGCATATACTGAAAAATGATTGTCACCTTGCAGATTTTTCCATTTAAACATGCATGATCTTCTCCAGTACTTTGTATAATGTACAGTGTACTAAATACACATTATGTGTGACTTTGTGTGTATTTTTGTATGATATAGTTAACATTACATTTAACTGGTTGTAATTCACAGAAAGTGCTGTTTTATTCTGTAGTGTTGTGAATGTTTTAATGTGTTTCAGCATTATGGGTGTAAGGTTTAATAGGTGAATATTTGCCTTCAGCCTCTGCTCAGGTATTAATGTGTAGCAACTTTTGGTGCTGTCTTTTTAATTGTCATAATCTGGTGTTCTCAATGTTCAACAATTAATTTGGTGAACAAGGACATGTTCAGAGATTGCTTTCCAGTCACATACTCACCACAATACCATTTGAAGTAAAATAAAACTTAGTTATTTCTTTGCAGCATGTTTAGCATTTCAGAAATTTGAATGCCTAAGCATGTGGCATGATAAACAAGATACAGCTCAGGTAAATGTTGAGAATAAGATAAATTCTAGTATTTACCAACTTGGTATTTTGTAGCTTTCAGCATGCATTTGTATGGACATTTCATGGTTCACATTCTATTTTAAGGCATTTTATACTTTCTCTCCCAAATATAGGTTTCTCCCAGAGACCATGCTTTCCACTTTCCTTACGCTAACGTGATGTTAATTCTTAGGTACTCAGTTTCTCAAATTACATAAGAATGAGGATGATTTAGATATTTTTTTGTAGACAGATTCCCAGGTCACCCTAGAACTACTAAATTTGATCTGTGGGGAGGAAACCTGGGATTCTGTTTAAACAAGTACCCCAAATAATAAGCCTCAAACTTTGCTTCAGTCAGTAATTTTAATTTGCAGGGCTCCTAAAAGCAACTAGAAATTGTCTTTAGGATTATTAGATGCCAAAAAGGCCACTACATAATCTAAACTTTATTATAAAATGGATGAAAGGAGTAAAATGGGGTAGGGCAGCTTTTGAAGGACAAGTGTCTTCTTTCTTACATGTTGATTAGAAGTGTTTTTGAAGCCATTTTAGTCATCATCTCTAAATGTATGAACAGTTACAAACTGCATGTATTAATATTCTATACATTATTAAATATACCCAAAAATAAATGTTAAAAGATGAGAAGTAATACAGCTACAAGCTTTAATATTTTATTTGGATACTTACAGGATTATCTTGAAACTGTTGCCAGTAAATCCAATCTGGGGAGATCTCCCTGTATGCTAGGTGAGACCTCAACCTGGAAGAAGGTTCTTGATTGACCAGGAAAGAATTCATGAGCAGGACAAGCAGTTACAAGCAAAAAGTAGTTGAGTAGAGCAAAAGTACGTACTCAAAGAGGGAGTGCAGTCGTGCTCCAGAGAGCAACCTGGTGGAGTTCAGGTTGGGTGGTCTTATAGCTAGAGTTTAAGCAAGGGGTGGGTATTCATCAAGACGGGTGGTTTTTCAGAATAGAGAGGGGATTTAAGGACGATAAGGTGGTGCCCTCTTTTCGTCCTTAGATGGTCTGCCTTGGAATTGTCATGGAGGTAAGTGATGTTTAGTAGGCTAATGAGCATATAATGTATTTTGAGGTGCAGTCAGGGTCAACTCCATGTTGAAACTGTCAGTTTTGGCTGGTCTATCATCTATATTCCTACTCCTCACATCCCAGGAGAAGAGTTTACATGGAATGTTTAGAATGTAAACAAGCATCCAACTGAATGTAAACAGTGGCTGAAGGCCCTCTTCCCCCTCCAAGTGCATGTCTGGCTATTAGCTTACTAACAAAACTGCCACTGGAGTATGCAACATGAAAGCCGCATAGGTCTTTCCCACTAGTTTTTCTCACATTTTTCAACTCCCTCCTCATCTTCACTCCCTTTCTATAATATTTATATATTTTTATTGCTACATAACAAATTACAAATTTAACAACACACTTTATTTACTTACAATTCTCAAGTCAGAAGTCTGGGCAAGACCAACTGGGTTCTCTGTTCAGAATCCCACTTTGGAAATCAAGCC
Organism: Manis javanica; assembly: GCF_040802235.1. Lineage (NCBI taxonomy): Eukaryota > Metazoa > Chordata > Mammalia > Pholidota > Manidae > Manis > Manis javanica. The sequence goes on along the minus strand of NC_133167.1, from coordinate 39,891,064 downwards.
AGGACTTCTGTCCTACCTCAGACTCACTCAGGTTGTCAACAGCTGAGGTTCTTTTCCTGGGGCTGTTCTTTTCTGAGCTTCGTGTGCCATTCTCTGCGGCCGGGCCCTCCACAATATTGCATTTTGCTCCTTCAAGACTGGCAGGAGGACTCTTTCACATTTTTCTCTGTTACTGACCTTTAGTCCCAGATTTAAAAGTCTGTGAGTAGCTCAGATCTCCTGAGATAACTTCCCTTTAGGTTAACTCGAGGTCAACCTTAATTACATCTGCAAAATCTTTTTGGCTGTGTAAAGTAACAATCATAATCCTATCATACTCACAAATTACACCCACATTCAAGGGGCATGGATGATACAAGGTGTGTACACTAGAGCATAAGAATCTTGGGTGCCATTTTAGAAGTCTTACCATGCATAATAAGGAACTGAAGTCTTTTTCATAATTGCTATCCTTACATAATATTTTAAACCCTAGTTTTAATTGAAAGAGCTGATAAATATAAAATGTTTAGTGAAGGAAAAGTCTCTCAGTTCTTTGAATTTTAAACAGCTTTTAGAAAGAAGAAAACAGTCTCCAGTTCCTAAGTTGTTTTGCATGTGTACATGTGTATGATTTTGATTAAAGATAGTTTTGTTCTTGTTCATTTTGAACAGTCAGAATTTGGATATGGCGGATATGACTTGAAATTAAGGAAAGTGTATTAGTTTGCCTTATCAAGTAAATGGAAGCATCTTATTGTACTTAATAGATAAAATTTCATACCAGGTATAGGTCAAGAGTTGTGGTTCTAACTCAAGAAATTTATATAAAATTGAGCTTTCAAAAATGCTTCTAGTGATTTGCTTCTCTTGAATATGTTTGGAGAAAGAGTTAAACTTCATATACTTTCTAAGTGCTTATATCACAGTGTACGGTGAAAGAAAGCATCAGATTTGTCAGGTATGTGCTCATTTTGACTATTCGTGTATGTAAATCAGTGTATCCTTAAGTATCAAATATTTGTTAAGTAACATATTTGTTAAGTATGTGTTAAGGTATGTTCATATTAACACATACTCAACAAAAAAGAATCAACAAGCCTTTTACCTTTAATAATTGTGCAATTCTGATCAGGAAAGGACTATAGAAGATTATGAGAAATAAAGCTGAAATGATCTAAGGGTTGGAATATAAGGATTCAACTGAAACAAAAGGCCTCTTCACTCTGGAACTGCAAAGATTTAATTAAAAGATGCTTGAAGAGGAAACCTGATGATTTATTCTCCTCATTCCCTGGCTTCAGTAAATAACAGCATTTCATATCATGGGCATTAAAGAGATTGTTGAGATTTAAAAGGTGATGTAACATTGGGGTGGAAGGGAGAGGAGGGAGTCTGTAAGAGGTTTTGATGTGCTGGAGAAAAAAGATGAAAGGAATTTGGTTTAAACTTTTTAGAAAAAAAGTATGTAATATGGTTGCGTTTTAAATTACAGATGTGTAACATTCACTGCATTTAAAAGTCTTTGTTCTTATTTTTAAATAGAATTAATAAAAAATTCAGTTACATTTATAAATTACAGATCCACAGATTACTGAAATAGGAAATGTGCCTGTTTGGGACCATGATCCCCAAACTTTTTTGATGGCACACCCTACCATTAAAAAAATGTTTAAACTTTCCCCCAATAAACATACCAGTACTATACTAATACTATTCCTATACTAAATAGGAAATTTAGACATGATATATTTTAATGCCTTCCTAATTATAATAGCTTCATAATAGCAATAGCTAATAACTCAAGGCAGAAAATATATTTAGAGCAATAGTGAATTTAAATTGATTTTTAAAATAATCTTAATTTTTAATGAAGAGTAACTTTTATTATTGAAGAATAATTGACATACAATATTGTATTAGTTCAGGTGTACAGCATAGTGATTCTATATACATTATGAAATGGTCACCACAATCTAGTTACCATCTGACATACAAAATTGTCACAATATAATTGACTATATTCCCTATACTGTATATTATGTCCCAGTGTCTTATTTATTATATAACTGGGAGATTGTACTTCTTAATTCCCTTCACCTATTTCATCCTTCCCTCCTACCCCACTCTCCTCTGGCAGCCATCAGTTTATTCTCGGTGTCTATGAGTCTATTTCTATTTCATTTTCTTTGTTTCTTTGTTTTTTAGATTCCACATATAAATGGAATCCTAGGGTATTTGTGTTTCTGTCTGACTCATTTCATTTAGCCATAATGCCCCTCTAGGAACATCCATGTTGTCACAAATGGCAAGATTCATTCTTTTTTTATAGCTGAGTAATAAAAACCCATTTATCCATTAATCTATCAATGAACTTAAGGGTTGCTTCGCCTATCCTGATTATTGTAAATAATACTGCAATGAACATAGGGGTGCATATGTCTTTTCCTGTTAGTGTTTTCATTTTCTTCAGAAAAATACCCAAAAGTAGAATTGCTGGATCAATTTTTGTTTGTTTGTTTTGTTTTTTTAATTTTTTGAAGTAGCTCCTTACTGTTTTCTGTAGTGGCTGACACCAATTTACAATCCCACCAACAGTAATACAAGGGTTCCCTTTTTTCCACGTCCCTGCCAAACTTGTTATTTCTTGTTTTGTTGATAGTAGCCACTCTGGCTGGTGTGAGGTGATATCTCACTGTGGTTTTGATTTGCAGTGCCCTGGTGGTTACTGAAGTTGACTATCCTTTTCATGTATCTGTTGGCCATAGAAGAATGTCCTTCTTTTTGATAATTGACTGTTTAACATCCTCTGATCATTTTTTAATCAGATTGTTTTTTTAAAAAAATATTGAGTTACATGAGTTCTTTATATATTGTGTATGTTAACCCCCTTATTGGATACATCATTTGTGAATATCTTCTCCTATTTAGTTGGTTGCCTTTTCATTTTGTTGATGGTTTCTTTCTGTGTGCAAAAGCTATTTAGTTGAATGTAGTCAGTCGCATTTGCTTGCTTGCTTTTTTCCTTTTCTCTTTTTTGCTTTTGTTTTCCTTGTCTGCAGAGACAGATGCAAGGAATTAGCACTAAGATCAATATCAAAAGCTTACTTCCTATTTTTTGTCTAAGAGTTTTATGATTTCAGGTCATATATTAAGTCTATTCAGTTTTGAGTTTATTTTTGTGTATGGTGTAAGAAAGCGGTCCGGTTTTGTTCTTTTGCATGTAGCTGTCTAGTTGCCCAATACCATTTATTGAAGAGATTGTCTTTTCCCCATTGTATCTTCTTGCCTCCATTGTAATAAATTAGTTGACCATAGAAGCATAGAAGGGTTTATTTCTGGGCTCCGTATTCTATTCCATTGCTCTATGAGTCTGTTTTTGTTCTAGTATCATATACTGCTTTGATTAATGTAGCTTAGTAGCATAGTTATAAGTCCAGGAGCATGATACTCCTGCTTTGTTCTATTTTCTCAAGATTGCCTTAATTATTCAGGGCTTTTGTAGAAAGGAGTAACTTCTTGTCAGATCCGATTAAATTACTGTTTTTAATTCCTGATGAGCCTGACAAAAGGGTAGAAGTGTCAGCACTGGCGTTTTCTTTTGTTGGTTTGTGCTTGCATTACTGGCATTATCTTCAACTCTGTTGAAAGGAGTAGTTTCTTGTTAGGAGCAGTTTTAAGCGGCTTATTTTAATAGATTACAATAGTTATGTTAGTTACAACTAAATAACATGTATTATATATATTATTGTATGTAAATATACATAAAATGTATATATAACTTATACATTTAAGTATATGAATAATATATATTTAATGATTTAATCCATGAATCCTTTAACCATCTAACATACAATACAATGTTATGATATGCTTAAAGTGAACAAGTGAATGAATAAACTACTGGGGTGCCCTGTCTGCCTCCTACAGGCTGTCGAATTTCTACTCTTCTCAGACTATATTCCACATACTATGTGTGGCCAGTTGTGATAAAGACTGTGTGTATGAGGACACTGGTATCAATCCATGTATAAAATTTTAATACATCAGTATATTAGGTTAAGCACATGAAAAGGAAGTACGTTTTCCTTCCACATCCCAAAATGTGGTTTGGCACACCATTAGAATGCAGACTTAGTTAATATTTTTGTAACCTTTTGAGGCTGTCTTTGATAGGTTTCCAATATCCATATTTACTTATATTAACCCAAAAGCAAAAATGAGGTTTGGGGAGGAGGAACAGACTATTATTTCTTATAGCAGTAATCACATCAGTTCCCCTTACCCCATTCTTCCTCCTTGAGGGCAGTGTGAGAATGGCCAGGTGACCCATGCATGTGCAAAAGGGGCTTTTTGTTTGATATTGAACCACAGGAGAGGAACCCCAAGATTGTGAATCTGGGAATTTTTTTACAAAGCTACATGCTGCTCTCCTACCCTCCTGAGAGAGAAAGAGATGCCTTTGCTCTCAGATGTTTTACAATGCTTTGGAATGTAAACATAGCTGCAGGTTTCGTCTCCCCATAAAATGTAAACACGTGGCTCCACCAACCAGGAGGCAAAAGGAAGCAGAGCACTGAAGGTAAGTGTTTCTGTGGAAAGGAGACATTATCTTCATAGCATGCAGTTTCCTTTGCTCAGGAAACCACACCATGCAGAAACATGAAAATATTCATGAAGCATTGTTTCCCTGGTAGTCTTCATGGGGTACAGAAATAAGGCCTCTCATTCTCCTGGCATTACTGTTGGAAGCCTTTAATGACCAAATGAAGTGAGTAGGACAATTTAGTGTCATGACTTAACAATCCTCCAGCTGTGAATTTTTGGGTAGGGTGGGTAGGAAAAACTGGTAGAGCCATCATTTGGGAGTTCTAATACTGAAGTTTGTTAAGTCTTTGTGTTCAGAAAAGTATTAATAATGTAATATGCAGGATAGAAGGGAAGTAGTTGAGGTAGGAGAAGGGGATCATTTACAAAACTGCTGTAAAATTTGAAATACTAGTAATAATGGTCTAAACTCGGGTGGGAACCAGAAAGTTGTGAACCAATGCAAGGGTGACCCTAAAGTGCTGGGCTCCCTAGGCTTAGCAACTAATTGGATTTGGTAGGTAAGCCTCTGAGTTAGATTTGGCCTGGCACCTTACCTGACTCCCATGAGGTGGAAGATATGGAGACAATTAAAATGTCTTAAGATGCTGCCAGCCAATGGCCTATCTTAATTTTCACTATCCCCAAGATCTTACGTTCTATAACTACAAAGGAGAGTGTGCAGAGTGGGTTTTCTGAGTCTCCATTTTGTTCTTTTTTCAGCTTAATGCAATACCTTACAGTTTTAAATTATTTTTAAAAGTTCAAATTGTTCTAGTCTGACCGTGATGCAGTAAGATCTTTAGGTGCTAAAGTGCAACAAACTGGAACTTTTTGTCAGACATACATGCCGTACTTCAATTTTGAAGGAAAAGAGACAAAAAGTAAGAAAACTAAGAATTGTAAGTAATTTCTTTTAATAGACATTCCAGACCATACAGGGTGTGTATAGACTGCCTTGTCACCTGTGCTTTATCCTTTTAGCAGACATTCATTGAGTATCTGCTGTACCAGAGTCAGTGCCAGACACATTCACATTCAGCTTCTCATTTCATTCTCCACAAAAGTCCTTAAAGAGAGGATTATTATCATCACATTACAAGAAAGGAAATAGTGTTAAAGAAATGAAGCAATTTGCTTAAAGTAGAATTCAAACCAGATTGGCACAGAAATAGAGTTCTTCCTGAAGACCTGCAATATGTAGTAATCAATACTAGTTCACTTGCTACTCTGTCAAAATCTTTTCTGACCATACTAGTTATTCCTCTTGCTTTGAAAAAAAATTTTTTTCCCAATGATCTTCCCCAGCCTTCCTTTTACTTCTGCTATACTTTCCCTCAGAGATTTCTCTTAACTGTGTGACTTCAGTGATCTATTCTGGGTGGATGACTCACCAAGTCAGTCAGCCTTGCTCCCTTAGTTCCGTGTCTTAATGTCTGAGTCAATGGCACTATATTTAGCTTCGCTAGGACTCCTTATCCATAAGTTATGGCTAGTAATATTACCTTACAAACCTAGCAGGTGGATTAAGTGGAATAATGGAACAAATGCACCTGACATACAAAGTGCTCAAAAATGATAGGTGCTTTCCTAGCTCTCCAGTCTCTAGTTTTCTCCAAACTAGACAAACTCAGTTTCAATTCACTGTTGAAATTTAACTTTATAATTTCTCTTGATCCCTAATTAGCAATTCTTTTTAGTTTTCAAATTCCTATGAAATCCTCCCAATTACACAGGGTGAAAATCCACTCATTTTAATAATCTCCTTTTGCCTGTCATGTCCAATTAATTGGTAAGCCTAGGGAGCCCAGCACTTCAGGGTCACCCTTGCATTGGTTCACTCCTTTCTGGCTCCCACCCTAGTTTAGACCGTCATTACTAGTATTTCAAATTTTATAGCAGTTTCATGAATGATTCCCCTTTCCTAGCTCACCCACTTCCCTTCTATCATGCATATTACATATTCCCATTAATCATTTTTTACACAGCAATTTAGCATTATCACTCTTCCAAAACTTTGTAATCTACCTGCATGTTCTGTAAGATACAGTCCAAACTCTTTGACATTTTGACCAATCTACATTTCCAGTCTTCTTCCCTACCATTTTCCAAAGATATCTCCTCCCCACACAGTTAGGACTAGATTGCAAGAAACAGAAAACCTGACAATTGCTCAATCAAATCTCGAAGCAGAAGGTCCAGGGTAAGTCTCCAAGAAATCATCAAGAACCAAAGCTCCTATCCAATTAATTTTCCATCCTTAATGTGTGGCTTTCAAAATAAAATGGTGGCTAATATATTTCCATTCCAGGAGGAAGGAGAGGGAAGGCACAAAAGGAGCTCTGCCTTTTATTTGGGAAGGATGCTCTCTCTTTTGTCCCTTTCCGACCCTCAGGGACTTCCATTGGTGGCTCATTGGCCAGAATGATATCACATGGTCACGAAGAAATGCAAGGGAAGCTGTGGAAGCAAGTTTTCAAGTTGGATATGTTGATATGCTAAACAATGTCTAAGAAACAAATGTATGTTAGTCTGCTTGGGCTGCTATAACAGAATACTATGGACTGGATAGTTTACACAACAGAAATTTATTTCTCAAAGTTATGGAGGCTTGAAAGTCCAAAATCAATGTGCCAAAGATTGGAGGCTAGGACTTCAACATACGAATTTTGAGGGGACACAATTCAGTCCATAGCAAAAGTGATAAAAAGAAGCAACAAGCAGAGTCTGCCACACAAGCCAACTGAGCTCCTACATTTATTTTGAGTATCTCCTCCCTTTTGCTACTTCTTTATCCTTGTTCAGTAACTTCTTCTGGCCATATCTCTGTTATCAAAATTTTCTCCATGAAAAGACGCCAGTTGCCACAGTCAGGACTGATCCTGTTCCTACTTCTAGCTGCCATAGTTCCATATGGGAGTCATCAAATTAGATCTTGTATGCTCTTTATGTGCAGTTCTTAATAGTGACATTTATTTAACGTTTATTTGTCAGGTACTGTGCAGCCCCTTTATATATATCATTTCTAATTCTTTCAACAACACTGCAAAGTTGGATTACTTCACATATGAGGAAACTGAGGTGCAGAGAGATTAAGTAATTGCCCAAGAGAATGGCGGAGACAAGTTTTGAACATAGTTAAGTTTGGTTCTGCAGTTCTTTCCACCACACCATGCTGCCTCTCCAAATAGATTGTCTGTGCCTCCCAGGCAGTGATCACATCCCTTTCCATATACCTCTTTGCATTCCCACACTTAGCAATGTGTGTTTTACATGGTAGAAATGTGTTAAATATTTTTCTGAATGAATGATAGTAACAATGGCCCAAGGTAGTCCAAAATCCAGATTTAACAAAAACAATTATGTCCATAACAAAATTGCCGATGTGGTGTTAATTGTTGAAGCTGAGCAGTAAGGGCATGGACTTGCATGATTCTGTTCTCTTTAATTTTTATGTGTTAGAATTTATAAAAGTTCTATTTTTATATAAATTCCAATTTTATATAAATTCCATTAAAGCCTTAAGTGAGATATAATATTCATTGGTTGGAAGGCTCACTATTTTCAGGATGCCATTTTTCTCCAATATGATATGTAGACTAAATGCAATCTCAGTCAAAATCCCAGCATGCTATTTTTCTAAAAATCTACATGCTGATTCTATAATTTATATGGAGAAGTGAACAGTTTTGAATAGTCACAACAACTTTGAAAAAGACTCACACTACTTGATTTCAAGCCTACTGTAAGGCTAAGGTAATCAAAGGCAGTGTGGAAAAGGCAGAAGGACAGATACATACGTACAGCAGTGGAGCAGAACAAAGTGTTAAAAAATAGATCCAACGTTTTATAGTCATCTGATTTTCAAGAATGGTGCCAAAACACTCCAATGGGAAAAGAAAGATCTTTTCAACATATAGTGCTGGAATGACTAAATACTCATATGGAAAAACATAAATAAACCTGGACCCTTCCTCACATCATGCACAAAGACTAATTTGAGATGACTCATAAATCTAAATGTAAAAACTGAACTATGAAGCCTCTAGAAGAAAATATAGGAGACTACATTGTGACATGATGGCAGTTCAAGGTAATTAGGCAGAATAAAAAAGGAATGATTTTAAAAATTGGTAAGTCATACTTCATTGCAACTAAAGACTTCTGCTTATCAAAAGACACCATTAAGAAAATTTACAGGCAAATCACAGACAGAACCATATTCCTGATGATGGATTTGTTTTCAGACTACATACGACACTTGTACAACTCAGTCATAAAACCTCAAAAAGCCAATTTTAAAAGTGGAATTTTAAAAACAGAAGTCAACAGGTGATGTTCTTTGCAGAAGCCTAGAAGGTCCCCGCTGCCACCTGGGAGCACATTACTGTTGGAGCATGAAGATGGCATCATCTCTGCTCTGAGATTTCTCATGAGTTTTCCCTGGGCCAGACTCACAGAATGTACTTCTGAAGGGAAAGGGTAAAGGTCTGCTCTTCTGTTTGTTTAATGGAATAACATTTTATACACCTGAAGTATGAAAGAGCTCCCAGAATACTGGGAATTAACCATTGTTTTTTTTCTTTTTTGGTTTTTTTTTTGGTGGGGAGCTGATTTTGGTTTTGTTTTTTGAGGGAATTCTGTTGATTTTTTTTTTTTAAGGATAAAAGCTCACTAGCTGTATTTCAGAGTTCACAATTGATAAATAGCACTAAGAAAGAAAAGCATTTCCCCACTATGCCCCAAAATATCCAAAGAAATACCCATCTGAATTGTCCTCAATTTTTTTCTTCTCTGAAACTACTCTTTTTATCATACAAATTTTGTGTCTGGAACTTTATGTAACATTTTAAGAATGGCGTTTCTTCCAGACACTTAAATAATTTTATTAATGGGTTAAAATATGTGGTCCTTTACAAAATTATGTGACTCATCGATAGGGTCATACCTAACTTAATAGTTTAAAATGGAACCTTTTCTCATCCCTTTTGTATTAAAAAAAATTAGTATAATTTTACTCACATAAAACCTCAGGTTCGTAATAGACATTTCAGCCTAAATCCATTTTGTGTTACGAATTGGATGACCGAAGAAGCTCCACCTTTCTCACAAGGGAATAAAGAACTCAGATCCAGCTTCTAAGTCTAGACATGGCTCAATGCTTTCAGTAGAAGCTAAAGAAATTGTAGAGAGTTACGGGTCTTTTTCCTGCATGGTTGACCTGACATCTTGCTATTCCTTGTCTCAGTTTCCTGTATGTTAGTTACCAAGAAGTGGGCGGCTAACACAAAACTTTATTCTTTCACAGTTCTGGAAGCCGGACATCTGAAATTAGCATCACTGAGCCAAGATCAAGGTGGGTGCAGGATTCACTCCCTCTGGAAACTCTAAGGAAGAATCTGTTCCTTTCCTCTTCCAGCTTCTGGTGACTGCCCAGATTCCTTGGCTTGCAGCCTCCCCTCCAAAACAATTTAAATAGAAAGGGGTGTGTGGTCATAAAATTGCCACATTCCCTGCAATCTCCATTGCTTTGTGTACAGCAGCTAGATTGCTATTAACTTACATTTGACTGGTTCATTTGAATATTCAAGTCAAATCAAATATTTATTGTCCACCTACAGTTTTCTCTTCCCTCTTTGTTAAAATATGACAGTATGTAAATCTTTGGATGAACAATACAAAATAAAAATATAACAAAGCTCAAATTTCAAAAGAGCATTTTAAGAATCTAAGCTCAGATTTTACCTGAAGAATTATTAATTCCATGAACATCTGTGATATGCCTCTCTATGTATATATATTATGCCATATAAATTCTATGCCAGGCATTATATGCCAAGTTCTGAAGAAGAAGATGATGAAAAAAGACCTGGTGCCTACTTCAGGAAGTCCGTGTGGGGGACGAAGAGACACGTGGAAGCAGATCCTAATTCAGCAAGGTAAGAGCCATTGAAGTGACTAAGTGGCTTCTTTTTCCTCAGAAGTGATATTTGAGGTGATCCTTGAAGGGCAGGGCGTTCTGAAGGCACACAGGAGTCAGAGAAGGCATTCCAGGCAGAAGCAACCACAAGGTCAAAGGCACGAAGGTAGAAGTGTGGGTGGTGGTCACTGGCGAGGTCAAATGGCTGGGAGGGTACGACTGGCGTTTTTATCATCCGCAAGAGCTTAGACTTTATCATTCTGGCATCAAGAAGCCCCTAGAGGTGGGAGGGATGCCAGTAAGCTTTGCCTTATCAGTGCGACCTTGTCTTCCTGTTGTCTGCTCCAGAGTCAGTTGCAAAGCCAAAGATGTTGTGGACCACCTCAGGCGCTCTGCTATAAAAGCAGACTGCCTGCTGAAAAGCTGTTTGCAAAGCCAAAGGAAGTGATGTAGGAGTCTATATTTTAGGAGTAATCCTTCACTCCTTTATTATGACTTTTGGAGATACCAAAATGGCCTGACATAACGGGGAATTGGGAAACTGTTGCTCAAATCCAGGTCGAGACAGTTTGGTTTATACCTCAGTCAGGGTGTCAATCTGGATGTCCATTTTCTTGCTTTGTTTTCTCTGAGCTGGCTTCAGATCAAGTATGACTATCATGCTTTTTGTTGCCTCTGCACCCCCATCGTACTTGTAGGAGAAATAGCTTAAATTTAGGACAGGACTGAACAGTACGTGTGCTGGCTGCCCCTCTCTGACTAGCGCATGTTTCTCAGGAAGGCTGGTGGCAGGGAGGAAACAGGCCAGAGGAGGGACCATGGGAGAAGGAAAGGCCACTCCCAGGTCCCAGCTGATGACAGCGAAGGCCTGATGAAAGCAGAGGCTGAGGCCAGCCTGAGGCCAAACTCTCTCAGGGAAGGATAGCCACCCCACCTAGACCTTGTCTTTCTTCCTTTACGCATCTAGGCTTCTAGAATTGGCTCACACTCTGGCCCTAAGAAGTAAAAACATACGTAACATGTTTTAAACAGTGGGAGATATTTTTTCATCTTTAATATGCCCTTCAGCATTTTTAAAACATTTCAAAGCAAGAGAACAGCATTTTTAAACAAAAGGATAGCATTTAAACAAGAGGATAGTATTTTTTAGACGGAAGACAGCTAATAATAAAAGAAATTTCTACATGATGAATAACTAGAGAATTCTGAGGGTCAACTCTATAATTGGAGATACTCCCACTGCATTGTCACTGGGAAAAGGGACAAGTGGTTGACCATATTGTAGACATGTTCAAGAATGTCATGGGAATTTTTTTTTTAAACTGCTTTGTCATCCCTGGGGGAGAGAGGGAATTCAATTCCAGTGGTTTCAGTGGCTCATGGGATCTGGAAGCTTTGTGTGGCCTCATGATATGAGGGGTCAGCCTCTCCTCTCCCATCCATTGTGGTCACTGAGGGTCCGCTGAGCCAGGGCTCTTTGCCTCTGCTCTGTGCTTGGCAGAGACCTATGTCTTTTATCCCCCCTTCTCTTTAGCCTACTCTCAAGCTGAATTCATCCCATTGCCACAAAAAGCAGATGTGACTGCTATGAGCAGAACGCTGCCTGGCTCACTCTATTAATCATCTTAGCAACTTTTCTGCAGTTCTCGTCATCACTGAGGAAGCAATCTAAAACAATAAGTTTCCCTTTCGCTTACTCAAACCTGGGGAAAGAAAAGGACGTCAAATTCTCATCGCTGTTCGTGATGTACCTAACTAGCTCTATCGGCTCTTCTTCTTTTTTTTTCCTAATAGAGACAGGAAGGGTTTGAAAATGTTATATAGTCCAACAGAGACAGTTTTAAAGTTTCTCTCTGCCTCCCAGAATAGCCTCTTCACTGAGTGCCCTTTCCTCACCTTTACCATTATGTTTGAATTTCTAATTTAAGTTTATAATTCAGTGAGCACATATTTATTGACTTTCTTCTGTTAGTCGCCCTGTCCTGAGTACTCTATTTTCCTGTCAAATTCTAATTGAGAAATGCCAGCAAAACCCTTCATTCTGATGCCTCTGGGTGTGGAAGAGTCTTTTTGCTCAGACTATCCCAACTGCTACTTTTACAAATGTTCTATTTAATGAAGAGACCAAATGGAATAATTTGGACCAGAAACTGATGGTTTGGGAACCTGAGCTATCCTTATTTTATTTTCTTCTCTGTTGATTGAAATCACTGAACAATAAATTGCAACACATCTACTGAATGTTGTGTTGATACAGAGTCTGAAGAAAATATCATCAGCTCTCTCAATAATACATTCTGCTCTTCAAAAGAGATATAATATTAAGACACAAAGGTTTTAAAACCAAAATTTTAGAAATATGTAATTTATTTTAACAATTAGGGAAACAAGTTTTAGTAACAAGGTTATAATATGTGTGTTGGTCCACTGAGCCCTTGAAAAACTCTAAATATTTCTTAAAATGGGGAGCTCTTAAGAGGTCAAACAAATGTGCTGTGTTGTTATACAAACATAGCTAAAGCTATGACTTATTTATAGATAAATGGCTTTGCAAGTCTTATTCCAATTTATTCAGTCTTTCCCATTTAAAAAGTGCATTGTCTATTTATCGGGTTCAGTGCTCGGCACTGGGAATGCAGAGATGAGCCTTGTCTAAGGAGTTTGTAGTGTAGTGACTTGGCTATAATCTCACTTAACAATTTAATACATATTATTACATCCCGTAACTTCAAACTCTGGAGTTTAAGGAGAGTTGAAGTAATGATATTCCAGGGTACTCATTTACTCAATTAACTACTGATATTTAAACAAACTCAAGTCTCTCACATTAAAAACAATGATTCCACTGACCTCTCCAGCTGCTTCCTTCTTACTCCCTCTTCACAGCTAAACTTCTCAAGAGCTTGGTGTCCCCACTCTCTTTCTTTCCCCTCCATCCCTCACTTCCAATCTTTCACCTCCATCAACCAAAACAACTCTAAGGCTCCATGGGCCCTTTTCAGTCTCATTTTACCCAATTTGTCCCTTCTAGAAACACTTCTTTCCTTTGCTTCCATACTTTCCTGGTTTCCCCCGTACCTCCAGTGTCTCTTTTGTATAGATTCTTGTATATGGCTGTTACTGGTTAAAATTTCTCAAAGCCAACTCCTAGGCCACTTTTTCTTCTCCTTTGCTAATTTGTACTGAGGTACTCTCACCCATTCATATGCTAACAATCCCATATTTACATTTCCTTCCCACCCCTCCCCTCTGAACCCAGACCTGGGTATCCTGATATACACTCTCCATCCCCACCTGGAGATCTCAGAAGCTCCTCAAACTCAGTGCTCCATCTGGAACTCCTGACCCTCACTCCATGCCAGTGTTTGATTTCTCAGCTAAAGGCATGTACTCCACTCAACTGCATAATCCTGAGCCCTGGGAATTGGTCTGGAAATTCTCTTCCCCTTAGCCCTGCCTCCCATAGGATCTAGTACACTTAAAACCCTTCAATCAGTGAGCATTACTTGCAGCAGAAAGATCATAATCTGACCCCTGACCAGCCCCATTTCGCAGCAGGCTACCCCCTGCTCCCTCTATTCCCGGCGTGCTAATTTACCTTCAGTTGCTTTAATGTGCCATGTTCCTTTCAGCCACAGGGTCTAGCACAGTTGTTCACCTTGCTTGAACTTCTTCCCCCTCTGTACTCCCTTGGTAACTCCCACTCATCTATCAGATGTAAGGTTACTTCTTCATAGAAGCTCTCCTGACCCCTGAGACCAAATCAAATCCCCCTTCTTACACTCTTATAGACCCTACTTTCTCTTCATAGAAATTATCATTTGGATTTATAATATTTATATCACTTATATTTGTTTTATAAATTGTTTATGTGTTTTGATTGTCTATATTGCCACTAATCTGTCAGTTCAATGAAGGTAGGGCCTATATTTATTATTCTTACCATGTTATCCTCAAAGCCTAGTGCAGTACCTGGCAAGTAGTAGGAAGTCAATAAAAATTTGTAAAATGAACAAAGAAACGAACAAATGAAGGTCATAGTGACTTGCTCAAAGTCAAGATAGAAAGACTGAGACTAGACAATTTCTAGAGAGTTAATAGCCAGACAATCTCCAGTCTAGATTACTAGCCTTCTCACAAAGAGCTTTTCCTGGATTGTTCTGAATTACTGGTACCAAAGCAACTTTGTAACTCATCGAGTTCAATTTCTCAACCCTACCATTTTCTACAGATAGCATTTATTCAGCAAGAGGATGCTGCTTTTTTCCATGAAACACGTGCTATCTTTTTGCTCTATTTTGAAGGGGTATTATGATAAACTGTGCCACTATTGAAAACTTGCCAAGCTTCCTGAGATTCTCAGAACAAATATAAGGTGTAGGTCACAAAAAGCAATTTTGTCTCTTGGAGTAGAATTTCCTATTCAAAAAATGCTGTTAATTTGAGAAGCCGATATTTGCAAACGAACATTCTATTAGGAGGGATAATCCTCATCACATTCCTAGCTGCTGTATATACACCGTCTTTTGAAAGTGAAAAAGTAGAAAGCCACTTGGCTGCATGGAAGTGCCTGTGTATTTTATAAAAAACACATAAAATGTTCCGTGGTTGGAGGAGAGGTTGCTGTATTTATAAGACAAACAGGTTCACTGTTACCCCTGAAGAAGCATGAAGTAGTGATTCTCAAGGGTCTTTGTGCCATGGATGAAAATGGAATCATTATTTTTGAACTGCGCCTGCTCACGTCAGAGACACCTACCTGCAACCGGTCCACTGGTTATAAGTAGCCGTGATTGCCTTACTGATTGTAGGTGGGGTACCAACCAGGACCAGCCAAAGCCCAAACCTGGTAAGTTTTATTAGCCCTTCTGTGTATTTCATTTCCATTTCATGCCTTGGGGTGGGAGACAATCTCTACTTAGGCCAGTGTGGTCTGTGTCTGTCTCAGATGTGTGTACAGCGCATTTCTCGGTTTGGGGTATATATTTTTCTTTCTCTTTGGAGACTACTGTCTTAACATTTATGAGTAACTTAAGATTTGTTTGCTTGTTCTTTTTTATGAAGTGCATTTTCTTTGGAGACCACAAAGTGCATTTTTTCAAAGATGAAAAGCCATACTTAGACTTTGTAGGTTGTATTCATAATTGCTTTGTGTATCACTATGTAACATTTTCTTCCTCGTGGACTCTTTTAAGCTAATCAGCTGTATCTGGGGGGCTTCATATGCAGATGAATCCGGAGAAAAACAAGTCTGCAAAATTAGGGTGAACTGATACACTACTTCTCCATTGTCTGTCTTTTAAAAATGTTTCTTCTTTCTCTTTTCTGTTTTTGCTCCCCTCTTCTCCTCTCTCCTTTTCTCTCCTCTCCTCTCTCTTCTCTCCCTCTCTGACTGCCGATATTTCCCTCGTCCTTGCTCTTGCTCAGCTTCATTCCGCCATGCCCAAAGCATTCCTGCTGCTGTGTGTTGGCCTGGCACTACTCGGGCTTGGTCACGGAGCCATGCTGAGAAACGAAGAGAAATGGAAGCCCCGCAACAACCCCAGAAACCGAGATCTGGTAAGAACATAGTCAGGGACAGCTGAGAGGCAGAGCGGAACAGGCCCCTCTCTGGGTTTATGCACACTGCACTCTGCTGGACCACAGTGGAGAGGAGGCTGCCAAGCTCTGGGAAGATTCTTCAGCAGGACATGTGAGGGTCTTGCTAGCGTAGTGGCCGGTGTCCTATTGTTCCTCTGGCCAATTTACATTTGTTTCTGTAAGGAGAACAAACATATATTTAGAAAGGATCTTACACACACACAGCACATTACATTTGCAAATGATCTTAGAGAACACACTGATTTTATAGACTTAGTTTCTGATACATATACAAAATCAAGAGGAAATTGCTTTTTGCATAGCTTAGATTGAATTGATAATAAAACAGATTCTCATACAACCAACACATGCAAAGCTCAATTGCAAAAACTGAAAGTTGACCTTTGGTAGTCTTTGGTAGACATTATTTTCAACATAAGGCTGTCTAAGAAGAAAACCGTAAAGACATCAGTAAAAATTCTCTTTTAAAAATATGCTAAGTTCAATAAACATACTAACATTACTATTTCAAAGCATAGTTTCTCTCAGAGAAAATATGTTAAGTTCAATAAACATACTAACATAATTTCCAAACATAGTTTCTCAAAGAAAATTATGTGAACTATAACAACATAGGATTAAAACAATCAAATAGCCTTTTGCACAGCTTCTGTGCAAACCGTTAGACAAACGGGTTCACTGTTACCCCTGAAGAAGCATGGAGATGTCATTCTCAGGGGTCTTTGTGCCATGGATGAAAATGGAATCATTATTCTCCTCCAACCACGGAACATTTTATGTGTTTTTTGTAAAACCTTTTCCTAAAGGAAAGCAGGAAAACCCAGGTCTGAAAAGAAACTGTAGCCGAAGACAGACTGGGACGTCCCCACCCTTCAGAGAGGGTGCGCCGAGCTCTGATCACTGCGGTGGTCGATTTAATCTCTGGCTTCAGTACTCAGAGGTGCTAGCAAAGACCCCTTTGACCATGGTGCTACTAAGTAGGTGATATACCTCCCTTGATTTCCACAAGAATGGTGAATTACCTTGCTTAGGGCTGAAATGTCAGAAAGAAGGCATGATAAGTGACAGTGGAGAGGAAGGTGGAATAGAAGTAACCAAAGTTTGTACTTCTATTTCGAGGTTTCCCACTTCCTTCCGCTTAGATTAGGACTAATGTCAACTCAGGGGGAAAACAGAGATGGGGAAAATATTCATCTCTGAGCTTTTTGGATGTTTAATTTTTATATGGCACTGAACGTTTTCTTTCTTCAGTTTTTCAGAACCCTTCGTGCATATTTTAAGGGAAGAGGTCTTGATCTTGGGAGGTTCCCAAATACTTTCGTCATGAACCAGAATCCCAGACCTGTGTCTTTTGAATCAGAGTTTATTGCTTCTGCGTTTGCAGATTATGAGGAGCAGAAAAACTCCTTTCCCAGTTTCCTCAAAGGCTGACTGTTTCTTCTGAGCACAGGTAAAAATGATCCCTTTATTCCCAGGATTTGTCCAAACATCCAACTTAAGTCATAAAGAGATTTTGAAAGTATTTATTTGAAAATGATTTTTTTTTTCCTCAGAGAAATTAATGCTCAATTCTGATGATACTCATTGCTGTTAATATTTGGATTTGGTTTCAGATGTCTATGATTTGGTTTTAAAAAAGAAATGATAGTTACGATATTTTAAAGCATAGTTTTTCTTGGGAAGAGGTATATTAAAATAGTAGAATTATCACCTTTAATAGCATTATTAAATATAGTGGAATACCACACACTTTTTACCTATATCTTTTTTTTCAAACTCAGGTCATATAGCTAAAGTTAGGTAGAAAATCATATATATAAGAAGTATGTGAATTGTACAGTTGGATAAAATAGAAAGATAAAGTTAAAAGAAAGGGTCCTCTGGAGGAGAAAATATAAACATATATTTGAGCTTCAAACTTCCCTCACCTAAAGAAAAAAAAAAGGAATATTAGTAAAGATGTTATTTTTCTCATAGGAAAAAAATTTTGAAATATATTTATGAGATTTGAATTTTTGTTAATCTTATTCTTTTTTGCATTCTTATCAAATAAATGCTTGCTATATATAAAGAAACAGGTATGGCACATTATAAGAAAATGCACTATGTCTCTAGTTCATTAGCGTTTGTTTGGATGAATAATAAAGGGAAGTGAATCATAATCGAAATCCACTCTCCCATTCTTCCGTGGGTGTGGGGTGTAGGGGATGAAGTTGTGAGTAAGCATACCATTGTTACACTGCATTGTGCATGTGAAAATATTTTGATTATTAGTTCTTTTTGAGTGTGATTTTTAAAAAATAATGATTGTCATTCTAAAAAGAAGATGTAATTTTACCATGTGGCATATGCACTTGAAAACTTCTATCCTGAGAAAATAGAATAAGCAGAAAGATGTTAATGAAGGGGTTACCTTGACTTTTCTCACATGTAGGGCCCTAGGCTATCAGACACTAATACAGAGAGAAGTAGTTACTGATACCACAAGGGGCTACTTCAGTGTGGGAGAGAGTGGTGCATGCACGTTGGTTGTAAGCCTTCGTTTCTTCATCTATAAATTGCAGGTGCTAATGTCTAACTCACAGAGGTATCAGAGAAAATATCAAATGAATACTTCCAAGTGAGCATGAAATGAAGTAATATTTAAGGCAGGAAAACAGAGCAAGCACCCAGTTGGTAGTGTTGTAATATAACGGAAATTAATTGGCTTTGTGTAAGAAGCTAAGCAAATGTTTGGAGAGTATTTCATAATTACAAACTCTCCTTTCCTAACATCTCTGATTAGAAAATGAAAAAACAAAGAGTTTTCACTGAACTATGTTGATCTTTGGGTCTTTGTGGTGTTTGTGTAGTTTTTATTTACTATTTCATAATATTTTCTTGTTCTTCCAGGTTCTGGCTATTTTAGAACTACAGGTGAAGCTTCTCATTAAAAAATTTTAATCATGGTCATGGCTAAACATTTTTTTCCCTCTACTTTTATTTGTCAATGTGTAATGATTTTATTCTACATTTTCCAGATTTGCATATAAATAGATTGACCCTTGGGAGATAATCTGACTCAGTGGTCTATTTTTGGAGTTTTTTTTTTCCCACTCTATAACCATGAACATTGATGTAGAACACTGCGGATATTTTGTAAGAGCTACGGGACATTACGAGTCAAAAGAGATGATGATCTTCTAAATTACATGTTTACTTGAAGCTTGTCTTTAAAACTTGTCTTGTATGCTTATTACCTGTTATCAATCATTGTTTTTATTTCAAAAGGGACTTTGCAAATTTTTACTGTAGTTCATCATATGTAATAGGGGTTTAGGCTTAAAATTTGTCTTTTTCCTAAAGAGGAGATGCATTCCCACGTTCAGCAATATGTTACTGAAAGATCTCACAATCTAAGTTTCATACCAAGGGAGAGTAAGTGATAAATATCCATAAATAAGTTGAAATGGAAAACAAAGAAAATTTGGGATTCTAGGAATTGCTAGGATCTCTGTGAGATGTTCTCTGCCACTATGTTTAGAGGTGGACCCCGTGCTACACCAAATATCCTAGCCCCACCCCAGCTCTGATTCTCTTTTGCACACAACCTCCTTAAGAACGGAGAGTAGAAATGGGTGGATTTCCCTTCTTTTACAGCCAACCGTGTCCTCCTCCCAACCAGATGGGGCTGAATTATTCTGATTCTCGTATCCTCACTTGGAATAGCAACTTTTCCTGTATCTTTATGGAGAGCTGCATCATTTTCCCTGTGATTCCTGCAAAACAAGCGTTGTACCTGAATGCAAACATTGGTGTCCTAATCACATTAACCTGTGCATTCCAAAATAGTCTTCTGTGGCTTTTTTGTGGATGATTGATACTGAATATAAAAATAAAATATTTATGCTAAGACAGATTTCTGTGGCTGGTTTAATATGTTCTATTGTAACTAGTTGATATATGTCTGTTTTTCCTGGAGGGATGTGTGAGGTATTTATGAGCAGAGATCATACCTAAGCCATTTATATTTCTTCAGCACCTAGCATAATGTCTAGCATGTAGCATGTGTTCAACAAATAGTTGTTGAATTGAAAGTAAACATGTGCTATTCTGCTATTGTTTACACAGAAATGGAAGCTACTCCTAGTTCACGTCAAGATTGTGTTTTTTACCATTTAAGAGATGAAAGTAATCATTGAGGAGCTATTCTTCATAAAAATATAAACTATTCAGATAAATGGTAGAGGGGTAGGGAGCATTTCACCCCTGTCCAATTCCACTCAAGTACTAACCAGTCCTTGGTTTTCCCTTTGCTTTTTGCCCCCTTGCTCTGGGTGTCAAGACATCCGCAAAGGGAATACTTATCAGTTTCAGAGCCTTTAACAAGGATGGGAATCCACAGAGGACTTTCAGCTATGAGCTTGCAAGGCCTCAGGGCAGAGGCATGCATCCTTCTGCTGGAGAATTCCTCACAATTGGCAGCTGGCTGTTGCAATGACAACACTCCATACGGACTAGAGTTTATTCCTCGTGATGCAGTTGGCAGTTGGGGAACGACAAGTCTTCATTATATGTGACCATTTAGCACATCTGGTGTCCAGACACTATATGTTAGTCGTTTCCACACCCTGCCCAATTATTTGAACCTCCCTACTCTAAAAAGCCTCCTGGGAAAGTGATTTTGCTTGGCTGAGAACAGTTGCTAGGAAAACAGCAGAAGTGTGGTGTTTCCTCCATTGAAAATAAATGTTTTACAGATGATCTAGGCTCTCAGGTGGTCTGCAGTAATTCTCTCCATGGGTCCTTGACAGCCTCTCAGCATTGACTCTGCTCCTCATTGATGCGTATCTCATCCCCAGGACATGGCCTATTGTCCCCTATCCCAGATCTAGGGTGGTCCAGAACTGTTAAGGGTGTGAGCTTCTACCCTATTTGTAGGCTACATGGTAGCCTGCTACAGTTTCATAGACCCTGACAGGCAAGAGACTCCTGGGTCTGAGGTAATGGACATTATTTTCACGGCATGGCAGGCAGCATAAGGTTGGCATTCACACTGGATCTCGTCCTCCTACAAGTATTGTGGGGTCCCTGTGGAGGTGAGTCCAGGTATATGCTGGGCATAAGTAGGCTTGTGCCACAGCTGATGAGCCCAAACTTAGGAAATTCTCCATGTTAAAGGGAACTACTAACAAACATGCCCAACCGTTGCATCAGAGGGAAACATTATTTATATTTTACTGGTTAGAAAACAGATCTGTCCTCCACCCCAGAGGGAGATAATATCTTAGTCTTTCAAGGCTCTTCTACAGACCTCCTTGAAAAGATAACCCAGAAAGAAAGCTGTCACAAACTTCGGCAGAAAAGTGATTAAACTACGGGAAAATTATCTCCTGAATAGGGTCACACCCCATCCTTGCTCATCCCCTTGATGAAGAGAAAGGATGAGGTCATCTCCTCCCTGTGTATTCTTAATTCTATTGTCATGGTGGAAATTCAATGTTCTGCTTTCTTTAGACATTCCATTTTGAGTCTCAAAAACCAGTCTGAAAGTTGTAAAAGTTTCCTTTTGCTATTTTCATTACTGCTATAACAATTCCACTTTCTCTCAAGGTGATAAGGATGCCTCTGACTCGCCAGGGGAAAAAAATCACATTCAAGGAAGTGGAGAAAAGAAAAACAGAAAGATTACAATTTCAGGGTATGTTGCTACATTCTGACCTTAAGAGAACTTTCATGTCATCAAGGTGTTCTATAGCTGTTGTTAAAAAACAAAATTCAACTGCATAAATTTCAAAGACCTTATTGGCTTTATTCAACAGTTCATGAACTGGGCAGCATCCCATTCAGCAGAAAGGAGCTCTGAAGAACTGTACAGAATGAAAGACTTATAGACAGAAGAGGGCAGGACAAGGAAGTTAATAGCAAAGAATCACCTTCCTTTAAGGGACAGTAGGGTTTTCTCAGTCACATTACCTCACTAGTGCTGAGAAGGCAATTCCTCATTGACTGGTTTAAGATTCCACTGTTGAGAGAGGTTGAAACTGTAATTAAGTTAGCTATTAAGTTGCACTTTGGTGATGTGGATTTAGCATACATGACTCTATTTTGAGCCTGTTGTCTCTTTTTAACGGTGGAAAAACTGTCCTTCTGCCTCTTGCTCCCTATTTCCACAACATGAATCTATACCTTCACAACTGTTATTCCCGTATTCCAGACAGCCCATCATAAAATAAGCTAGCCTAAGCCATCTGGACCTTAGGGGAGCATTCTCCTTACCAGGTGACTATCTTTCCTCCCTTTGATTCCCTTCTTTTCTCCTAGGAGAGTTAGGACTAGAGACTCTTACCTTCCTCTTAGATGCAGTTTCCTAATTGACTGGAAAAATTCAGGAGAGAATTTCCCTGTGACTTCTGTAGAGTACCTGAATCCAACCTAGACTGCTAGATAGCCTTATTTTATACCCAAGTAGTGCCCAGAGGATCCTTCATTATGAGAAAGGGGATGACTTCCTGTTGTGAGATATTTTTCTCTCACCTGGAAATCTTGCTCATGCAGGTCCTGGCTCCTCATTCTGCCATCCTACTGTTGTTTATCCTCAGCTAGATTGTGGTAAAGAGGCAACAAAGGCCGGGGTGATAGGCTCCCTGTAACTTATCTCTAACTTTAGCGTCATATTGAGCTGCATTCCCCATGCCTCAATTCCCTTGCCCATTCCCAAGGCGCTTTGAATTCCATCCAATTTAATACATAAATTTGTATTGGGCACAGATTAGTAGGCTACTGAGGAGAGTTCACAAAGATAAATAGGTAAAAAAAACCCACAGTAGTGTGGAGGAGGTGAAATAGTTCCAGGAGGGGAGGCAGTATATTATATTAATTTCAAGCATGGGATTTGGAGTCAGATAGGCCAGCATTCCAAACCTGCCTCTGCCACTTATTAGATACAGGACTTTGGCATTAGGAATAATATCATCCATTTTTAAGGATTATTTTGAGATATGTACATAATCTGCATATGATATAGTACATGCTCTACAGTAAATGGGCAACAATGTATGGTAATCATATCAAGCATTTGATTCTTTCTAAAAGATAGTTAAGAAAAGAAGAACACTTGGGTGGGAGTTAGAGGTGGAACATAAAGTCCAGAGAACCTTTTTTACAGACTGGGAAGGAGCCTGAAGTCAGGGAGAGTTTGAGGATTTGTGGGTAACAGGAAAACTGATGAGGCCATTGATTGGAAGAGATTAGAGTTGGAGAATAAATTAGGGGAGGGCTTTAGCATTTTGTGGCAGGGGAGAACTGGAAAGTAGAACATTTACATGGCAGTGCAAATGGTCAAATTCAGAATATAATCTCTAAAACAAAAATCAAATCAACTTAAAGAATAAACATTCAGAAAAAGAAATGGATTGGAGAATTGAGGGAAATAATTGAGGTAAGGACAATTTCTTGAAATCACATTTTTCCCCCAACTCCCTAATAGTTTTAAACAGGCGGTCTGAGCCTGGGCAGTAGGCTCTCACCAGGCCCGCGGAGGCCCCGCCCACAGCGGCGAGCCCCTTGGAAGGAGGCAGGGCCAGACGCTCCGGCGGAACCCTGGCGCTGCAGCTGGGGCGCAGTACGGGCCGGTTTCCCGTGAGAACACCGGATCCCTGCTCTCGGCGCCCCAGCACCGGAAAGCGACTGGGAGGCGCCGCACTTCGTGCATCTCCTGCGCTGACCGTTGCTGGGGCTACTTGTCAGGACTCCGCAGACATGTCGGGGTTTAGCCCGGAGCTCATCGACTACCTGGAAGGAAAGATCTCCTTTGAGGAGTTCGAAAGGCGGAGAGAAGAGAGAAAAACGCGCGAGAAGAAAGTGAGGAGATGCTAGGCCCGGAAGCAGCTCGCTGTCTTGCCGTAATACAGTTAGATATGGGGGACCCGGAGGACCCCATTCTCCGTGATGGGACAGCCGGGAACTTCCAGTAGCTTCTAACCCCCTCTTACCGAAACCTCGGTTCTCACCTCATGCCTGTGCTCAGCTCCTTTTAAAAACGTTTCCCCCACTAAAAAACTAAAAAACTGTCTCAGTAGTAACCTCCCTTTTTTCTTTTCCGAAATAGTAAATTTTTACTTGAGGGTAGCCTAACGCTGGCACGTTAAATAGGGGAGTGGGGAGTGGAGTTTGGAGAGTTTGTGGTTCGAGCCCTAGTTTGCAACCAAGTCTTTTTGTGACTTTGGGTGGACAATTCCCCTCTCTTCCTTAAGACCCCAGTGTCTCAATTTCTAAACTGAAGGATTTGAGCTCCCATTTTTGAGGAGTCTCCCAGTGGTGTGATGGAATTTTGGGGAGAAAAGTTAATTTTCCCGAGAACAAATCTTCACTCACGTGTTTTTTTCATACTTTGAACTGTCTGAGCTTTCCATGTGTTCTCACAAATTTAAAATGCGAGGGAAGATAGAAGTAATTGCACCCTTGAAATTAGCTGGTGGATTCTTTCCTAATTCATGAGACTAATGGTGCCCCACTCTTGCCTTTTAAAAAGCTAGGAGACAACATTTAGATAAATGAAATCATTAAGAGTTTTATTATTTTTTACCAATAACTGATTCAGATAATCGTGAGGAATGAGACCTAAATACTCTGCAATGATTTGACAATATTCAAATTTAGATTCCACATACTCTGTGTGCAGAGCTCAAGTTTTATAGAAATAGAAAAAGGCAAACGCTCTATTCTTAACTGGGGAGAGCTAAATCTGCATTAGTTTTTGGAATCATTAATTAATTTTCAATCACAGAGTCTTCAGGAAAAAGGAAAGTTATCAGCTGATGAAAGTCCATATGACTCTGAATTTCCATCCTCATCGCGAAAAGATTCTACGAAATCCCAGGACAAAGATGTCAGTGAAGGTATGTTAAGATCATTTGCTGCCTGTGTGAAATACCTAATAATTTAGTAAAAATATTTTTCATTGCAACGATACTCTGTTGTTGATAACCTGGTTTAGTAGGAGCATAATGCTTGGTGTGTAGTAGGTGCTCAGTAAATATTTGTTGAATTATTGAATATGGTAATGATTAGTTTTATGGCTTATATTTGTGGAAAAGTATTTCAAATTGACATGAGTATTTGGGAGCTTTTTTAGAGTCATTATTTTTTTAATCGGCCCCATCGGTTACTAATTACTTCCAGATTATACTCCCAAAACATGTAATGGATTATAGTTCTCTGCAGAGTGGCTTCCAAACCACTGCTTTAGTTATAGAAGGTAAGATAGAAATCTCAGAATACAAGGCCAGTTGGCTGCCCAGATGGGACCTCCCACACAGCATGGTATGCTACTGCATTCTAGGATTCAGTCCTCATTCTGTATGTCCAGAAAATTAAATTTGGTTAGTGCACCAGACTAATTAAACTCATCAGAGCCTAAATGATGAAATATCATGCATATTTATTAATTTCTAGTGATAAATAAAACTCTAATGATCAGAGTATGATAATACTTTATGGTGTCCATTTACCCATGTCAAGTTACCTGTGATGCTGAACTATCAGTTAGAGTGTAGCTTTGTTTATAGGGTCTGATTGAAAACTAAAGTTCCTAGTTCTAAGGGGTAGAAGTAAAAACTGGTTCTTTTCCCCCTAAACACGTAAACTTCTATACGGAGAACACACACGAATTGGGAACAGAAAACAAGTTTTATTTCTGCCTCCTTGGACCAAGTGAGTAAGAAAGGGCAAAGAAGAGAGAAAAATGGGTGTTGAAATTTCTAATATTGCCAGGCAGGTGATGTGGAAAAGGAGGGTGAAGTTGTTAACAACCTATGGGTCCTTCCTTATCTATTCAGGAGTAGCTATTACATCATCAGGTCTTTGAGGTGCAACTGTGGTAGCAGATACCCTTGGATACCTGCCAGTCGTTTTGCCTAAATTTGTCCCTGAGAGGTGGCCACCAGGCCCTTCCTATAAAAAGGGGTTGATGGAATCCAATTCCAGCTCATCATAAGTTGTCAGGCACACAAGGGCTGGATGACCTCAGCTCAAGTAATCCTGTCAGTCCTTTAAAGACATAAAGCTCCCAATTTCCTAGAAAGAAATTGTCCCAGAATTCTACCAAGACCCTTGGTTAGCATGAACATATTTCAGAGCAGAAAAAGGGGTCAGTTTTGAATAGGCTTTGGCCAAGTCTGCTAATTGGAATATATGGCTATTGTACTTGTTGTCTTTTTCCTCTTATACATTGCTGACTATCACTGTGAAATTCTTGCACTTTTCCTACATACCGTACAAATAGGGCCCTCTTTTCATTTTCCTTTCATTATTGATGATATGAAAACTACAGTTTTTTTTATATAGACCTTGTATCCAGGAACCTAGCTAAATTCATGTATTCTGACAGTTTGTAGATTATTTTGGATCATCTACATACTTAATCATGTCATCTGTGGATAATGAGTTTTATTTCTTCCTTTCCACCTTTATACCTTTTATTTCTCTTATTACATCAGCTAAGGCCTCTAGTAAAGTGTTGAAAGTAGTGGTGATAGTAGGCACCCTTGTCTCATTCCCATTAACTTTGAATAATTTACCATTAACTGTGGAAAACTTTTTGAAGATACTCTTTATTAAATCAAAGATATTCCCCTCCATTTCTAGTTGACATAGTTTTTATTAGGAATGGGTGTTACATTTCATCAAATGCTTCTGTGTCTAACAAGACGACCATGTGACTTTTCTCTTTTTTTCTGTTACTGTAATTTTATTCATTGGTAGGATTTTATTTTATACGTTTCACATTTATTTGAATATGGATGCTCAGAATTCTTGAAGATGATTGTTATGACTTCATAATAATAATAATAATTTGTTGCTTAGAGCATGTGGAGGTTTTTTTTAAAAATGTTTTCTTCCTTAAACATATTGACTATCTCATTTATCCAGTATCTTTGGGGTGCTTGAGGCATTTCACATAAGTGAATAAGCTTAAGGATTTTTGAACACAAATATGTCTGTGTGTGTGTATATGTATGTATTTTAATTTTTAATAATTAATATATGTTTTATATTTTGTTGGAACTTTTCTAAAATGTTACATGTTTCTGCTTTAACAGAAAATTAGCTTCTAAATTTAACCTCTTCTTGATTATCTAACATCATGATTATGAAGTCAAAAAAATCATTCTACATAGTGATATCCTCAGATACAAATGAAATAGGTCATGTTATTTTGTCCTGAAATAATAGTATTTTAATATTAGTAATAACAATTAGTAGTTTCTTACTATATGCTGAGCATTATTCTAAGTGCGTGTATGTAAAAACAGCTCATCCTCAGAGTAGCCCTATAAGGCAGACATTATTATTAACCTCTTTTTTCAAATGAAGAAACTGACGTACAGAGAGCTTTACCCAATTTTCCCAAGATGACTTAGCTAATGATAGATGGATATGAAATTTGAAACCAGACAGGTTGGCTCTAGAGGCCTCACTTTAACCACTGTGCTTATACCACCTGGTTCTGTACCACACACTTAATTCTTAGGTCTATGTGTGTCTTGCCAATGGGTTTCAGACCCGGACAAGTTCACTATGGATTCAGTGTGACCCGAGAAATAACAGTAGAATGTTCTTGGGGTGAAAGGGTTATACCTAACTTTATTTCTACGGTGGCAGGTCAATCACTAGAATCCTGTCCATTCAGAGAGAGTCTGCATGCAGCAAGCTCAGTCTCTGTCCCTGGGCCTTCCTGCCCTACAGTCGTCTCTGTCTCTGTCCTTGGAGCTGCCTGCACTGCAGTCTCGCTCTGCTCTCTTGCACGCTTGCAGCAGTGCCACCGTGTGGAGCCAATAACAATGTATTGCCCACACATGTGTAGTGAGCTAGACAACCAGGGCCAGGTGAGAATCCTGGCCACAGGAACCTTCACTTTATTCACAATGTCTTACATTTCTTTTATTTTTTTCATCCCTGCTTTTAATTTACTACGTGTGCTTCTGACTTCTCACTTAATGTTGCCTATATATCTGGATGACGTGCAGAGGATGAGTCATGAAATACATGGCTTTGTAATAGTCTTCTTTGGGTTGTCTTTGGGAGTGTTCATTTGTCTGTGTTTTACTTTCAAGTTTGTTATTGCTAGGGTAGAAATTCATGTTCCAAATATGCTGTTTTTTTTTCTTTTGATTACTGGGTTTTCTAAAGCTTTTATTTGCGACCTTAATGTGTCTTTCTTCAGGAGAAACATCGGATGGAGTCAGTAAGTCAGTTCACAAAGTGTTTGCTTCCATGCTTGGAGAGAATGAAGATGATGAGGAGGACGAGGAAGAAGAGGAGGAGGAAGAAGAAGCCCCTGAGCAGCCCAGTGCAGGTGATGTGTTTGTATTGGAGATGGTTCTTAACCGTGAAACCAAGAAAATGATGAAAGTAAGTTGTTACTTATTTTGGTATTTATAAACAGAATGTAAAAATGTGGTGGAGTAATTGAGAAAGAAATCTTTAAATTATACATATATTTGGAAAGAATTCAAACTGTAAGAAAGGAAATACTGAGACAACTACTGTTACTGATTTCTTATGTTTCATTTTACAGATTTTTAAAGAATGTGAGAATGTAGTTATTGGATATATCAAAATGTACTATAGTTTGCTATTAAAAGGCCCATATTATAACAATATTTTTTAACCATACTCATGAATAGATGAATTTGAAAGGAGCGTGATCTTCAGTAGATCATAAATCTTCTGGCATATAAATCCATTTTGCAGCATCCAGGTCTACATTTATTTTTCTAATTAATAGTTTAGTAATCCCTGACCACTTTAGTTTTTACATTTTTTTACATTTTGCTATGCTTTGAACTTTCTACTGCAGGAAGATTTTTTTGTTTGCTTTTTGTTTTAATTTTCTAAGGTGTTTCTTTTTGAAGAGTATTATAGAATGATTTTCATTCTTTCCTGAGATTGAGTTTTAGACTTTTTCCTCAAATACAGACTTTAACGTTAATAAGTCAGTTAGAACTGCAGCCATTTAGTCCTTAGTTCTCAATTTGGAACTCTGAAAAGTTTTAAAGGAAAATTTCACTTCCATTCTGTATTAGGTATTTATTAACTTGATTGGAATTGAAATCTAAGACATGACTATATTTTAATCTAAATGTCATTTTTCTTCTGTACAGGAGAAGAGGCCTCGGAGTAAACTTCCCAGAGCTCTGAGAGGTCTCATGGGTGAAGCCAACATTCGCTTTGCTCGAGGAGAACGTGAAGAGGCAATATTGATGTGCATGGAAATCATAAGACAGGGTGTGTTCAGTGGGGATTACTGACAATAGCAATTTCATACTCTATTGACATAGTCTAATGACATAGTCATACTGTATTATTTGGAAAATATAGTCAGAAGTTTGGAGGGGATTGTGCCAACAGTGATTTGCCAGTTTGCATTGAATAGGGGTCATCACCAGAAAATGATATTCACATTCAGTGAAATATCATTAATGTTTATTGAACTTTTACAGGAATCTTTTTTCTTTTTATTTGTTTGTTTTTTCATGTTTCATTTTAGGGATTTTAGGTTTTTTGTAATGTTATCCTTTTTTCGATATGGCAAATACATTATGTTAAAACCACTTTAAAAGGGATCTTTTATCCTTCCATTTTTCAGATCAGGCAGTGCTAGATTATTTTAATCTACTTTTTGGTAAAAAGACACAATCTTTACTTGTCCTTTTCCATTAAACTACACATCCTGGGCATAGTGAAGGGTATCTTCATTAGTGACTTTTTGAGTAATCACTTGTATTTACTATTTTGCTTTCCTGATGTGTCTTGAGTTGTTCTCATACGTGAACTTTTATCTTTTCAGTACTTTGGCCTTTCCTTACATCTGGACAAGGGTCCTTTTAGAAGTCTGTACATTCCGGGATTACTCACTAGGATAATTTCAGCTAACTGCTTTTTCTTTTTTTACCCCATCAAAAATAAGATTAACCAAACTTCTTCCTTCGGGATATTTTGTTTGGTTCCTCCTTTCCAGTATTATCTGTTCCTTTATTTCAGTTTATAACTGTTTATTTTTGACAATTATCTTTGATTTTAAACATTTCTGATCTTAGACTTTCATTTCAGAAGCTTTATTTCAGCAATGCAGATTAACCATCCACTTTGATATTCTGGGTTTAGGTGCTACTTAGATATCCTTTATCCATTCATCCATGACTACTCCTTGGTGTGGTTGCTCGATCAATGGAATTCAACTCCCTGATGTGGCTGATGCTCACTGGGATGAACTCGCTGACTTACTGAGCCGCATTTAGCCTTAACAAAGAGGAATTTTCATGCGGGTTATGGTGGAGAGTATGGTTTTTCATGAAATTATACTTTGCTTAGAGAAAATAATACTTAAAAAATTTTGAAGTGTATGAGAGTAAAGTAAATACGTTCTCATGTTTATTCTCAATCCCACTAAATAGTTTGTATGATTCTGCTAGAGCGATTTAAGAGTTTAAGTATTAAAAAACGGATCACTATTGAGCCATAGGAGTGACATTTACTCAAGTCTCTTTCCTCAGCTAATAGAGTTTGTTTTTTGAATTTGTTATAGCTCCTCTGGCTTATGAGCCGTTTTCTACTCTTGCCATGATATATGAGGACCAAGGCGACATGGAGAAATCCTTGCAGTTTGAGTTAATTGCTGCACATTTAAATCCCAGTAATACTGAAGAATGGGTTAGATTGGCAGAAATGTCTCTGGAACAAGATAATATTAAGCAGGCTATTTTTTGCTACACAAAAGGTAATTAGAATGTTTTTCTCATTCTGTTTGATAAAATGTTACATAATAAGTTTTTTGATAACTTCACTTGCTACTCTGGGGTGATGTTAGATGAAATATATTTATTCTTTATATTCTGTTCTACTGGAGATAAGTATTTGGGGTTCCTCTGCTTTCATGTTTATTAGCAACTTTATATTGTGAGTTACTATAGGACAAAAGTTGGTAGAGCATTAACTTCTGTTTCCCACTGAGGTCAGTGTTAGTTCTAGGGCTATTTCTTGAGGGTTAACATTACACTAAGAGTGACCAATGAAGATTAATATGGAGATTCAGATTCTTTCTGGTCTTGGATCAAACCTAGCTGGGAGTTCCTGTGAAGGTAGGTGCCCTCCAGAATAACCGTTGGAGAATTGGTTTAGAGTGTTTATTAAATTTTCAGAAAAAAGGATGGGTCACACCCAGGTACCATGAACCCCTTGTTGTGAAAAATCATAATTTATATTCCATTTTTTCTCTTTAGCTCTTAAATATGAACCTACTAATGTCCGTTATTTGTGGGAGCGGTCAAGCCTCTATGAACAGATGGGAGATCATAAAATGGCAATGGATGGTTATAGGCGTATTTTAAACCTATTGTCTCCATCTGATGGAGAACGCTTCATGCAGTTGGCTAGAGATACGGCAAAGTAAGTTTGGAGTGAAACCCTTGTTAATCATGTTAGAATTGAAGGCATATATTCGAACTAGAATATACATTTTAAGAAGTCAAAAATACGTTTTACTTCCTGTATTTTGGGTTTTTGTTTTCTTTTTTCCCCAGTTCTTTTCTGTTTGTTTGTTTGTTTGTTTTTTCTTCTTCAGTACTTTCCCATTTCCAAGTTAACTGTGTTAGTGCTTGGAATAATTTGTATACATGATTACCTTCCAAGTGCTCAGAAGATTAAAAATGGGGCATATTCTGAAAGGATGACTAGGTTCTCAGGTTTTCATAACTTAGTTGATGTTTGTGCATTTATGTACTCAGTTATGTGTATTTGCAGTAACATTTTGAATTATTTATTAGTGATGTGCTAAGGAAATGCTTGTGATCTGAATCTTATGTAATCATTTTATTTTGAGCCAGTACTAGAATAACATTTTAAGATAAAAAATTTTCTTTATGGTTGACACATGCATCTAAAATACTGCATCTATTGCATTTATTCCTCTGATATGCTGTACATCAATTATAGCAGAAAATATTTTGGCTAAGTGATGCCTTGTGGTATGCTGTCTATTATAGGGATATTTGTTACATAGAGTATTTCAGCCTAGGAGCAACCATCCCTATCTGGGTGTCTTAGGGGTGAACCCTTTTAATCCTATGGCCATTGCTGTGAAGATGATTAGCTGTGAAATCACCCCCTATCCTCCCCAGGATGGGTTATATAGGAGTACTAGAAGCATTTTTAGGAAGTTTGTTAAGGTAAAGCAACCCTAAATTGATTCCTGATGTATATATATAATAAGCATTGAGGATCTTCCCAGGTTATCTGCTGTCATATTTGTAGCTGTCCTAGTAGTTAGTCCAGTAAGGTACTTAATAAACTATTAGATTGTCTATGTAGTAATTTTGTTTTCCACTTTATTTATAATACTTTTGTTAAGAAAGGGTGGTGATGAACAGTTCTGCCACTGCCATAGAAATCTTTTCTATGTGGAATTCTGTTACTGTAATTTCTGATTGATTAGGCTTTTACTTGGTCCCTACTTTTCCTCCAGAAGTATTTATTGTATGTAAGTGATGTGCTAGACACTGTACAGGACACTAGGAGATCATTATTGAGTGAGTTTTAATATTCCCTTCCCTTGTGGAACTTACATTGTAGTTAGGGGACACAGGCAATAAACGAAACAGCTAAAGATATGGTATGTCACCTATTGATAAGGGATATGAAGAAAAATGAAGCTGGCAAGGAGGACAGGAAGTTGAAGGACAGGACTGTGTTATTTTAAGTAGGGTGATTAGAGAAGAACTTAATTCCTTATGTAGTGGTCATACAGACCTGAAAGTAAACTGAAAGAGGTATGGGAACAGATATTTAGGGAAGGGTATCAGAGGCAAAGGAAATGGCGTGCAGAGGTATGCCTAGGGAACAACATGGAAGCTGAGGGCTTAAGGGGAGTATAGCAGGAGGTAAGGTCAGAGGTGTCAGGAAAAGATCACTTGGCAATTGTGGGCATTGTGAGGACTTGGCTTTTACTCTGAGTATGTTTGGAAGCAATTGGAAGGTTTTGAGTATGAGACTGACATGGTTTGACTTTAATTTTAAATGCATCAGTTCTGGCTGCTCTTTTGAGAATAGATCAAGAAGTGGTAAGGGCAGAAGCAGGGAGACCAGTTAGGAAATTATTGCAATAATTCATTGACAAGATAATGGTAGCTTGGACCAGGACAAAGGCAGCAGGAGGAGGTAAGAAGTAATCAGATTCTAGATACATTCTGAAGGCTAGACTCTGAGGATTTTGTGATAGGAGGTGATGTGTGTGTGTGTGTGTGTAAGAGAGAGAGAAGGGGAGAGTTCTGAGGACTAAACACTGAGGCATTCCTGTGTTTAGAAGTCAGTAAGATAAGGAGGAAACAGGGAGACTGAAAGGAAATGGACAGTAAAGTAGGGGAAAACTAAGAACATGGTAGTCTAGAAATTTACTTAAGCAAGCACTTGAGGGAGGAGGAATGATCATGTGTGTGGAGTACTCCAGAGAGGTCATGTAAAATGAGGACTGACTGTTGACATTGGAGATGGGGGGAGGGTTTTGGGAGATAGGTGCTCTTTGGAGAAACTTGTTAGGGGTGCATAAGAATGGGAGGTGATTGGAATGGGCTACTGGGGTGAGAGATCTTTTTTAAGTTGGGGAAAATTGTAACATACTTGTATTGAGATGGGATAATCCACAATTGAGAGACTCTTTGAAGATATATGAAAGAAGGGACAATTGCTTGGGTGATATCCTTGAGTCAGGTTGTAGGGAATGGGATCTAATTGATCTTATAAGTGGAGAAAGCAGAGGATAGAGCCATGGGTGTGCATAAATTGGAAGATGTGCTGGGAGTATGTGGGATGTGTCAATTTG
Source organism: Manis javanica (assembly GCF_040802235.1). Classification (NCBI taxonomy): domain Eukaryota; kingdom Metazoa; phylum Chordata; class Mammalia; order Pholidota; family Manidae; genus Manis; species Manis javanica. Next base: position 39,857,120 of record NC_133167.1, on the reverse strand, counting down.
ATTCTCTTTGTAAAATAAGAAGTACGGTCATCATAGAGAGTAAGGATGGGAGAGTATTAGAGGTTTGACGGGAGAGGGGAAGATGTGAAATAGTCGTCCAGGTCCTTGGTTCCCTGCTACCCCACAGACGGGCAGCATTTGATCACCTGAGAATGGGTCACAAATGTAGAAAATCTTGGCCCTGCCCCAGCTCTACTGGATCAGAATATGCTTTTTTTTTTTTTTTTTTTTACAAGATCTTAGTTACTCTGTATGCACATTCAAGTTTGAAGAGTACTGGACTAAACACCTAGTAAGATTTCTGGTCAGCATGATGGGTGCACTTGAGGCTAGTGAGTCCAGTCAGCATGGTCAGCTTGACAGGTGGTGGTAGAGAGTAGGCATATTTGTATTAACTTGGTTGGGGGTTTATCAGATTAATAAAGGGAGAGAAGGGCAAGAGAACTGAGATGTGCAAGGGAGGAATTACAGTGTTGGACCCTGGAGGAGGAGGCACGTGAGGACAGGAAGGGCACAGAGACAGTGAGTGAAAAGGTGGCAGGATCAGTGCTCTGTCGAGCCCAGTGAGATAGCAGAGTTGTCCGTGTTGGGTTACAGAGGCCTCAGGTGGGATGATAGGAGGCAGCTTCTGGAGAGTGAGACGCTTGACACTGAGACGTTACACTGACATAGCACGGCTTTCTCTAGATTAACCGTGATGATGATTTTAAAGAAGAGTTTTTTCTCTTCTCAAAGTTTAAGAAAATGAAAATCATAGTTAATAAAGGGCCTAGCAAGGAATGAGTTTTATAGTGTAATTCTGTAATCTGAAGTAAGTACTCATCCGTTTTGCTATTTATTTTTTTTAGGAGTTACTATGAAGCCAATGATGTTACTTCAGCTATTAACATAATTGAAGAAGCTTTCTCAAAACACCAGGCCCTTGTCTCCATGGAGGATGTTAACATAGCAGCTGAACTATACATTTCTAACAAACAATATGACAGAGCTTTGGAGGTAGGAACACGTAATGAGTTTCTTCACTAGATTTTGACGTGTTTCTGTATTCTAGAAATTCCTACAAATTGACTATTCTTTATTTTAGTTATATATGTTAAATAACTTGTACACTAAATTATATATTGAAGTCTGTATGGAAACAGTTTTCTAGATTCTATAGTAATTCCATATGCAGTATAAAGTGTAGTTATCATATGGTAAAGGCTTTTGCCATTATCGCAGTGCCAGATGTATCTGTATTTCAGGGTAGCAGGACTTGGCAGCCGGACTAATTGCTATGATTCAGTTCCTAAGCTGTTGGGAAAAGTAGGTTGGTTTGGTGCACAGGAATTATATCCTTAAGCATTAATGTGATATAAGATATATAAAAATGTTAACTGTATCACAGCGGTTCCTTATTGTAGAGAGATGTACTGTTGCTTTTTATTGTCCACTTATCTGTTTTATATGTTATAATGATTATTTGGATTAACTGTACAAATTTTTGCACTGTGAAAAGGTTTTTTAAACATACCTATTGTGTCATTTCCTTTTTCCCCTTCTTTTAGGTAATTACGATTTTTCTGGAATTGTGCTGGAAAAGAAAACTACAGAAGAAGGCGCTCCAGAAGAGAGTAAAGGTTGTAGTATGATTATGTCTGCATTTTCTGCCATATTCTGCATATTGAAGTGTATGTAATCCTCTCTTGTTCATAATGTGGCATTTGGAAATCTATAATGTTCTTATAACATTTTCCCAAGAAGCGTTTTTTCCTCACAAAGATTTCATTACATTTTCCATGATTATTACATTTTCTCATAGGAAAGTAATTTTTAAAAATTTGTTTTCAGTCCTCAATTTCTCAGTACATCCATTTGAATGCAGTATTTCTCACTGACCCAGGCTCTCTTAGTGATATGTGCAAAAGGAATGGATTAGTGAAGAGCTTATCAGAAACCTTTAAATGTAAAGCAATTTACTTTTCAAAATGGTCTTAAAATGCTGTCATTGAAAAAAATTCTACTTTGAAGTTAAACATTCACATAAAAAGTAGAAATCAATATTATCCTACATTGTTTGAACACTTAAATGTATAATTAGGCAGCTGGTTAGAAAGTCACACCTGAAGTGTAGCTTGCAGTGTTTCAGCTCATTCCCCCATCCCAGCTTTTTGCTTGCCCATTAACCTGTTGTATGAAAATACTAACAGGCAAGACCCTAAGTGAGGTTCAACAAATTGATCTTCTTTATGAGCAGAGTAGATATCCCTGGTCATGCAAGGAGGTTCCTGTGTTGTACCCTCCACCTAGACCCAATGAGGCTTTGGTGGTGCTGGGGAAGCAGGGGAGGCCCTTGGTACTGAGCCCTGCCTGCTTCACAATAGCTGCCTCCCTACCCTGTCATAAGACCTAAAGATTCCATCATCATATAATCCTTTGGGTTAAGGCATGATTATTTGAAAACAGAACCCTTTTATTTACATGATCTGTCCTAATGGAAAGAAGTAACCATTTACATAAATCCATTTATGCTAATTTGTAGAGAATCAAGCCCATGATAAGGGACAAATCAATACTGAAGTGAAAACTTGTTGGGAAATAAAAAGACCAGTTATGTCAAAGTTTCTTGTAAGTGCCTCCGGTAGGTGTGTGTGGAATATACAGATGAGTATGACATTTTCTGTCCTCAAGGAAGTGAGGAGAATATGGGTTCAAATGAAATGTATACAATAAGGAACTGTGTGATAATTTCCATAGTAAAACTGGCATTTTGGGAAACTAGAGGAGGGTGATATAAAAGATCAGAGGCTGTTTCTAGAAGTATATTTTAAGCGGACACCCATGGGGAAGTGCCTTTCCGACTGAGGTCACAGGGTGTGGGATCACTGCTTGGTATGGACAGGACCAGATAGGGTGCTTTCTCCGAGTGATTCAGATAGTAGAGTGACTAGAGTAAGGAGCAGGGATTGTAATGCTGTCAGGAATAGGAATTGTAATGCTATCACAGCATGAATGAGGGCATCTGAAGGGCTCTGCCAGTTTTGATACTTTTATTGTACATGGCCTAGCCTAGAGCCAAGTTCCAGTTAAGTTGTTATTTTGCAGCCATAATTTCTGTTTAAGATCTTTCTTCAAAAAAATTATATTCATGTTGAAAATTGTTCTTTCCATTGTTTTGGAAAATATGAAAGAAATACAGAGCTGTGTTCAAGTTTTAATTGTACATATAGATTATTCATTTTGTTTAATACATTTTTCTATATTTCATTGATCCATCCTTCCTTCTTCCCTCTTTTTTTTACTTTTTTAATGAGTTAGCATACCTGAAATCAGGAAACATCTTCAATCAATGACATGTCATAGTTGAACTAGTGGTGTTTTTCTTTCTTAGTATATAAAATAATGGTGCATCTGAAATCTGTGGCATCTTAGAGTTGGTGAAATAACTTCAAAGAAAAAGATATGTCCAGAAGACTAGGAGATTAAAACACTTCCAAAGTGAGCAAAGATGATTGTTTTTCATATGCATTTAAAAAAATAACATTTATTGATGGATTAATTGAGGTTCACATTTTTTGATTCTTGTAAATGTGAATGACCTAATGAGAGTTCAGGAGAATAAAGTGTCAGTGACAAAATATAAGCTTTTTAAAAGAAACTGCTGTTAAATGTTAGTACAGTATTATTTCAGCTGTTAGGGCTGTAAATAATATATACTGTATTTTTTAGCATTGTCAAGTTGGCATTAAAGTGCCTGAATACTTGGTCTCAATCTCTTACACCTATCTGATTAAACTGGTAATAGTTTGTGGATTGCCACAGGTCCCAGACTATACCCTTTGAGTAGCACTGCCCTGTAGGATTTATAAAGTGCCTTCTTGACCTGAGTTCTACCTAGTGTGATAATGCGAGTGTGACCTCCAGTTTCTTTTTGTTTGAATTTGTCTGCTCTATCTTTGTCCTTTTATTTTCAGCCTTCCTGACTTAGATGATTTTAGGCATGTGTCTTATTTTCAACATAAAGTTGAGTTTTACTTTGTGATTATTTCTGAAATCAAACTTTTGATTTACACATTGTACACACTATATCTCTAATTGGTATACCATAGCTACTGGCTACAGAAGAAATATGCTATGGATATAGCCTTAAGTCACTTAGACTAGGCCTTATCCCCATGGAACTTACGTTCTAGTGTGAGTAAATTTACGTATTGGGACTCTCATTGAGCAGAATAAGTTTCTTAAGCTGGTTTTCTGGTACTAGGTATTGTTTTGGAGTAAGTGATACAAAGTCGCTTAAGTAAGCTTGTCCATATCTTATTCTTGGTAATTTTATTCAGTACTATAATTTATATGACAAGTTCTAGAAAACAGATCAAACTTACTTCATTTTAACATAATTTAAAATTTATTCTACCATTTCAGATGAATCTCTGATAACCCTCTATGCTTCAGCTTTTTCTGATATGGAAGCTTATTTGGAATTTATTAGACTTTTCAAAATATAAAATACTTTAAATGCAGATAAAAATCCCTTTGATTAACTTCCCAGTGCTTTAAAAATTGTTTTGCTGTAATTGTTTTAGAAGACAACACAGTATTGTTTTATCCCTTTCTCATCCTCTTTGTAGTGAAGACGAAAAAGATGCTTTTGAATTCAAGAAGGGAAAAAGAGAGCTCAGATATCCTTATTTGTCATTTTTGGCTTTTTAGTTCTCTGTAGTTTTGATAGGAGGTGTGGGAGTTCATGTAGGTTTCGGGTAAGTGCATAAGATATTCAGAAAGGATTAGGAAGGGTAATTGCTACCAAAGGACAGACTGAAGGAGGGATAAGAATCTAGTAGCAGAGTTGGCCAAACTTTGAATTGATTATAGAATCACTTGCTTTGAATGAAGTAAATGTGCTCTCACATAGAAGGTAGTTTGCTTCATTTGCCCCACATTCTAAGCTCTCACACGTGGGAACTGCCTTTTATCTGTCTAACCCATAGCTAATGAGAATGTTACCTGCACTATCCCTGAGGGCATACCAATAGACATCACAGTGAAGCTGATGGTCTGCCTTGTACATCTCAATATCCTCGAACCACTTAATGTAAGTAACATTCAGATCAAATCCACGTTATTTTTTGTAGATGACAAGAAATTATAAATTGACCCTGACTTCACATTTCTTAATAATCAGGAAGTCGCCATAAGCATCAAATTATTTTTGTGTGAATAAAAGTGTTTTGGAACTTTTAATTATAGTAATTTGTTTTTCTTTCAAAATGAGAAAAATAAGAATATATGATTAGGCCTTTTAAACAATTGGTAATTTGTTACAGCTATTCTCTTTTGCTGACTTTTTGCTAAGTATTTCATTGAATAAAAAATGTATTGAGCATTCACTTTGCAGACCTTAGGAGGAGGTATTGAATAAATAGAGAAATCCCTGCTCTAATTATTCTTTTGTTCTAGTGGGATTAATAGGTAATAAATAAAATAAATACATTAAATATAGGCTGTTAGTTGGTGATAAGTGCTCTGAGAAAAATCAAACAGGGGAAAAGAATAGAAAACATTGGGGATGGGAGGAGTTGGCAATTTTAAATAGGTTGGGTCAAGAAAGGCCTCCTTGAGAATGTGACATTTAAATAATGACATAAAGGAAGTGAGGAAGTAAGCCGTGTAGATACAGGAAAGAACAGCTTCCCTGAAACATGGGCAAGCACAGAGGCCCTGGAGCCTGGGTATGTTTGACCTGCTAGAGGAGGAGCCCAACAAATCAGTGGCCTTAGCTGCTGCTATACCTGCCTTCTAACCGGCTTTCAAAAGTTGAATGAGTGGATGATAGCAGTATGAGTTCTTTTTAATAAAGATACAGAAATGAGTAGAAAAAAGTGACAGTTTAAAGCTATTTTTATTAAGCTTTGCTCCTTTTATGCTTGCCTCAGATGACCAATATTTAAGTTAAAAAGAAAAATATATATAGCTGTGCATAGTTGTAATGAATGTTTGACTTCAGGCTTTTGTTTTGCATCCTAGCCTCTCCTGACAGCACTAGTGGAACAGAATCCTGAAGATATGGGAGACCTGTATCTAGATGTTGCTGAGGCTTTTCTGGATGTTGGTGAATATAATTCTGCACTTCCTCTCCTTAGTGCATTGGTTTGCTCTGAAAGATACAACCTTGCAGTAGTTTGGCTTCGGCATGCAGGTAATACCTTTTTGTGGGAGGAAGAAGTTTTAATAACATAAGCAGGCAAGAACTTACTTTCCAAAGATGCAGTGATTGTTAGAGAATATTAATGTCTTAGTGAAAGTATTTCTGATTGCGGAGCAGTTTTTTGAAAGTCAGTGTTTTCACTTGTCCTGCCCCGAGTGATGCCCCCCTCACTAGTCGTTTGGAGGAATGATTCACTTAATGGTACCAACTGAAGTAGAGGCATTAACATGTCCCTGTTAAAAATACCTTAAATACCTGTCTTTTACCTGTGTTAACTAAAGGGTTTGGTTCCTAGTAATAGATTGTCAGACTTGGAGTGCAATCTGATATTTGAAGAGTTTTACAGGTTTATATTTAATATGTCATTTTTGGGAAAAATTTGATGGATTCTCAATGTTCTTTGAGCTGAAAATATGCTCAGGATTGGGTTTTATGTACCATTTTATTGGAAATCCACATTAATCTGCAATAAATCATTTAGATTAGAAATATAGCTTAAGAAAAAGAACCGAATTTTTTAATGAAATGTATGAAAGCCAAAAATATTCTAATAGGATTTCATATAGCATTAACATAAAAGATACATTGAAATTTGAACAGTCTTTGTTTAAAATACTGCATTATGGCAGAAAGTTCTTATTGTTCTTAAAATGTTACATCATGGCAAAAAGTTCTATAACTAGAAAAGCATTGGTTGACATTTTAGGGTATTTTGAAACATATCACAGATATGAAATAGCAAAGAGCACTTAATGATTAAAATGACACTTCTGTTTAGGTGGGTGAATATGAATGCAAATGTAACACCATCATTAAAAGTTTTATTATTTGTGTATTTGAATTTTAAGACATGAGCAGGGAGTTGAGTTTTTATCACCTTCCTAAGTCTGTGATAATTGAAACTGCTCCTGTTGCTAATAGTAGATACTTGACACATCCTCCTTAATTATGATTATGATTCTGGTAAGTGATGTTTCCATTGTGAGCTTGTGTAGCTTTGCAGTGATTGGAAGGTTAAAACTTCAGAGTCATCTAAAAATCATAAATTTGGGATTGGTACATTAGAGAGATAATTAAAGGAATTAATGCCTGTGGCATAATAACAAAATATCTTTAAAAGTGAAAAATGAAAAATGCAGTCATGATGATGCATCCATATTTAGTAGTCTTGCTTTATTATCAAAGTTTAACTGAAAGATAATTTAGTAGAAGTCTGAAAAATTTAAGGTTTAAGAAAGCAGAAGTCCCATTTTAGGAGATAATCATGGTGAAAAAGGAAAGAGGTGAAAGGGCTTCAGTTACTGTTGTGGCCATCAGGGTGAGAAGAAGAAATGCTGACAGGAATTCATTTTCAAGTTCTGAGGATAGGACTTAATAATTGATTGGCATAAGATTTGAGGAATAGGGCCCAGTAACTTTGCTTCTGAGAACTTGTCCTGAGAAAATCATTGAGTGAGGTGAGAGGTGGTAGTTTATATTGGTGATCACAAAACTCTGGAGCCTGGCAGGTAACAAAAATGAGTAAAATGCACGAGTGGGAAGGCTCTAGGGCAGGGAGCTGGGGAACCCCGTCTAAAGGATACTGCTGTTCCTCAGGTTAGGCTGATGTGCCGTGTGGGAATGGGGCACCCACTGCACCAACCCCAGAGTTTTCAAAAGAATCCAGAAACTCAGATTTCATAAACATGCTGATTTTTAAAAATGTAGACAACTCAGTGTTTTTTATAGCGCTATGGCCTAACAAAACACATCTGAGGGTTAAACTGGTCTGCCAATTTTTATACCTGAAGATGTTTACTGTGGTGTTATTTATTAGAGTAAAAGTTTAGAAATAACTTAAATGTCAAGTAATATGGTTCAGTAAATAATCAATTTGATTGAATATTATAACCATTCAAAAGGCCGATGAAGACATGGGAAAATGTTGAAAGCATAATGCCAAGTGAATAAAGCAGAACCCCAAATTGTATGTGTATACTGATTAATCCTTGTAAGCAGTTTGGGTTTAGAGAAATCAATAGATTGATTAATCAGTGGAGATTAGAAGGGATAGTTGTTTTGAGGTACTAGAAATATGCATATATTTAGTTCTTGTTATAACTTTTTTATATTGCTATACTGTATTTCTTTAAAAATGGAGAAATGATTTTTTGGCCTGCTTCCAAATCTGTAGTTCATATTTATGCTTTAACACATTTTAGAATGTTTAAAGGCCTTAGGCTATATGGAGCGAGCTGCCGAAAGCTATGAGAAAGTGGTTGATCTGGCCCCCCTCCATTTGGATGCAAGAATTTCACTTTCCACACTTCAGCAGCAGCTGGGCCGCCCTGAGAAAGCCCTGGAGGCTCTGGAACCAATGTATGATCCAGACACGTTAGCACAAGATGCAAATGCTGCACAGCAGGTAGGCCATGTAACAGAAAGAAGTTTTCATTGGTGGGCTGCATTTTAGAACTTTCTTCTCAGGACATGTTGTATCCAAAAGTTTTGTTTTAGTTTATTAAATGGTTTTGAAAATGGTTTTGAATCATTTTAGTCACTTATTAGACATTGTAAATTACAGTTTCTAGAATATCGGGTCTTAATTCTTGTGAAAGATCATAAAACAAATATCCTTAAGGTTTGATTTCTAAGACAGAACTTCTCTATGCAAACAAAACAACCTGCAGCAAAGGCATCTTGTCACACTCATTGTCATGTGCTTATTTATTTAGGAACTCAAGTTACTGCTTCATCGTTCTACTCTGTTGTTTTCACAAGGCAAAATGTATGGTTATGTGGATACCTTACTTACCATGTTGGCCATGCTTTTAAAGGTGGGTAATGATCTTTCTTTATATTAACATTATTGGCTTTTTAAATGTTTAGAATTTGTTTAAATATAGATTATAGCTATTTTATAACCATTTTATTCTACTAAATAAACTTTTTAAAGTGAAAGTCAGATATAGACAAAAGACTTAAAGATTTATGGTATGTAATTGAAAGTTCTAATGAAAATGTAAACTTGACTGTAGATTAACTGAAATAAAATCTATGCTAGTACGTATTTAGAAAGGTGAGAGCCATGATTTTATCAGTCATTAGCCCTGTAGACACTACTATGTGCCAAAATTGTTCACCTTGCAGAAATGTTTTCCAGATATGATATCCTTTTTAAGTCTAGCTTTTTTCAGGTAAGTTGTTGTGTGTGTGTGCATGTGTTATAAAGTTAAAGTGAATTTGCCTTCTTCTTCTCTGCTAAGGTAAGTAGTGTGACCCGAATTTCTTTGGTAAGAAGAAAACAGTCTCTTCATTTTCTTTTAGGTATTTAAATACACAGTAATTTGGCCTTTTTATTCCTTATTAAAGAAGCTTTCAGGCATACCTGTGGAACTTATGGCATATAGATTTTCTTTAAAAAATTGTGTGACTAAAAAATATCTCAAGTTTATCATCTTTAATGCAGGTAGCAATGAATAGAGCCCAAGTCTGTTTGATATCCAGTTCCAAATCTGGAGAGAGGCATCTCTACCTTATTAAAGTGTCAAGAGACAAAATATCAGACAACAATGACCAAGAGACAGCAAATTGTGATGCCAAAGGTAATTACTTTCATTTGCTTAATTACATAGAAGTGGCTGAGTTGAAAAAGACTCCTGAGGTTACACCTGACAGTAATCTAATTGAAAATATACCCTTTTCAAATTAAATGAAGTTTTCTAATCTAAATCCCTCAAGTATAATAAACTCATTTGGTGTTTAAAAAAAAGGCTACATGTAAATCATTTAATTTTTATAAGTTGAAAAACATCTGCTTTTATCTTTCTGTGAAAAAAACTAAACATGACTTTTAATTTGGCTTTTCAGGAAGAAAATATATCTTAAATTTATGAAGATTAGATGACTGTACAAATCACTCTACTTGTCCAGTTATTTCAATTACATATATTTCATTCTTTGTCATATTAATTTTTGACAGTGTAGCAATGGTCATATAAACTCTGAAAATAAGTTGCTTTGGCCCAGTCTCAAGTAATGTGAGTTTAAAAGGCATCTATTTTTAGGCTGGAGAAAACATTAAGTATGTTAGGGTGAGGTTATTACTCAGAGAACTGGAAAACATCTAGGTTATAAACTGGAGATACCAAAGATTATTTCATTGTTAATTAATTCAGCAGACATTTATTAAGTCATTGTTACAAGCATGGCAGTGTGCAGTGGGCAGGGCTTTAGAATCCAGAAGAGCTGAATCTCTATAAGCACAATGTTAAAACATAAGTAAGGTGTTTCAGGGAGAAGACTCAGGAAAGGAATGCGCTTTGGCCCCCCATAACCTAGCTCTGATTGCCGCAGAGCCCTGCCGTCTGTCCAGTTCACTGTTTCTGGGCTTATCCTAATAGCTTCTTCCTCGATGGCATGTATTTGGGACTATGTTTCTGTAAGTTTTATTATTCTTTACATTTGATCCTGTTTTCTCTTTCAGTATTTTCTCTTCTCAGGTCCGTTGTTGGTTTTTCTCAGGCTCACAGGGTTTTGTTTTGTTAAGGTGGGTGTCCCCTCATACTCATGTACTAGCATAGGATAAGCAAAGCCTCCTTAGGTTACATACATTTTTGTACTCTGATTTTTTCAGTTATTTTTTCACAGACATTTTCTCATCTTGCTCTATTCTCCTTATAGCTATTCTATGTAAGGAACGTGAATATTCCATTGGATAGCAGTTCCATAATTTATTTAATCATACCCTTCTTTTTTGATGTATGGTTGATTGTGATAATTTTATAAGTAATATGGTAGTGAGCATCTTCATGCCTTTAGATTTATACATACTTTTGATGAATTGTTTAGGATAGGTTCTCAGAAGGAGAATACTGGGTCAGAAATGTTTTATGGCTTTTGATATTTCTCAAGGGTATGAAAGGGAGGCTTCTTACAGATAAATAAGGAAGAGAAGATAGTTAAAGGAAAAGAGAAATTTTGAAGCAGATAAAAGAAAATGAAGATTATAAAAAGATGAAGAACAATCTGAATTTCAAAGTATGAATTTGAAATCTTTGCTGAGCAAGCACTTGAATGCCTTTTATGTGCAGACTCCTGTATTTGACGTCAGTCATGAAGTGCACACTCATTCTGCCCTGAAGGACCATATGTCTTAGCTTGCACTGAGAAACACCAGTGAGGTAACTGGACTTTGTAGAGAACAGATTAGAAGTGAGAGTTACCTGGAATTGCAGATTGGCAGAGCGTATGGAGGTGGTGTTGATGGAGTGGAAACAAGCAACTTCCCCTTCTGGTCATTGTCAGAAGAGTGTTGGCAAAAATTCAGGTCTATAGGACCATGGTTATTCAATTTAACCTTAGAACCAATCATGTGAATTCTTCCTTTTAATACTATAGTATTTGGAAATACAGTGACCTAACTGATTTTCACTGGTCTCATTTTAGCAATACTTGCCGTACTCACGAGTGTCTTGACAAAAGATGACTGGTGGAACCTTCTGTTGAAGGCTATATACTCCTTATGTGACCTATCCCGATTTCAGGAGGCTGAGTTACTTGTGGATTCTTCTTTGGAATATTACTCGTTTTATGATGACAGGCAAAAACGCAAAGAGCTGGAATACTTTGGTCTCTCTGCAGCAATTCTGGACAAAAATTTCAGAAAGGCATACAACTATATCAGGTGATTTTTCCAATAACTAAGTTTAATTCATTCTGTGATAGAGTATGTATATTTATTTTTACTTCGTCTCTCATGCTCCAGACCTAGTAACCTATTGTATTTTAACTGCTCTTGCTTACTGGTTAGTTCAGGCCATTGTTGCATGCCCTCTCATATGCTTAACCTCTTGTGTCTCAGTCTACCCATTTAAAATGGCCATCATAACACCACCACCTCATGGGATTATTATGAGGCTTTTAACAATGCCTGGCATGCATTATTGTTAGTTATTACTCAGTATTCATTGTACTGCAGTTACAGTGGGTCAGCAGAGAACATATGAAACTTAAACCACCTGATTCTGTTTTCTGGCTTAAAAGTTTTGTTGAAAAGTAGAAATAAGATGTAGAAATAATGAACTAAAGTAGTATTTTCTGGAAAAAATCATTCACCATGTAAGTGGTTTTGCTTAAATACATTGAAACAATCTGCTTTTCCTTGTTGGGGGATGCTACATTTCAGTGTTGGTAGGACAGCCCCGAAAAGGGTTTCATTCTTAGAAATCAGGAAGTTCTTTTCCATCATATTTTTACCATCATCCTCTTTCTGCAATCTTAGGATAATGGTCATGGAAAATGTCAATAAACCCCAGCTCTGGAACATTTTCAATCAAGTTACCATGCACTCCCAAGATGTACGCCATCATCGCTTCTGTCTCCGTTTAATGCTGAAAAACCCAGATAATCATGCCCTGTGTGTCTTAAATGGACATAATGCATTCGTATCTGGTAGTTTTAAGCATGCGCTTGGTAAGTGCCCTGGCACATGACTTTGTCAAGTGTGGGAAGCCTAGTGGTTAAGAGCCAGGCCTCTGGAGTGGAACTGCCTGGACGTAAATAGCAGCTCCTTCATGGCAAGTTCCTCTACTTCCTTTTGGCTCAGTTTCTTTATCTCTGAAGTAGAGATAATAATTGGACCTACCTTGTGGATTTTTTGAAGATTAAATGATAAGTACTTAAAACAATGCGTGGCACATATAGTAAGTGGCTGTAAGTATTGGCAATAATGATAATTTATGTTAGTATTTGTTTTTCTTACGAAGCTTTGGTTTCAAAAGGCTGAAGTGGTCTTATAATTCATTGTAAAGGTCAACAATACTTCCTACTTAGGCATGTTTGTTTTAAAAATAATTTTCATTAATTATGGATTCTTTGCTACCTGATTTTAATTTGCTGTAGTACAAAAAAGGATTTAAGATTTGTTGATAGTTCATCCCCTACTAGACAAGTCTCTATATCAGCATTTATTTACATGATAATTACTTATTCTAATTAAACTCAGGCAAAATTAATCACATAAAAGAATTTTCTGTAATAAGGAATCAGAAGCAAATAAATAGAAAAATACCTAACCAAATGTTTAAACTTATAATGAAGCACGTTTCTCCTGCCTAAAAGCTAGTTGACTTATGAATAAACTGGGATTTTGGCTACTGAATACTTTAATGTTTCTGTATGGCTGGTGTTTTTGTAATTGTTGAGCCAGTAACCTTGAGTATCCAATGTGGAAACTTGCCTCCACTGTGTGTACTTTCTGGAGTTGCTGATTTAATAAGAAAATATAGAATAGAGATTTATTTTATTTTCCTACGTTTAGAAACTCTTACAGAAGGTAAAAATAGAAAGTCCAAATGGCAGTCTAGCATCTGTGCTGCTAAAGATATTCTGTGGTGCTGTTCTTCTGGCATTAGGAGCTGGAAGAAATACAAGTTTTTATCTGTGTGTGATAAATTGTGGATTATTCCTTGAAAAGAAAAATTTGCTTAAAATTCCCTTCATATGGTGAGGCTTTTAACATGAGACAGTTGTGTAGAATAGCATACATGGAATTCTACCCACGAAGCCATAGAATACAGGGAATTCACAGAACCCCAAGTTCTTAATTTGTTATTGGATACATTTATCTTTTTTCAGGAAAAACAAAGTAGTTGCTACATTGAGGAAAACAAATCCCAATCTATAAAACCAAACCTGAACTATTAAAATCTTTTTCTCACCTCCAGGACCTATCACATTTGAATTTATAAGACAAATTAAGTAATTTTACAAAAGAATTCACCAAAAGAAACCTTCCCTTACTGATTTTCAACTAGATTTATGATTGCAGTTCATAAATTTTTTATTTTTTAAGTATTACACTACGTGGAAATGTCTAGCTGTGCCTAAAAAAGCGTTGATTTTAGTTTCTCTTGATCTTCATGGTCAGGATACATTTATGAGTAAATCCTTCTAATTTGTTACATGTTATACGTTATTTTAAAATTCAAAGTAATGTGCCTTTGGTTGATATTTTAGAATGTACACCTTGCAGATGTTAAAAACAGTAATCTTTGTCTAGCCTTAAAATATATTTGAATACGTGTTTGAAGAAATAAAGAACTATGTTCTTGTCATTAACAGCTGACATCATTTTTCATTTTTCAGGACAGTATGTGCAAGCCTTTCGCACCCATCCCCACGAACCTCTCTATAGCCTCTGTATAGGCCTAACCTTTATTCACATGGCATCTCAGAAGTATGTGTTAAGAAGACATGCTCTAATTGTGCAGGTAATTAGTTTGGATTTCTCATTACTTAATTTTATATTTTCAAAAAATGAATATTCTTTGTGCTTTTATTATTCTGCTTCAAAAGGAATACTTACTTAGTACATGTGTTGGGATTCCCCATACCTATCCCTGTGTTCAGCGGTCATGGACTCAACATCTAGTGGTACTCCTGTCTAAGACTTAGACATAGACATATAGAAGGATGCACTGCCAGATCATATGGGGAGAAGACACAGGCAGAATCTGGAGAAATTCAGTGAGGCTTCCTCATACTCTGGAGCCCCTAAGACATCCAGCCTGATAGGTCCTGAAAATTGATTTAAATTATTTAAAAAATATATAGTAATATGTATCTACAATAATGTGTGAATATGTGACTATGTGCCTGTTTCCTTACCTCATCACTAACACATTGCTCTTTTAAAGTTTTCTTGATTCTTATAGAAATTTGAAAATTAGCTTTTTTGTTTTCTTATTTACCTTTGTATAGCTGGTTTCCTCTCCATTAAGAGTATAAACTGAGAGACCAGAGATCAGACACCTTGTCTGCCTTGTTCACTACTGTATCTTCAACACTTTTGTTTTTGGGATTTCAGTTTTTATGTTCATATGTTTGATGCATGTATAGATAGGTTTTTTTTTTTAAGTAGTTTGGAATGAAGTAGGAGATTTAGTAAAGGATTTTTTTTGTTTGCTTTTTAATGTAACATGGTTAAAAGAAAGCCTAAATTTAAATGCCCATTATAGTTAAAACTGGGTATTTGAGTTCATTATAATATTCTCTTTTGTGTATTCAAAAATTTCCAACATAAAAAGTAAAAAACAATTTTCCTTTACTTGGGTATTTATTTATAATATTTGTCCACCTCTTCCTCTAAGCTTTTTAATGGGTCCTTTTGCTATATACAGTTTATAGGTTTATTTTTAAATTAAGCTACGTATTGAGTACCCACTGTGCCAGGACCTGGGGATATAGCAGTGAGTGAGTACACAGACAGAACTACTTACCCTTGTGAAGCTTATATTCTGATAAATATTAATAGGACGTTTTTATGGCTTAACTCCTATTAATTAGTTAAAATATGTAGTTTTTTCAGCCTGATAGGACAAAAATTTATTGTACTTCAAAGTAATTTGAAAGCTGGATTTCAAATTACTTTTATGGTTAAAGAGCAGTTTTTAAATGGTTGGGGCAGAGATGAAACCCTAAGTGATGGGTAGATGGAAATTTGCTGTACCAATCTTTCTACTTTTGTGGATGTTAAACATTTTCCATTAAAAAAACTTCTGAAAAGCAAGTTTTGTTGTAAATATCATGATTCTTAAATTGTTTTAATTGTTCATCAGTTTATTCATGCTACAGGACTATAATTAGTGTTCCTTCTCTTTACTTTTAGAAAAAAGTAATTCCATAAGTTTTACTGTCTTTCCTACCTTTATGTCATATTGTAAGAGTAAAAGCTTTCATGTTGTCTTCTATCTCTATTTAACATTTATAAAAAGTGTACTCAGGCCCATCAGTGATTAATGTGATAAAAAATGTTTGAAATTTAACATAGTTACATAGTGCATAGTAAAAAGCACCCTTTTCTTATCCATTAAAATTTTGGTTTTTGTGGTCATATTTTTATAGTTTGTCTATTTGATGATTCACATTACCTAAAATGTAAAGTAAAAAGTAAAGTGGCTGCCCATAGTACCTAGCTTTTTAATCACTAAATAGTTGAATAGTCTTTCAGTTGTCAAGGAGATTACCCTCCTAAATTTGTTAAAAACTTCTTAAAATGCAGCCGGCATCTCCTACAAGTTCTTTTGGGTTGCAACAGTTCAACTAGGATTACTCTTCCCTCTTTCTGAGAATTTCATTTGTAGATTTATCATTTTTAAGTATGATGATTTCATATTTCTCTGAGGTTAATAGTTTATCTGCTTTATTTAATAGAACCATGGTTTTCAGTGGAATAGCATATTCACATATACACAAATGGGTTCTTTTATTATGCAGAAAGTATGATTTATTGAACATAATTATTTTATCCATAAATGTATTAATTCTAAAGAATTCATTAATTTTTATTTATTTATGAGGGAAAATTTATGACCATTATACATAGATCATGCAGGGAATAATTGCAGTTTATATTCTATACTCAAAAATTAGCTGGTTTACTCTCAATTCTCAGATAATATATTTACTTAATTACATAGGACACTTGCACCTTTGCAGTCTGTAACTTTCTGTGGATGATAAAAACTGAAGCTGCATTAAAGGGGAACGTGAATACAGAAGGAGTTAAGAAGCAGGCTTTTTGGATGCTGTGACACAGGGAGCAGCGTTGTTACAGCTGTGCTCTATACTAATCCATAAAGGAGTCAGAAGCTTTCAGGGGAAAAAAATCAAGTGTTTTGGACTACGACATTATTAAGGTCCTTAGAGGTAAATTATAAAATAAATTATAAAAGATACTATTCACCCAGAAAGATTAGGTATTATTCAAGTGTGTTTGCTCCTGAGAATAAACCTTTCTAAATTAACCTTATAAGGGCTTGAACTTTATACTTTGGTCAAGCTTTTAGACACCAAAACATTTACTGGCCTCTAATGCCACAAAAGCCAGCTTGAAACCATAAAAAACCAATCCTGAGGCTTATACATTATGGATCTTTGACAGCTACTTGTAACATTTGGCCTTCATTTCCGTGAATATTTTTGTCCTTAGCTTTAAAAACATCTTACCTTACACTTTCAGAAGAGCTCTTGACTACACTGTGATTTGACACTGTAATCCTGACCTGTGTTCTTTAGGGTGGGATTGTGTCTCTTTTTCTAATAGTTGTGTCCTGCACAGAGTGCATCTCGCACATACTGTGGTCCAATACATACTTGTCAAATGAGTGAAATACTGAATTAGCTTTTTCTTTTTGGTAGGGCTTTTCCTTTCTTAATCGTTACCTCAGTCTGCGTGGGCCTTGTCAGGAATCATTCTACAATTTGGGCCGTGGCCTTCACCAACTAGGGCTGATCCATCTTGCAATCCACTATTATCAGAAAGCCCTGGAGCTACCTCCACTTGCGGCAGAGGTATGGTATGATTTACTTTAAAAACCAAGGAGTCACTGCATTCCATCAATAGATAAGTGCAGTTAGCTCAGTGTTGTGGTCCAATGTAATAAATTACATAATAAAATAGATTTTTCCTTTATTGAATGCATTTATGTTCAGCAACAAGTAGATCTTTGACATCTTGGCCTTGTGACCTAGTCAGCAACCATGTGGACATATATGACTTGTGGTTAGTAATGTTTCGGCTTTCCCAAGATAGACCCGGTGGTTCTGCAGGTTTCAGCTGGTAGACACGGGGCCTCTATTACTCATAAATGAGTAAGAGAGTCATTGCTCATTTCCAAGCCAAAACTAGCTAACATATTTCTCTGTAAAAATGAAAGACCAATATTAATGTAGTTTTCTTTGTTTTAAGATAAGATAGGGTAAAGTGTTGCCAATACTGTGATAATTTCTGTCTAAAATCTAATTTTTAATTTCTGAAGAAAAGTACTATCTTCACTGTTAATTTCTTTACATTGCACTCATAATCCCCACATTCCCTCACAACTGTTTTCTAATTGCCCTTGTTCAACTTTGGTTAATAAGGAAATGAATACATACTTTTAGTTATGCTGATGAAATATATACACTTCTGTGTTCTTTTCTTCATAAGTAGCTTTATGTATTGCTCCTTAAGCTTCCTAGGTAGCAATTTTTCACTGTTGGCAGATGTTTTCAGGTGACTTCAAAATTTTGTATTGGCCATATTAGAAACATAGATCTAATGTACTCCATTGAGTCCATGCTTTGTTATTTAAGTAGAAATAAAGGTAATAACACCCGTAAGGTAATCAGTATAATCAATTTGCTGTATGCCCACCTAGACCTATCCTTTATATGCCTTTCCGTTATATAGTACAGTATTTTCCCCATCTTGTTGTTCATGTGTATTTGTGTTTTTATTTACTTACAATTAATTTTATTTTACCTTCAGAAGTTTCACATTTTTTATGAAGTCAAATCTATTAATCTTTCCCTTTGTGTTTTCTCCTTTTGCTATTACACTTAGAAGGGCCTTTCCTACCCAAGATTTTATTATTATTTTATTCAACCATATTTTTTTCTTTTAAATGGTTTCATTTTTTTTACTGTTAATCCTTAATTCATCTGAAGTTTATTCTGCTATGGCTTGTGGGTGAGACTTTTTCTTTAATTTATTGGTTAGACATTTTAACATATTTGATGATACAGTTCTATAATGATTAACTGAATGAGCATTATCTGATAATTTAGATCTGAGGTATATACATAGTTTTATACTTTTTTTTTAGTATTGTGGATTTTAATAGTTTTTTGAACACTTACACTTACAAAATTGTTCTGGATGTCAGTTTAAATAGAACTCATTTGTGTATTTTTCCCCCTAGGGTATAGAAGTTGACCAGTTAGACTTACGAAGAGATATTGCCTACAATTTATCTCTCATTTATCAGAGCAGCGGGAATATTGGAATGGCTCAAAAACTTTTGTATACCTATTGCTCTATATAATGCACCTCAACTGAGAAAGGAGTACTAGGTAGCTGCTGTGCATGGACCAATATTTTATGTCGCAGGGCTTATTAACCCTAAAATGGAAATGAAAATTTCAGAATTTCTAATTGTATATTTCATTTTTAATGTGTAATTATGATCTTTTGGTAGATATGTAAAATTATCATTCCTACAAGAATTTGTATATTGTTCTGTCATTTTCCTTTAGCATTTTTTTAGTGAAATTGTCCTCAGAGAGGTGAAATGGATAATATTAGCCTTTAAGGCAGCTTACGTTGAAGACACTTAATTTTTACTGTATGAATAAAAAAATTTATTCATCTGTGTATTTCATACCATGTATTAAACACCTACTATGTACCAGGCACTGTAATAGGTGTTTAGAATACGGTAGTAAGACAGGTGTGGCTTCTAATACAATTTTTTAAGCACAGAACTCGAGCATATATTCTTTTGAAAGGCATGTTTGTTACATTGTCACTGCCGAGAGTTGTCCATCTCTTAGTGCCCTGTGACTTTTGCACGGGCAGGTTTTCAAATACATCGTAAAGGTTGTTTGGTAGAGGAGAAACAAATTGGGACTCTTTCTGATGTCAACGATTATGTAATTCACTTAGTTACTAACAAAATTATTTAAAATGGTTATGTGTTAGGAAGGCCAATAATTGGCTGATCTTTCAGTTTTCACCTGCATGTGTCTCAGCTACATAGATTGAGATCTGAGAGGCTGGGCTTAATTCAAAGCATCCTGCTCTGAGGCAAATTTTAAAAATGCATTATCTGATGGCTTTCTGACCAAAACATGGAAAAATGAGGCCTATGTTCAATAATGTGACCTGGTTTCCATTTCAAGATCACTAGGAATGTAGGAAGACTAGGGAGTTATATATATGGAACAGAGTGTTGCTGATAAAGTAAAAATACAGTTAAAAACCTTGTACTTGTCTCAAATAGTGTATATTCTTGAATCTAAGGTAATAGTACTTTTTAGTTTGATAGCAGGTTTTCAGAGTTTCTTTTCAATGGGAAAATAATTGCTGTAAGTGCAAGCATAATGTGAATTGCAAGACCCAGTCCTCTTGTGGGAGGAAAACAAGTGTGAGACTTCAGATTAAAGAGGTACAATGAGGGCTCTTTACAAGTTCTTACTACTGTTTATACTGTACATATAACTTTGTAGTTGAAAAGCAAAATTTATATATACTAAGTAAATGTGTCATGTACTCTGTGTATATGTATATCTATAATTTAAGTACATTTTATTTTTATAATTGAAGTTGATTGTCCACTTGCTTATAAGTGTTTTATTTCATGCCATTTGCAGGTAATGATAAAGCTAACCAGAGAGTGATAAGATGTATTCGTATATTAGAATCCTGTGGAACCGAGTGTTCTGTGTTCAAATATTCTCTCTTGAATTAAATTCACTGGGCTGCCTCCAGTGTCTGCTCAATCTTGGAGGAAACAATACATCTCTCTAGCAAGCATCTAAGAAAAAAAGGTTTATATTCCATGAATTTGTTTAGTATTTAAAATCATAGCTACCATTTGTTGAGTGTTTACTGTACAGTGCCAGATACTTTAAATATATTATCTCTGATTCTCTCAGAGAATCACCTGCAAGATAGGTGGTGGTGTTCTTATCATCCCCATTTTATATATGAGAGATTAAATAGCATGTTCAAGATGATTAGCAAGATCCTTCTTGCTCAGATATCTTCCTTCATAGGAACATACTTGCTCCAGCTCAGAGTAACAGCATCAAATTTGTGCATAAGTTTATTTTAGAAAGAAAAAGGAGACTGGCAGTTATTTTTTCTATCCTCCAGGACTTCAGCCTATTAAAAGCACCTGTGGAAAACATATTTGGGGATGTCTTTTCAAAAGCTGAAATCACTTTCTTATCTACCATACTCACTCCAGCCATGGGATCCTGACAGCCACTTTATACAGTGAGGTTTTTTTCTACTGGTCTTAGTTGATTCAGCAGGGAGTCTGCTCCTGAACCAAACTGGGCCAATCAGGAGTTTCATCTCCCTCTTTCCCTGGGAATTTAAAATTGAAAAAGAGCTTTTTGTGGTGCTGGAACTTGAGAGCTGTAAGAACATTTTTTGCTGTCCCCTTGGGCCAACTAGCAGTTAACCCATTCCTTTGAGAAAGAAAAATAAAGCCTATGCATTAAGAGAAGCAGAGATGAGAGATGGAGAGAGTCCCTGCGGCCCCAAAGATTTCCCAGTTTTCTAGTCCCGTCTTTCTAAATCTGTGCTCTTACTCTTACCCTAAAGCTGGGTTCTTTCTATAAGATATTCCTGATTCTACAATAAATTTCACTATACTAGCTTGACCTTTTTCTGTTATTTGCACTCAAAAAAAGTTCTGAGCCATTATCATTCCACCTTAACTTTCATTTTATTATTCATGCTTTTTAGCTATTTTCACAAGAAGAAATGTGACAGCAGATGATGTCCCAGAATTATAAGTAGTGTCATGAAGTCTAATCCACAATAAAAGGATTTTGAAAACTTCAGAGCAGTAGACTGTGCCTACTGTCTGGTGGTATAAAGTTAACAGTAAGACCGTAAAATTGATACCTGTGCTTCTGATGGCTGTTCACATGTAAGAAGCATAATATCCTGACCAAGGTAAAACATGGAAAAGGAGGAGTTAATGCCCAAGGTAGGTGAGGATATTCTAAGGGGGAGCTATAAATAAGTTCTACCTCATATAAATGAGGGTCTGTAGTCCCCAAACCAGTTGCTGTTTTGTTAAGAAACTGCAAATTATACTTTTTGAGGTATTCTAAAGAAGCAAATGATCAAATGAACTGAAGTTTTTAAGTGGTGAAAAGGTGGGTTCTATAAATCACTTGGGCATGATGTTGATCCTGACATGATTCTAGTCAATTTGTGTGCCTGTAGGAAAAATGATGTTCTTTAGGAGATATCCTTTTCTTTGGAAAGGGACTTGGTGGCCCCGGGGAGTACTATAGTTTCAGTGTGTCTGGATCTCAGCAAAGTATCAGGACGCCTGTTGTGGTAAACTTGTGGACTGAATGGAGAAAAGTGGTTGGTTGATCATCAACTGGTAGATGGACTAAACCCGAAGAACGCCATGTTGTTAGACTGATGCCAACTGGAAAGAAATCACAAATGGTAAACTACCAAATGATATTCTTTAACATCAGCATCTTAACTGAAGATAGTAAGAGGCTGTCAAACTTAAAAGTGAGAAAACTAGAAATTATGTTTAAGAGTCAAGAATGAAAACCAAATGAATTGCAAGTAACAGTTTTGGGGGGAAAATGCTCTTAGGTTCAAGGACACCATTTAAAACATACAGATTGTGAATACCAGTGGCTCACTGAAAATTCTTTGGAGATTATAGCTAACAACAAGCTCAATATGAATTGACGGTTATGTTTTTATTAAATGAAATGTAATATTAGGTAACTAATGAAAACAGTGGAGTTTCCTTCACTCTGATCAGAACCCATGGAGATAAATTCCAGAAAATGACAAATAAGAAAGTGACTGCTCTTAAAAAATACAGAGTCCTTTAAAAAGAAATCAAGATGCTCAGCCTAAAATACAGACGACTTGAATATAGTTTTTTTCAATGGAGGATCTGACAGAGTGATTATTATTAACAATGCCTAGCCCAAAATAAATGACATCTTTTTTTTTCTAATCTAGCTCAAGAGATGTATTCTGATTTTGTCCCTTGTTTATCATCTGAACAATCATTGGCAGTTGGCATTTTCTGCCTAGCATTAACATCTTTTGGGATGGTGTCTAGTTCAAATTTCCTCTTTTTTCTGGAGATAGCTACCAATAAAGACCAAGCCCTGCTAATTGAAGTAGACCCAAGCAGGGCCAGTCATATTCTTTATCTTCCTGGTGTTTTGAAGCTTAGCCTGGAGAGAGGATGAAATTTCGTATGAAATTCTTTGGAACTAAATTACCTGGAGCGTACCTCGGGGTACTTGGAACACTCCTTCCTTCACAAAGGAGGTCACTATCCTTCTAGTAGATTCTCTTTCTTAAATAAGCTAGCATGCCATTGGGTTTTCCAGGAAGCAGGTGTTGAGTACAATAAGCTTTTTGTTGAGAAACACTTAAGAGGAAAAGAGCAGAGCAGAGCAGCCTTGGCAGGCAGAGCCATCAGACTGATGCAGACATGACACGGTCCGCCAGCCCAGCGGGGAGCAATGGAGCAAAGGATGCCCGTTGGAGGAGGCCCGTGACAGCAGGCATGGGTAGGCCCTTGTATTCCGACCTTGCTCAATTGCTGCATAGATGTCGCCAGAGAAGAGCATGACACTGGTTATCCCCACTGCAGTGGCTGGCCGAGGGCCTCCCCAAGAAGAGTCTGACCTGGTGCACATGCTGCGACACGGCTTGAAGGTGCAAAAGGCTGAAGACAGTCAACTAACCACACCTGTGGGCAGCAGGGATGCCAGGAAGGGTTCCAGACCAAAGAAGCCAAAACCCAGAAACAAGCTAAATGAAAAATATAAACTCAAGACCAAAGAGAATAGGAGAGGAGATACAGGCAGATCCAAACAACATTAGAAACTGAAAAGCAAACAGGAAATTGGTAACTGACTTAATAAACCACAGAAAAATGAAAGGAGAGTGCCTACAGGAGGTGGTGAGGAAGCAGCCAGAAGTCAGCTGATTCAAGTCGTGAGAGCCTTGTGCATTAGAGACATTAGGTATCTCCAAAGGCAGGTGACACGGGGCTAAAAGGTGGAGCAGTTGCTAGTCTGTTAAGAAGCAGTGAGCTCCTCTTAGTTACCCTTGGAGCAGGTTACCACTTCCCCCCAACCCCACAGGACACTGGTGGGCTCTCCCCTGGAGCTGTTGTTTCATGATCTCTGGAGTCAGTAATGCCAGGTGTAGCTGAAGGCAGAGCGTTACACTGAAAGCAGGGGATTAAATGAAAGTCTTTGCAGTGAACAGTGATCTCAGCCTCTTCAATGTATCTCCCAGAAAACTGGCAGCCAAGTTAATGTCCTCCAAGCAGGGGATTAGAAGGCTCCTCTCTGCCTTTCTTCTTCCTGCCCAAGAAAAAAGACTATAGATACTAAGAGTTGGGGGTCCCCGAGAAAACAGACTGACCTGGCTAGTGAAAGGTTTGATTGATTATAAATAACCCAGGGGGGAGGATCAAACTCCTGCAATGATGATCTTACCTGGAGTAGATGGCAGTACATTTCTGTAAGAATTGTACTTCATCGTTTCATTGTTTTACTACACTTATGCCAGCTTTCAACATTTGCAATATAAGCTTACTTTTATCATTTGGGCAGAAAAAATTTCTGAACCCCCCTCCGTGCTTGTGCAATCATACCCAAAAGCTCTGTCCTTTGCACTGCTCCCCATCACCACGGGTAAGACAGCTGGAGCCCTCATGCGTTTGTCCCGTCCATTTTTCAGCCTTGACCAAAAAAACTGTCTTACAGACATCAAGGTAACCACATTCTGCACAGAAAATCTCTAATCATAGCTAAGATCATAACCAAAATGTAACTTGTTTGTGGACTCAAGGTAAACAAACTTAGAGTGATAATTAGCAGGGTCAGTTGGCACTGTAGTAAAGACAGGTGTTTATTCTGAGAAAAGAGGGTTCAGGCAGGTGAAGAGAGGAAATAGAAAGCCAATAAACACATACATCTGACTCTGACCCACAGTAGCATTAAGAGGACAGGGGGACGTCCATCCTGATGCAGCCAATTCTAAGGATGTCAGTTCTGTTTCCTCTTTCTAAAGCTAGTGTTTTGGACTTCTAATTTCATATGCTAGTTTCAGAGGTTTGAATGCTGTAAGACAAGTATGTCTTATTTAAGCATACTTTATACTTACAGACGGTGAAAGAAGTATTATTCTAATAATATGCTTTACAGAGTTACTCCTGTCTTGTTTGGACAGAGATTTTAGATAAGTTTGTGCTGTAGGTGAGGCTCCACGTGGCATCCTTATTTCAGGCACTCCTCCTGTCTGAGCAAAGGACGAGAAAGACGGTGATGGTGAACACAAGAGGGCGCATGATACACACAGAACTTCCCAACGGGGGCGCTGCCAGCGGGGAGCTCTCCGCGACCGCCTCGGCCTCAGGGAGGACAGCCAATCACGATGCCGCCTGTGTGCCCTACTAAGAATACCTTTTTGTCTATCAGCCGCAGCTGCGAAATCGGCCGAAAGTTTCTCAAGATGCGGATTAAAAGCAGCTTTGGGGTGAGTGAGCAAATCATATTGACCCTATTTCCAGGAGATCACCAAAGCCTAAACATATATTGATACTTTCAGCAGTGTCAAATAAGAGGGTGGGTATTCCCCCTCTCCATAATCTCGTCTTTTCTCTTCCCTTCCCCACTCTTTTTCTAGGGAGTCTCTCGTAAGCCTGAGAGATTCACCCAGTTAGCATGGTAGCACATTGAAGTTCTGCTGTGTTAGTCATCAGTAACAACACACAGGTCTGTTTAGATGATTTGTGTGGAAAGACCTAAAGTTTTCTTCCAAAGATGCATAGGCCTTGTAGGAACTGATTTAACCCTTCCAAGGGAAAAATCAAAGAATTGTGCGTGTCTCTTTGTGTATAGTCAGAATTAGTGGATTGTAGGGCATGGATTTCAGTATGTACTGCCAAGTTGCTCTCCCAGAGGGCTGTGCCAATTCTATGAGCATGTCTGTTTACCTATGCCCACTTCAAAAGTGATGTTTTTTCCCCCAGTTGATGGGTGAGAAATGGTTGTTGCCTTTGCATATTAGTAAGGTAGAAATCCAAGTTCTCACACGTTTATAAACCTTTCGAATTTTTTTCTTCTCCAAATTGCTTTTGCCATATCCTTTGCCCATTAAAAATAATATTAGGTCCTATTTTTCGTATTGAATTGTAGGCATTCTTAATCTGGAATTAAGTCTTAGTCACTTGTTTTTGCTTTATTTATTGTGTCTTTTCGTAAAATTTTAGTTTTAAATTTTGGTGTCTCAAGCTTATCCATCTCCCCTCCTGCCCCCTTTTATGGCCTTCATGAAACTTCAAAACTTGAAAAGAAAGTTGGACTGTATTTTAGTAAAATAGGGAAGATCCCGGCAAGTCGAGTGGAGTTCTTAGGAAGATTGAAGGCAGACCAGCCTCATCTTCATTTGGTCCGACAGAAAGTAGGAAACAAACAGTAGGATCATTGAAACTGCCTGGGTGGTGAGGTAACAGGTGCTAGAAGCAGAGAGTGAGTGTGGGGGGAGGGAAGGCATCTACAGAGATAAGTTTACACTTTCCAGAAACTCAGAGGTTTAGGTGGAATGTGAAGGATTTAAAAGGCTCTTCTTTGAGATTGTGTAAGGATAAAAAAATGACAGACAGGGTACATGGCCTGTGTGCTTGACTGCCTACGGGCTTCATAGCAGGCTTTTGGCTTTACCTTAGCAAATGAATCTAGTCTCATCATGAAGCCAGAAGTCTTCTCTAGGACGACCAAGAACTTATCACATATGTTTTTAAACGCAGTGGAGATGGGTAGGAGTCAAGTAGGTGCTGGTGTCTGTGGGCCAACTTCAGGTATCTCAAGAGGCAAAATAAACTTCTGAGATTCTTTTTTTTTTTTTTTAATTGAATCTATCGTTTCAAATACCAGTGTTTTCTTTTATGCTTAGTGTCTTATATCATGTTTATGTAGTCTCTGTTGACCTCCAAATCATGAAGGTATTCTCCTACTTATTTTTGGTTTTGGTCTTTTTAAAAAATTCAAAGTATTTAAACTAAAACAATAGAAAACAGTTCACCCACTTCTCCCACTCTCCTACTCCCCACCACCTCTGGTAACAGCCAATCTAGTCTCTGTATCTTTCTATTTTTAAAAAAATGTGACATGTAAGTGAGATTATATGGTGTTCGTCTTTCTCTGACTTATTTAGCATAATGTCCTTACTTCATTTAGCATGAAGTCTATCCATGTTGTTCCAAATGGCGAGATTTCAAACTATATTACAAAGCTATAGTAATTCTTTTTTATGGCTGAATAAAATTCTCTTGTGTGCATATGTATCACATCTTTCTGCATTCATCCATCAGTAGACACAAAGGCTATTTCCATGTCTTGGCTTTTGTTAAATAATGCTAGAGAGACTATGGGGGTGCATATGTCTTTTCCAGTTAGTGTTTTCTTTTTCTTCTGGATAATTCTGTAAGTGGAATTGCTGGATCAAATATAGTTATACTTTTAATTTTTTGATACTGTTCTCCATAGAGGTTATACCAATTTGTATTCCCACCAGCAGTGCACAAGGGTTTCCTTTTCTCCACACCCTTACCAGTATTTATTTCTTGTCTTTTGGACAGTGGCCATTCTGACTGGTATGAGGTGGTATCTCACTGTGGTTTTGATTTGCATTTTCCTGATGATTAGTGATGTTGAGCATCTTTTCATGTCCTTGTTGGCCATCTGTATGTCTTCTTTGAAAGAATTTCTATTTGGATCCTCTGCCTCTTAATGATCAATCACTTGTGGGTTTTTTGTTGGCTTTTGCTCTTGAAGTATATGAGTAATTTATATATTTTGGATATTAGCACCTTATCAGATGTATGATTTGCAAAAATCTTCTACCAGTAGGTTGTCATTTCATTTTGCTGATGTTTTCTTTTGCAGTCCAAAAGTTTTCTAGTTCATATGGTCCCACTTGTTTATTTTGGGTTGCTTTTGGTGTCAGAATTAAGAAATCACCACCAAAATCTATGTCAAGGAGTTTACTGCCTATGTTTTATTCTAGGAATTTTATGGTTTCAGGTCTTAAATTCATCCTTAATCCATTTTGAGTTAATTTTTATGTATAATGTAAGCTAGTCCAGTTTCATTCTTTTGCATGTAGCTGCTCAATGTTCCCAGCACCATTTGTAGAAGAGATTATCCCTTCCCCATCATATATTCTTGGTTTGTCTGTCATAAAATAATTGGTTACACATGCCTGGGTCTATTTCTGGACTCTGTTTCATTGACCTATGTGTCTGTTTTTATGAAAATACCATACTGTTTTGATGACTATAGCTTTGTAATACAGTTTGAAATCAGGGCATGTGATGATTACAGCTTTGTTCTTCTTTCTCAAGATAACTTTGGTTATTTGAGGTCTTCTCTGGTTCAGTACAAACTTTAGGATTGTTTTATTTCTGTGAAAGGTGCCGGTAGAATTGTGATAGGGATTGCACTGAATCTATAGATTGCTTTGGGTAGTATGGGCATTTCAACACTATTAATTCTTCCAGTCCGTGAGCACAAAATATTTTTACATTGTCTTCAATTTCTTTCATCATTAATGTATTATAGTTTTCAATACATGGCTCTTTCAACTCCTTGTTTAGACTTATTCCTAGGTATTTTATTCTTTTTGATGCAATTGTAAATAGGGTTGTTTTCTTAATTTCTTTTTCTGCTAGTTCATAGTAACTGTAGAATTGCAACATGTATTTGGGTATTGATTTTGTACCTTGCAACTTTACTGAATTCATTTATTCTAACAGTTTTCTAATGGACTCTTCAGCATGTTCTATATATAATATCGTTGCCATATACAAATAATAACAGTTTTACTTTTCAATTTGGATGGCTTTATTTCTTTTTCTTCATTGCTCTGGCTTGGAATTCTAATATTCTGTTGAATAAAAGTGTCAAGAGTGGACATCCTTGTCTTCTTTCTTAGAGGGAAAACTTTTCAGCTTTTTACTTTTAAGTATGAGGTTAGGTATGGGCTTGTTATACATGGCTTTTATTATGTTGAGGTATGTTCCCTCTATGCCCACTTTGTGGAGAGTTTTTATAATAAATGGATGTTGAATTTTAAATGATTTTTTTTTTACATCTACTGAGATGATCATATGATTTTATCCTTTATTTCTGCTTTCATAACCACTGTGGTTGTAAAAGATGCTTGATATGATTTCAGTTTTCTTTTATTATATTAAGACTTATTTTGTGGCGTAACATACGGTCTACCTTGGAAAATGTTCCATGTGCACTTGACAAGAATGTATATTGTGTTGTTTTTGATGGAATGTTCAGTAAATATCTGGTAAGTCTATCTGGTTTAATGTCGTGTTTAAGGTCAGGGTTTCCCTATTCATTTTCCATCTGGATGATACAGGCATTGATGAAAGTGGGGTATCGATGTCTCCTACTATTGCTGTTAGTTTCTCTCTTTAGGGCTGATAATACTTGCTTTACATATTTAGGTGCTTCTACATTAAGTACATAAATATTTGCAAATGTTATATATCCTCTTGTGTTGACTCCTTTATCATTATGTAATACACACATCTCTTATTATAATCTTTGTTTTAAAGTCTATTTTGTCTGGTATAAGTATAGCTACTCCAAATATTAGTTTTTATTTTCATGGAATATCTTTTTCCATTCCTTCTTTCTCAGTCTGTGTATGTCCTTACATCTAAAGTGAGTCTCTTGTAGGCAGTGTATAGATGGCTTAGATGGCTACTTTTTCTTTTTAAATCCATTCAGCCACTGTATGTATTTTGACTGAAGAATTTAGTTCATTTACACTTAAAGTAATTATTGACATGTGCTTATTGACATTTTGTTAATTGTTTTCTGGCTGTTCTTGTAGTTCTTTTTCTCTTGCTCTCTTTTGTGGTTTGTTAGCTTTCTTTAGTGGCATGTTTATATTATTTTATCTTTTTTGAATTTATTATAGGTTTTTTGCTTGCTTTCTGGTTTCCATGAGGCTTACATATAACAACTTATATCTATACTAGTCTAGTTTAAGTTGATAAAAACTTAAGTTTGACCCCATTCTAAAGCTCAACACTTACTCTCCCCACCACATTTTGTTTATGATGTCACCATTTCCATCTTTTTGTCTCATGTATCCCTTAGCTAATTATATAATCATAGTTATTTTTACTGCTTTTGCCTTTTAACCTTCATACTAGCTTAATAAATGATTAATCCACAACTTTTGTTACTTTTCAGTGAGATTCTTTCATATATGTTGTTACTAATTAGTGCCCTTTCTTTCCAGCTTCAAGAAGTCCCTTTAAATTTCTTATAAATCTGGTTTAGTGTGAAAAGCTCCTTTAGCTTTTGTTTATCCGGAAAACTCTTTATGAGTTGTGAATGATAACTTGGCAGGCGTCCTAGGAGATAAAAGAAACTCCTGAAGTTATTCTTACTGTTACTTCTGGTAGAAGAATGGAAAGTTGGGGCTATAGTATAATTAGAGAAAACAACAGAAAGTACCTCTTTTTAGCTAGTATGACACATTGGAGTAGTTGAGGCAGAAGTAGCCTTGCAGGAGTGGGAAGAGATGTTGGCATATATGTTAAAAGCAATAGAAATCAGAAATTTACAAGCTTCACCTGTCTGGAAGAGATCTGCTGTTTGAGATCCCGGAGTTTCCTTTGGCAGGAATCCTTATGATTAATGGCAGACTCTACCTGCCCAGTGGCACCCTCGTTTGGTATTGGAAAGGTGCAGAAGTACTGAAGAAATGGACTGGGGTTCCAGGTCCCGACTGCGCCAGGTAGACTCTATCCAGCACTCACCTTAATCTCTACTTGACTCTAGGCTGTAACACAATGTCAGGGCTTTTTCTAGACTGGAGGGGTATTGAAAAGCTGTGTCACAAAGAGAGCCAAGACAGGAGTTGCTAGTCCCAAATAATTCTGTTTCATTAGTTATTCCAAGAGTTAATACTTAGAAGGTCTCTGTGGCTTGAAAACAGAAAGTTACTTACATTTGTGTTACCATGTGACTAGCCTCTAAATATCCAGAGTGCGTTGTGGGGTAAAAGAAGCAGACACGCTGTGCTGTTGTGCAGGAGATCCCTGCGTTCACCATGATAAGTGAACTGGCTACAGCCAGCTCCTTGAACCCGCTGCTGTTGACGATAGGCTGAGGAGAGTATTACACGCACACATGCTTGTGTACCCTGGGTGTAGCACAGCCCCCTTAGCATTCCCCTCAATTCCTGGGAGGGGTGAGGTCAGGGTAGTGAAACAGGATAGTGCTTTGAGTTCTACAGTACCCAAGCTAGAAACAGAAAGAAGGTTGGTATGGAAGTTGAGGGCTAGAAAGAAGCATGTTGTCTCTATACCTGGGAAGAATGGAGTTACGGAAGTGCAGACATTTAGTGAATGTTGGAAAGACTGTAGTCAAAAGATCCACGACTCGTGGCAGTACTGTCCAGTAGAACTTTCTATTTTGACGTAAATGTTCTATACGTCTGTGCTGTCCAAATCAGGGGACTAGGCTGATTTGTGGCTATTGAGCTCTTGAAATGTGGCTAGTGCAACTGAGGAACTGAACTTGAAGTTATATTTAATTTTAATTAAATTTGAAATGGCCATATTGGCTGCCTACTGGACTATACAGATTAGAATGACCATATTAAGGAATTCTTAATTAATGGCATTATATCTGAATTGTAAAGTTCTTATGCATTTCCAATAGTCCTTAAGGGTCAGAAGCTTTATGAATTACACGTCACTGAACAAATGGGCTTAGATGCATCAGTTCACTGTGCCCTGAGTCAGGATACCTTGGACTGTCTAATAGAAACTAGTGTGTTAGGAATAGGTGCTACCAGATGCTCATGTGGAGAAGAGAAGACGGCTTACATTTGCCAGTATGGGGCATCACTGGAAACTTGGTTGCTTTTTGACTGTTGAGTGCTTGGGATATGAACCAATTGGTGGCGCTACTGTAGGATAATTCAGTGATGTTGAAAGGGCTTTGAAAGAGCAGAAACCAATCTCTGAAGTGGTGGCTCTTAGGAAATGAAGGAAGAAATCTGTCACTTGACATGTGTCATTCCTGTTGCACTTCAGAGAAGTGTGTGGAACACATGAGTTTTAATAAGCATTGAATTGGAATAGATTTCTTCCCTGGTCCACCAACTTCTGAGAATGAAGGATATGTTTTGAGTTCAATGGGTATTAAAGGTGGTTTGCTGGAGATTGTCCTAAAATCACCACCATTCACCAGTTTGACTCAAGAGTAGCCGGGCAACAGGAGGACCACTCCTGGGACTGGAAGTAAACAGAGCACCTGCCCTATGGATGAGGAGCAGCCCAAATGTTACTGGAGGCTTTGCAAACTCCCAAAAGTCTTGCTGTTTTATTTCAGGAGGGTTTTTGGGAAAGGAACCTGTGGTACTTGCTAATGATGGCTTATCTGACAGTGAGGCCTTATGGATCCTTTGTGGGGTTAGACTGAATTGGTCTCTCACAGCTGTGTGCTGGGATCTGCGTAGGTGCCATGCTGATGGCCCAGAGGGGGGCCTCGTGTCTCTCCCTTACCAGGTGCCACAGGGGCGAGGCACAGGAAGGCAGAAGAGGAAGAACCTCAGTAGATTTGCTGTTTATTAATTTTGTTTATAAGATAAAGGACTCTTTTTTCTTTAGATTTTCTGCCTTTGGTGTCAAAAATGTCATTCTTGCCCAATGTGACAAAACTTTCCATTCATACAAGCTAGTTCCTTTATGGTTTTGTTCCTTTCCTTTTAAAAAATTGTGGCTAAATAGGCATCAGATAAAATTTACCATTTTAGCCGTTTTTAAGCATACAGTTCTGTGGCATTAAATATATTCACTTTTTTTTGGTATCATTAATCTATAATTACATGAGGAACATTATGTTTACTGGACTCCCCCCATCACCAAGTACCTTCACATTTTTATACAACCATCACCACCATCATTTCCAGAACCTTTTCATCTTCCTCAAATGAAACTGTACTCACTGAACAATAACTTTCTATTCCCTCTCCCTCAAACCCAGGAGCCCACTGTCCTACTTTGCTTCCGTGAATCCCTGCTTTCGGACCTGAGGCAAGTGGTATTTGTGCTTTTGTGACCAGCTCATTCTGCTTGGCTTGATGTCTTCAAGGTTCATCCATGTAGCATGTGTCAGAATTTCCTTCCGTTCAAAGGCTGAGTATTCAATATCGCATTTTCCATATATACCAAATTCTATTTTTTCATTCATTGGCAGACGTGTGGGTTGTTTCCACTTTTGGCTCTTGTGAATAATGCAGTGAACATTGGTGTACAAATATCTGTTCAAATCCCTGCTTTTAATTCTTTTCAGTGTGTACCCAGAAGTAGTGTTTTTCCCTTAAAATGTGTGATCCATCTAAATATAAAGGCTTGTGTTGTGAGGTAGAATGAGGTGGAAAGCCACCTTCGTTGAACTAAAAGATGACCAGCTAGCCTGACTACAATCTTTTTTTCTAAAAAAGAATAATACAGCTAATTTATTTCATATGAAATTTTAATTTTTGTTGCACTTTTATATTTGAAACTGTGTTGGTGTTAGAAGTTGTTGAAAGTATCACAATTGAAGAAGGAACAGTATTATAATGAAAGGATCCTGATTTATAAAACCAAGTTGTTGCTATCAGCTCTGAAAATAACTAGGTCTTTAAAATTTGGCAAGTTATTTAACTTCTTGGAGCCTTAGCCTTCATAAATTGTAATCACTGATCTGTAACCATGTCCAATGAAAAAGAGTCAGAAATAATTGGTACAAAAAAGGTAATACAAATTCAGAGCCTGATGTAGTGACAAGAAGCAGTATGTTCTTTAGCTTGTTATCTTTCTGTGGCCGATGGAAAACCTCTTACCATTCAAAAGGTCAAGCTTTCAGTCAGAAGTGTGTATAGGCTTTTTTAAAATTAATGTATCATTGATATACAGTCTTATAAAGATAGTAGTAACCAACGTTGTGTTTACTACATTCCCCCCTATTATCAAGTCCCCACCACATACCCCATTACAGTCACTGTCCGTCAGCATAGTAAGATGCTATAGAATCTTGTCTTCCCTGTGCTATACCGCCTTCTCCATGCTCCCCCTACATTATGTGTGCTAATCATAATAACCCTTAATCCCCTTCTCCCTCTCTTCCTGCCTGCTGTCCCCCACCCCCTTTCCCTTTCTGCTACTCTCTTCTTGGGTCCTGTGAGTCTGCTGCTGTTTTGTTCCTTCAGTTTATGCTTTCTTGTTGTATTCTAAAAGTGAGTGAAACCATTTGGTACTTGTCTTTCTCTGCCTGGCTTATTTCAGTGAGCATAATACCCTTTAGCTCCAGCCATGTTGTTGCAAATGGTAGGATTTGTTTTCTTCTTACGGCTGAATAATATTCCATTGTATATATGTACCACATCTTCTTTATCCATTCATCTACTGATGGACACTTAGGTTGCTTCCATGTCTTGACTATTATAAATAGTGCTGTGATAAGCATAGGGGTGCATATGTCTTTTTGAATCTGTGATCTTGTTTTCTTCAGGTAAATTCCTAGGAGTGGAATTCCTGGGTCAAATGGTATTTCTATTTTGAGTTTTTTGAGGAACCTCCATACTGCTTTCCAGAATGGTTGAACTAATTTACATTCTCACCAGCAATGTAGGAGGGTTCCCCTTTCTCCACATCCTCACCAGCATTTGTTGTTGCAGTGTTGGGCCATCCTAACTGGTCTGAGGTGATATCTCATTGTGGTTTTAATTTGCATTTCCCTGATGATTAGTGATGTGGAGCATCTTTTCATGTGCCTGTTGGCTATCTGAATTTCTTCTTTGGAGAAGTGTCTGTTCAGATCCTCTGCCCATTTTTAATTGGGTTATTTGCCTTTTGGGTGTTGAGGCATGTGAGCTCTTTATATATTTTGGATGTCAACCCCTTGTTGCATATGTCATTTGTGAATATATTCTCTCAACTGTAGGATGCCTTTTTGTTCTGCTGATGGAACAATCTTTGTTGAACTTTTATATTTGAAAAGTTCTTTGCTGTACAGAAGCTTTTTCGCTTGATGTCCCATTTGTGCATTTTTGCTTTTGTTTCCCTTGCCCAAGGAGATGTGCTCAGGAAAAAGTTGCTCAAGTTTGTATTCAAGAGATTTTTGCCTATGTTTTCTTCTCTTGAGTTTTATGGTTTTATGACTTACATTCAGGTCTTCTATCCATTTCAAGTTTACTTTTGTGTATGGAGTTAGACAGTATTCCAATTTCATTCTCTTACATGTAGCTGTCCAGTTTTGCCAACATCAGTTGTTGAAGAAGCTGTCGTTTCCCCAATTGTATAACCATGGCTCTTTTATTGTATATTAAGTGGCCATGTATGTGTGGATTTATACCTGGGCTCTCTGTGCTATTCCAGATATATGGATCTATTCTTGTGCCAGTACCAAATTGTCTTGATTACCGTGGCTTTGTAGTAGAGCTTAAAGTTGGGGAGCATAATTCCCCCAGCTTTATTCTTCCTTCTCAGGATTGCTTTGGCTATTCAAGGTCTTTTGTGGTTCCATATGAATTTTAGAACTATTTGTTCTAGTTCGTTGAAGAATGCTGTTGGTATTTTGATAGGGGTCGCATTGAATCTGTAGATTGCTTTAGGCAAGATGGCCACTTTATTAATGCCACAATATTAATTCTTCCTACCCATGAGCATGGGATGCATGTCCATTTATTGGTGTCTTCTTTAATTTCTCTCAAGACTGTCTTGTAGTTTTCAGAGGTCTTTCATCTCCTTGAGTAGGCTTATTCCTAGTTATTTTATTCTTTTAGATGCAGTTGTCAGTGGAATTGTTTTCCTGATATCTCTTTCTGCTAGTTCATCATTAGTATTTCTGTGTATTAATTTTGTATCCTGCAAGTTTGTTGAATTTAGTTATTAGTTCTAGAAGTTGTGGGTTGGATTCTTTAGGGCTTTTTATGTGCAGTATCATGTGATCTGCAAACAGTGACAGTTTAACTTCTTCCTCACCAATATGGATGCCTTTTATTTCTTTGTGCTGTCTGATTGCTGTGGCTAGGACTTCCAGTACTATGTTGAATATAGGTGGGGAGAATGGGCATCCTTGTCTTGTTCCCAATCTTAGAGGAAAAGCTTTTAGCTTCTCACTGTTAAGCATGATGTTGGCTGTGGGTTTGTCATATATGGCCTTTATTATGTTGAGGTACTTGTCCTTTATACCCATTTTGTTGAGAGTTTTTATCATGAATGGATGTTGAATTTTGTCAAATGCTTTTTCAGCATCTATGGAGGTGATCATGTGGTTTCTGTCCTTTTTCTTGATGTAGTGGATGATGCTGATGGATTTTCTAATATTGTACCATCCCTGCATCCCTGGGATAAATCCCAGTTGACCAAGATCGATGATCGTTTTGATGTGTTTTTGAATTTGGTTTGCTAATGTTTAGTATTTTTGCATCCATGTTCTTCAGGGATATTGGTCTGTAATTTTCTTTTTTTGTGGTGTCTTTGCCTGGTTTTGGTATTAGGGTGATGCTGGCCTCATAGGATGAGTTTGGAAGTATTCCCTCCTCTTCTACTTTTTAGAAACTTTAAGTGGGATGGGTATTAGGTCTTCACTAAATGTTTGATAAAATTCAGCAGTGAAGTCATCTGATCCAGAGATTTTGTCTTTGAGTAGTCTTTTGATTACCTATTCAATTTCATTGCTGGTAATTTGTCTGTTCAGATTTTCTGTTTCTTCCTGGGTAAGTCTTGGATGGTTGTATTTTTTTAGAAAGTTGTCTATTTCTCCTAGGATCCAATTTGTTAGCATATTACTTTTCAGAGTATTCTCTAATCATTCTTTGTATTACTGTGGTGTCCGTAGTGACTTTTCCTTTCTCATTTCTGATTTTGTTTATTTGTGTAGACTCTCCTTTTTTTCTTGATAAGTCTAGTTAGGGGTTTATCTCTTTTGTTTGTTTTCTCAAAGAACCAGCTCTTGGTGTCAGTGATTCTTTCTATTGTTTTATTCTTCTTGATTTTATATATTTCTGCTCTGATCTTTATTATGTCCCTACTTCTACTGACTTTGGGACTCAATTGTTCCTCCTTTTCTAGTTCCATTAATTGTGAGTTTAGACTGTTCATTTGGGATTGTTCTTCTTTCTTGAGGTAAGCCTGTATTGCTATATACTTTCTTCTTAGAACTGCCTTTGCTGCATCCTAAAGGTTTTGGGCTGTTGAATTGTTTTCATTTTTCTCCATGTATTCCTTGATCTGTTTTAGTTTTGTCATCGGTCCACTGATTATTCAGAAACATGTTGTTTAGCCTCCATGTGTTTGTGGGCTTTTTTGTTTTCTTTACATAATTTATTTCTAGTTTCATACCTTTGTGGTCTGAGAAGCTGGTTGTTACATTTTCAATCTTTTTGAATTTTTGTGGCCTAGTATGTGACTTATTTTGGAAAATGTTCCACGTGCCCTTGAGAAGAATGTGTATCCTGCTACTTCTGGGTGTAGTGTTCTGGAGATGTCAGTTAAGTCCATCTGTTCCAATCTGCTGTTCAGTGCCTCTATCTCCATTCATATTTTCTGACTGGTTTATCTATCCTTTGGAGTGACTGGTGTGTTGAAGTTTCCTAAAATGAATACTTTGCATACTATTTCCCCCTTTAATTCTGTAAGTATTTGTTTTACGTAATTAAGTGCTCCTATATTGGGTACATAGGTACTTACAATGGTCATATCCTCCTGTTGGACTGACTCCTTTATCATTATGGAATGTCCTTCTTTGTCTCTTGTTACTTCTTGGCTTTCAAGTC
Organism: Manis javanica; assembly: GCF_040802235.1. Classification (NCBI taxonomy): domain Eukaryota; kingdom Metazoa; phylum Chordata; class Mammalia; order Pholidota; family Manidae; genus Manis; species Manis javanica. The sequence goes on along the minus strand of NC_133167.1, from coordinate 39,819,513 downwards.
TGTTTTCACTGATAAGAGATACTGTAACTCCTGCTTTTTTCTCCCTATTATTTGCATGAAATATCTTTTCCCATTCCTTCACTTTTAGTCTTTGTATTTCTTTGGGTTTGAAGTGAGTCTCTTGCAGCAGCCTATAGATGGGTCTTGTTTTTTTTATCCATTCTGTAACTCTATGTCTTTTCATTGGTGCATTCAGTCCATTTACATTTAGGGAGATTATAGATAGATTTGTACTTATTGCCATTGCAGGCTTTGGATTTGTGATTACCAAAGGCTCAAGGGAAGCTTCTTTACTAACAGTCTAAGTTAACTCACTTATGCTATTCCAAAGACAATCTAAAGGTTATTTTTTCTCCCTCCTTTTTCTTCCTCCTCCACTCTTTGTATATTAGGTGTCATATTCTGTACTCTTTGTATATCCCTTGACTGACTTTGTATGTAGTTGATTTAATTTTGCATTTGGTTAGTAATTAATTAGTCTTCTTCCTTTACTGTGGTTTTATTTTCTCTGGTGACAGCTATTTAGCTTTAGGAGCACTTCCATCCAAAGCTGTCCCTCTAAAATAAACTGTAGAGATGATTTGTGGGAAATAAATTCCCTCAAGTGTTGCTTACCTAGAAATTGTTTAATCCCTGCCTCAAATTTAAATGATAATTTTGTTGGGTAGAGTATTCTTGGTTTGAAGCCCTTCTGTTTTATTGCACTAAATATATAATGCCAGTGCCTTCGGGCCTGTAAGGTTTCTGCTGAGAAGGCTGATGATAGCCTGATGGTTTTTCCTCTGTGTGTGGTCTTTTTTTCTCCCTCTGGTTGGTTTTAATACTCTGTCATTTTCCTTGATCTTTGCCATTTTAATTATTATGTGTCTTGGTGTTGTCTTCCTTGGGTCCCTTGTGTTAGGAGAACTGTGCACTTCCATGACTTGAAAGACTATCTCCTTCCCCAGATTGGGGAGGTGTTCAGCCATTATTTCCTCAAAGAGACTTTTTATCCTTCTTTCTTTCTCTTCTTCTGGTACCCCTATAATGTGAATATTGTTCCATTTGGATTAGTCACACAGTTCTCTTTATATTCTTTCATTCCTAGAGATCCATTTTTCTCTCTGAGCCTCAGAATTTTTTGTATTCCTGTTCTGTAATTTCTATTCCATTTACTGTCTCCTCTACCTCATCTAATATGCTCTTAAATCCTTCTGTTGTATGTTTCATTTCAGATACTGTAATTTCAGTTTCCATCTCATTCTGAGGTCTTGAATATTTTTCTGTAGCTCTGTATGTTTCTGATTTTTATTTTGAAATCTTTATCAGGAAGATTGGTGATTTCTCTTAGTTTCACTTAGCCCTCTTTCTGATGTCTGTGGGACTAGGTTTGTACCAGATTCTTTTGCTGTTCCATATTCCTAATGATTACTATGGAAAAATATTTTTGTGTCGGCGGTGACCTTTAGTGCCCAGAAGTTCTCCTATGGAGCTGCCCAGCACCTGGAGTGATGATGGGGGTAGCAGTCGAGAGGCACCAGTGCCTGTCTGGAGGAAAGTGCTCTTTCCTGCTTCCTGGCTGTATTGCCTGTCTCTCTTGCGAGGGCCAGTGGGCCCAGTGCACAGGGAGGAGCTCCTGTGTTACTCCTCTTTAGCTGCCATAGGTGGGACTGCCTTCTGGTTGGCCTTGCACAGTGGCGGGGACAGCAGGTTTGTGAACTTGTGCTGGTTGGGAGGAAGGAGCGGCAGGCTCCGTATTGTGGTGGGGGGCCTTGGTGCAGTTGTCAGCCAAAGGGGATGGAGTGCCTGAAGCTTCTGAAAGTTCCCAACCTGTTGGGCTGAGTGTGCCAGGATGATTTTGTTCCACCTGTCCTTTTACCAGAGCAGCAAGCTCTGTGCAATCCTTGCCTCTTTAGCAGCCCTCTCGCTGTTGGGAAGTCTTTCAAAGTGCCAGTCTTTATTTTGTCCTGGACTGGCTGGCTTTGGGTACCTGCTGTCCACAAGCAGCTGGAATCTCAGTCTCTCTGAGTATTCTGCCTGTCTTTGTTTCCCAACCCCACTAATCTCCAGAGTACCATTTAATGTGGGTTCATGCTCCCAGAGCAGATCTCCGGGGCTGGGTGTTCAGCAGTCCTAGGCTTCTACCCCCTTCCCGCTCCTTTTCCTCCTGTCAGTGAGCCTGGGTGGGGGAAGGGCTTGGGTCTCACCAGGTGGCAGCTTTGCTACTTTACCCTTTTCTGTGAGGTCTTCTCTTTCTCCAGATGTAGGTGGTCTGTCGCAGTCTTCTTTCTGGTCCCAACCCCACTAATCTCCAGAGTACCATTTAATGTGGGTTCATGCTCCCAGAGCAGATCTCCGGGGCTGGGTGTTCAGCAGTCCTAGGCTTCTACCCCATCCCCGCTCCTTTTCCTCCTGTCAGTGAGCCTGGGTAGGGGAAGGGCTTGGATCTCACCAGGTGGCAGCTTTGCTACTTTACCCTTTTCTGTGAGGTCTTCTCTTTCTCCAGATGTAGGTGGTCTGTCGCAGTCTTCTTTCTGGTTGCTCTTTCAGGATTAGTTGTATTTGCTGTATTTTTGTATTATATATGATTTTCGGAAGAGGTTTCTGTCTTACTTCTCACACCACCATCTTTAAGCCTCTCCCTCTGCTTAGACACTTTTTTAGTGTTTCCAGATCTAGTCTTGCATTTAAGTCATTGTGGTGGTGATTTCTGATCATCCTTAGACCCCTTCAGTGGCTTCCTCTTTCTGTCTGTCCTACATTTTTTACATTTTTTATTGGTCTGCCTTTGCTACAGAACAGTAGAGCAGAAGTGTGAGACAGCACACATTGTGATTTGGTGTTTCCCAAATTTTATTTAGTTATTTGATAGATTTGACATTGCCTGCCTTTAGTTTGTGCGGACAGTTTGGTTTTATGTAGAATTTACTTTCCCTTTTGTGTTTCAGATTGCTTAGAAAGGAAATACTAGTAGGTAGATACTTAAGCAGCTGCCATTGCCTCTAGCTACCGCAAATTCCCTATATAAAAGTGATTGAGGAATCAGTTTTTAAAGTTTCAGGAAGAATGTGGCAGCTCATAGCTGTCTTATATAAATGCTCTGGAGGAAAAGAAGTGTCATTATAAACGAGGCACCTAGCACCGCTTCAGAGCTCACTGGCTGCAGTGTTAGTAAAGTTCAGCAATGATCATCTTGGTGAGTTTTCTCTACTTAACAGTCATGACTATGATGGACATCTATGGTTTTGATCTGACTTCAAATCCCCTTTTTTTCTGGAAACATCACTTCAGTTTCCTCTGGGGAACTAGCCTCAGTTTCAGAGATGGACACATCTCACACCCAGACCTAGCCAACCAGTGTATAATCCATCTTTCAAGTCACAGTGGTTGGTTAAGGGAGGGCATGTGACCAGTCCATTCAGTGGAGACTTAATCCTCTATCACTTATTAGAACTTCAAGGAAAGCCCTCTTCTGGGGCTGTTAAGTAGAAAATATTCCAGTCTGTTCTAGTCTTTCATATTTATACACTGTTTGTGGCCATTTATAACAGGCTTACGTTAACAAATGGTTTACAGAGTCCCTATTGCCCAAAGAAGTCCAAGGTATAGAGTATATGATATAGGGCAGTGCCAGCATAAAGCCATCTTGCTCAAAGAACTGAGATTGATCACCAGAAATAAGAGGCCCAAATAAATGCTCTAGAGAGATACCAAATATTATCAAATAGTCGTGTTTCTTAGAAATTTTGCTTTTTTTTCGAAGAGTGTTCTTCGAAACACCATTTTAAAAAATGAGAATTTATAACAATTCCCAGTCCTTTGTTAAGTCTCCACCCATATATGGTACTTTGGGATCACTGTCAGAGGAATTCCTTTATTCTTTGTGACAACTACAGATTTAATAGGTATGATTTACTTTACTTCCAGATAAAGTACACTGCAGTCCTTCAGTATGATCAAATTATAGCTGTGTAACATTAGAATATTGAAGAAATTACCGGAGACACTTATATGTGGAATCTTAAAAAAATAAAATTCAGACTCATAGAAACATGGAGTTAGAAGAGTGATTGCCAGAGGCTGGGGGGTTGCGGAACTATTGAGAGGCTGGTAAAGGGTTACAGACTTCAGGTTCTGAGAATGAATAAGGTCTGAGGATCTAAGGTATGCCATGGTAACTATAGTTTAAAAAGACTGATATATAATTGAACTCTGCTAAGAGAATTGAAACTAAATATTCTCACCAAAAAAAAAAAAAAGTTAAGTGATGGATGTTAATTAACCAGATAGATGGAAGGAGTCCTTTCACAATGTATATCAAGTTATCATGATGTATACTTTAAACATCATACAGTTTTGTCAATTACACCTCAATAAAGCTCAGTAAAGGCCAAAAAAGGGAAATTACCAGAGAAGTAGCTATGGTCTCAGAATCCCCAAGGGCAAAACACTCGACAGGTTACCTGGAGCAAAGTTAGTAAGAGTCCAGATTCTAGATTTTCATACATCTTTTTGTAATGTTTTAATGCCCTTGTCTGCCAATTATGATGTGTTAGTTCTGGGTCAGTTTTTATTTCTCTTTATGGGTCATATTTTCGTACCTCTTTGCATGTTTGATAAGCTTGGATTGGGTGCCAGAAACTGATTTTACCTTAATGAATGCCATATATTGTCATATTCCTCTAAATATTCTGAAGCTGTGTCTTGTAAGGCAGTTAGTTACTTGGAAGTGGAATGTCCGGGGTCTTGCTCTGATGTGTCAGGACCAGAGCCGTGTTTGCTGGGGGCTAACTGCGCTCTGCTGCGACAGGTCTCCCTGGGTGCAGTCAGCGCCCTGCACAGCATGTGGCCTCCAGTGCCACCGGAGGGGGCTGTCCCTGTGTATGTGGACTGGGCCCTCTTACTGCTACCCTTCTGGACAGTTCCAATCCCAGCCTCGGGTTGTTTCCTTCCATGCACATGACCAGTGCTCAGCTGAATACTTGAATACTCAGAGGACCCTCTGGTCACCTCTGAAAGTCTCTCTGGGCAGCTCTCTCCTGTCTGGAACTTGAGCAGCTTTGTCTCCCTGGCCTCTCCGTTCTGGCTCCTCAGCTCGGGAAACCAGCCCCCCTGTGGGCTGCCTTGCAGCTGGCGCTCTCTCAGCCTGGCAGCCGGGGCGGTAGTGGGGCTCACCTCACTCGCTCCCTTTCTCTCAGGGATTGCTGTTCTGTGTTGCATCGTGGCCAGTCTCTTAAAAACCATTGTTTCATATTTTGCTTGTTTTGGGGTTGTTTTAGATGAAGGTGGACTCACAATAGCAGCTAGTGTACTATATGATAGACACTGTAGAAACACTTAAAAAATATTATAGAAATACTTTAGTAAATCATCACACTAAATAGGCTGTTCTAACATAAGGTTTACTAGAAATGATCACCAGTGTAACTATAACTCATTCTCCCTAGCTAATGTTTTGTATAGCCAACCTAAAAAATGATATAAAGGTATGTTACCCAACTTTATCAATAATGGTGCCCCTTGAGGACAATACATTGGTGAAGAAAAATGTCCTTGTTCTGGATGAGGAAGATAAAAATATTCTTGGTATGTGACTGTGACTGTCATGACAATACTCAGGGACAACATAGTTACAACCTGTTAAGATTGCTCATTTCTCCTGTGCAGTAACTGGCATCTTTTTTGCTATGCAGAATTCAGGACCAAGATTGTCAGTGCCAACCCAGGACTAAGGTGAATTGTTCTGTGGGGCTCTTTGTTAGGCTGTTTCAAGGTTATGACTCTCTAATACCCTCAAAGATCTGTGTCCTTATAAAGAGGCCAAAGGGATAAGTCCCACAGGAATTATAGACAACCTGCTGGGGCTTTTACCAGCCTGCCGATCAGTTAAGCCCCAAACTTCTGAGTCACAAACACAGTATGGATGTGTTAAAAGGCTGCACTCCAGTAAACTTGCCTCTGAATGCCGATTAACAAGTCTCACCCAAGTAACTATACTCCTACAGATGATGGCAACCTACTTAAGCCTCTGAAAGTCTCCCAGTCCTTGAGTTAACTCCATGGTTTCCCAAAACCCTGTGTAAATTACTCTGCTCTGATCAGGGAGGACTGCCTGACCAACATAGCTCTCCCTGACCACAGCAAGCAGGAAATTCAACTCAATTTTTTTATATCAGATGAGCTCACCACTCAGTATGTCTCTGATGGTCATATTTGATATTCTCTCCAATTTTAGAATTGTTCAGTTGGTTTAGGTCTTGATAGTATCATCATCTACTGTTTTGGGGTATCAATTAGGCCAGATATTATGCCAGCTGTTTACATATATTGTCTGGATTACCTAATTCACCACTCAGTGTTTGAAATACATAATAAAGCTAAATTTATCGGTACATTTAACGTAGCGACACCTGCATTGGTCAGCCAAGTCTCCTGGAGCAGAGCAGACTGCCGTTCTCAATAAACTTCTTTGTATTTACAGCTCCCTTTGACATTTACAGTCTGAGCTACCTTCTATAAGATGTGCTGGTAATCACCCAGCACAGAAGGGTATATGTTTACAAGACAGTAGAAGAGTTTTTACCATTTTCCAGGTGATTTTATTTCCAGGAATAGCCTACCAGATGTTAGATTGGTAACAAGATAACAGGATAGATTGGTAACAGGATAGATTGGTAACATGGAAACAGGATATCATATCTTTTAGTTGCCATATCAACTAGTTCATCCCTAAATGTTTTCATAAAGTATAACTACAAAAATAGGAGATCTGTTGCATGATACTTAGCTACCATAAAACAAATCAATATAAGTTTATTGGGTGGAAAAAGGGGAAAGGGACAAAAAGATGGGGTAGTTCTGTATTGAAAACAAAGAGTCCATAAAAGGATAAACTCAGGTCCAAAATGTTCAGCCCGCATCAAAGATTTCATGTCCTGATGACTCTGGAAACAGGCCAGCCCTAGTCGCTGGGCTCAAGGCATCAGTGTGGTGTAACTGCACATGAATAAGCTTCTCTGTCACGGGCGTCACTTTCTCTGTAGTTCAGAATGATACTTTTTGGGCACATGTCTAAGATTCTGTTATTTTCCCATTGATGTAAAACAGACTGGCTGGACATGATGTCTTGCCTTTTATCTGGGTTCTGTTGGAAAGAAAATATAACAGTGCTCAAACTGTCTGCAGAGCAGAGGACTTATTGTGTCTTAATGAGTATCACCTGTTTATCAAGGTGGGTGGATCTAAACCAGACAGTTTGGGAGAGGTGGAACTTTCAAGAAGGAAATTTAGTTCACTGGTTTTCCTAGGAGAAGTGAAAAGAAACCTAAAGATAAGTGGAGAGAAGCTAGATGAAAGAAGAACTTCCGTAGTTAGAAATATGAGAAGGAACAAATCCAAACACGGCTTAAGCCAGCCAGGCCTCCGTGCGCACCTCTCCCAGCCACCTGTCCTCCCGGGGCAGCCTCTGCAGCCGGTTTTCTGTCAGCTCGTGTTGTAGGCCGTGGAACCTGCACTTAAACCAGCGGTGAGCTTGTTCCAGGTTTGCTGTGATCTGAACATATAAACGTTATCATTAAAAATTACAACAAACAAACACTTGAAAGTTTTTTGTGTAGCTGTTAGATATGTAAAAGACCCAAATTCTGACTGCAAGGTCTTTGCAGCTTACTTGTGTAATACACATCCTAACAGATGAGGGAGCGAGTTCTGAGTGTGAAGTTAAGAATGCATGCAAGCTTGGCGTTTTTCACGCATTTGTTACTATTTCCTGGATGGGAGGTAAGGAAGGACGGGACCCAGGAGAAAAATAAGAATGGAAGTGTAAGATGGCATTGAAAATCAATGTGGCAGTTCAAGCTGTATTTTGAATTTTGAGTTCTGTTCTCTAAGACTAAATATGTCTCCAAAGTCCCTAAACTGTAGAGGCTAGATTTTTCTCTTGTGCTTTATGAAAGCAAGAGAATGATCTAGTGAAACTGGGCCAGGTGACTAAAAGTAGTATTCTTTTTATATCCTTTATCATTAAAATATTTTACATTTTTTGCTTAGGAGCTAAACTTCCCAGTTATCTTTTTTAGATTTGAAAATACTCCCTCTGTTATTCGACCTTTGAAGGTGATCTGGAATCAGTATTCATTAATTTGACAAATATTTATTAAGGGCCTTTTTCTGCCTGCCACTTTTCTAAGTACTTGGGATACTCTGGTATTCTGAAGGTAGAGCCTACAGGATTTTATTTTATACAAATGTTGCTTAAAAACATCTCCAGAACATATCCTTTAGAATAAAAAGTAAAATGACTGGTTTTCCCCCTTTGACTATTTGTTTCGTGGATAGCATTTTCACTTTCTGATTCTGAATTCTGAGAGAGCGACATATTTCTTTCTTTCTTTCCTGGGAGAAGGCAAGTACCCTGCAGAGAGCAGGGACATCCTCTGGCTTCTTTACTCTATGTCTTCAACACCTACTGTGGTATCTGCCATAAAATAGTCCTCAATAAATATGTACCACTGTGTATTTATATTAGCCAGGTCACAGTGTGGGTACAAAATAGCAAGGTAAGAAAACAGAGCTGCACTTGTCATCTGCCTCAGAAAGCCAGAAAGCTAAAATATTTACCAGATATGTCTGTGCATCCTGATGACAGTGACGCTCCCACCCCCTCAGTCACACCCTCTCTTTCTCCAGCACTCTACCAGGGGTGGCAGGAAAGATGCTTGGAACGGCATTGTATACCACGTCCCCTCTCGTATGGTGAATGAGAGGGGAGGTAACATTTATTGAAACTTATTCTGAGCCACTATGCAGAATAACAGTAATAGGTATTAATTTCCTGACTTCTATGGATATGGAAACTGGTTAAAGTAAATATAACTTAAGGACACAGTAAGTGTCACAGTTGGCATTCACGTTCATGTTTGTCAGAGCCCATATTCCTTTTCACATACCATCCTGACAGTCACATTGTCATGTGATTTAATGGCTATAAAAGGGCTGAATCATGATCGACTGACAGCAAAGGCAATGTGACACTTTAAGCTTAAGAACCTGTTTTCTAATCTGGAAAATGAGGGGTGGTTGTGGTAGACTAGTGATTTCAAATGTTCTTTCCAGCTCTAATCTATGATTTTAAACAGAACAGAGAAAGCAGATTCAGAAATTAATAGGGCCTACTTTACACTTCTAGTTATTGATTGAACAAAGAGCTTCCACTTTTATTTTTCATATCAAATGATGCACTGAAATCCACAAACATGGTGGTCTTCCCTTCTTATATTTAGTGGTAGGAATTTGGGCTTCAGGGTTAACCTTTCAGCATTCTCATCAGGACACGGAATCTTAATCTAAAAATTACTTGTTCTTTATAACAGATTATACTTGGTATGTTACTGGTGCTTGTATTCCTGGCAACTATATTAATGATGGATTCTACACTGACCTGTGTATTTCAAGGTCATTGTGGCTGAGGAAGTTCATCTAAGTCTTTATGCCCCTGGGTCTGGCTTACCTGTTCTGATTCCATACTGGCCTCTTTCAGTTTATTCTCTGTTGCCTCTTTATATTTCTTCAGGTATCTGACAGTTTGTTCCAATTCCTGAAAACATGACACAAAAATCTTTACAACCTCCCAATGTAACATATGCAACAAAAAGCTTCCATATTGTATAAGTGGGCAGGGAAATTATGAAAGTATGATGGGGTACTTTCTTACTTCAGGCGCTACCAGAATACAAGATAAAACCTATTATCAGTTTAACCTACCGTGTACATAGGTGCATGACTACAGATTTTGATTTATGGATTCTCCTGAGAAAAAGTGACTAACATCTCCTTCCAGAATTGGAGGGATAGTTTTCATTGAAGACATTCTCTGGTGGAAGGCAGGAAAGAGCTTGGTCTCTTTAATTCCCTTTTCAGTGATATAATGTCATGCTTTGCATTAGATTGGGAATAGCTAAAAACCCTAGCAGCAGCAGGATCTGACCCACAGGGAAGGGCCAAGGAGGACAAATTTCCTGAAAGACAACGACAGTCAGTGCAGAAGTCTTGCTTAGTAACAAGTATTTTGCATATGTGCATTTAAAATGAATATTTTTAAGTCGACAACAGAGAGCTTGTGTGCTCTTCAAAGCTATAGGCTTCTTCCTAGATAACTATGATTCTAAGGACTTAGCTAAGATGAAAGTTCACATTTGTTTTCTTCCACAGAATCTAGAAAATGTAGGTGCTCTAACGCTGAGCTCGGGCATACATTGCATGATAATCTTCAGGCTGAAACGTCGGAAGCCTTTACCTGGCACCGATTCTCCAGTTCTTGCCTTATGTTCCGCTCTGCCTCAAGGCGCAGCTCTTGCTGTTTATTCTCTGTTGACATATTATACTGGCTCCTGGCCAACAGCTGCACCTCTTTCTGTAGGCTAGCCATTTCAGATACAAATTTCTGGATACTCAGTGACTGGTAGGGCACAAAGGAGGAGGTAGTTGTTAAACCTGTCCACGTTTGGGATTTTATGTGAATGGTAAATAGTTTGTGGAAATCATCTACCTGTTCATAGTTTTTTTTCTGATATTGATCCTTAATTAGCTCCATTTGCCTCAATTCTGTTTCTATTTGCTGAAAGTAAATATGGAAACAACAAAGACAGATGATCAGTGGAAAGACTGGCTTGCTCTTTTCACCTACAGGCTGACAGAGAACCTCGGAAGGCCCAGACATCAGCTCCTGCTGGGCTCTCCCTCCTGTCTGCCCTCTGACCCCAAAAGAGCAGGTTCCTGCGCAGTCCTTGGGGAGACACAGATGGGCAGCCAGAATGCGACTCAGGCAGCTAATACGGAACCCAAACGTGGGCGTGGCCGGTGCCTCTGCTGGGGAGAGAGGGTGCCCCAAGGCAAGCCGCTCCGTCCGTCCCGGTGCAGCCAAGGCTCCCAGGGAACACGTGGCGCCGGCAGTGCTCTGGGCCGACTTCCCCGGGGCACCACCCCCTGGCTGCCTCCCTGTCAGATCCTAGGGAAGTGTGGGGAGATTTTGCGTTTCTCATACAACCTTCATTCTCTCAATATTCTGAGCATTATTCGCCCTAGCCGACCGAGCTGGAGCTGAATTTGGTCTTTTGATTCTTTATTTTCTCGTTGTTGCTGTTCACTGTCTTTTCCAGCTCAGTAGTTTCTGGCGCAGCTGTCGGTTGGTCTGGGATATTTCCGCTGATCTGATGTTGGCTTCGTCGAGGGCTTTCTTGAGCTGTAGAACCAGAAGGAAAGTTAGAACATTTTGATCTTCCATTCAGCGAGAGAAGTTTATGTATGTTTAGCTTTATCCTTGTATTTCGTTGCCTTGGACATTTTAAAAAGGAGGGTAAATACAGCAGTAACAATGATGTCTGATAAAGTATATTGTGGAATAACAAAGTGAGTTTTTGCAATTTTTCACATTAAAAAACACAACCTTTCTCAGAACAGATAAACAATGTAAATATATGTTCATCATCTGGTTTTTAAGAGTGTGGCTGCAGAGTCAGACCAGAGTTCAAATCTCAGCTTCCCCTACTAGCCAAGCAATTTTGGATAATCAGCTTCCCTAAGGCTCAGGCTCATCCCTGGAAAAGTGAGGGCAGAGCCTCCCTCATGAGGTTCAGGTACCAGGTATATGAGATGAAGCAGAGAAGCATGCGGGGCCTGGGACACGGTCCCTGCTCAGTGCTCGTCACTGTGCCTTAAGCCTCTCTCTCTGTCATTTGTGACCTCCCGTGTGCAGAAGTGAAAATAAGTCATGTGGTAGTTTATAATACTTGCCGGTTATTGACTATCATTACATGTATTTTTATGTTTTTGTTTTAAAGATTTTAATAACTTACCTAGTGAAAAAATAGCATAGTAATTGCTATTAAAAAAAACAAGACAGCAGGCCCCTAATGGAGTCACCTATGCGAAGCCCTACATCACCAAACTGACCTGCCTTAGGGTTCCGGTTTTCCCAGACATGTAATCCTAAACCACTCCATCAGGAGGTGCCCGAGGAGCACGGGCTGCGCGAAGGAAGGTAACCCTGTGTAACCAACCTGCTTTTGTCTAGTCTAGCTTCCTTGTTCCCACCACTCCTTTCTACCTGTAACAGCCTTTCACTTTGTACACCTCCTCAGAGTTCATTTCTATCTGCTAGATTGGCAAATTTGAATGAACTTTCACTCAAACAACTCTTAATAGATAAACTGAGGCATATTAAAACTTTTAAGTCTGGTGTCAGGAGGGAACTAAAGGCGGCTCCTGATGGCCCTCGCCTGGCAAAGAACCCACTGGCCCCTGAGCGCCCTGCTTCCTCCATTCCGCTAGAGGTCATGGCGTGTGTCCCTCGAGAATCTGTGGCTTTGTGTTATGAACTTTCAGTTGGAGCATTTCTTTCTCCAGATTGGGTCTAGAAACTAGCTGGAGTTGGACTGGTTCCTGGGACAGACTGGGTCTCTCTTAGGCTGGACTGGGTCCCCTATGAAGCCTTAGGTGAAGAGAAGTTTGCTTGTTCACCTTAAAACAGAGATAATTTCGAATTACAGTGGCCACAGTGGGGAACTTTTAACCTTGATAAGCTTATCCATTTATGAGGTGCTCTAGAGAAAAAAGGGTCTCAGCTGAGCACTCGCTGTAAGGAGTAGAGGGAAACCTATTTTTCCTCCTCTAGTTTCTGGTGTCCAGGATGAGACTTGCTTGGATATCCCACTGGCTCCAGAGCCTACAGATAGGATCCTGAGAAAACCGGCAGAAGCCAGCAAAGGGCTCACTAGAATCAGCTCTCCCAGGCCTCTGTCTGTGGCGGCTGGTGAAGGGAGGGATGTGAGATTTCATGTCGTTTCTTCCTTTCCAAATTCTTACAGAACTGTCAGAAACACCTGTAAGAATTAGATCTTGGAACTGTGACTCGGGAATTTGCTTTTGGGGACCTGCTGGTGGTTGATCCTCTCCCTCCCGGGAAAAGCGACTGCCTTCATGTTTGTCTCATTTTGTGTCCTGAGAAGTGTGTGAGGTCTGCGGCCCCACTACCATGGCTGAAGAGAACACAGGCTGTAGTGCACTTGTGGCTAGCGCTCTACTCGCTGTTCTCAGCTCTCGGGGGAATTGTCTTTGTTTTCTTTTGGAGTAGCTCTGGATCTTGGGAGGAAAGGATTTTTGGCACCCTCTTTGGGGGTATCTCTTGTGTCCATAGGGTTTTCAGTACTGCCCAGGAATATTTACTGTTTGTCCCAGCTGAATCCTGGCAAGACACTTGACAGGATTTTTTTGTTTTTTTAAGTAGCTGTGTGGTCAAACTGGTAGGGTCAGAAGTTAGGGAAATTGGACCCTGATATTCAGAACCTGATAAGAACTTTGCAAAGACCTTTTGCTCTAAGCTAAAATGAAACTATGTATCAAGAGGGAAAGAAAAACATTCTGAAGCTTTTGTGGGAGGATGCACTAAACATCCCCAAGACACACAGCTCTCAATCTAGAACATAGGAATTTTTTTATTTCTATCTTAGTTGAAGATCTTCTTCCTGCTATAAAGAGGCAAATTGAAAATAGTGTAGTTGGATGGGTGGGTCAGACTCAAACAAGAATTACCAGGAGGCACAAACAGATCTTAGAGGTTTTGTTTTAAAATTTTAGCCATGAGACAGATAACAGCACTAAGAAATTCATAGTTTAAAAGGAATTGGTTTACCTGCTTAGATGGCTTCCCTTGGCAGACCCCTGCTGCTCTGGCTAGGAGTAAGTGCAAAGGACGCTACAATCAGGAACCTTTCCTTAACATTTGAAGATATTGCAGAATCTGCTGCTAAAGCAATAGCTGCCCAAGAAAAATCCCTAGATGCTCTGGCCAAAATTTCTTGATAATAGACTAGCCCTTGGTCCTCTTTTAGCTGAGCAAGGAGGTTACGTTATGGCCAACACCACTTACTGTACTTGGGTTGATACTTTTGGGGGAGATTGAGACTCAGCTATATAAGCCAACTGGCTCATTCAGTGATCTTAACAAAGTAATTCCTTCCAAGAGGTCTTTCTTTCAGTTACTTGATTTTGATAGATTTGGGCCTTGAGGATCATGACTCTGAAGTACACTCCAGACATGGGGAATTATCCTGCTTACGGTAATCATAGGAGTCTCCCTAGTGAGCTATTATATTCTCTTAACAGCTTTAAATGCACATTCACAGCTGTTAAGCGGCAAGCAAATTTTTAATACGTCTCAGTTTATCTTTTGACATTACTTGGTTCACTTTACAGTTTCCCTCTTCCTCATGTGTACCCACTTAGTTTTAGGAAGAAGCAGCAGTTGAGAAGGGGGAAGATGAGAAGGTGGTATTCTCTAGGGCTGGTAGTGTTTAACATATCAAAGAAGTAAAAATTATGTGTACCTTTTCTCTCTATAGTTCATTCCTGTCACATATTTCCTAATTTAACCCTCAAAACAAACCTGTAAAAAAGGTGTGACTATTACAATTTTTTGATTGGGGAAACTGACACGCAGAAGTCCTGCCATCTGCACAGATAATGATCGCACAGCTAACAGGAGGCAAGCTGGGACCCTTGAGCAGGGTACTGAGCACTGGCCCCTGCTGCTGAGTCCTCTCCGATGTCACGTTCTTAGTCTTCACTGGGCCTTGCTAGAAGGGTTTAAGTATTCGAAGTATTCTGAACAGCTGTCTGATTAAAGGTACCTTTATTTTCAGTGCACCTTTTTGTTTCCCACAGAATTTGCTTTTTATAACACTTTAAATATTTACATACTGCTTTGCAATTCACAAAGCACTATACAAATAGTTGAATTTGACTTGGTGAATGGTCTCTGTAAACTGCATTGCTAAATGCCATCAACTTTGGCAAAATACAGATCAGCCACCCCAACCAATATCTGGAATTATTTTAATTCCTTCTTCCCCTTTGTTCATGATACATTTAGTGTCTGATGATTTTTCTACCGGCTTTTTTAATTTAGTTCTTTATTTTCAACAGAATGGCTTTGACTGGCCCTAATAATCTAAAACCTAACTAGTCTAGTTTTCTTGAGCCATGCCTTCAGTTTCTGTCTGTTCTTGCCTACTCTCCAATGCGATCAGACTCACCTTCCTAAGGACTTACACCACACCACCCCTTTCCCAGGCACTTACAGAGCTCCAGTTTTACCTAACAGTTCATACCCAACATTCTGGTAGTCAAGGCCATCTACCAGCTTGTCCCATCTAAGCCGACCACTCTTTCTCAGATATTTCCTAAAGTCTCTGCTCTGATAGAGACAAGCCCTTCTCGTTTGCTTGCATGTCTTGTTCATATTTGTACTGAAGCTTTGTCCTTTCACACACAGTGTCCCAGCCCTGTCAGTTCTGCTAGTGTCATCCAGTACTTTGGTTCGGCATCCCTTCTCCTTCTATCACCCAACCAGCCTAAAACAAACCTTCCCTTACTTCAAATTCCTACAAAATTGTACACAGCCTCTAACTACCCAAGAAAGGTCCTCTGATGTTTTCCCTATTTGTCTTATGTTGAGTAGAGATCACAATTAAACAAAGGTCATTTAGCACACACGAGAGCGTGGACTGTATCTTCTGCTGCTTTGCATGTGCCTCTCAGAAGGCAGATGCATGATGGATGTTAAGTGACTTGAGGAAACGGGTGATTTGGTATCTATCAGAAGGCAGTCTCCTTATTCCTCTATCTCCACTCAGTTGTCCCTCTCTGATGGAAAAGCTCTCATCGGAACAGTCCCAGTCTGGGCAGAGAATTGTATATCAGAAATTGGTTTCTTTTGTGTGTTGATTTACAAACGACACTGAGATGACTTGATTGCAACTGCCTTGCCGGTCAAAGGGGGATTAGAAGACCGAAAGAACAACTCTGGCCATTCTTGGAAACCTTATGTAAGAATGAATTACCATGAGAATGGCCATCTTCAAGGCCGAAAAGCCATTTTCTGAGTAGGTGACTCAGGAAAGGAGGAACTGGTTAAGGCTTGATAAACGGGTGTTGAAGAACTAGGTTATCATATACACCGGGTTGTGGGCGGCTGCGACCCTTGGTCAGCTAATCATGCATACCGAGTTGTGGGCGGTTGCCACTCTGGTCAGCTTATCTTGCTGAAGCTCCCTAACATTTGAGGAGTGGTCTTATCTTGCTTTTGCTTAACCCCCAGGATGTGGCACAAGCCAGAAATTATGGAAAATTACTATGAGTAAATGCTTTTTGAAAATGCCATATAAACCCCTGGCTTTGAGTGCTCTGGGTCCTTGTTGAAACCCGCTGCACCGGGCAGACACTTGGACCCCAACTAGCTGGAAATAAACCTCGCTGCGTGACTTGCATTATCGTGAGTGTCTTCTGTCTATTTGAGAGGTGGTCGACTCCGGACCCTAACATTTTGAGGGCTCGTACAGAATTGCTAGATCCCTCCTCAGGGAGACAGACGATCCCCCGATACCGAGGTGTACTCAGAAGCCGTGGCAGGAGGTTTGGCCACCTCCAAGAGGGGAGGACTGAAACAGGTTCTCGACCGGAGAGTCTGAAACAGGCCTCTGCCCTGTCTCAATTGAGAAATCTCACGGAAAGGAAGGAGCGGGTAACGACCCTGGAGGCTCCACTACTGGAAGTCGCGGGAGACGTCCCCGACGAGGCGGTGCCTGAACGACGTCCTTAGTGGACGCCGTTTGGACAGCTAGGTAAGGATCCTGAGGGTTGTGTGATTGAGACGGCGCCTGTGGATGTGGTGTGGCTGACCGGCCGGTGGGTGTTAGAAAACTCGGTTTGAATTTGTATGTTTGCTGGCTTTGTGTCCCTTGTCTTTTTCTGGCTTCTTTTTGTAATAATAATGTGACAGGCTCAAGTAACACCTAAAACCCTGCTCCTGAGCCACTTCCCTGAGATCCGCACCAAGGCTCACAATTATGGCATGGAAATAAAGAAAGGTAAGTTTGATACCCTCTGCTCTAAAGAATGGCCTACTTTGAAGGTGGGCTGGCCACCCCAGGGGACCTTTTCCCTGGACATTATTAAGAGAGTCTGAGGTGTTATCAGCCGGCCCGAATTACAGGGCCACCCAGACCAATACCCCTATATTTTGTTGTGGCAGGCTTTGGTGGAAAGTCCTCCCTCCTGGCTAAAGCCATTTGTCTCCGAGAAGCCGGAGGAACCCCCCTCGAGTACTGGCCATCTCTCAGGCTCCCAACCACCTGACTGCACCCACTCTTACGGCCCGTTCGAAACTCCCGGGGGACCCATCCAAGAAACCCATCTTACAGGCAGGGTCAGACCTGTACCCCTCCCTGATAGACCTAGATCTTGAAGAAGACCCCCTCCATACATGCCTGTGGCGCCGCTCCAACCTGAGGCGGCCACCCCTCCCTAGCCCCCTCACTCGCCCACCTTCCCGTCAGCCCTCCCAGCCCCAACCCAGGGACCAGTGCGGGGATTAAGGCCCCGCAGGCACAGGGAAGAGACCTCAGAAGAGGAACCGTCCTCCTCCACCTCAGCCAGGGCCCCCGTTCTCCCCGTACGGGCCCTGGGAGGTACTGGCCCAGGTGGGGAACGATCTTACCAGTATTGGCCCTTTTCAAGTAGTGATCTGTATAACTGGAAGGCTCATAACCCCCCTTTTTCTGAAGATCCAAGGGGTCTAACGGACTTGAGTCTGTCATGCATACACATAACCCCACCTGGGACGATTGTCAGCAGCTCCTTAAGACCTTGTTCACTACTGAAGAACGTGAGCGAATCCTCACGGAGACCAGAAAGAATGTCCCCGGCGACAATGGACAGCCGACAACCTTGCCGGACCTGATGGACGAGCGCTTCCCCCTGAATAGACCGGATTGGGACTTTGGGAACGCAGAAGGTAGGGAGCGTCTCCGAGTCTACCGCCAGACTCTTATGGCAGGTCTCTGAGCGGCGGCACGCTGCCCCACCAATTTGGCTAAGGTAACAGCTGTAATGCCAGGGAAAAGTGAAAGCCCAGCCATATTTTTAGAATGCCTCTATGATGCTTATAGACAGTACACCCCTCTAGACCCCCTGGCAGAGGAGAATCAGTCAGCTATAATTATGTCCTTTATAAACCAAGCTGCCCCAGATATTAGGAAAAAATTATATAAGCAAGAAGGATTGGGGGAAATGACCATTCGAGATCTGATAGAAGTGGCAGAGAGGGTTTTCAACACTTGAGAGGCCCCGGAAGAAAGAGAGGATAGGATCAGAAAAGAAAATCAGGAGTAGAAGGAAAGAATTAGGATAGAAGAGAGCACCTGGGTAGGGAAAGCAGAAGGCAGCATAAGGAGATGGCAGGAATCCTGCTGGCAGGGGTACAAGGCACAGCCTGGGGAAGACCAGGTCCAACCGGACCGGCCCGACCTTGGAAACCGCAGCGCAGGCTAGATAGGGGACAATGTGCATTCTGCAAAGAATATGGACATTGGAAGAGGGAATGCCCCAAGTGCCAGGCCAGACCAGACAAGACGCTCAGGTTTTGCTGGCAGGAATGGACAGTGACTAGGGGAGATGGGACTCGGGTCCCCTCCCCAAGTCTTGGGTAACTGTGTATGTAGAGGGGAAACCAATGGGATTCATGGTAGACACAGGAGCCCAGTACTCAGTTTTAAACAAGCCTACAGAGATCCTGTCTCAGAAAACCAGCCTGGTGCAAGGGGCAACTGGGTCCAAAGTTTATTGATGGACCAGTAAGCGCCAGGTGGACTTGGGCCACAATCAAATGACCCACTCCTTCCCGGTTATCCCTAAATGCCTGGCCCCCTTGTTAGGGCGTGATCTCCTAACCAAGGTCCGGGCCTGTATCCACTTTGAGCCGGACAGCATCAAAGTGATGGACGGCCAAGGACAGCCCCTTCATGTCCTGACCCTGTCCCTCGCGGATGAGCGTCGCCTGTTTGCCATGCATGGCACCTCTCCCCCTACAGAGTGGCCCCATGAGTTGGATTACTGGCTTAGAATGTACCGTCAGGCATGGGCAGAAATAGCGGGTGTGGGTCTGGCAGCCCACCGAGCACCAGCAGTGGTCGAAAGTCAAAGCCTCGGCCCAGCCTATTTGGGTCCGACAATACTCCATGTCCACTGAGGCGCGAAAGGGGATTGCCCCACACATTAACTGCCTCTTAGAAGCTGGGATACTGAAACCCTGCCACTCCGCCTGAAACACCCCACTTCTTCCCGTTAAGAAACCAGGGGGAAAAGATTACAGGCCAGTCCAGGACTTGAGGGAAGTAAATAAGAGAACCGAGGACATCCACCCCACAGTCCCCAACCCTTACACCTTACTAAGTCACTTGCCCCCTTCACATGTTTGGTACACCACCCTAGACCTAAAGGATGTTTTTTTTAGCATAGCCCTGGCACCCAGCAGCCAAAACATTTTTGCCTTTGAATGGCATGATGACAACACGGGAACTCATGGACAGTTGACTTGGACTAGACTGCCACAAGGCTTCAAAAACTCTCCAACCCTGTTTAATGAAGCCTTAAATCAGGACCTGGACTCGTTTCGCCAGAGCCATGATTCAGTTACACTCCTGCAATACGTAGATGACTTGCTTCTGGCAGCCCCCACCGAGGCTAAATGCCGACAGGCCACTGGAGACCTCCTCCAGGAACTAGGACAATTGGGCTATCGAGCCAGTGCAAAGAAGGCTCAAATATGCAGGCAGACAGTCACTTACCTAGGATATGAATTAAGCGAAGGAACCAGATGGCTAATAAAGGCCATGAAAGAGACTATTCTTAGGCTTCCAGTCCCGACCTCAGTCCGAGAGGTCTGCGAGTTTCTAGGAACGGCAGGCTACTGCCGACTATGGGTTTTGGGGTATGCTGAGAAAGCAGGGCCCCTGTATGAAGCAATCAAAGATAAGGCCCCCTGGGCCTGGGGGCCAAATCAACAAAAGGCCTTTGACGAACTCAAGGCTGCCCTCTTAAAGGCACCAGCCCTGGCGTTACCAGACCCCCTAAAATCCTTCACCCTCTTTGTCGATGAGAGGAAGGGGATAGCAAAAGGAGTGCTAATGCAGCACCTGGGGCCATGGAAGCGTCCGGTTGCCTATTTATCCAAAAAACTTGATCCAGTTGCAGGAGGATGGCCCCCATGTCTAAGGATCATCGCCGCAGTGGCCCTAATGGTAAAAGACGCAGACAAACTCACCTTTGGGCAGCATCTAAAGGTGGTAACTCCTCATGCAATCGAGGGAGTCCTGAAGCACCCCCCTGGTAAGTGGATGACTAATACCCGCCTGACCCATTACCAGGGACTCCTGTTGGATGCACCCCAGATCATCTATGCCAAACCTGCTGTTCTAAATCCAGCCACCCTTCTGCTGACCCCAGATCTAGAGGTCCCCCTGCATGAATGCCAAGAAATCCTGGCAGAGATCACTCAGGTGCGCCCTGACCTCCAGGACATGGCCCTTCACAACAGTGAGTTGGTATGGTACACTGGCAGAAGCAGCTTCATCATGGACGGGATGCGAAGGGCAGGTGTGGCAGTAGTGGACCAAGATGGGAATGTCATCTGGAGTGCCTCGCTTCCCCCGGGGACCTCAGCCCAAAAAGTTGAACTGATTGCGCAGGCAGAGGTGCTAGAATGAGCTGAAGAGAGATGGGTGGCTGTCTACACCGATAGCCGCTATGCTTTCGGCACTGTCCATGTGCATGAAGCCATCTACCGGGAGAGGGGCTTTGTTACAGCAGAAGGAAAGAACTACACAATCTCCCAGAGGTACAGAGGTTGCTAGCAGCTGTGCAAAAGCCCTGGGCAGTTGCAGTGGTTCACATCCCTGGACACCAGTCTGCCCGAACCTCGGAAGCTGAGGGAAACTGGTGAGTAGATGAGGCCGCAAAAAAGGCGGCAATAGCTTCACCAGCTTTGGCACTCGCCCTGCCAGCACTGGAGCTTCCGCACCTGTCCCCGCGACCTGATTACACCCCAGAAGATCTCCAGTGGATCCAAAACCACCACTGCCCAGAGCTTGATCAACATGGGTGGCATCGAGACCCAGAAGGAAGACTAATACTGCCAGCAAAACTAGGACTGTTCCTCCTTTCCAACCTGCACCAAGCCACCCATTTAGGAAAGAGAAAGTTGCTGACAGTTCTCGAGTCCACCCGCCTTAAGCTCCCACAACAAGCCGTCCAGATCCAGGAAATCGTGGACCGATGTGTTGGGTGCCAGGCTATGAGACCCAGTAGGAAGGGACCCCTACACACAGGAACAAGGGTATGGGGGAGGGGGCCGGGACGGAGCTGGGAGGTAGATTTTACTGAAGTAAAGCCTGGGAAGTATGGGTATAAGTACTTGCTAGTATTTGTTGATATTTTGTCAGGCTGGGTAGAAGCCTTCCCCATGAAACGAGAGACTGCCCAGGTTGTTGCTAAGGCATTACTAGAAGAAATCATACCCCAATATGGGGTCCCTGAGGTTTTAGGGTCTGATAATGGTCCGGCTTTCATCAGTAAAATCCTAAAAGGACTGGCCCAAGCGGTGGGGACTAATTGGAATTTACATTGTGAATATAATCCCCAGAGCTCAGGGCAAGTAGAAAGAATGAATTGGGCCCTGAAAGAGACCTTATCTAAATTAGCCATTGAGACTGGTGGGGACTGGGTGACCCTCCTACCCTGTGCTATCTTCTGGGTTCGGAACTCCTCTTATGTGCACAGATTGACTCTCTTCGAAATTCTATATGGGAGACCACCCCCCATTATTGTCCGTGCCTTGCCGGACCAAGACCCTAATGTAACCCCAAATTATCTAGCCAGTTTGAAGGCCCTGCAGAAAGTCTAACATGAGATTTGGCCCTTGGTGCGCTCTTTGTATGAGACAAGAGACACACCGAACCCAGAACATGGCATCGCCCCAGGGGATTGGGTATGGGTAAAGAGGCACAGGACCCAAACCTTAGAAAAAAGATGGAAAGGTCCTTACGTAGTTGTTCTGGTTACCCCAACTGCCTTAAAGGTTGATGGCGTTGGACCTTGGGTCCACCACTCCCACGTGCGCTGAGCCACCCAGCCAGAGCAAAGACAAGCCAGAGAGTGGACCGTGCGGTGGCACCATGATAACCCCCTGAAACTACAGATCTCGAGACCTCGAGAACACCCCGAACCTCCCGCCCAGCCTGATGATGAAGTGGCTACTAGTCCTGACCCCACTCAACAACTGGAAAGAAAACCATGCAGAGACCAACCCTCATCGACCTTATAAGCAGACATGGATCCCGATGGATGGAAAAACTGGTAAAACCCTCAATGAAACCTCCAGCACGGCCCCACTAAACACCTGGTTCCCTGACTTGTACTTGAACGTAGACAAGGTAGCAGACATTGAAGGAATGAAAGGGGGAAGCTGGCGTAAAGTGCGCAGCGCCGGATCTCTGTAAGTCGAAATGGGTTTTATGCATGTCTTGGGTTTCGGGAAGGACCAGAGGGGCTTCAGTGTGGAGGAGCTGAGTCCCTTTACTGTGCACAATGGAGTTGTGTTACCACCAATGATGGAGAGCAAAAATGGCAAGTAACCCCGCTCCTCAGCACTCTCTCATTTATTAAGCCATGCACCCGAACTCGGTACAATTCTAACTGCAATCTAGTAAAGCTCCAGTTTACAGAAGAAGGGAAAAGAGACAAGCGATGGCTATCAGGGTTAACTTGGGGCCTACTTCTCTATCAGAAACCTATGTTTGGAACTCTTCTCCAGATCAAATTGAGAACCAAGGTGATAGTCACAGCTCCTGTGGGTCCAAATCTAGTGTTAGCTTCTCCCGCCCTCCGCCCAAATCAGGTATTGGTAATGAGTCCAATAAGTCCAAATCAGGCCTCCTCCCGCCCCTACTAAAAGCCCAGATAACAAGAACACCCCAAAAAAGGTAACAAAACCCCAGACTCTTATCCACAATACAGTGCTGGTGGGAGGTGTGGTTGTGAGCACCTCTAATCACCTAATCACTTCTCCTTTGCTCGCCATGCTGGGCCTTATGGCTGGGCTCATCTCATAGGAGGTACCTCTGTGACCCCCCTGGCACCTGCTGTGCAGGCTGCCGAGGACCCCCTATGGAAACTGATGCACGCTATGTATGAGACCCTTAATGCTACCATCCCTGACCTCACAGCCTCCTGCTGGCTGTGTTATGATATAAAGCCTCCATTTTATGAAGCCATAGGTCTAACTGCCACTTATAATGTATTAACTAGTGTGAATCCCTCTCAGTGTTCATGGGGAGACCGTAAAATAGGCTTAACTCTACAGCATATAAGCGGTAAAGGGACCTGCCTGGGGAAAGTGCCACAGGATAAACAAAGTTTATGCACTTCCATAAATGCCGCCCCTAGTTGGAATAACATAAAGTGGCTAACCCCAGGAAGTGATGGATGGTGGATATGTTCCATGACTGGCCTCACCCCGTGCCTCTCATCCTCAGTCCTTAATGCTTCTAAAGAGTTCTGTATCCTAGTGACTGTGATACCCCGCATCCTCTACCACTCCAAGAAAGCATATATTCACATTGGAGTAAAGACACACGAGCCTAAGAGATAAGAGAGAGCCCATCACTGCTGTAACCATTGCTACTCTATTCAGTTTAGGACTAGCTGGGGCCGGAACTGGCATAGCCTCTCTGGCCACTCAGCAAGCAGGTATGACATCCCCAAGAGCAGCCATAGATGAAGATATAGAGAGAGAATAGAGACCTCCATTAGTCATTTAGAAAAATCTCTCACCTCCCTATCCGAAGTCGTACTCTAAAATAGAAGAGGGCTTGATTTATTGTTCCTCCAACAAGGGGGAATATGTGCTGCGCTAGGAGAAGAATGCTGTTTTTACGCTGATCATACAGGAGTAGTAAAAAAATCCATGGCTAAAGTAAGAGAAGGATTAACCAAAAGAAAGAGAGAAAGAGAAGCACAACAAAACTGGCTTGAAGCATGGCTTAATAGGTCTCCCTGGTTTATCACCCTAGTTTCTACCCTAGTTGGCCCATTAATTTTACTTATATTCATTTTAACTTTTGGCCCCTGCATTCTAAACAAACTTATTAATTCTGTAAAAGACCGTGTTAATACCGTCCAACTCCTGTTCTTGAGACAACAATACGAAAAGTTGCCCGCTCCTGTGGGCCCCTACGACTGCCCTGCCCTACAAATGAGCAGGATTCCTCATTGTAACAACAGAAAGGGGGGAATGTAAGAATGAATTAGCATGAGAATGGCCATCTTCAAGGCCGAAAAGCCATTTTCTGAGTATGTGACTCAGGAAAGGAGGAACTGGGTAAGGCTTGCTTGATAAACAGGTGTTGAAAAACAAATTAATCATAGACACAGGGTTGTGGGCGGCTGCGACCCTGGTCAGCTAATCGTGCATACCGAGTTGTGGGCAGTTGCCACTCTGGTCAGCTTCTCTTGCTGAACCACCCTAACATTTGAGGAGTGGTCTTATCTTGCTTTTGCTTAACCCCCAGGATGTGGCACTAGCCCAAAATTATGGAAAATTACTGTGAGTAAGTACTTTTTGAAAAAGCCATATAAACCCCTGGCTTTGAGTGCTCTGGGTCCTTGTTGAAACCCGCTGCGCCGGGCAGACACTTGGACCCCAGCTAGCTGGAAATAAACCTCGCTGTGTGACTTGCATTATCGTGAGTGTCTTCTGTCTATTTGAGAGGTGGTCGACTCCGGACCCTAACACTTAGAGCCGATTCTCCTCTTAAAGGCCTTGACCTAAGAAGAAACCTTTTTGTCCCCTGACGCCATACCTCACTTGTCTCCCGCTGCACTGCTTTCTTTGCAGTTTCTCTCTCTGTTTGAAATTGCTTTTTTAGAGCTTCTATGCATTCAGCGTGAAATTCTGCTTCCATTTTGGACTCTTCTGTCATCCGTTCTCTGTTTTGAAAAAGACAGATGATAGATCACTTTAGAAATCATCTTAGGAGGTAAGAAATACCTGGAGGGGAATTTGCAACTGTCCAAAGGTGTGTGATTTACAAATGAGATCAATTACCAGGTAAACCACACTGATCTGGAGCTCATAACAAAAGGAAAAAAAAAAACATTTACCTGTAGCATTAAAAACAAAAAGTCATTCAATATAAAAGGATCCAACCAAACCAGTGAAATACATACTCTTGTACTCTTGTCTTAAACCAATATTGAATAGTCTTGAGCAACATCTGGCCAGATCTCAAATATGAAAAATACCTTCTGTGCTTTAGCTTACACTTGTCTCCCATATCAATAATGTTCACTACCTGAAAGGAATAAAGATCTATGTGCACAGTGCATTTCCCTTGGTTTTAATTAATAACATTTTCATGGAAAGTTATTAATATCTAAGTCATATTTACCTAGACACAGTTTAAGACAAGGCTTTGGTAGCTGGACCTGAACTTGATGGGTTTGCTCTAACTAACCTCAGGCCAAAACTGAAAACAATTACTGTTTTAGCATTTGCTTAGATGGAGTCACCCACTCCTGGACAAGTTATTGTGCTGTTATTCCTTTTCCAAATCATACTTTTAAAGGACGCATAAGGATTTGACGGAGGAGGCTTGGCAGGAACAGTCCTTCCTGTCAAAAGCAGCGAGCTGAGGGGAGGGCTGACGAGGGGATCCATTTGACCACACGCCAGCCAGCCGGCGTCTGCTGTGCTCGGTCCTGCCTGTTCTTACCATGGCTCTTTGCTGGGGTATCATCTCAAAGTAGGAGACAAGGGTTTTCTGGTTTATGTGAATGAGCCAAACTTACTCCCCCTGAGGCTCTTCCCTACTTTCTCTGTGACTACACTGCCCTTACTTGAACGTTTCCAAACTGCGTCGCTCCAGTTCTTTGTTTTCCAGTTTCTGTTGAACATTGTCAAGCTTTGTCTGCAGGTGATTATTTGTCTGGAGAGCTTGCCCCAGGCTCATCGCCAGTTTCCTGTTGTCTTCTGTAGCTACATCTAGAGCTTTCTGTAGAGTCTTCATCTGAAAGAAGTGTTTTTAATTCCACAATAATAGATGCAAGAAGTTCATAACATCATATATTCACTCCTTACACTTTATTATCAGGTGGAAACAATAATTGGAACAGGAACCAGAGGTTCCAGATGCCTAGAATATGTATGTGGGAACTTATTACAGACATTGCTTAGGAAACTCTTAGAACGAATGGGAAGGGTAATGTTCCATTAGATCACTAGAGAGCTTTGGAAAATAGTCAACTTAATTTATCCTAAGTTTAAAATTTTAGACTAGTTGAATCCCCCCCTCCTGATCCTATGACCTTCTGGTCTTGCTGCCTAGAGAGATAAGAACTGACAACTTGTATATCCTTGTATATCCTTCCAGAAAAAGCTTATTTATATGAACTACCCATGTTTTGTATATGTGCCTATATACAGCTGTATATTCATGTGTGTGTGTGTGTGTATACATGTGAGCACACACAGGTGTGTGTCTTATTAATAGTGGGATCACTCTAGCTACTACTGCCTGAGATAAAAGTTAATCTCTAAGCCCTTTACCTTCTACAATCATTTATGCATTAATAAATGAAAATAATGTGGACCATATAAGACACAGAGAACTAGGCATAACTGTGAAACTCACTATAAGACCGCAGGTGCATTTCCCACTTGTAATTATGTCACTGTCCAAAGCACAGATTTGAATAGGAAGGAAATTTACCAATTGTTTTTTTCCATTTTTCTAAAATACAAGAGGACAATTAAATAAATAAATAAATAAAAATTATCTATAAAACCCTGACCCATACCTCACTGTTGTGCTGGGCATCCACAACAAGCATTCTCGCCTGCCACTGGTCCACTTCTGCTTCTAGTTTTTGCACCCTCTGTTGATTTAGAGCCCTAAAATTGGAAAACACAGAATAGGTAACTATAGAAAAGAACCACCCGGGAATAATACTGTTGGGACCTACAGGGCACTCTTCTTACAAGAAGCCCGCGTAGCATATGGAGTAGGCTACAGATGCTCAGAGTATCTGAGAGTTGACAGGTGACAATCAGCAGCCTCGGCTTCATATTAAGAAACTGAGGCTTCTGTGGATTAAAATTTGTCCCATCTGTAATTTAATTTGCCTTGGTACATTAAACTATCAATATGTGTTAACAACTAACCCATGGGCTGGTAATTTTATTGTGCTGTGTGTGTGTGTGTGTGTATCACTAGTACAAAAATGTATCACCTCTGGATGGATTGTCTTGCTGTCTTTGCTTCTAGAAACAACAGCTACCGAGAATTTTACTATGAATGGTAAATCTTTTTAATAACCATCACTTTGTTTTTTTAAGCTCAGATACACACAATATGTAAAAAATAAAGCAGCACAATGAAGTATATAAAACTCACTTGTACGCCCATAGCATAGAGGTAACATGTACCACTAAGACACTACAATTTATTTTAGAGGTTTTCCTAAATTCAGACCATTTGTTCATTAACCTAAAAGGGAAACTTTTATGTAACTTTGAAACATTCCAAGTAGTCTACCTATAAAACATGGCTAGCAGTTGTTCTCAGCATGTTCTAAAATAATTATTAATCTTTAAATAGGACACTGATAAATGGATAATTAATTCAAACCTAAGTAGGCACTTAGCTTCAATTATCCTGACAATTACTATTCTGTAGCCCTAAAGGGAGGTTTAAATGGTATAGAATACAGCAAGGGTATTACAGCAACGTATCACATGAATTTCTAGAATACATACTCTTTTATATCACTACAAAATATGAGAATTTTGAATTTCAGAAATCAGGGTTATTTCTAGTTCTGTATTTTCCCTAATTTGCTAGTTCTTTTAACACCATGAGTTTTTCACAAAGGAAGCTCTATAAAGTGACTTTGTTTCTTGATGGCACCGTGCTCCTTCCTATGCACTAGAAAATCACAAGTACAAAGACAGAAAAATAATCTCCCGTACCTTTCTTTCTTGAGGCCTGCAATCTCTGAGTCCCTCAGCCCAAGCTCTATTTGTACTTTTTCCAGAGCAGCTTGCATCTTACTGTGAGAAGTCAGCATGGTCTCCAACATGAGTGCAACTTTGCAGTTGTCTTCTTTAGCCTCTGCCAATTGCTGCTGAAAGTTTCCCACCTAACAGATAATGAGACAAGACAAAAATATTTGATGCTTTCTGGTTACTCTGCTGCTGCTCAGTCCCCTTACTTCCAGGGAAGAGCATGGAAACCAGCCATATTAGAATGCTCCAAGGAATAAAGTACATTTTTATTTTGTTTATGTTATTGTGTCTTTGAGAAAAAGACAACTAGACCCCTTATCCTATGGATCCTATGGAGACTGAGCAGGGCTTTCCAACAACTGTCAGAGTCCCAGCACATATTGGAACTGGAGACTTCAGGATCGACAACTTCTGGGGTCTAACGGTGGTCCCATGTTGGCCTGCGCTGGGCCTGCTCAGCTCTCTTATGACAGGGGGCAAGAACAAATCACATGTGGAACTCATCAATTCTTTTAGAAAAAAATAAAGTAGAAGCTGCTGAAGAATGATGTAACTCACAACCCTCTTCAGAGATGGAAAATATAGTAGCTGCTGTCAAGGACAAGTTGGGCTGTGACCTCTGTTCCCATCAAGCAAATACACTGTTAACTAGAAAGCATTTAGTGATTTAACAATATGAAATCATAGCAGTTTTATATCATGTTAATAAGACATAAGTAGGCAGAAGTTGTTATTACCTAGGTCAGATGTGTTTCAACAGAAAAATTTGGACTTTTGATGATTTTGAGACAGGAATTTAAAAAATTGGAATTAAGTTATATATTTTTAAGGGAAGTATTTTAAAGGTCTTCTAAAGTTTCCTTTACCAATCCTCATTTTTTTCTTAGTAAAGTAACAAGAAATGATTATGTCTTGCAAAAGATTTCATAAGAGCCTCATCTCAGTAAGAGACTTCAAAGAGGATTGATGCCTTGCCTTCTTATTCTCCCCGTCCTCCAAAGCCTCGAGGTCTCCTTTCAACTTCTGAGTCTCTCTCGGGGCTATAACACGACACTTCATTGTTTGTGAGAGCTCCTCCTCATTCTTTTCAAGAATGGATTTCTCCTTGGTAGAAAAAAAGGAATGGTAACTTTTCCAAAAGCATAATAAGATGCAGCAATTTAGAAATCAAACTTAAAATGTTTAAATATTCTTACTATAAATAAGAACCAGCATTATTCATTGTTTTCCCTTTAAAGAAAACTACAAAGCAAAAAAAAACCTGAATAAACATGGACAAGCCTTATATATGGTTTGTGATGATCCAAGTACAGAATAAGGGGTAAAGGAGATAAGACTATGAAGCTAAGATGTAAAATTACAGAGAAATATGATCATGGAATTTGAAAAATTTAATGTAAGTGCATGAATAGAATAAAAGCAAAGATGATTAAGTACTAAATAGTATCACAGAAGAATGAACCCTTATTAGAAGAATTAGATATTTATATCTCAAAACACTTGCTGTATCTACACAATCATTTCAGGTGATCTTCATACTAAACATCACTCTTTTAAAAAATTTTATTTTGAAATAATTATAGACCTACAGGATGTTGCAAAAAAAAGTGCAGACTCCCATGTACTCTTTGCCCTGCCTCTGATGAGTGATGTTTTATATTGCTGTAGTTCAACACCAAAACCAGGAAATTGACTTTGGTTCATTATTGTTAGTTAGATTAGTGGACTATAGACCTTACTCAGTTTTCACCATTTTTTAACCTCTGTTCATCTGTGTGTGTGCCCATGTGCATAGCTTTATGAACATTATTATGTGAATGCCACCACAGTCAAGATACAGAACCATTCCATCACCACAAAAGATTTCACTTGTGGTATTTCTTTGTATTCACATCTCCCCAAACCCATCCCCTGGCCACCGTTTTCTATTTCTATATAGAATTTAATATAATGTTATTTAATACAACTGATTTTTGTATAGGTAATACATTCACATTATTCTGTAACAGCTTTACTGGGGTATAATTGACATAAAATAAGCTGTGTATAGTTACAGTGTATATTCCATGTGTATAAACTCTTGAAACCATCGTCAAAACACTGAACATCTCCATCATCCCAAAAGTTCCCTTATGCCTCCTTGTAATCTCTCCCTTCTCTCCTCCTGTTCCTACATCTCTACCCAAAGCAACAACCGATCTGTGTTTCCTATCACAATAAATTAGTTTTTGTTTTCTAGAATTTTATATAAATGTAATCGTATGTACTTTTTTGAGTGGCTTTTTTCATTCAGCATAATTATTTTGAGATTCATTCAATCTTCTGTGTTTATCAATAGTTCATTCCTTTCTGTTGCTGAATAGTATTTTATTATGGGGATATGCCACAATTTACTTATCCATTCATCTGCTGGACACTTGAATTATTTCCAGTTTTAAGCTATTACAAACAAATATGCTGTGAAAAGTTGTGTACAAGTTTCTGTGCAGGCGTATGCTTTCATTATCTTTGGTAGATACTTAGGAGTGGAATGGCTGGGTCATACTGTAGTGGTTATGTTTCACTTTTAAAGAAACTACCAACCTATTTCCCAAGTGTTTGCATTACATTACCTTCCTTTTAGCAGTGTATGAGGCTTCCAGTTGTTCTACATCCTCACTAACACTTGGTATGACCAGCTTTTCAATTTACACATTCTAATAGGTATGGAGGCATATCTCATTGTGGTTTTAATTTGCATTTCCCTAACGACTAGTGTTTAACATCTTTTCAAGTCCTTATTTACCGCCCAAATTTATCTTTTTGGTGGGATGCCTGTTCAAATATTTTGCCATTCTTTTTCTTGGATTTTCCTAGTGAGTTTTGAGAATTTTTCATATTTTGGAGGCAAGTCCTTTATCAGATAGGTGATTTGCAAACATTTTCTTCCAGTGTATAGTTTATCTTCTGATTATCTTACCAATATCTTTGAAAAGCGCAGCTGTTAATTTATCATCTTTTTCCTTTATGACATTATGCTTTTGATGTCAACGCTTAAGAAATCTGCACAATTTAAGGTCACAAAGATTTCCTCCTGTTTTCTTCTAAACATTTTACAGTTTTGGGTTTTACATGTAGGGCTCTGATCAATTTTGAGTTAATTTTTATATACTGTGTGAGGTATAGATCAAAGGATTTTTGTTTGCTTTTGCATATGCCTACCCAGTTGCTCCAGCACTGTGTGCTGAAAAGGCCATCCTTTTTCTGCTTTCACTTTTGTTGAAAATGAAATGTTCATAAAGTTATTTTGAGTAGAAAGCACAGTTCACATTACACTTAAGGTACATAAGAGTGAAGTGTAAAATCTCCCAAACACTGAGTTTCCTTATGCAAAACTAAGTTTTTAAAAAAATGTAAATTGATTTTATATAAAATCAATGTATTGTGAATTAGGTATCTGCGCATTACAAGTGTATACATTCTTTCTCTTCTACCCCTTTGGAACACAAACAGTAAAATTCTACATGTACTCTTCTGCATCTTGTTTTAAACTATACATACACACATATGTATTGTATATATGTCTTTCAGCAGTATTCCAAACCATAGATACACAATGATTTATTTGGCCAGTGTCTTATTGATGGAATCTTGGTTGTTTCCAGTGTTTTGCTGCTACCGAACATGGTTACGAGTAACCTTGTAAACATGTCACATGTACAAGCTAGTGTATCTGTAGGTAAGAGTCCTAGAAGTACAATTGTGGGGGAAAGTAATAAATATTGCCAAATTGCCCTTCAGAGGAAGTTGTACCATTTTATACTCCCAACAGCAAAAAAGAATGTTTTCCCCACACTTTCCTCAAGGTTATTACACTTCTTTAAAACTTTTCACCTGTAACACTTAAAATACTTTTTCTGTGAGGATCCAAAAATAGTACACAAGCTGCCAATATGTAGGTTCTAAAAACCTATTTGATTTTGTTTTAGAAAGGTACAAAAAGCAGACTGTATTTTATAACCTTCTTATAAACACAATTTTACTAGTGTTTATAAGGCCACTAGCAAAAAATGTTCACAGAAATGTTCTAGTCAACTGTAGAAGACAAGCTATAGTACTTTCTATTTTTATGTATCAAACAAAGATGGATGCTCTAAAAAGTTTTCTTTGGAAAATACTGTCCATGTTCAAGTTTTTAGGGCTTTAAAGTATTTCTCTCTTAAAATCAGACTTTCTCTAAATATTTTACTGCAGATATTAAGGTTAGGTAGATACCTTTAAATTTAAAAAAAAATTAAAAACCTGAATGGTTACTGTTGAGGC
Organism: Manis javanica; assembly: GCF_040802235.1. Lineage (NCBI taxonomy): Eukaryota > Metazoa > Chordata > Mammalia > Pholidota > Manidae > Manis > Manis javanica. The sequence continues at coordinate 39,787,280 of NC_133167.1, read as the reverse complement.
AAATCTGGTATTTCTATGTCCAAAATAAAAATGAATTATGTGATAGCCAGAATACTGGTTTCAATCTACCTCGTCAGTTTTTCCTATTTGTGAAGAACCTGATTTCTTTATTGTTACTCATACCTCCAAACATTATCTTTCTGGGTTGTTATTGTTACTACTTTGCTTCATTGTGTTGTAAGTTGGAATTCCCTTACCATTTAATTTGTGGTCTTCACTTACCGAATTCACTTTAAGAAAATTTGGCGACTCATCATTTATTAATGGTCTTGAAGCAAGACTGTCTATTTTACCTTCCAGCCTTCCCTCCATAGTTTTAATAGCATTGAAAAGAGTCTTTAGAGAGATTCCAGAGTCTCCAATCTCCTGAGAAGATCTCCTCAAAGTCCGGGTCGGCGCACAGGTCACATGGCGTGTGGAGTTGGGAGTGACACTGGGCAGTGCAGCGGAGGCAGCTCCTTCCTTCCCAGTGTTCGCGTGGGGCTGATAGCTTTCAGGCGGCCTGGAAAGTGCAGGCCTCTCCGGAGACTTACTTCTTCTGGGCAGCATCACCAATTAGAAACAGTAAGATCAACTCAAGTAGAATTGTTTTCGAGTTCCCCTTTTACTAGGAGAAACAACACAATGTGCTAAATGAAACCGCAGTGGAAAATATGCTTGGAAATGTATTCCTTTGCTTTTAGAATGAAGAAATCGCACTGTAAAATATGTCCTAGTGAAGAAACACACTTTGAATCAAACTCCCTGTAGAAGAGCCTATCTCACAAAGGCCCGGTTTACCAGCATGCTCAGGGGTAGAACCCTAACAGGATTCTGTGTGAAGTCACAATATGGTTCCTTGGTTACCAGGGCTTTATGAGCACAGAGTTACAGATACAAAAGGCGCACATGCTTATGCTGAATGTTAAAGATTTAAAAAAATGATGATTTCATACATGGTAAATTTATAAGACACTGAAGTGAATCTCTTTACATAACACATTCCTGGGTTATTTTCTTCACTAAATGTTGTGTATATGCGTTTTGTCTTTCTTTACTCATTTACTAAAATGCTACGTGACCTGCAGAAGGTTTTCAGCTTCCTTGGCCACATACTGACAAGTAATCACCTTCACTACTAACAGCTCTTTCAGGTGAGCTGTTGCAGGTGTGTCTTGGCGGCACTGAGTTCTGAGTTAGTCTTTTTATGTTGTTAAAATTTTAAAGATTAAGCAAAATTGGTTATTTACTTAATTAGGAATATTTCTCTCTTTCCAAAATATGGCTTGTTTGTATTGATTTTTTTTTAAGTATGGACAGTTATGTTCATTATATGAAAAATTACTTCATTTAAAATCACTTAGAACACTTTCACAAAACTGTATAAAAGATCAACATATTCTGTTTTTGCTCACCATGTATTTTACATAGTAATGTACATTTCTCTGTCTCTTAACAGTAAATTGCTGAAGATTACTTAACAATTTCCACTTCCACTGGCTGTTGGTGTGATCGCTTTTGGGTCAGCACATTTATACAGGGTTCCATGCTTTGTCTTCATTCCTCTTTTACTCCGTGCATTATGCAACTTCATGTAAATTGGATTTAAGGAATGCTAAAGATGATTTAAGCCTTTAGAGTCAGTAATAAGATGAACACATCATCAATGTGGACAGCAAGATCCTTTGGAGAAGACAAGTCTATTTTTACAGTATTGAAAATAGGAAATTAGTTTTGTAATGCTTGAGGAAAGTAGTTGAAGCATGGTTTTGTTTCGTGGTGTGTCATCTGTGTACTAGTCATTTTTGAAAAATTAGTAAAAGGATATAGTGGCCACTGTCTTTGAGGATTCCTCTTCACATCAACGAATCTGCTGACTGGCCATGGCAGTGATCTTCTACACAGTCAGTAAATGTGGCAGTTTGTAATCTCCCCTCAGGCATTCTGCTTATTTCATAAAAATTTCTTCTGAAAAGTGGTTACTTTGTATTTGCTATTTCAGTATACATACTGAGAAATCAGTCTTAAAGACTGATGAAATTTGCAACTTTTGGTTTCTCACAAATGAAATAGCCTGAAGAGTCTGGTCAACTTTTGGCAGCCACAATGAACTAAGTAGATCTTTTTCTCTTTTTTTACATCTCTAAAAATACAACTTTAAATTCTAAGGCGACATGTTTTCTTGGTAACTGAAGCAAGACTAATTAATGGGTGGAAACATAATTCAAATTCAAAACTTAATGAAATTTTCTAGTACTTTTTAAATGCAAATCTTATTTTATGGTCTTGGTGAATATCAGCAGACCATTGTAGAGATCTGTTGTTAAATGTAAAGAAACTTTTCATAGATATTTACTTACTTGCATTGGAGCAGTTCAGTTGTTCAATCTATGCCATTTTATTTAATTCATTGACACCATGGTTGCCAAAAGAGCCCCAGGTCATGATGGTTTGTTAACTGAATTCCAGTTGTCAGAAAAAACTCTAGGTTTGCATATTTTTGTCTAATGTGGAAAGTCAACATGATGAAGTGCAGTACCACATTTGATATTTAAAATTATACTATTAATGGAATAACAGTAGACAAATTGTTCCGTTAATAGCATAAATATAAACACCTGAATATATTGGAGGCTTTTCAGCTGTTAGGTGTAACAATGGAATCTTAATTTGCCAAAATGATTGCTGTTTGACAGAAAAAGTAATAATATTTCTATTTCATTTCCAATTTCCTCTCATTTTTAGCTACAGAAGAGTAGAAAGTAGGTAATGGAGTGAGGTATCTTTGCCTTAAGATCGAATAAACAAGCTGAGGTATACTTGGCTTATAGAGCTCTTCCTTTAGATGTGTATGCTGTAAATACCCAAACCTCTTGAGTTCTTAAGTTCTAGTAATTTCACAGTTGTACCTGTAAATTTTGTCCTTGTTAGTACCCAGGGATGTCCTAGAATACCAGGTTCATTTCATCTGCTGTTGCATATGGATTCCATTATAACCTCTCAGCTGTTTTGCCCATAGTGGGTTATCCCCACTTTACTGACCCCACTTATCAGTAGTTCCTCAAGTCCGTGTTGTTTTGGCATCAGTTGAAGAGGGTCTTGCTATCACCTAAAGGTAAATCCATTTGATTCCTTTTGCTATCTTTCCCAACTTCATACGTATTGTTCAGTATTCATATTTTCACTTACACTGAGACCATTAAAGGGAAGTGATAACCTCATAGTGGACATGGCAGGCATACCAGGCTCTTGTTTATTTGAGAGAAGTAGCAAAAGGAACAAATACAAAATGCTTGTGTGTTCAGTACCTGAAAAGAAAGCATATTTGTTAGATTATACACTTGTCCCATGGCATATCACATACATATTTAAATAAGGATGATGCATCTGCCTGTGATTAACTATACATGTACCCATAAACAATTTTTATACATGGGCTATCTTTTGTTTTTTCACTGATATTGTAATCGTATTTCAAGTTATAGGTTAAATGTGTCATTTATTTCTGAATTTGAACTTAGACCTTTATACAGCAAGAACTTGAAAAAACTCATTAATTTGGCTCTTCTGTTGACAGCCTTCTATTGACAGCATTGTGTTTATGTGATCTAAATTCTCCTGGTTAGTACTGCTAGTGAATAAAATGTAACAAGCTAAACTTTTTTCATTTGTGAGTAGTATATTAGCTTTTTAAAGCAGCAAACTAGGTACACTAATTCTTACTAGAATATTTTAATGTGAATGTGGTTATCAAGTCCTGAAGTCTTACTTATTCCAACAAAATACTTTATTTTAGGACTGCAAAAAAGATTCTAATTAAGTATTTTATAAACAACAGTAAGTTGAGTCTTTTGCCATTATATACATAAATGTACAGACATATAGACACACATTAGTGTATAGCACATATATATATATATGTGTGTGTTATGCACTAACATTTTCACAGGGTCTTCATCAAGTCCTGATGCACTTTAAACCCAAAAAACTACCAAAGAAGAAAAGTAGACTCTGTCTGAAGAATAGTGAGATGTTTCTATCACTTGAGAAAAGGAAAGTCCTTTTGTCTTTATAAATTGTTTCTATTATGTTTACAATCTACATTAGCTGGTAAAAGAACACAGCTTTATTAGTTAGCAATGTTACTAAAAAATGGAATTATTTTTTGGCAGTTATGTATTATCTAATTCAGAGTTTTGTTACATTTTTATTTAGAATTTGTTGAATTTTAAGTATGTTTTTTGCTTATGAAAATTATCCCTGGACCCTATTATTAGTAACTAGATCAAATATAGACTAGATAGGATAGGAAAAACACTCAGTACTTTTAGTGTTTTGAAAAGTTACTAGTATTTTTACTAGTTACTAGTATTATAATTTGGAGCTGATAGTATGGTGAAAATCATTAATGCTCTTTTTTTCTGGATATTTTTCATGCCAGAAATTAAGCAGGTTCTGCTCTTTTCTTGGTTGTCATCAGAATGAAAATATTTAAAGCAGTGGTTAAAAAAAAACACTTGTGCCTGTCTAACATTGATTTTGAGGCTGAATTGATGCATCTTTTTTTCACGTTTTGGGCAGATAAATTTATTTGTATATAATGGAACGCCTTTTCTTGATTGAGCTACGCTATTATATCTACATGACTACATGGTAGGGAAAAAATGAAGAATTATGGTAGGCCTAGTAATGTTTGTTGTTGATTATCCTATCACTCATGCAGATGGCACACATTTCCACTGCAAACATATACTTAATATGAGGCAGATTATCTGATTTGTTCATTATCTAGTTCCTATACTTTTCTCAACTCTTAAGATTTTCACTTACATAAAGCATAGTATATTCATTGCACTTTACCACTCATGAACACTTGTTGCAGAAGATTATCAGGGAAAAAAAAAGGAGGTAAAACTTAATTTCCAGGTTAGTTCTTGAAAACTCTGGGGAAAATGGGGAAACACAAAGATTATGAGATGAAAACTAGGGCTCATTCCTGAATGTGCAGATAATTCAATTGCCCTGTATTTTCACTCGGCATTAGGCTTAAATTAGTGGAATGTCATGCTTTATTTTTGAGGCTTAATGAAAACTTTACTGCATTTGCAATTTGAGTAACTTGTTATTAAAATCATTTGGGAAAAATTTAATGTTTTGATACCTTCTATGAGTGGCCATTAGTTGATTATTTCTCATCAGCATTTTTTGTTTTTTCAGTGTTTAGATTTATAAGCTTACATACCATAGGAAACAAGATATCTTGTGAAGTTTTGTGGGGGAAGTCAATTTGGAGAACATGGCACACTCCTCAGGAAGCAATAAAAGTATCTTTGTATTGTGAAATTATACCTAGACAGAAAACTTCCTTGCAACACAAGGTAAATGTAGTTGATACTTTTTCAAAATAGTGAGATGATTGGGAACTGAAATTTTATCCCAGTCTTTTTGAACAAAGCATGCTATTTCACATTCTGTAATGAACTTTTATTTATATATATTATTCATGCACTTTTGTACAATACGTTTTAACAGAGTGAGAAAATAGAAAGTCTTTGAGGCTACTCCCGTTCTTTACTTTTAGTAAGATTGGTAATAAGGTAAGAAAAGATAGGTCAGTAATCAGATCTGAATAAATGTACTATAAATGCTCAAGAATTCACATTTTTGTGATATATTATGAATACAGAAGACTGAGTTTTATATTATTAATAACTTAGTTTTAAAATGGAATAAAGTTTTGAAAATAGACTGTTATTTCATTAATAGTATCAATGTAACAGTAAACTTGAATTGAAAACATGTCTTTCAAAAGTTAGTATTCTAAGCTATATCTTGATTACATTGTCTACGGTTGAAAATTTTTAAATCAAGTACTTTCTAAAAGTGCTTGGCATGTTATGCTCACAAAAATGACTATGTTTTGAATACCAAGTAACCAGTTAATTTTTGATGGCTTTGTATAGGACTTGATATATATGAATCATAAGTATTCTGTACTGATTCTGTATATTGTAACTTTGAACACTTATGAAAAGCTATCTGTTGATGTGTTTTGATTAGTGTAAATTTGTTTGCGTATTTGAATCCTAATCTTAGTTTAGGAAGTCAGAAAGTAGCCATTTTTGTAAAGTTCATATGCTATTTTTTTTAATTTTGGTTTTTGTATTTATATAATAGTAATGTTGTAGTAAAGGATTTATAGACAAAGCATAGAACTATTAACTCTTCCAAAACCTAAATGATAGGCATATTTTGTAATTCATGTTGCACTTGTTTTGTTTCATATTGAACTTTTTACATCCCTTTTTTAGGAAGAAAAAACACATTTGAATTGTTTTTAGCATAAAACTCTACATTGGAAAATATAACTCTTCATATGGTTAGCAAAGCATACTTTGCCACCAAAGCTAAATGAAACTAAAATACCTCCAGATATTTGTGCCAATGAACATTTCTTAGCATATTGGAATTAAAATAAAAATAATCTTTTCAGTATTTTTCATCTAGGAAATTAAATGTGTAATTCATCAAAATTTATATTCCACACCCAAATTTTTCTTTAAAAATATGTACAGTTTATACCATAGTATATCTGATTTCCTGAATAATGTTCTCTGATTTTATTATTAAAAAATTAGTTTATCTAATAATTATCTTTCCTTAATTAAAGTAATCATTTGAAGTAATGCTTCAGATTCTTTCTGATGTAAAATTTTAATTTTGTTGCACAGAACACTTTTAGTAATGGTGTCTGTCATTTATATAATGCAGTTTACTAATAAATGTTTAATTTTCTATATATTTCCTTTCAGTCCCTTTATACATCAGGTATTTCACGGGAAGATTATGCACTAGAACCTAACATATAGTACAACAAACTAAACATTTTTAAATGCATATCTTAAAGGAAAATATAAAGCAATCAAGATGTTAATGCTAAAGTGTTAACATTGATATTGTGGTATACTCATTAGAGAAAAGTAAAATTATGACAGACCCAGAAACTGTTTATCTGGTTGAAATTCTTTAATTTCTCCGTGTAGAAATTCTCAAAGGGAATTTCAGTCCTCATATTGTAGTTTTTCGTACCACTTAATGTCACTTAACTGCTTCTCTGACCAGCACTGTTAACGCAGTTTACATAAGTAAGCTTGGAAGTAAAGAGGCAGCAGAGAAAGCCAAATATTAAAATGTTTGGCCTTGAATTAAAGACAGTTTATCTATTTTCAGGTGAGGACTGCGTAATATTAGTAGAGATGATATACAGACTTAAAAATTCAGTGAACATTATTTTCTGAGCTGAGTTTGTTTTTGTGCTAAATAGTTTTATCCCAAGTAGGAGATGCTGTATTTAACATAACCATACTTTCTAAACATAGTCAAATATATATTTGTTGGAATATTGGTAGAAATAACCATCTTTTCCTCCACTGTGGAGGGGGAGGAAACTCCAGTGTTTAGTGTACATAAATTAGGAAATTGTATGGCTTACTTATTTACTTTAAAAAATATATAAGTGACTTAAATATGTTATTTTGAAGTGATCATATTACAGTTTCTTAAACTTATGACTAACTATATAAATGTAGCAGTGTACCCATGTGAAACCAGACCAAAATTGAATGCATATTATCACTGTGACCTTGAACTTACAGTTGTTTGGGCTAAAACAGACTGTGCCTTAAAATGAAGGAATGCCCTACAATTTTATAACTCTATGTTTTATTATGGGTGGTCTTCTCAAATTGGCCCCAAATCCTTTTCTCTGAAGTTGGTGAAGTAAAAGTTTAAAATATTTCTCTTAGTATTTATATGTATATACTCTGTATATGCTCTAAAGGCCTCCCTTAATTATAGAGTTCTCATTTTGAATTAAAATTGAATTATATTTCATGGATGTAGAAAATTAAGTTTGGCTAAAATTTCTGAAAACATAGTTAATTTTAGGAGAAGGTGGTGGCACTTCAGTTCTGAAATTATTATACATGGAAAAATGAATCTTCAAATGTAATTTTGTTTTCTTTCTAAGGAATAATCAAAGACATGAATTTATTTCTGTCTATAAGTACTGAGACCTATACTTATTTTTCCTCAGATCACTGAAGCTTGTATTACATATCAAATAAAGTTATTTACCCGATATGATTTTTCAGTAATAAACTGATTCATGTAGTATATTTTTAATGTTCACCTTCTCTCTCTCTCTTTTTTTTTCTTTCTAATTATTTTTAAGATCAAGAGAACTGACTCTAGGTATATTTTAATGTAAAGACTTGTATTTGTATTGTGCTTATTTAAAATAATGGATATAGTATCCATTAAAACAAATTATTCCATTCACAGGACATTCATGGTCTGTGCTAAAAGATGCCCATGTTTCTGTATACTCAGAATTTCTTGAATATTTTTCAATTGCAATTTTGAACATAAAAGCAACACATTTCTTATTTCTAATTTCACCTCCACTACCTCACCCAAAGACAAAAATAAAGGTTTCTCTAAAAATATGTAGAAAGAAAACATGTCTTTCTTTAAAGCATGGTCAAACTGAGATAGAAATAATTTGAGCAAAGGTATGTAATAATATGAAATATATGGCTGTCAACCTGTATCATCTTTTATATTATAGTTAAAAGTTTATAGAGGGCAAACTATGTGTTATGCTGAGATAGACTCAGTAATCATTTATTTGCAAATTGACCATTTTGTTCTCATCTAGAAAATGCAGTGCATAGTAGCAATACTTAACAGCGCAAAGGAACTTGTCCTATAGCATATACTGAAAAATGATTGTCACCTTGCAGATTTTTCCATTTAAACATGCATGATCTTCTCCAGTACTTTGTATAATGTACAGTGTACTAAATACACATTATGTGTGACTTTGTGTGTATTTTTGTATGATATAGTTAACATTACATTTAACTGGTTGTAATTCACAGAAAGTGCTGTTTTATTCTGTAGTGTGGTGAATGTTTTAATCTGTGTTTCAGCATTATGGGTGTAAGGTTTAATAGGTGAATATTTGCCTTCAGTCTCTGCTCAGGTATTAATGTGTAGCAACTTTTGGTGCTGTCTTTTTAATTGTCATAATCTGGTGTTCTCAATGTTCAACAATAAATTTGGTGAACAAGGACATGTTCAGAGATTGCTTTCCAGTCACATACTCACCACAATACCATTTGAAGTAAAATAAAACTTAGTTATTTCTTTGCAGCATGTTTAGCATTTCAGAAATTTGAATGCCTAAGCATGTGGCATGATAAACAAGATACAGCTCAGGTAAATGTTGAGAATAAGATAAATTCTAGTATTTACCAACTTGGTATTTTGTAGCTTTCAGCATGCATTTGTATGGACATTTCATGGTTCACATTCTATTTTAAGGCATTTTATACTTTCTCTCCCAAATATAGGTTTCTCCCAGAGACCATGCTTTCCACTTTCCTTACGCTAACGTGATGTTAATTCTTAGGTACTCAGTTTCTCAAATTACATAAGAATGAGGATGATTTAGATATTTTTTTGTAGACAGATTCCCAGGTCACCCTAGAACTACTAAATTTGATCTGTGGGGAGGAAACCTGGGATTCTGTTTAAACAAGTACCCCAAATAATAAGCCTCAAACTTTGCTTCAGTCAGTAATTTTAATTTGCAGGGCTCCTAAAAGCAACTAGAAATTGTCTTTAGGATTATTAGATGCCAAAAAGGCCACTACATAATCTAAACTTTATTATAAAATGGATGAAAGGAGTAAAATGGGGTAGGGCAGCTTTTGAAGGACAAGTGTCTTCTTTCTTACATGTTGATTAGAAGTGTTTTTGAAGCCATTTTAGTCATCATCTCTAAATGTATGAACAGTTACAAACTGCATGTATTAATATTCTATACATTATTAAATATACCCAAAAATAAATGTTAAAAGATGAGAAGTAATACAGCTACAAGCTTTAATATTTTATTTGGATACTTACAGGATTATCTTGAAACTGTTGCCAGTAAATCCAATCTGGGGAGATCTCCCTGTATGCTAGGTGAGACCTCAACCTGGAAGAAGGTTCTTGATTGACCAGGAAAGAATTCATGAGCAGGACAAGCAGTTACAAGCAAAAAGTAGTTGAGTAGAGCAAAAGTACGTACTCAAAGAGGGAGTGCAGTTGTGCTCCAGAGAGCAACCTGGTGGAGTTCAGGTTGGGTGGTCTTATAGCTAGAGTTTAAGCAAGGGGTGGGTATTCATCAAGACGGGTGGTTTTTCAGAATAGAGAGGGGATTTAAGGACGATAAGGTGGTGCCCTCTTTTCTCCTTAGATGGTCTGCCTTGGAATTGTCATGGAGGTAAGTGATGTTTAGTAGGCTAATGAGCATATAATGTATTTTGAGGTGCAGTCAGGGTCAACTCCATGTTGAAACTGTCAGTTTTGGCTGGTCTATCATCTATATTCCTACTCCTCACATCCCAGGAGAAGAGTTTACATGGAATGTTTAGAATGTAAACAAGCATCCAACTGAATGTAAACAGTGGCTGAAGGCCCTCTTCCCCCTCCAAGTGCATGTCTGGCTATTAGCTTACTAACAAAACTGCCACTGGAGTATACAACATGAAAGCCGCATAGGTCTTTCCCACTAGTTTTTCTCACATTTTTCAACTCCCTCCTCATCTTCACTCCCTTTCTATAATATTTATATATTTTTATTGCTACATAACAAATTACAAATTTAACAACACAGTTTATTTACTTACAATTCTGAAGTCAGAAGTCTGGGCAAGACCAACTGGGTTCTCTGTTCAGAATCCCACTTTGGAAATCAAGCCAGGACTTCTGTCCTACCTCAGACTCACTCAGGTTGTCAACAGCTGAGGTTCTTTTCCTGGGGCTGTTCTTTTCTGAGCTTCCTGTGCCATTCTCTGCGGCCGGGCCCTCCACAATATTGCATTTTGCTCCTTCAAGACTGGCAGGAGGACTCTTTCACATTTTTCTCTGTTACTGACCTTTAGTCCCAGATTTAAAAGTCTGTGAGTAGCTCAGATCTCCTGAGATAACTTCCCTTTAGGTTAACTCGAGGTCAACCTTAATTACATCTGCAAAATCTTTTTGGCTGTGTAAAGTAACAATCATAATCCTATGATACTCACAAATTACACCCACATTCAAGGGGCATGGATGATACAAGGTGTGTACCCTAGAGCATAAGAATCTTGGGTGCCATTTTAGAAGTCTTACCATGCATAATAAGGAACTGAAGTCTTTTTCATAATTGCTATCCTTACATAATATTTTAAACCCTAGTTTTAATTGAAAGAGCTGATAAATATAAAATGTTTAGTGAAGGAAAAGTCTCTCAGTTCTTTGAATTTTAAACAGCTTTTAGAAAGAAGAAAACAGTCTCCAGTTCCTAAGTTGTTTTGCATGTGTACATGTGTATGATTTTGATTAAAGATAGTTTTGTTCTTGTTCATTTTGAACAGTCAGAATTTGGATATGGCGGATATGACTTGAAATTAAGGAAAGTGTATTAGTTTGCCTTATCAAGTAAATGGAAGCATCTTATTGTACTTAATAGATAAAATTTCATACCAGGTATAGGTCAAGAGTTATGGTTCTAACTCAAGAAATTTATATAAAATTGAGCTTTCAAAAATGCTTCTAGTGATTTGCTTCTCTTGAATATGTTTGGAGAAAGAGTTAAACTTCATATACTTTCTAAGTGCTTATATCACAGTGTACGGTGAAAGAAAGCATCAGGTTTGTCAGGTATGTGCTCATTTTGACTATTCGTATATGTAAATCAGTGTATCCTTAAGTATCAAATATTTGTTAAGTAACTGAAAAAATCAACAAGCATTTTACCTTTAATGATTGTGCAATTCTGATCAGGAAAGGGCTATAGAAGATGATGAGAAATAAAGCTGAAATGATCTAAGGGTTGGAATATAAGGATTCAACTGAAACAAAAGGCCTCTTCACTCTGGAACTGCAAAGATTTAATTAAAAGATGCTTGAAGAGGAAACCTGATGATTTATTCTCCTCATTCCCTGGCTTCAGTAAATAACAGCATTTCATATCATGGGCATTAAAGAGATTGTTGAGATTTAAAAGGTGATGTAACATTGGGGTGGAAGGGAGAGGAGGGAGTCTGTAAGAGGTTTTGATGTGCTGGAGAAAAAAGATGAAAGGAATTTGGTTTAAACTTTTTAGAAAAAAAGTATGTAATATGGTTGCGTTTTAAATTACAGATGTGTAACATTCATTGCATTTAAAAGTCTTTGTTCTAATTTTTAAATAGAATTAATAAAAAATTCAGTTACATTTATAAATTACAGGTCCACAGATTACTGAAATAGGAAATGTGCCTGTTTGGGACCAAGATCCCCAAACTTTTTTGATGGCACACCCTACCATTAAAAAAATGTTTAAACTTTCCCCCAATAAACATACCACTACTATACTAACATGTAAATAGGAAATTTAGACATGATATATTTTAATGCCTAATTATAATAGCTTCATAATAGCAATAGCTAATAACTCAAGGCAGAAAATATATTTAGAGCAATAGTGAATTTAAATTGATTTTTAAAATAATCTTAATTTTTAATGAAGAGTAACTTTTATTATTGAAGAATAATTGACATACAATATTGTATTAGTTCAGGTGTACAGCATAGTGATTCTATATACATTATGAAATGGTCACCACAATCTAGTTACCATCTGACATACAAAATTGTCACAATATTATTGACTATATTCCCTATACTGTACATTATATCCCAGTGTCTTATTTATTATATAACTGGGAGATTGTACTTCTTAATTCCCTTCACCTATTTCATCCTTCCTCCTACCCCACTCTCCTCTGGCAACCATCAGTTTATTCTCTGTGTCTATGAGTCTATTTCTATTTCATTTTCTTTGTTTCTATGTTTTTTAGATTCCACATATAAATGGAATCCTAGGGTATTTGTCTTTCTGTCTGACTCATTTCATTTAGCATAATGCCCTCTAGGACCATCCATGTTGTCACAAATGGCAAGATTCATTCTTTTTTATAGCTGAGTAATAAAAACCCATTTATCCATTAATCTATCAATGACCTTAAGGTTGCTTCCTTATCCTGATTATTGTAAATAATACTGCAATGAACATAGGGGTGTATATGTCTTTTCCAGTTAGTGTTTTCATTTTCTTCAGAAAAATACCCAAAAGTAGAATTGCTGGATCAATTTTTGTTTGTTTGTTTTGTTTTTTAATTTTTTGAAGTAGCTCCTTACTGTTTTCTGTACTGGCTGCACCAATTTACAATCCCACCAGCAGTATACGAGGGTTCCCTCTTTCCACGTCCCTGCCAAACTTGTTATTTCTTGTTTTGTTGATAGTAGCCACTCTGGCTGGTGTGAGGTGATATGTCACTGGTTTTGATTTGCAGTGCCCTGGTGGTTAGTGAAGTTGACTATCTTTTCATGTATCTGTTGGCCATAGAAATGTCTTCTTTTGATAATTGACTGTTTACATCCTCTGATCATTTTTTAATCAGATTGTTTTTAACAAAAAATATTGAGTTACATGAGTTCTTTATATATTGTGTATGTTAACCCCTTATTGGATACATCATTTGTGAATATCTTCTCCTATTTAGTTGGTTGCCTTTTCATTTTGTTCATGGTTTCTTTCTGTGTGCAAAAGCTATTTAATTGAATGTAGTCAGTCCCATTTCTTGCTTGCTTTTTCCTTTTTTCTTTTTTGCTTTTGTTTTCCTTGTCTGCAGAGACAGATGCAAGGAATTAGCACTAAGATCAATATCAAAAGCTTACTTCCTATTTTTTGTCTAAGAGTTTTATGATTTCAGGTCATATATTAAGTCTATTCAGTTTTGAGTTTATTTTTGTGTATGGTGTAAGAAAGCGGTCCGGTTTTGTTCTTTTGCATGTAGCTGTCTAGTTGCCCAATACCATTTATTGAAGAGATTGTCTTTTCCCCATTGTATCTTCTTGCCTCCATTGTAATAAATTAGTTGACCATAGAAGCATAGAAGGGTTTATTTCTGGGCTCCGTATTCTATTCCATTGCTCTATGAGTCTGTTTTTGTTCTAGTATCATATACTGCTTTGATTAATGTAGCTTAGTAGCATAGTTATAAGTCCAGGAGCATGATACTCCTGCTTTGTTCTATTTTCTCAAGATTGCCTTAATTATTCAGGGCTTTTGTAGAAAGGAGTAACTTCTTGTCAGATCCGATTAAATTACTGTTTTTAATTCCTGATGAGCCTGACAAAAGGGTAGAAGTGTCAGCACTGGCGTTTTCTTTTGTTGGTTTGTGCTTGCATTACTGGCATTATCTTCAACTCTGTTGAAAGGAGTAGTTTCTTGTTAGGAGCAGTTTTAAGCGGCTTATTTTAATAGATTACAATAGTTATGTTAGTTACAACTAAATAACATGTATTATATATATTATTGTATGTAAATATACATAAAATGTATATATAACTTATACATTTAAGTATATGAATAATATATATTTAATAATTTAATCCATGAATCCTTTAACCATCTAACATACAATACAATGTTATGATATGCTTAAAGTGAACAAGTGAATGAATAAACTACTGGGGTGCCCTGTCTGCCTCCTACAGGCTGTCGAATTTCTACTCTTCTCAGACTATATTCCACATACTATGTGTGGCCAGTTGTGATAAAGACTGTGTGTATGAGGACACTGGTATCAATCCATGTATAAAATTTTAATACATCAGTATATTAGGTTAAGCACATGAAAAGGAAGTACGTTTTCCTTCCACATCCCAAAATGTGGTTTGGCACACCATTAGAATGCAGACTTAGTTAATATTTTTGTAACCTTTTGAGGCTGTCTTTGATAGGTTTCCAATATCCATATTTACTTATATTAACCCAAAAGCAAAAATGAGGTTTGGGGAGGAGGAACAGACTATTATTTCTTATAGCAGTAATCACATCAGTTCCCCTTACCCCATTCTTCCTCCTTGAGGGCAGTGTGAGAATGGCCATGTGACCCATGCATGTGCAAAAGGGGCTTTTTGTTTGATTTTGAACCACAGGAGAGGAACCCCAAGATTGTGAATCTGGGAATTTTTTTTACAAAGCTACATGCTGCTCTCCTTCCCTCCTGAGAGAGAAAGAGATGCCTTTGCTCTCAGATGTTTTACAATGCTTTGGAATGTAAACATAGCTGCAGGTTTCATCTCCCCATAAAATGTAAACACGTGGCTCCACCAACCAGGAGGCAAAAGGAAGCAGAGCACTGAAGGTAAGTGTTTCTGTGGAAAGGAGACATTATCTTCATAGCATGCAGTTTCCTTTGCTCAGGAAACCACACCATGCAGAAACATGAAAATATTCATGAAGCATTGTTTCCCTGGTAGTCTTCATGGGGTACAGAAATAAGGCCTCTCATTCTCCTGGCATTACTGTTGGAAGCCTTTAATGACCAAATGAAGTGAGTAGGACAAATTAATGTCATGACTTAACAATCCTCCAGCTGTGAATTTTTGGGTAGGGTAGGTAGGAAAAACTGGTAGAGCCATCATTTGGGAGTTCTAATACTGAAGTTTGTTAAGTCTTTGTGTTTAGAAATGTATTAATAATGTAACATGCAGGATAGAAGGGAAGTAGTTGAGGTAGGAGAAGGGGATCATTTACAAAACTGCTGTAAAATTTGAAATACTAGTAATAATGGTCTAAACTCGGGTGGGCACCAGAAAGTTGTGAACCAATGCA
The DNA here is from genome assembly GCF_040802235.1 of Manis javanica. Taxonomy (NCBI): domain Eukaryota; kingdom Metazoa; phylum Chordata; class Mammalia; order Pholidota; family Manidae; genus Manis; species Manis javanica. The sequence continues at coordinate 39,771,541 of NC_133167.1, read as the reverse complement.
AGGGTGACCCTAAAGTGCTGGGCTCCCTAGGCTTAGCAACTAATTGGATTTGGTAGGTAAGCCTCTGAGTTAGATTTGGCCTGGCACCTTACCTGACTCCCATGAGGTGGAAGATATGGAGACAATTAAAATGTCTTAAGATGCTGCCAGCCAATGGCCTATCTTAATTTTCACTATCCCCAAGATCTTACGTTCTATAACTACAAAGGAGAGTGTGCAGAGTGGGTTTTCTGAGTCTCCATTTTGTTCTTTTTTCAGCTTAATGCAATACCTTACAGTTTTAAATTATTTTTAAAAGTTCAAATTGTTCTAGTCTGACCGTGATGCAGTAAGATCTTTAGGTGCTAAAGTGCAACAAACTGGAACTTTTTGTCAGACATACATGCCGTACTTCAATTTTGAAGGAAAAGAGACAAAAAGTAAGAAAACTAAGAATTGTAAGTAATTTCTTTTAATAGACATTCCAGACCATACAGGGTGTGTATAGACTGCCTTGTCACCTGTGCTTTATCCTTTTAGCAGACATTCATTGAGTATCTGCTGTACCAGAGTCAGTGCCAGACACATTCACATTCAGCTTCTCATTTCATTCTCCACAAAAGTCCTTAAAGAGAGGATTATTATCATCACATTACAAGAAAGGAAATAGTGTTAAAGAAATGAAGCAATTTGCTTAAAGTAGAATTCAAACCAGATTGGCACAGAAATAGAGTTCTTCCTGAAGACCTGCAATATGTAGTAATCAATACTAGTTCACTTGCTACTCTGTCAAAATCTTTTCTGACCATACTAGTTATTCCTCTTGCTTTGAAAAAAAATTTTTTTCCCAATGATCTTCCCCAGCCTTCCTTTTACTTCTGCTATACTTTCCCTCAGAGATTTCTCTTAACTGTGTGACTTCAGTGATCTATTCTGGGTGGATGACTCACCAAGTCAGTCAGCCTTGCTCCCTTAGTTCCGTGTCTTAATGTCTGAGTCAATGGCACTATATTTAGCTTCGCTAGGACTCCTTATCCATAAGTTATGGCTAGTAATATTACCTTACAAACCTAGCAGGTGGATTAAGTGGAATAATGGAACAAATGCACCTGACATACAAAGTGCTCAAAAATGATAGGTGCTTTCCTAGCTCTCCAGTCTCTAGTTTTCTCCAAACTAGACAAACTCAGTTTCAATTCACTGTTGAAATTTAACTTTATAATTTCTCTTGATCCCTAATTAGCAATTCTTTTTAGTTTTCAAATTCCTATGAAATCCTCCCAATTACACAGGGTGAAAATCCACTCATTTTAATAATCTCCTTTTGCCTGTCATGTCCAATTAATTGGTAAGCCTAGGGAGCCCAGCACTTCAGGGTCACCCTTGCATTGGTTCACTCCTTTCTGGCTCCCACCCTAGTTTAGACCGTCATTACTAGTATTTCAAATTTTATAGCAGTTTCATGAATGATTCCCCTTTCCTAGCTCACCCACTTCCCTTCTATCATGCATATTACATATTCCCATTAATCATTTTTTACACAGCAATTTAGCATTATCACTCTTCCAAAACTTTGTAATCTACCTGCATGTTCTGTAAGATACAGTCCAAACTCTTTGACATTTTGACCAATCTACATTTCCAGTCTTCTTCCCTACCATTTTCCAAAGATATCTCCTCCCCACACAGTTAGGACTAGATTGCAAGAAACAGAAAACCTGACAATTGCTCAATCAAATCTCGAAGCAGAAGGTCCAGGGTAAGTCTCCAAGAAATCATCAAGAACCAAAGCTCCTATCCAATTAATTTTCCATCCTTAATGTGTGGCTTTCAAAATAAAATGGTGGCTAATATATTTCCATTCCAGGAGGAAGGAGAGGGAAGGCACAAAAGGGGCTCTGCCTTTTATTTGGGAAGGATGCTCTCTCTTTTGTCCCTTTCCGACCCTCAGGGACTTCCATTGGTGGCTCATTGGCCAGAATGATAACACATGGTCACGAAGAAATGCAAGGGAAGCTGTGGAAGCAAGTTTTCAAGTTGGATATGTTGATATGCTAAACAATGTCTAAGAAACAAATGTATGTTAGTCTGCTTGGGCTGCTATAACAGAATACTATGGACTGGATAGCTTACACAACAGAAATTTATTTCTCAAAGTTATGGAGGCTTGAAAGTCCAAAATCAATGTGCCAAAGATTGGAGGCTAGGACTTCAACATACGAATTTTGAGGGGACACAATTCAGTCCATAGCAAAAGTGATAAAAAGAAGCAACAAGCAGAGTCTGCCACACAAGCCAACTGAGCTCCTACATTTATTTTGAGTATCTCCTCCCTTTTGCTACTTCTTTATCCTTGTTCAGTAACTTCTTCTGGCCATATCTCTGTTATCAAAATTTTCTCCATGAAAAGACGCCAGTTGCCACAGTCAGGACTGATCCTGTTCCTACTTCTAGCTGCCATAGTTCCATATGGGAGTCATCAAATTAGATCTTGTATGCTCTTTATGTGCAGTTCTTAATAGTGACATTTATTTAACGTTTATTTGTCAGGTACTGTGCAGCCCCTTTATATATATCATTTCTAATTCTTTCAACAACACTGCAAAGTTGGATTACTTCACATATGAGGAAACTGAGGTGCAGAGAGATTAAGTAATTGCCCAAGAGAATGGCGGAGACAAGTTTTGAACATAGTTAAGTTTGGTTCTGCAGTTCTTTCCACCACACCATGCTGCCTCTCCAAATAGATTGTCTGTGCCTCCCAGGCAGTGATCACATCCCTTTCCATATACCTCTTTGCATTCCCACACTTAGCAATGTGTGTTTTACATGGTAGAAATGTGTTAAATATTTTTCTGAATGAATGATAGTAACAATGGCCCAAGGTAGTCCAAAATCCAGATTTAACAAAAACAATTATGTCCATAACAAAATTGCCGATGTGGTGTTAATTGTTGAAGCTGAGCAGTAAGGGCATGGACTTGCATGATTCTGTTCTCTTTAATTTTTATGTGTTAGAATTTATAAAAGTTCTATTTTTATATAAATTCCAATTTTATATAAATTCCATTAAAGCCTTAAGTGAGATATAATATTCATTGGTTGGAAGGCTCACTATTTTCAGGATGCCATTTTTCTCCAATATGATATGTAGACTAAATGCAATCTCAGTCAAAATCCCAGCATGCTATTTTTCTAAAAATCTACATGCTGATTCTATAATTTATATGGAGAAGTGAACAGTTTTGAATAGTCACAACAACTTTGAAAAAGACTCACACTACTTGATTTCAAGCCTACTGTAAGGCTAAGGTAATCAAAGGCAGTGTGGAAAAGGCAGAAGGACAGATACATACGTACAGCAGTGGAGCAGAACAAAGTGTTAAAAAATAGATCCAACGTTTTATAGTCATCTGATTTTCAAGAATGGTGCCAAAACACTCCAATGGGAAAAGAAAGATCTTTTCAACATATAGTGCTGGAATGACTAAATACTCATATGGAAAAACATAAATAAACCTGGACCCTTCCTCACATCATGCACAAAGACTAATTTGAGATGACTCATAAATCTAAATGTAAAAACTGAACTATGAAGCCTCTAGAAGAAAATATAGGAGACTACATTGTGACATGATGGCAGTTCAAGGTAATTAGGCAGAATAAAAAAGGAATGATTTTAAAAATTGGTAAGTCATACTTCATTGCAACTAAAGACTTCTGCTTATCAAAAGACACCATTAAGAAAATTTACAGGCAAATCACAGACAGAACCATATTCCTGATGATGGATTTGTTTTCAGACTACATACGACACTTGTACAACTCAGTCATAAAACCTCAAAAAGCCAATTTTAAAAGTGGAATTTTAAAAACAGAAGTCAACAGGTGATGTTCTTTGCAGAAGCCTAGAAGGTCCCCGCTGCCACCTGGGAGCACATTACTGTTGGAGCATGAAGATGGCATCATCTCTGCTCTGAGATTTCTCATGAGTTTTCCCTGGGCCAGACTCACAGAATGTACTTCTGAAGGGAAAGGGTAAAGGTCTGCTCTTCTGTTTGTTTAATGGAATAACATTTTATACACCTGAAGTATGAAAGAGCTCCCAGAATACTGGGAATTAACCATTGTTTTTTTTCTTTTTTGGTTTTTTTTTTGGTGGGGAGCTGATTTTGGTTTTGTTTTTTGAGGGAATTCTGTTGATTTTTTTTTTTTAAGGATAAAAGCTCACTAGCTGTATTTCAGAGTTCACAATTGATAAATAGCACTAAGAAAGAAAAGCATTTCCCCACTATGCCCCAAAATATCCAAAGAAATACCCATCTGAATTGTCCTCAATTTTTTTCTTCTCTGAAACTACTCTTTTTATCATACAAATTTTGTGTCTGGAACTTTATGTAACATTTTAAGAATGGCGTTTCTTCCAGACACTTAAATAATTTTATTAATGGGTTAAAATATGTGGTCCTTTACAAAATTATGTGACTCATCGATAGGGTCATACCTAACTTAATAGTTTAAAATGGAACCTTTTCTCATCCCTTTTGTATTAAAAAAAATTAGTATAATTTTACTCACATAAAACCTCAGGTTCGTAATAGACATTTCAGCCTAAATCCATTTTGTGTTACGAATTGGATGACCGAAGAAGCTCCACCTTTCTCACAAGGGAATAAAGAACTCAGATCCAGCTTCTAAGTCTAGACATGGCTCAATGCTTTCAGTAGAAGCTAAAGAAATTGTAGAGAGTTACGGGTCTTTTTCCTGCATGGTTGACCTGACATCTTGCTATTCCTTGTCTCAGTTTCCTGTATGTTAGTTACCAAGAAGTGGGCGGCTAACACAAAACTTTATTCTTTCACAGTTCTGGAAGCCGGACATCTGAAATTAGCATCACTGAGCCAAGATCAAGGTGGGTGCAGGATTCACTCCCTCTGGAAACTCTAAGGAAGAATCTGTTCCTTTCCTCTTCCAGCTTCTGGTGACTGCCCAGATTCCTTGGCTTGCAGCCTCCCCTCCAAAACAATTTAAATAGAAAGGGGTGTGTGGTCATAAAATTGCCACATTCCCTGCAATCTCCATTGCTTTGTGTACAGCAGCTAGATTGCTATTAACTTACATTTGACTGGTTCATTTGAATATTCAAGTCAAATCAAATATTTATTGTCCACCTACAGTTTTCTCTTCCCTCTTTGTTAAAATATGACAGTATGTAAATCTTTGGATGAACAATACAAAATAAAAATATAACAAAGCTCAAATTTCAAAAGAGCATTTTAAGAATCTAAGCTCAGATTTTACCTGAAGAATTATTAATTCCATGAACATCTGTGATATGCCTCTCTATGTATATATATTATGCCATATAAATTCTATGCCAGGCATTATATGCCAAGTTCTGAAGAAGAAGATGATGAAAAAAGACCTGGTGCCTACTTCAGGAAGTCCGTGTGGGGGACGAAGAGACACGTGGAAGCAGATCCTAATTCAGCAAGGTAAGAGCCATTGAAGTGACTAAGTGGCTTCTTTTTCCTCAGAAGTGATATTTGAGGTGATCCTTGAAGGGCAGGGCGTTCTGAAGGCACACAGGAGTCAGAGAAGGCATTCCAGGCAGAAGCAACCACAAGGTCAAAGGCACGAAGGTAGAAGTGTGGGTGGTGGTCACTGGCGAGGTCAAATGGCTGGGAGGGTACGACTGGCGTTTTTATCATCCGCAAGAGCTTAGACTTTATCATTCTGGCATCAAGAAGCCCCTAGAGGTGGGAGGGATGCCAGTAAGCTTTGCCTTATCAGTGCGACCTTGTCTTCCTGTTGTCTGCTCCAGAGTCAGTTGCAAAGCCAAAGATGTTGTGGACCACCTCAGGCGCTCTGCTATAAAAGCAGACTGCCTGCTGAAAAGCTGTTTGCAAAGCCAAAGGAAGTGATGTAGGAGTCTATATTTTAGGAGTAATCCTTCACTCCTTTATTATGACTTTTGGAGATACCAAAATGGCCTGACATAACGGGGAATTGGGAAACTGTTGCTCAAATCCAGGTCGAGACAGTTTGGTTTATACCTCAGTCAGGGTGTCAATCTGGATGTCCATTTTCTTGCTTTGTTTTCTCTGAGCTGGCTTCAGATCAAGTATGACTATCATGCTTTTTGTTGCCTCTGCACCCCCATCGTACTTGTAGGAGAAATAGCTTAAATTTAGGACAGGACTGAACAGTACGTGTGCTGGCTGCCCCTCTCTGACTAGCGCATGTTTCTCAGGAAGGCTGGTGGCAGGGAGGAAACAGGCCAGAGGAGGGACCATGGGAGAAGGAAAGGCCACTCCCAGGTCCCAGCTGATGACAGCGAAGGCCTGATGAAAGCAGAGGCTGAGGCCAGCCTGAGGCCAAACTCTCTCAGGGAAGGATAGCCACCCCACCTAGACCTTGTCTTTCTTCCTTTACGCATCTAGGCTTCTAGAATTGGCTCACACTCTGGCCCTAAGAAGTAAAAACATACGTAACATGTTTTAAACAGTGGGAGATATTTTTTCATCTTTAATATGCCCTTCAGCATTTTTAAAACATTTCAAAGCAAGAGAACAGCATTTTTAAACAAAAGGATAGCATTTAAACAAGAGGATAGTATTTTTTAGACGGAAGACAGCTAATAATAAAAGAAATTTCTACATGATGAATAACTAGAGAATTCTGAGGGTCAACTCTATAATTGGAGATACTCCCACTGCATTGTCACTGGGAAAAGGGACAAGTGGTTGACCATATTGTAGACATGTTCAAGAATGTCATGGGAATTTTTTTTTTAAACTGCTTTGTCATCCCTGGGGGAGAGAGGGAATTCAATTCCAGTGGTTTCAGTGGCTCATGGGATCTGGAAGCTTTGTGTGGCCTCATGATATGAGGGGTCAGCCTCTCCTCTCCCATCCATTGTGGTCACTGAGGGTCCGCTGAGCCAGGGCTCTTTGCCTCTGCTCTGTGCTTGGCAGAGACCTATGTCTTTTATCCCCCCTTCTCTTTAGCCTACTCTCAAGCTGAATTCATCCCATTGCCACAAAAAGCAGATGTGACTGCTATGAGCAGAACGCTGCCTGGCTCACTCTATTAATCATCTTAGCAACTTTTCTGCAGTTCTCGTCATCACTGAGGAAGCAATCTAAAACAATAAGTTTCCCTTTCGCTTACTCAAACCTGGGGAAAGAAAAGGACGTCAAATTCTCATCGCTGTTCGTGATGTACCTAACTAGCTCTATCGGCTCTTCTTCTTTTTTTTTCCTAATAGAGACAGGAAGGGTTTGAAAATGTTATATAGTCCAACAGAGACAGTTTTAAAGTTTCTCTCTGCCTCCCAGAATAGCCTCTTCACTGAGTGCCCTTTCCTCACCTTTACCATTATGTTTGAATTTCTAATTTAAGTTTATAATTCAGTGAGCACATATTTATTGACTTTCTTCTGTTAGTCGCCCTGTCCTGAGTACTCTATTTTCCTGTCAAATTCTAATTGAGAAATGCCAGCAAAACCCTTCATTCTGATGCCTCTGGGTTGTGGAAGAGTCTTTTTGCTCAGACTATCCCAACTGCTACTTTTACAAATGTTCTATTTAATGAAGAGACCAAATGGAATAATTTGGACCAGAAACTGATGGTTTGGGAACCTGAGCTATCCTTATTTGATTTTCTTCTCTGTTGATTGAAATCCACTGAACAATAAATTGGCAACACATCTACTGAATGTTGTGTTGATACAGAGTCTGAAGAAAATATCATCAGCTCTCTCAATAATACATTCTGCTCTTCAAAAGAGATATAATATTAAGACACAAAGGTTTTAAAACCAAAATTTTAGAAATATGTAATTTATTTTAACAATTAGGGAAACAAGTTTTAGTAACAAGGTTATAATATGTGTGTTGGTCCACTGAGCCCTTGAAAAACTCTAAATATTTCTTAAAATGGGGAGCTCTTAAGAGGTCAAACAAATGTGCTGTGTTGTTATACAAACATAGCTAAAGCTATGACTTATTTATAGATAAATGGCTTTGCAAGTCTTATTCCAATTTATTCAGTCTTTCCCATTTAAAAAGTGCATTGTCTATTTATCGGGTTCAGTGCTCGGCACTGGGAATGCAGAGATGAGCCTTGTCTAAGGAGTTTGTAGTGTAGTGACTTGGCTATAATCTCACTTAACAATTTAATACATATTATTAGATCCTTTAACTTCAAACTCTGGAGTTTAAGGAGAGTTGAAGTAATGATATTCCAGGGTACTCATTTACTCAATTAACTACTGATATTTAAACAAACTCAAGTCTCTCACATTAAAAACAATGATTCCACTGACCTCTCCAGCTGCTTCCTTCTTACTCCCTCTTCACAGCTAAACTTCTCAAGAGCTTGGTGTCCCCACTCTCTTTCTTTCCCCTCCATCCCTCACTTCCAATCTTTCACCTCCATCAACCAAAACAACTCTAAGGCTCCATGGGCCCTTTTCAGTCTCATTTTACCCAATTTGTCCCTTCTAGAAACACTTCTTTCCTTTGCTTCCATACTTTCCTGGTTTCCCCCGTACCTCCAGTGTCTCTTTTGTATAGATTCTTGTATATGGCTGTTACTGGTTAAAATTTCTCAAAGCCAACTCCTAGGCCACTTTTTCTTCTCCTTTGCTAATTTGTACTGAGGTACTCTCACCCATTCATATGCTAACAATCCCATATTTACATTTCCTTCCCACCCCTCCCCTCTGAACCCAGACCTGGGTATCCTGATATACACTCTCCATCCCCACCTGGAGATCTCAGAAGCTCCTCAAACTCAGTGCTCCATCTGGAACTCCTGACCCTCACTCCATGCCAGTGTTTGATTTCTCAGCTAAAGGCATGTACTCCACTCAACTGCATAATCCTGAGCCCTGGGAATTGGTCTGGAAATTCTCTTCCCCTTAGCCCTGCCTCCCATAGGATCTAGTACACTTAAAACCCTTCAATCAGTGAGCATTACTTGCAGCAGAAAGATCATAATCTGACCCCTGACCAGCCCCATTTCGCAGCAGGCTACCCCCTGCTCCCTCTATTCCCGGCGTGCTAATTTACCTTCAGTTGCTTTAATGTGCCATGTTCCTTTCAGCCACAGGGTCTAGCACAGTTGTTCACCTTGCTTGAACTTCTTCCCCCTCTGTACTCCCTTGGTAACTCCCACTCATCTATCAGATGTAAGGTTACTTCTTCATAGAAGCTCTCCTGACCCCTGAGACCAAATCAAATCCCCCTTCTTACACTCTTATAGACCCTACTTTCTCTTCATAGAAATTATCATTTGGATTTATAATATTTATATCACTTATATTTGTTTTATAAATTGTTTATGTGTTTTGATTGTCTATATTGCCACTAATCTGTCAGTTCAATGAAGGTAGGGCCTATATTTATTATTCTTACCATGTTATCCTCAAAGCCTAGTGCAGTACCTGGCAAGTAGTAGGAAGTCAATAAAAAATTTGTAAAATGAACAAAGAAACGAACAAATGAAGGTCATAGTGACTTGCTCAAAGTCAAGATAGAAAGACTGAGACTAGACAATTTCTAGAGAGTTAATAGCCAGACAATCTCCAGTCTAGATTACTAGCCTTCTCACAAAGAGCTTTTCCTGGATTGTTCTGAATTACTGGTACCAAAGCAACTTTGTAACTCATCGAGTTCAATTTCTCAACCCTACCATTTTCTACAGATAGCATTTATTCAGCAAGAGGATGCTGCTTTTTTCCATGAAACACGTGCTATCTTTTTGCTCTATTTTGAAGGGGTATTATGATAAACTGTGCCACTATTGAAAACTTGCCAAGCTTCCTGAGATTCTCAGAACAAATATAAGGTGTAGGTCACAAAAAGCAATTTTGTCTCTTGGAGTAGAATTTCCTATTCAAAAAATGCTGTTAATTTGAGAAGCCGATATTTGCAAACGAACATTCTATTAGGAGGGATAATCCTCATCACATTCCTAGCTGCTGTATATACACCGTCTTTTGAAAGTGAAAAAGTAGAAAGCCACTTGGCTGCATGGAAGTGCCTGTGTATTTTATAAAAAACACATAAAATGTTCCGTGGTTGGAGGAGAGGTTGCTGTATTTATAAGACAAACAGGTTCACTGTTACCCCTGAAGAAGCATGAAGTAGTGATTCTCAAGGGTCTTTGTGCCATGGATGAAAATGGAATCATTATTTTTGAACTGCGCCTGCTCACGTCAGAGACACCTACCTGCAACCGGTCCACTGGTTATAAGTAGCCGTGATTGCCTTACTGATTGTAGGTGGGGTACCAACCAGGACCAGCCAAAGCCCAAACCTGGTAAGTTTTATTAGCCCTTCTGTGTATTTCATTTCCATTTCATGCCTTGGGGTGGGAGACAATCTCTACTTAGGCCAGTGTGGTCTGTGTCTGTCTCAGATGTGTGTACAGCGCATTTCTCGGTTTGGGGTATATATTTTTCTTTCTCTTTGGAGACTACTGTCTTAACATTTATGAGTAACTTAAGATTTGTTTGCTTGTTCTTTTTTATGAAGTGCATTTTCTTTGGAGACCACAAAGTGCATTTTTTCAAAGATGAAAAGCCATACTTAGACTTTGTAGGTTGTATTCATAATTGCTTTGTGTATCACTATGTAACATTTTCTTCCTCGTGGACTCTTAAGCTAATCAGCTGTATCTGGGGGGCTTCATATGCAGATGAATCCGGAGAAAAACAAGTCTGCAAAATTAGGGTGAACTGATACACTACTTCTCCATTGTCTGTCTTTTAAAAATGTTTCTTCTTTCTCTTTTCTGTTTTTGCTCCCCTCTTCTCCTCTCTCCTTTTCTCTCCTCTCCTCTCTCTTCTCTCCCTCTCTGACTGCCGATATTTCCCTCGTCCTTGCTCTTGCTCAGCTTCATTCCGCCATGCCCAAAGCATTCCTGCTGCTGTGTGTTGGCCTGGCACTACTCGGGCTTGGTCACGGAGCCATGCTGAGAAACGAAGAGAAATGGAAGCCCCGCAACAACCCCAGAAACCGAGATCTGGTAAGAACATAGTCAGGGACAGCTGAGAGGCAGAGCGGAACAGGCCCCTCTCTGGGTTTATGCACACTGCACTCTGCTGGACCACAGTGGAGAGGAGGCTGCCAAGCTCTGGGAAGATTCTTCAGCAGGACATGTGAGGGTCTTGCTAGCGTAGTGGCCGGTGTCCTATTGTTCCTCTGGCCAATTTACATTTGTTTCTGTAAGGAGAACAAACATATATTTAGAAAGGATCTTACACACACACAGCACATTACATTTGCAAATGATCTTAGAGAACACACTGATTTTATAGACTTAGTTTCTGATACATATACAAAATCAAGAGGAAATTGCTTTTTGCATAGCTTAGATTGAATTGATAATAAAACAGATTCTCATACAACCAACACATGCAAAGCTCAATTGCAAAAACTGAAAGTTGACCTTTGGTAGTCTTTGGTAGACATTATTTTCAACATAAGGCTGTCTAAGAAGAAAACCGTAAAGACATCAGTAAAAATTCTCTTTTAAAAATATGCTAAGTTCAATAAACATACTAACATTACTATTTCAAAGCATAGTTTCTCTCAGAGAAAATATGTTAAGTTCAATAAACATACTAACATAATTTCCAAACATAGTTTCTCAAAGAAAATTATGTGAACTATAACAACATAGGATTAAAACAATCAAATAGCCTTTTGCACAGCTTCTGTGCAAACCGTTAGACAAACGGGTTCACTGTTACCCCTGAAGAAGCATGGAGATGTCATTCTCAGGGGTCTTTGTGCCATGGATGAAAATGGAATCATTATTCTCCTCCAACCACGGAACATTTTATGTGTTTTTTGTAAAACCTTTTCCTAAAGGAAAGCAGGAAAACCCAGGTCTGAAAAGAAACTGTAGCCGAAGACAGACTGGGACGTCCCCACCCTTCAGAGAGGGTGCGCCGAGCTCTGATCACTGCGGTGGTCGATTTAATCTCTGGCTTCAGTACTCAGAGGTGCTAGCAAAGACCCCTTTGACCATGGTGCTACTAAGTAGGTGATATACCTCCCTTGATTTCCACAAGAATGGTGAATTACCTTGCTTAGGGCTGAAATGTCAGAAAGAAGGCATGATAAGTGACAGTGGAGAGGAAGGTGGAATAGAAGTAACCAAAGTTTGTACTTCTATTTCGAGGTTTCCCACTTCCTTCCGCTTAGATTAGGACTAATGTCAACTCAGGGGGAAAACAGAGATGGGGAAAATATTCATCTCTGAGCTTTTTGGATGTTTAATTTTTATATGGCACTGAACGTTTTCTTTCTTCAGTTTTTCAGAACCCTTCGTGCATATTTTAAGGGAAGAGGTCTTGATCTTGGGAGGTTCCCAAATACTTTCGTCATGAACCAGAATCCCAGACCTGTGTCTTTTGAATCAGAGTTTATTGCTTCTGCGTTTGCAGATTATGAGGAGCAGAAAAACTCCTTTCCCAGTTTCCTCAAAGGCTGACTGTTTCTTCTGAGCACAGGTAAAAATGATCCCTTTATTCCCAGGATTTGTCCAAACATCCAACTTAAGTCATAAAGAGATTTTGAAAGTATTTATTTGAAAATGATTTTCTTTTCCTCAGAGAAATTAATGCTCAATTCTGATGATACTCATTGCTGTTAATATTTGGATTTGGTTCAGATGTCTATGATTTGGTTTTAAAAAGAAATGATAGTTATGATTTTTTAAGCATAGTTTTCTTGGGAAGAGGTATATTAAAATAGTAGAATTATCACCTTTAATAGCATTATTAAATATAGTGGAATACCACACACTTTTACCTATATCTTTTTTTCAGACTCAGGTCATATAGCTAAAGTTAGGTAGAAAATCATATATAAAGAAGTATGTGAATTGTACAGTTGGATAAAATAGAAAGATAAAGTTAAAAGAAAGGGTCTCTGGAGGAGAAATAATAAACATATATTTGAGCTTCAACTTCCTCACCTAAAGAAAAAAAAAGGAATATTAGTAAAGATGTTATTTTTCTCATAGGAAAAAAATTAGAAATATATTTATGAGATTTGAATTTTGTTAATCTTATTCTTTTTGCATTCTTATCAAATAAATGCTTGCTATTTATAAAGAAACAGGTATGGCACATTATAAGAAAATGCACTATGTCTCTAGTTCATTAGCGTTTGTTTGGATGAATAATAAAGGGAAGTGAATCATAATCGAAATCCACTCCCCATTCTTCCGTGGTGCGGGTGTAGGGATGAAGTTGTGAGTAAGCATACCATTGTTACACTGCATTGTGCATGTGAAAATATTTTGATTATTAGTTCTTTTGAGTGTGATTTTTAAAAATAATGATTGTCATTCTAAAAAGAAGACGTAATTTACCATGTGGCATATGCACTTGAAAACTTCTATCCTGAGAAAATAGAATAAGCAGAAAGATGTTAATGAAGGGTTACCTTGACTTTTCTCACATGTAGGCCCTAGGCTATCAGACACTAATACAGAGAAGTAGTTACTGATACCACAAGGGCTACTTCAGTGTGGGAGAGTGGTGCATGCACGTTGGTTGTAAGCCTTCGTTTCTTCATCTATAAATTGCAGGTGCTAATGTCTAACTCACAGAGGTATCAGAGAAAATATCAAATGAATACTTCCAAGTGAGCATGAAATGAAGTAATATTTAAGGCAGGAAAACAGAGCAAGCACCCAGTTGGTAGTGTTGTAATATAACGGAAATTAATTGGCTTTGTGTAAGAAGCTAAGCAAATGTTTGGAGAGTATTTCATAATTACAAACTCTCCTTTCCTAACATCTCTGATTAGAAAATGAAAAAACAAAGAGTTTTCACTGAACTATGTTGATCTTTGGGTCTTTGTGGTGTTTGTGTAGTTTTTATTTACTATTTCATAATATTTTCTTGTTCTTCCAGGTTCTGGCTATTTTAGAACTACAGGTGAAGCTTCTCATTAAAAAATTTTAATCATGGTCATGGCTAAACATTTTTTCCCTCTACTTTTATTTGTCAATGTGTAATGATTTTATTCTACATTTCCAGATTTGCATATAAATAGATTGACCCTTGGGAGATAATCTGACTCAGTGGTCTATTTTTGGAGTTTTTTTTTCCCACTCTATAACCATGAACATTGATGTAGAACACTGCGGATATTTTGTAAGAGCTACGGGACATTACGAGTCAAAAGAGATGATGATCTTCTAAATTACATGTTTACTTGAAGCTTGTCTTTAAAACTTGTCTTGTATGCTTATTACCTGTTATCAATCATTGTTTTTATTTCAAAGGGACTTTGCAAATTTTTACTGTAGTTCATCATATGTAATAGGGGTTTAGGCTTAAAATTTGTCTTTTTCCTAAAGAGGAGATGCATTCCCACGTTCAGCAATATGTTACTGAAAGATCTCACAATCTAAGTTTCATACCAAGGGAGAGTAAGTGATAAATATCCATAAATAAGTTGAAATGGAAAACAAAGAAATTTGGGATTCTAGGAATTGCTAGGATCTCTGTGAGATGTTCTCTGCCACTATGTTTAGAGGTGGACCCCGTGCTACACCAAATATCCTAGCCCCACCCCAGCTCTGATTCTCTTTTGCACACAACCTCCTTAAGAACGGAGAGTAGAAATGGGTGGATTTCCCTTCTTTTACAGCCAACCGTGTCCTCCTCCCAACCAGATGGGGCTGAATTATTCTGATTCTCGTATCCTCACTTGGAATAGCAACTTTTCCTGTATCTTTATGGAGAGCTGCATCATTTTCCCTGTGATTCCTGCAAAACAAGCGTTGTACCTGAATGCAAACATTGGTGTCCTAATCACATTAACCTGTGCATTCCAAAATAGTCTTCTGTGGCTTTTTTGTGGATGATTGATACTGAATATAAAAATAAAATATTTATGCTAAGACAGATTTCTGTGGCTGGTTTAATATGTTCTATTGTAACTAGTTGATATATGTCTGTTTTTCCTGGAGGGATGTGTGAGGTATTTATGAGCAGAGATCATACCTAAGCCATTTATATTTCTTCAGCACCTAGCATAATGTCTAGCATGTAGCATGTGTTCAACAAATAGTTGTTGAATTGAAAGTAAACATGTGCTATTCTGCTATTGTTTACACAGAAATGGAAGCTACTCCTAGTTCACGTCAAGATTGTGTTTTTTACCATTTAAGAGATGAAAGTAATCATTGAGGAGCTATTCTTCATAAAAATATAAACTATTCAGATAAATGGTAGAGGGGTAGGGAGCATTTCACCCCTGTCCAATTCCACTCAAGTACTAACCAGTCCTTGGTTTTCCCTTTGCTTTTTGCCCCCTTGCTCTGGGTGTCAAGACATCCGCAAAGGGAATACTTATCAGTTTCAGAGCCTTTAACAAGGATGGGAATCCACAGAGGACTTTCAGCTATGAGCTTGCAAGGCCTCAGGGCAGAGGCATGCATCCTTCTGCTGGAGAATTCCTCACAATTGGCAGCTGGCTGTTGCAATGACAACACTCCATACGGACTAGAGTTTATTCCTCGTGATGCAGTTGGCAGTTGGGGAACGACAAGTCTTCATTATATGTGACCATTTAGCACATCTGGTGTCCAGACACTATATGTTAGTCGTTTCCACACCCTGCCCAATTATTTGAACCTCCCTACTCTAAAAGCCCCCTGGGAAAGTGATTTTGCTTGGCTGAGAACAGTTGCTAGGAAAACAGCAGAAGTGTGGTGTTTCCTCCATTGAAAATAAATGTTTTACAGATGATCTAGGCTCTCAGGTGGTCTGCAGTAATTCTCTCCATGGGTCCTTGACAGCCTCTCAGCATTGACTCTGCTCCTCATTGATGCGTATCTCATCCCCAGGACATGGCCTATTGTCCCCTATCCCAGATCTAGGGTGGTCCAGAACTGTTAAGGGTGTGAGCTTCTACCCTATTTGTAGGCTACATGGTAGCCTGCTACAGTTTCATAGACCCTGACAGGCAAGAGACTCCTGGGTCTGAGGTAATGGACATTATTTTCACGGCATGGCAGGCAGCATAAGGTTGGCATTCACACTGGATCTCGTCCTCCTACAAGTATTGTGGGGTCCCTGTGGAGGTGAGTCCAGGTATATGCTGGGCATAAGTAGGCTTGTGCCACAGCTGATGAGCCCAAACTTAGGAAATTCTCCATGTTAAAGGGAACTACTAACAAACATGCCCAACCGTTGCATCAGAGGGAAACATTATTTATATTTTACTGGTTAGAAAACAGATCTGTCCTCCACCCCAGAGGGAGATAATATCTTAGTCTTTCAAGGCTCTTCTACAGACCTCCTTGAAAAGATAACCCAGAAAGAAAGCTGTCACAAACTTCGGCAGAAAAGTGATTAAACTACGGGAAAATTATCTCCTGAATAGGGTCACAC
The DNA here is from genome assembly GCF_040802235.1 of Manis javanica. Lineage (NCBI taxonomy): Eukaryota > Metazoa > Chordata > Mammalia > Pholidota > Manidae > Manis > Manis javanica. The sequence continues at coordinate 39,755,130 of NC_133167.1, read as the reverse complement.
CCCATCCTTGCTCATCCCCTTGATGAAGAGAAAGGATGAGGTCATCTCCTCCCTGTGTATTCTTAATTCTATTGTCATGGTGGAAATTCAATGTTCTGCTTTCTTTAGACATTCCATTTTGAGTCTCAAAAACCAGTCTGAAAGTTGTAAAAGTTTCCTTTTGCTATTTTCATTACTGCTATAACAATTCCACTTTCTCTCAAGGTGATAAGGATGCCTCTGACTCGCCAGGGGAAAAAAATCACATTCAAGGAAGTGGAGAAAAGAAAAACAGAAAGATTACAATTTCAGGGTATGTTGCTACATTCTGACCTTAAGAGAACTTTCATGTCATCAAGGTGTTCTATAGCTGTTGTTAAAAAACAAAATTCAACTGCATAAATTTCAAAGACCTTATTGGCTTTATTCAACAGTTCATGAACTGGGCAGCATCCCATTCAGCAGAAAGGAGCTCTGAAGAACTGTACAGAATGAAAGACTTATAGACAGAAGAGGGCAGGACAAGGAAGTTAATAGCAAAGAATCACCTTCCTTTAAGGGACAGTAGGGTTTTCTCAGTCACATTACCTCACTAGTGCTGAGAAGGCAATTCCTCATTGACTGGTTTAAGATTCCACTGTTGAGAGAGGTTGAAACTGTAATTAAGTTAGCTATTAAGTTGCACTTTGGTGATGTGGATTTAGCATACATGACTCTATTTTGAGCCTGTTGTCTCTTTTTAACGGTGGAAAAACTGTCCTTCTGCCTCTTGCTCCCTATTTCCACAACATGAATCTATACCTTCACAACTGTTATTCCCGTATTCCAGACAGCCCATCATAAAATAAGCTAGCCTAAGCCATCTGGACCTTAGGGGAGCATTCTCCTTACCAGGTGACTATCTTTCCTCCCTTTGATTCCCTTCTTTTCTCCTAGGAGAGTTAGGACTAGAGACTCTTACCTTCCTCTTAGATGCAGTTTCCTAATTGACTGGAAAAATTGAGGAGAGAATTTCCCTGTGACTTCTGTAGAGTACCTGAATCCAACCTAGACTGCTAGATAGCCTTATTTTATACCCAAGTAGTGCCCAGAGGATCCTTCATTATGAGAAAGGGGATGACTTCCTGTTGTGAGATATTTTTCTCTCACCTGGAAATCTTGCTCATGCAGGTCCTGGCTCCTCATTCTGCCATCCTACTGTTGTTTATCCTCAGCTAGATTGTGGTAAAGAGGCAACAAAGGCCGGGGTGATAGGCTCCCTGTAACTTATCTCTAACTTTAGCGTCATATTGAGCTGCATTCCCCATGCCTCAATTCCCTTGCCCATTCCCAAGGCGCTTTGAATTCCATCCAATTTAATACATAAATTTGTATTGGGCACAGATTAGTAGGCTACTGAGGAGAGTTCACAAAGATAAATAGGTAAAAAAAACCCACAGTAGTGTGGAGGAGGTGAAATAGTTCCAGGAGGGGAGGCAGTATATTATATTAATTTCAAGCATGGGATTTGGAGTCAGATAGGCCAGCATTCCAAACCTGCCTCTGCCACTTATTAGATACAGGACTTTGGCATTAGGAATAATATCATCCATTTTTAAGGATTATTTTGAGATATGTACATAATCTGCATATGATATAGTACATGCTCTACAGTAAATGGGCAACAATGTATGGTAATCATATCAAGCATTTGATTCTTTCTAAAAGATAGTTAAGAAAAGAAGAACACTTGGGTGGGAGTTAGAGGTGGAACATAAAGTCCAGAGAACCTTTTTTACAGACTGGGAAGGAGCCTGAAGTCAGGGAGAGTTTGAGGATTTGTGGGTAACAGGAAAACTGATGAGGCCATTGATTGGAAGAGATTAGAGTTGGAGAATAAATTAGGGGAGGGCTTTAGCATTTTGTGGCAGGGGAGAACTGGAAAGTAGAACATTTACATGGCAGTGCAAATGGTCAAATTCAGAATATAATCTCTAAAACAAAAATCAAATCAACTTAAAGAATAAACATTCAGAAAAAGAAATGGATTGGAGAATTGAGGGAAATAATTGAGGTAAGGACAATTTCTTGAAATCACATTTTTCCCCCAACTCCCTAATAGTTTTAAACAGGCGGTCTGAGCCTGGGCAGTAGGCTCTCACCAGGCCCGCGGAGGCCCCGCCCACAGCGGCGAGCCCCTTGGAAGGAGGCAGGGCCAGACGCTCCGGCGGAACCCTGGCGCTGCAGCTGGGGCGCAGTACGGGCCGGTTTCCCGTGAGAACACCGGATCCCTGCTCTCGGCGCCCCAGCACCGGAAAGCGACTGGGAGGCGCCGCACTTCGTGCATCTCCTGCGCTGACCGTTGCTGGGGCTACTTGTCAGGACTCCGCAGACATGTCGGGGTTCAGCCCGGAGCTCATCGACTACCTGGAAGGAAAGATCTCCTTTGAGGAGTTCGAAAGGCGGAGAGAAGAGAGAAAAACGCGCGAGAAGAAAGTGAGGAGATGCTAGGCCCGGAAGCACCTCGCTGTCTTGCCGTAATACAGTTAGATATGGGGGACCCGGAGGACCCCATTCTCCGTGATGGGACAGCCGGGAACTTCCAGTAGCTTCTAACCCCCTTCTTACCGAAACCTCGGTTCTCACCTCATGCCTGTGCTCAGCTCCTTTTAAAAACGTTTCCCCCACTAAAAAACTGTCTCAGTAGTAACCTCCCTTTTTCTTTTCCGAAATAGTAAATTTTTACTTGAGGGTAGCCTAACGCTGGCACGTTAAATAGGGGAGTGGGGAGTGGAGTTTGGAGAGTTTGTGGTTCGAGCCCTAGTTTGCAACCAAGTCTTTTTGTGACTTTGGGTGGACACTTCCCCTCTCTTCCTTAAGACCTCAGTGTCTCAATTTCTAAACTGAAGGATTTGAGCCCCCGTTTTTGAGGAGTCTCCCAGTGGTGTGATGGAATTTTGGGCAGAAAAGTTAATTTTCCTGAGAACAAATCTTCACTCACGTGTTTTTTTCATACTTACTTTGAACTATCTGAGCTTTCCATGTGTTCTCACAAATTTAAAATGCGAGGGAAGATAGAAGTAATTGCACCCTTGAAATTAGCTGGTGGATTCTTTCCTAATTCATGAGACTAATGGTGCCCCACTCTTGCCTTTTAAAAAGCTAGGAGACAACATTTAGGTAAATGAAATCATTAAGAGTTTTATTATTTTTTACCAATAACTGATTCAGATAATCGTGAGGAATGAGACCTAAATACTCTGCAATGACTAGACAATATTCAAATTTAGATTCCACATACTCTGTGTGCAGAGCTCAAGTTTTATAGAAGTAGAAAAAGGCAAACGCTCTATTCTTAACTGGGGAGAGCTAAATCTGCATTAGTTTTTGGAATCATTAATTAATTTTCAATCACAGAGTCTTCAGGAAAAAGGAAAGTTATCAGCTGATGAAAGTCCATATGACTCTGAATTTCCATCCTCATCGCGAAAAGATTCTACGAAATCCCAGGACAAAGATGTCAGTGAAGGTATGTTAAGATCATTTGCTGCCTGTGTGAAATACCTAATAATTTAGTAAAAATATTTTTCATTGCAACGATACTCTGTTGTTGATAACCTGGTTTAGTAGGAGCATAATGCTTGGTGTGTAGTAGGTGCTCAGTAAATATTTGTTGAATTATTGAATATGGTAATGATTAGTTTTATGGCTTATATTTGTGGAAAAGTATTTCAAATTGACATGAGTATTTGGGAGCTTTTTTAGAGTCATTATTTTTTTAATCGGCCCCATCGGTTACTAATTACTTCCAGATTATACTCCCAAAACATGTAATGGATTATAGTTCTCTGCAGAGTGGCTTCCAAACCACTGCTTTAGTTATAGAAGGTAAGATAGAAATCTCAGAATACAAGGCCCGTTGGCTGCCCAGATGGGACCTCCCACACAGCATGGTATGCTACTGCATTCTAGGATTCAGTCCTCATTCTGTATGTCCAGAAAATTAAATTTGGTTAGTGCACCAGACTAATTAAACTCATCAGAGCCTAAATGATGAAATAGCATGCATATTTATTAATTTCTAGTGATAAATAAAACTCTAATGATCAGAGTATGATAATACTTTATGGTGTCCATTTACCCATGTCAAGTTACCTGTGATGCTGAACTATCAGTTAGAGTGTAGCTTTGTTTATAGGGTCTGATTGAAAACTAAAGTTCCTAGTTCTAAGGGGTAGAAGTAAAAACTGGTTCTTTTCCCCCTAAACACGTAAACTTCTATACGGAGAACACACACGAATTGGGAACAGAAAACAAGTTTTATTTCTGCCTCCTTGGACCAAGTGAGTAAGAAAGGGCAAAGAAGAGAGAAAAATGGGTGTTGAAATTTCTAATATTGCCAGGCAGGTGATGTGGAAAAGGAGGGTGAAGTTGTTAACAACCTATGGGTCCTTCCTTATCTATTCAGGAGTAGCTATTACATCATCAGGTCTTTGAGGTGCAACTGTGGTAGCAGATACCCTTGGATACCTGCCAGTCGTTTTGCCTAAATTTGTCCCTGAGAGGTGGCCACCAGGCCCTTCCTATAAAAAGGGGTTGATGGAATCCAATTCCAGCTCATCATAAGTTGTCAGGCACACAAGGGCTGGATGACCTCAGCTCAAGTAATCCTGTCAGTCCTTTAAAGACATAAAGCTCCCAATTTCCTAGAAAGAAATTGTCCCAGAATTCTACCAAGACCCTTGGTTAGCATGAACATATTTCAGAGCAGAAAAAGGGGTCAGTTTTGAATAGGCTTTGGCCAAGTCTGCTAATTGGAATATATGGCTATTGTACTTGTTGTCTTTTTCCTCTTATACATTGCTGACTATCACTGTGAAATTCTTGCACTTTTCCTACATACCGTGCAAATAGGGCCCTCTTTTCATTTTCCTTTCATTGTTGATGATATGAAAACTATAGTTTTTTTTATATTGACCTTGTATCCAGGAACCTAGCTAAATTCATGTATTCTGACAGTTGGTAGATTATTTTGGATCATCTACATACTTAATCATGTCATCTGTGGATAATGAGTTTTATTTCTTCCTTTCCATCTTTATACCTTTTATTTCTCTTATACATCAGTTAAGGCCTCTAGTAAAGTGTTGAAAGTAGTGGTGATAGTAGGCACCCTTGTCTCATTCCCATTAACTTTGAATAATTTACCATTAACTGTGGAAAACTTTTTGAAGATACTCTTTATTAAATCAAAGATATTCCCCTCCATTTCTAGTTGACATAGTTTTTATTAGGAATGGGTGTTACATTTCATCAAATGCTTGTGTGTCTAATAAGACGACCATGTGACTTTTTTTTTCTGTTACTGTAATTTTATTCATTGGTAGGATTTTATTTTATACATTTCACATTTATTTGAATATGGATGCTCAGAATTCTTGAAGATGATTGTTATGACTTCATAATAATAATAATAATTTGTTGCTTAGAGCATGTGGAGGTTTTTTTTAAAAATGTTTTCTTCCTTAAACATATTGACTATCTCATTTATCCAGTATCTTTGGGGTGCTTGAGGCATTTCACATAAGTGAATAAGCTTAAGGATTTTTGAACACAAATATGTCTGTGTGTGTGTATATGTATGTATTTTAATTTTTAATAATTAATATATGTTTTATATTTTGTTGGAACTTTTCTAAAATGTTACATGTTTCTGCTTTAACAGAAAATTAGCTTCTAAATTTAACCTCTTCTTGATTATCTAACATCATGATTATGAAGTCAAAAAAATCATTCTACATAGTGATATCCTCAGATACAAATGAAATAGGTCATGTTATTTTGTCCTGAAATAATAGTATTTTAATATTAGTAATAACAATTAGTAGTTTCTTACTATATGCTGAGCATTATTCTAAGTGCGTGTATGTAAAAACAGCTCATCCTCAGAGTAGCCCTATAAGGCAGACATTATTATTAACCTCTTTTTTCAAATGAAGAAACTGACGTACAGAGAGCTTTACCCAATTTTCCCAAGATGACTTAGCTAATGATAGATGGATATGAAATTTGAAACCAGACAGGTTGGCTCTAGAGGCCTCACTTTAACCACTGTGCTTATACCACCTGGTTCTGTACCACACACTTAATTCTTAGGTCTATGTGTGTCTTGCCAATGGGTTTCAGACCCGGACAAGTTCACTATGGATTCAGTGTGACCCGAGAAATAACAGTAGAATGTTCTTGGGGTGAAAGGGTTATACCTAACTTTATTTCTACGGTGGCAGGTCAATCACTAGAATCCTGTCCATTCAGAGAGAGTCTGCATGCAGCAAGCTCAGTCTCTGTCCCTGGGCCTTCCTGCCCTACAGTCGTCTCTGTCTCTGTCCTTGGAGCTGCCTGCACTGCAGTCTCGCTCTGCTCTCTTGCACGCTTGCAGCAGTGCCACCGTGTGGAGCCAATAACAATGTATTGCCCACACATGTGTAGTGAGCTAGACAACCAGGGCCAGGTGAGAATCCTGGCCACAGGAACCTTCACTTTATTCACAATGTCTTACATTTCTTTTATTTTTTTCATCCCTGCTTTTAATTTACTACGTGTGCTTCTGACTTCTCACTTAATGTTGCCTATATATCTGGATGACGTGCAGAGGATGAGTCATGAAATACATGGCTTTGTAATAGTCTTCTTTGGGTTGTCTTTGGGAGTGTTCATTTGTCTGTGTTTTACTTTCAAGTTTGTTATTGCTAGGGTAGAAATTCATGTTCCAAATATGCTGTTTTTTTTTCTTTTGATTACTGGGTTTTCTAAAGCTTTTATTTGCGACCTTAATGTGTCTTTCTTCAGGAGAAACATCGGATGGAGTCAGTAAGTCAGTTCACAAAGTGTTTGCTTCCATGCTTGGAGAGAATGAAGATGATGAGGAGGACGAGGAAGAAGAGGAGGAGGAAGAAGAAGCCCCTGAGCAGCCCAGTGCAGGTGATGTGTTTGTATTGGAGATGGTTCTTAACCGTGAAACCAAGAAAATGATGAAAGTAAGTTGTTACTTATTTTGGTATTTATAAACAGAATGTAAAAATGTGGTGGAGTAATTGAGAAAGAAATCTTTAAATTATACATATATTTGGAAAGAATTCAAACTGTAAGAAAGGAAATACTGAGACAACTACTGTTACTGATTTCTTATGTTTCATTTTACAGATTTTTAAAGAATGTGAGAATGTAGTTATTGGATATATCAAAATGTACTATAGTTTGCTATTAAAAGGCCCATATTATAACAATATTTTTTAACCATACTCATGAATAGATGAATTTGAAAGGAGCGTGATCTTCAGTAGATCATAAATCTTCTGGCATATAAATCCATTTTGCAGCATCCAGGTCTACATTTATTTTTCTAATTAATAGTTTAGTAATCCCTGACCACTTTAGTTTTTACATTTTTTTACATTTTGCTATGCTTTGAACTTTCTACTGCAGGAAGATTTTTTTGTTTGCTTTTTGTTTTAATTTTCTAAGGTGTTTCTTTTTGAAGAGTATTATAGAATGATTTTCATTCTTTCCTGAGATTGAGTTTTAGACTTTTTCCTCAAATACAGACTTTAACGTTAATAAGTCAGTTAGAACTGCAGCCATTTAGTCCTTAGTTCTCAATTTGGAACTCTGAAAAGTTTTAAAGGAAAATTTCACTTCCATTCTGTATTAGGTATTTATTAACTTGATTGGAATTGAAATCTAAGACATGACTATATTTTAATCTAAATGTCATTTTTCTTCTGTACAGGAGAAGAGGCCTCGGAGTAAACTTCCCAGAGCTCTGAGAGGTCTCATGGGTGAAGCCAACATTCGCTTTGCTCGAGGAGAACGTGAAGAGGCAATATTGATGTGCATGGAAATCATAAGACAGGGTGTGTTCAGTGGGGATTACTGACAATAGCAATTTCATACTCTATTGACATAGTCTAATGACATAGTCATACTGTATTATTTGGAAAATATAGTCAGAAGTTTGGAGGGGATTGTGCCAACAGTGATTTGCCAGTTTGCATTGAATAGGGGTCATCACCAGAAAATGATATTCACATTCAGTGAAATATCATTAATGTTTATTGAACTTTTACAGGAATCTTTTTTCTTTTTATTTGTTTGTTTTTTTATGTTTCATTTTAGGGATTTTAGGTTTTTTGTAATGTTATCCTTTTTTCGATATGGCAAATACATTATGTTAAAACCACTTTAAAAGGGCTCTTTTATCCTTCCATTTTTCAGATCAGGCAGTGCTAGATTATTTTAATCTACTTTTTGGTAAAAAAGACACAATCTTTACTTGTCCTTTTCCATTAAACTACACATCCTGGGCATAGTGAAGGGTATCTTCATTAGTGACTTTTTGAGTAATCACTTGTATTTACTATTTTGCTTTCCTGATGTGTCTTGAGTCGTTCTCATACGTGAACTTTTATCTTTTCAGTACTTTGGCCTTTCCTTACATCTGGACAAGGGTCCTTTTAGAAGTCTGTACATTCCGGGATTACTCACTAGGATAATTTCAGCTAACTGCTTTTTCTTTTTTACCCCATCAAAAATAAGATTAACCAAACTTCTTCCTTCGGGATATTTTGTTTGGTTCCTCCTTTCCAGTATTATCTGTTCCTTTATTTCAGTTTATAACTGTTTATTTTTGACAATTATCTTTGATTTTAAACGTTTCTGATCTTAGACTTTCATTTCAGAAGCTTTATTTCAGCAATGCAGATTAACCATCCACTTTGATATTCTGGGTTTAGGTGCTACTTAGATATCCTTTATCCATTCATCCATGACTACTCCTTGGTGTGGTTGCTCGATCAATGGAATTCAACTCCCTGATGTGGCTGATGCTCACTGGGATGAACTCGCTGACTTACTGAGCCGCATTTAGCCTTAACAAAGAGGAATTTTCATGCGTGTTATGGTGGAGAGTATGGTTTTTCATGAAATTATACTTTGCTTAGAGAAAAATAATACTTAAAAAATTTTGAAGTGTATGAAAGTAAAGTAAATACATTCTCATGTTTATTCTCAATTCCACTAAATAGTTTGTATGATTCTGCTAGAGCGATTTAAGAGTTTAAGTATTAAAAAACGGATCACTATTGAGCCATAGGAGTGACATTTACTCAAGTCTCTTTCCTCAGCTAATAGAGTTTGTTTTTTGAATTTGTTATAGCTCCTCTGGCTTATGAGCCGTTTTCTACTCTTGCCATGATATATGAGGACCAAGGCGACATGGAGAAATCCTTGCAGTTTGAGTTAATTGCTGCACATTTAAATCCCAGTAATACTGAAGAATGGGTTAGATTGGCAGAAATGTCTCTGGAACAAGATAATATTAAGCAGGCTATTTTTTGCTACACAAAAGGTAATTAGAATGTTTTTCTCATTCTGTTTGATAAAATGTTACATAATAAGTTTTTTGATAACTTCACTTGCTACTCTGGGGTGATGTTAGATGAAATATATTTATTCTTTATATTCTGTTCTACTGGAGATAAGTATTTGGGGTTCCTCTGCTTTCATGTTTATTAGCAACTTTATATTGTGAGTTACTATAGGACAAAAGTTGGTAGAGCATTAACTTCTGTTTCCCACTGAGGTCAGTATTAGTTCTAGGGCTATTTCTTGAGGGTTAACATTACACTAAGAGTGACCAATGAAGATTAATATGGAGATTCAGATTCTTTCTGGTCTTGGATCAAACCTAGCTGGGAGTTCCTGTGAAGGTAGGTGCCCTCCAGAATAACTGTTGGAGAATTGGTTTAGAGTGTTTATTAAATTTTCAGAAAAAAGGATGGGTCACACCCAGGTACCATGAACCCCTTGTTGTGAAAAATCATAATTTATATTCCATTTTTTCTCTTTAGCTCTTAAATATGAACCTACTAATGTCCGTTATTTGTGGGAGCGGTCAAGCCTCTATGAACAGATGGGAGATCATAAAATGGCAATGGATGGTTATAGGCGTATTTTAAACCTATTGTCTCCATCTGATGGAGAACGCTTCATGCAGTTGGCTAGAGATACGGCAAAGTAAGTTTGGAGTGAAACCCTTGTTAATCATGTTAGAATTGAAGGCATATATTCGAACTAGAATATACATTTTAAGAAGTCAAAAATACGTTTTACTTCCTGTATTTTGGGTTTTTGTTTTCTTTTTTCCCCAGTTCTTTTCTGTTTGTTTGTTTGTTTGTTTTTTCTTCTTCAGTACTTTCCCATTTCCAAGTTAACTGTGTTAGTGCTTGGAATAATTTGTATACATGATTACCTTCCAAGTGCTCAGAAGATTAAAAATGGGGCATATTCTGAAAGGATGACTAGGTTCTCAGGTTTTCATAACTTAGTTGATGTTTGTGCATTTATGTACTCAGTTATGTGTATTTGCAGTAACATTTTGAATTATTTATTAGTGATGTGCTAAGGAAATGCTTGTAATCTGAATCTTATGTAATCATTTTATTTTGAGCCAGTACTAGAATAACATTTTAAGATAAAAAATTTTCTTTATGGTTGACACATGCATCTAAAATACTGCATCTATTGCATTTATTCCTCTGATATGCTGTACATCAATTATAGCAGAAAATATTTTGGCTAAGTGATGCCTTGTGGTATGCTGTCTATTATAGGGATATTTGTTACATAGAGTATTTCAGCCTAGGAGCAACCATCCCTATCTGGGTGTCTTAGGGGTGAACCCTTTTAATCCTATGGCCATTGCTGTGAAGATGATTAGCTGTGAAATCACCCCCTATCCTCCCCAGGATGGGTTATATAGGAGTACTAGAAGCATTTTTAGGAAGTTTGTTAAGGTAAAGCAACCCTAAATTGATTCCTGATGTATATATATAATAAGCATTGAGGATCTTCCCAGGTTATCTGCTGTCATATTTGTAGCTGTCCTAGTAGTTAGTCCAGTAAGGTACTTAATAAACTATTAGATTGTCTATGTAGTAATTTTGTTTTCCACTTTATTTATAATACTTTTGTTAAGAAAGGGTGGTGATGAACAGTTCTGCCACTGCCATAGAAATCTTTTCTATGTGGAATTCTGTTACTGTAATTTCTGATTGATTAGGCTTTTACTTGGTCCCTACTTTTCCTCCAGAAGTATTTATTGTATGTAAGTGATGTGCTAGACACTGTACAGGACACTAGGAGATCATTATTGAGTGAGTTTTAATATTCCCTTCCCTTGTGGAACTTACATTGTAGTTAGGGGACACAGGCAATAAACGAAACAGCTAAAGATATGGTATGTCACCTATTGATAAGGGATATGAAGAAAAATGAAGCTGGCAAGGAGGACAGGAAGTTGAAGGACAGGACTGTGTTATTTTAAGTAGGGTGATTAGAGAAGAACTTAATTCCTTATGTAGTGGTCATACAGACCTGAAAGTAAACTGAAAGAGGTATGGGAACAGATATTTAGGGAAGGGTATCAGAGGCAAAGGAAATGGCGTGCAGAGGTATGCCTAGGGAACAACATGGAAGCTGAGGGCTTAAGGGGAGTATAGCAGGAGGTAAGGTCAGAGGTGTCAGGAAAAGATCACTTGGCAATTGTGGGCATTGTGAGGACTTGGCTTTTACTCTGAGTATGTTTGGAAGCAATTGGAAGGTTTTGAGTATGAGACTGACATGGTTTGACTTTAATTTTAAATGCATCAGTTCTGGCTGCTCTTTTGAGAATAGATCAAGAAGTGGTAAGGGCAGAAGCAGGGAGACCAGTTAGGAAATTATTGCAATAATTCATTGACAAGATAATGGTAGCTTGGACCAGGACAAAGGCAGCAGGAGGTGGTAAGAAGTAATCAGATTCTAGATAAATTCTGAAGGCTAGACTCTGAGGATTTTGTGATAGGAGGTGATGTGTGTGTGTGTGTGTGTAAGAGAGAGAGAAGGGGAGAGTTCTGAGGACTAAACACTGAGGCATTCCTGTGTTTAGAAGTCAGTAAGATAAGGAGGAAACAGGGAGACTGAAAGGAAATGGACAGTAAAGTAGGGGGAAACTAAGAACATGGTAGTCTAGAAATTTACTTAAGCAAGCACTTGAGGGAGGAGGAATGATCATGTGTGTGGAGTACTCCAGAGAGGTCATGTAAAATGAGGACTGACTGTTGACATTGAGATGGGGGGAGGGTTTTGGGAGATAGGTGCTCTTTGGAGAAAACTTTTTAGGGGTGCATAAGAATGGGAGGTGATTGGAATGGGCTACTGGGGTGAGAGGATCTTTTTTAAGTTGGGGAAAATTGTAACATACTTGTATTGAGATGGGATAATCCACAATTGAGAGACTCTTTGAAGATATATGAAAGAAGGGACAATTGCTTGGGTGATATCCTTGAGTCAGGTTGTAGGGAATGGGATCTAATTGATCTTATAAGTGGAGAAAGCAGAGGATAGAGCCATGGGTGTGCATAAATTGGAAGATGTGCTGGGAGTATGTGGGATGTGTCAATTTGATTCTCTTTGTAAAATAAGAAGTACGGTCATCATAGAGAGTAAGGATGGGAGAGTATTAGAGGTTTGACGGGAGAGGGGAAGATGTGAAATAGTCGTCCAGGTCCTTGGTTCCCTGCTACCCCCACAGACGGGCAGCATTTGATCACCTGAGAATGGGTCACAAATGTAGAAAATCTTGGCCCTGCCCCAGCTCTACTGGATCAGAATATGCTTTTTTTTTTTTTTTTTTTTTACAAGATCTTAGTTACTCTGTATGCACATTCAAGTTTGAAGAGTACTGGACTAAACACCTAGTAAGATTTCTGGTCAGCATGATGGGTGCACTTGAGGCTAGTGAGTCCAGTCAGCATGGTCAGCTTGACAGGTGGTGTTAGAGAGTAGGCATATTTTTATTAACTTGGTTGGGGGTTTATCAGATTAATAAAGGGAGAGAAGGGCAAGAGAACTGAGATGTGCAAGGGAGGAATTACAGTGTTGGACCCTCGAGGAGGAGGCACGTGAGGACAGGAAGGGCACAGAGACAGTGAGTGAAAAGGTGGCAGGATCAGTGCTCTGTCGAGCCCAGTGAGATAGCAGAGTTGTCCGTGTTGGGTTACAGAGGCCTCAGGTGGGATGATAGGAGGCAGCTTCTGGAGAGTGAGACGCTTGACACTGAGACGTTACACTGACATAGCACGGCTTTCTCTAGATTAACCGTGATGATGATTTTAAAGAAGAGTTTTTTCTCTTCTCAAAGTTTAAGAAAATGAAAATCATAGTTAATAAAGGGCCTAGCAAGGAATGAGTTTTATAGTGTAATTCTGTAATCTGAAGTAAGTACTCATCCGTTTTGCCATTTATTTTTTTTAGGAGTTACTATGACGCCAATGATGTTACTTCAGCTATTAACATAATTGAAGAAGCTTTCTCAAAACACCAGGCCCTTGTCTCCATGGAGGATGTTAACATAGCAGCTGAACTATACATTTCTAACAAACAATATGACAGAGCTTTGGAGGTAGGAACACGTAATGAGTTTCTTCACTAGATTTTGATATGTTTCTGTATTCTAGAAATTCCTACAAATTGACTATTCTTTATTTTAGTTATATATGTTAAATAACTTGTACACTAAATTATATATTGAAGTCTGTATGGAAACAGATTTCTAGATTCTATAGTAATTCCATATGCAGTATAAAGTGTAGTTATCATATGGTAAAGGCTTTTGCCATTATCGCAGTGCCAGATGTATCTGTATTTCAGGGTAGCAGGACTTGGCAGCCGGACTAATTGCTATGATTCAGTTCCTAAGCTGTTGGGAAAAGTAGGTTGGTTTGGTGCACAGGAATTATATACTTAAGCATTAATGTGATATAAGATATGATATAAAAATGTTAACCGTATCACAGCGGTTCCTTATTGTAGAGAGATGTACTGTTGCTTTTTATTGTCCACTTATCTGTTTTATATGTTATAATGATTATTTGGATTAACTGTACAAATTTTTGCACTGTGAAAAGGTTTTTTAAACATACCTATTGTGTCATTTCCTTTTTCCCCTTCTTTTAGGTAATTACGATTTTTCTGGAATTGTGCTGGAAAAGAAAACTACAGAAGAAGGCGCTCCAGAAGAGAGTAAAGGTTGTAGTATGATTATGTCTGCATTTTCTGCCATATTCTGCATATTGAAGTGTATGTAATCCTCTCTTGTTCATAATGTGGCATTTGGAAATCTATAATGTTCTTATAACATTTTCCCAAGAAGCGTTTTTTCCTCACAAAGATTTCATTACATTTTCCATGATTATTACATTTTCTCATAGGAAAGTAATTTTTAAAAATTTGTTTTCAGTCCTCAATTTCTCAGTACATCCATTTGAATGCAGTATTTCTCACTGACCCAGGCTCTCTTAGTGATATGTGCAAAAGGAATGGATTAGTGAAGAGCTTATCAGAAACCTTTAAATGTAAAGCAATTTACTTTTCAAAATGGTCTTAAAATGCTGTCATTGAAAAAAATTCTACTTTGAAGTTAAACATTCACATAAAAAGTAGAAATCAATATTATCCTACATTGTTTGAACACTTAAATGTATAATTAGGCAGCTGGTTAGAAAGTCACACCTGAAGTGTAGCTTGCAGTGTTTCAGCTCATTCCCCCATCCCAGCTTTTTGCTTGCCCATTAACCTGTTGTATGAAAATACTAACAGGCAAGACCCTAAGTGAGGTTCAACAAATTGATCTTCTTTATGAGCAGAGTAGATATCCCTGGTCATGCAAGGAGGTTCCTGTGTTGTACCCCTCCACCTAGACCCAATGAGGCTTTGGTCGGTGCTGGGGAAGCAGGGGAGGCCCTTGGTACTGAGCCCTGCCTGCTTCACAATAGCTGCCTCCCTACCCTGTCATAAGACCTAAAGATTCCATCATCATATAATCCTTTGGGTTAAGGCATGATTATTTGAAAACAGAACCCTTTTATTTACATGATGTGTCCTAATGGAAAGAAGTAACCATTTACATAAATCCATTTATGCTAATTTGTAGAGAATCAAGCCCATGATAAGGGACCAAATCAATACTGAAGTGAAAACTTGTTGGGAAATAAAAAGACCAGTTATGTCAAAGTTTCTTGTAAGTGCCTCCGGTAGGTGTGTGTGGAATATACAGATGAGTATGACATTTTCT